>NC_087563.1:18618380-19257806 GCF_036250125.1 Pseudopipra pipra
ATACACACATATGTCCATACACACAGGCAGGGCTGTGTCCATATGCACATACAGCCGGAGAATGTTTCACATCCCTTCACTTGTGGTTACTACTGTGTTACAGAATTGGAACACAGTCTAATAATTATAGTGAAAATTAATTGAGGTTTCATTTTAATGCATATTTTTCTGAAATAAATAGGATCTTTTCCCCAGGTGTGAGACCACCACTCATCTCTTCTATGCATTGTGCTTTTGTACCTTACAGATTTTACGTCCTTTTTGTCAGGATGTCAGAACTCTCTGAAGAACTCTGTGCCATGCTGTGATCTAACACTGTTTTCCTCCCCTGGGAATGAGAAAAGAAATGGTCACGATGTCATTGCTTGAGTCTTTCTTCCCAGTCTTTGAACTGCGATAGGATAGAAACGTAACATTCCTTATGCAAACACAGAAACATGTTGCATGAATTGTCAGTTCGAAAATGTGTATCACTTACTAGCAGTCATGTACAGAATATATTTACAGATTGATCTCAAATATTTCATTAAAACTGTGCCATGTTATAGTCATAATTCATCCATGAATTTCACAAAGATGAAAAACACCTTAATTGCTGGCTATTATGTCTAATAGAACAATAAAATGTGCAACTATAATTATATTACAAGTTTTATCTAAATTATTCACTTTGATATTTTGTTTATTGAAACTATCAACAATTGACACGATTAAAAAGATCTAGAACATTAATTTTCGGTCAATTCTAACTTAAAAGTGAATTTATTCTAGTTTACCTGGAGGGAGCACACATAGCAAACCCCATATCTCATGTATGTTGGCAGAATTCCTCCCTTTCACTCGAGCACCTCAGCAGAGCAGTGAGGGCTCACCTTGGGCTCGAGTTCCTTCTCCCTGGCAGTGCCTCACCAGCCTTCCTCACCCCCATCCCTTTAGATCACAGTGTTAAGCCTTGGTACAAAATGATAGAATCCTTCTCTTTCTCTACTTTTATACATCACATTAATAGCCAGAAGGACATAGGAAAAGCAAAAGTGCTCCTTCCCCCCAGATAATTTCTCTTTCCTAGAGACACCTGAGCAGAAACCAAACATTTTCTTTCCCTCTCTGAGCAGCATCATCAGAGAGTGTTATGGCTTGTTCTGGAGCTTCAGTGAGAGAATGTGCAGGTCCAGGGTCCATCTCTGCGGGTTTGGGAACAGCTGCAGCAGGGAACCAGTGCAGAGTCAGCAATTCCCTGTAAGCTCTTGGGTTTGCTGGTCCCAACCCAGGCAGGTGGGAGGTCCCTGCAGTCCCACTCTGCTTTGGGCAGGAACACAGGAGGCAGCAGCGATTTCGGTAGCCAAAGAAAAGCCTTTGCAGAAGGATACTATGACACTGCTTTTATTTAGGGTAATTAGGACCGTTTTCAAAGAGCAGACCTCCAAGAGAAATACTGAATTTTGCTGTGGTTCCATTTCTTAGAACTGGGAAAAGATTCCAGAGTGATTCCCAGCTCCCAGGAGAAATCCCAAGTGCATCTACAAAGGTTATTGCGTGGAGCATGAAATGCAGCAGAGACTGAGCGTGGGAACAAACTGGGACCCTCTGACCTGGAGAGTGAAAGTCTGTCCCTAGTGCAGATCTGAACCTGGAGGCAGCACCTGAACGTCCACACAACCTCCTGCCATGGAGGGGGGATGGCAAATCCCAGCTCAGGCTCAGAAACCAGCCCCTCCCATGGGAAGCAGAAATAAGCACATGAGATGCTCAAAACAAAGTCAGAAAATTGGCCTCTTAGTTCCCAGAACTATTCTCCTCCTATCGCTGTCATTCACTGACAATCAGGGAAAAAAATCCACAGAAACTTGTAAGAAAATTATTCTTTTAAAGAACAAAAAAATAAAAGAAAATATTTTATGAAAAATATTCTCAAGATATATTTCTCTCCTGAAAAAACCCTTTACTATCTAGTGTCTTTCAAAGATTTGTACACAGATAAGAGGTAGTATGGATGCAAAAGATGTGGCTTTTGCTTCTTGAAACACTGTGTGTTGAACAATATTGGGGGATCTGATTTAGTAAAAGCCATCAAGAATTTATACTTTTTCTACAGTTCTTGTGATTGCTTTTTTCATTACAGAAAACGTCCCACAGTGGAATAAATGACAAAATTATTTTTGTCTACATTATTTTTTGTTTATTCTATTTTGTCTGTAAAAGTAAAGCTCTATGGCATGAAAGAAAACCCAACCTTTTATTTCAAAAGGGTTCCTAAAGAAAAACTGAAATTTGCCAGTTTTTCAATAGAAATCACCCTAAACAGGAAACACTCAAGAGTGAATTGAACTCTTAAAGTCATTGCTACCAATTTCTTTCCCTTAAAACAGTGCATTAAGGAAAACCAAAAGTGAAATGGTATTGCCTAATCCAGACTGAGAAAATACCCTGTATGGAAATTCATCTGCTGGGATCTTTACTGCTGGAAGAACTACACCACCTTTATCCAAGAGCAGCAGGAATAATGCTGGAAAGAGGCAAACCTGGAAGAAATCACACGACTGTTTGAGACTGAGGTACAACTGACAACACTCCTTTGCACAGTGTACAGATATTTATGTGTACAGATATTTATGTGTACAGATATGTATGTGTACAGATATTTATGTGTACAGATATATATGTGTACAGATATATATGTGTACAGATATATATATGTACACACACACACACTTCTCTTTCCTCTCCTTGCCCCTGGACTCTGTGATTGCTCTCCAGCTCTCCCTGCCCTACAGGAAGGCAGGGCATCCCTGCTTTCCTTCAGCCATCTGCAGAATTACTATTTGGGCAACCAATTTTGGCACTTTGGACAGATTCCCTTTCCCCAACCCAGCCCAGCAGAATACCTACCCCTTCATCACTGAGGCATTTTTACCCCGTTGCTACATTCCTCAACTGATCCCAGCTGTGGTCACTGTGGCTGTGAGCATTTGTTCTCCCTTTAAAGACAAACAAATCTAGTGCTTCTCGCTTCAGCTTCTGTGCAAACACCCAACCCTAAAATTATCAGTCAAAGGTTTAATTCTTTCAGTAAATAAAAGGAAATACCTGAATATGGTTGGGAAACCTCTGACCATCATCATCTTGGAAAGATGATAGGCACTATTTGTTTTCAAGTTTACACATTAGAAAAGTAAAGTGTATGTTTCCTAAGCATGACAACAACTCAGTACACCCTTTGCAGTGTAGGTGCATGCCTCAGATATGCAGTTTCCCTGGGAATGGCATGTACTGCTGTTGAAATTCAAACTTGTTTCTCAAATGCTGCTCTATCATTTGTAGCACTAAAATCAAATGACCATCAAAAAAAAGGACCAAAAAAATAAAAAGGGAGTGAAGGACAATGAGACAGAAACTATTTTCAAAATCCAATTTGCCTTCACACTGAAAATGCACTTATATTTTGATAGGGGGATATGTCCATACTGCAACTTAACATATATATGGTTTAGCAGAGACAACCAAAACATTATAAAAACAGACCATAGAGTGGGCCAGCAACTAAGGTGTTTTAAAGTAACTTTTTGTCCTGAATAGAATTTTTCTAAGTCCCACTTTTGGCTGTACAACCGGTTTGAAGAGAAATCCAGTTCTTGCTTCCTGCGTGGCTTTGTCTCTTAGTTCACATAGTAAAGCCAATAGACAATATTGAAGAAGGAAAAAACCACGGGGAAGAAGATGCGGGACCACCGATCGATGGCGTTGACGTCAGTCAAGTCCGGGATGGTGATTTTGAGCTGCGAGGCCCTTCTCCGTAGCCGGCTCTTCTTCTGGGCCACGTGTCTCTCGAGGGCGTTGCGGCCGAAGCTGTGCCGGGGCAGCCCGGCCTTGCGGTACTGGATGCTGGAGGTGTCGTAGGCCAGCATGGTGCTGCGGGGGTCTCCCAGCCCCATCACGGCCTCCGAGGCTGCCATCTCGTTCTTGATCTCCAGGGTGCTCAACAAGATGTTCTCGTGGGGGTCCATCTGCAAAACACGGAGAGCGGGGTGAGCGGGGCAGAGGGACCCCGCGGCTGCCGACCGAGCCATGCTGGGAGGGGAGGCCTAACCCTGCTCCCTGGGGGGGCAGCCTCTCTGAGGGACCTCAGGCCCTCACTGTCATCTCTTGGGAACAGCAACAGGGCCAGGGCAGGGCAACAAAGGGCATTGCCCCAGACCCACGTTCAGCAAGCACAGGCTGGAAATGAAGTCCACGCTCAGCTCCTGAAGGTGGGATTCTGGGAAGGGTATCTGGGGAAAATATTGACATTTCCAGGGGTTTTGAAGGGAAATCAAATGGAAAAGAGTCTGCTTTGTTTCAGTCTTTCTTCCTTCAAATGAAAGCTTCTGCTCTGACAGAAATTTCAAGTACTCCCAAGGTCTCTCTGTCTCTAAACAAGGCACAGGGCACTGCACAAGTGAATGCACGTTTTCTGTCCCAATATTCCAACCAGCACTGGTGTTTACCTGGGAAAAGGCACCAGCTAACTATACCTACGTGGAAATTCTATTCCCCAGTGCTAATGAGTTGCATAAATACAATGCATGCTGTGGAGACCTCCGTGCTGGGGCAGCAGAGATCTCCAATTTCAAGCAAGGAAAAAGAGATGCAGAATGTAATCACATCAAATGTACACTGAACAATTGTTTCAATGGGTAGATTTAGCTACTATGCATTTTTTTAAAGGCAGCTCAGTGAAAAAAATATTAATGCAATGTTGTAAAGAAACCCCTTAGACAATCAGGAGGATTTCAAAGATAAGGAACTAAATTCTACTCTTAGGCGATCTGGAGTAGATCTGAAGTATGGCAGGAGAAATTAAAAATAATCCATTTATAGAAAACAAATATGAAGTCAAATTTAGGAAGTTCTAATTCTCCTCAGCCTTCCCTCTAAATATACATTTTGAATTGTGTGATTAAAGAGTATAATTAACTAAAAATACTTTAAAAAGAAATAACAGCTAATGAGAAGCTAATTAATTACACTGCCTTAGTGATGGTAGTGCAGATATACTCCAGGCCAAATAAGAGACAACCTTGTCCCAGAGCTCCTTTAAGAATAGCTCAGCCACATGACTCATGCACACATTCCTGTGTACAGAATATATTCCATGGTTATTGCTCAAAGTGCACAAACTGCCACTTCTGGGGATTTCTGAACAATAATATGGAATTCTTCCACCTGTAATGTTTAGAATTCAGCCCTCAGCAGCAAGTACCTCCTGCACTACCCAACACACTGTATTTGCCATCATTAATCCTCCCTGGAATACTTCCCATGGCACTGGGAGAGAACTGGGGTGACAACAATTGCTTTCAGCAGCACCCCCTGCACAGGTTCTGCTCTGGGAAGGTGCTCACAGGAGTACTTTGGACCTACTGAAACACTGTCATTTGAGTGATTACATCTGTTCCAGTGATGCACAAAAACTGCCATTGCTGAGATGCCACATTTCCCTCTCTCTCACTTTTTTTCCCACCCAATCTGTGTGAGTTTGCACCCCTCTAGTTTCAGTATATTTGAGTTTTAAATTAGATGTAGTGACTTAATGTGAAACAGCCAAAATCTTCCATTTTTGTTTGCTTTCCATCAAAGCCAGATGAAATCTTTGAAGTTTCTAGTGTGTTAGGGAAATCCATTTTTTTTTTCAAAAGCACTGGAAAAATGGGAAAGTTGAGCTGAAACTTGAGAAAAATTAATTTAAGCACAATACTGAGCATGGTGAGGAAACAGTGTGTTCTAGCCAGGAAGGCCATCAAACTGGTTCTCACCTGCATCAGACAAAACTAAGGTAAAAACAGTATTCTGCCACTAAAACAAACAAAAGCATCCATGTGGAAATGGTGTCAAACAGATCTATGAAACTCTGAAAGGAGCTTTCAAACATTTTCTTATAATGAGTGCAGTTATTTAGAAATTCTTATGTGATTTTTGGGTGTAAGACAAAATAGGCTGTCCTTTTTATTACAAGATCTCAGACCAATCATAAGACTTTCAGGATCCTAAAAATAGAAGCCATTAATTACAGGCACTTGGCATTCACTGATCCCAAGAATGTCTAAAACCAAAAGAGGTAAGTATTTTACAAGAGGGGTGCAAAGTCATTTGGAAACTACATTTTCCATAGTTTCATGGGACCTTAAGTTTCAGTTCCAGTGACATCAGGGCAAGTTTGACACAACATCCACTAACATGGTGATTTTACCCCTTAGCCCAGAGCCTGCTTATTTTCACCTCAGTGTTGTGCATTCTAAAATACTATTTCTGGAAAGATTTTAGTGCCAACAAATGTGTTCACATCTTAAATCTTCTTAGGGTGAATCTACTTTAAGCATTTTATCCTTTTGATCTGCAATGATATTAGAAATTTGAGTTCTCTTTACATACTTGCATACATTCTGTGCAACACATGCAAGGAAGTTATTTTAGTTACTAGAGTTAGATACAGACACGTTTTAGTGACAGAGCATTCCTTCAGTTAACTTGTTTTCTTAATACAGCAAACTGCTGCAGATATCTGCTAATCCTGAAGCAGTTAGTAAGATTAGTGATGCTGGGCAGAAAAAAACATTTAGCAATGTTCTAAACTATCTTCTGGGGCAAAGTGTCTTCTCCTGCCATGTATCACACTGATATCAGAGCTGAAGGACAGCATTTTTCAATATTCCAAGAATTTTTCAGAAGAAATAATGAAAAATACAGTAAATATTAGTGATGGGCGAACCTTCAAGTGTTACAATAACCAGGCAAACACCACAAAGTTCAGGTGCTTCTTGAGCATTAAGTTGACCCTCCTGCACCTGAAACAGTGAACTGACCATAAGAGCAACTGCATTTTTTCATGGTACTTTGAATTCCCAATGTAAAGGAACTCCCAAAGTTCCAATCCAGAAGTACAAATGAAGAAAGAAAGAAACAAACAACAAAGAACTCAGAATAAATTAACCCAACTCTCCAACCTTGGACAGAAGGCTCCCTGTCAGCCCAGAGAAAGCTGGGAATGAAATTTCCACCAAGTAGGTTCGCCCAACCCTAAATAAAACATGCTCCTGGAACTAGTGCCCCTGGGCCACAATGCCAGGGAATCCCAGCTCTTGCCAACAGCAGCCCCCGTTCAAAGGATCCCAAAGCGCTTTAGGAGCATCACAGAGAGGAACCACTTGAGTTCCCAGTGAAGCACCATCACCCAGAGGTGAAATGTGGTGACTGACAGTGCAGAACAACAACCAGATTTTACTGAGGAATGGAGAATGCTGTAGCCAATTGGAACTATGGGTGGGTGAGGGGTGGTGGGAATGCTGGGCAAGCAGAACAGTCACGGAAATCCAGATCTGGGGCTGAGATGACCACGCCATAAAAAAGTGCCATGGGATCTTTAATGACCAGAAACGGCCAAGACCTGAATTTTAAGTGTCTGAGGATAAAAACATTAGAAAACAATGAAAGATACCTTTGTTGAATACATTTCTGGACAATGATATGTGCCAATTATTCTTCTGTCCTGTAAGTTAATAAAATCAAGACCAGTTTCCTTAGAGATAAGGCAGCTATTATCTTTCATTTAAAATTAAAGCACTCTAGGGTAATAATAGGACAACTAATTAAAATATATAGGGACCTCTAAGCCAACAATTAGGTATATTCAGGTATATTTTGGCTTCAGAGGTGCTATTACTGCCTTGCTCTGCTCCTCAAGGTAACATAACATTGTGATGTAAATGTAATTTTTCCAACTGGTCACTTGACCAAGGAAGGTATGATGATATGAAAACAATTATTAAAATTATTCTGGGGGAAAAGTAAGTGCAAAAGTGATTTCAAAAGGAGGTGGAAGAAGGTTAAAAAGGTCTCTTGGTGTTGAAGGATTGTTCAGCCATAGAACACAGACTCTTTATGGTGAACAGCAGGGTTCAAACTGAATGGAGAAATTCCCAGGGACGAGAAAGGAAGGGAGGATGAAGATGAAAAAGCAGCAGCAAGTACCATGGAAATAAAAGGTGAAAGCAGAAGTGGAGTAGAAATGACCAGAGCTCAGCAACCAAGTGAGAGGGTGAGGTTTGGATAAATCAATCTTAAAACCAGATGACAAAATATATGGAGCAAATGATACTCATGTATAGGTCCAGGTCAAGTGGAAGAAAAGCTGACTCTGGAGCCCTGGAAGAGGCCACGACCTTTTTGGTGGTCTCAAACAAAGGGAATACAGAGAAAAGTGCAGAAATGTTACCATTATATATTCTCCCTGATAGCTAGAAACTCCAAAATGATGGCTTTCTCGAGGAATTCCTCTCACTTATACATTAGCAAATGTAAAATACAACAAAATTACAACTCCCACACACATACATCAGGAATCCTCCAAGGATGACCAGATCTCTGGAACAACTGACTTTCAGTAAAGCAGCACATTGGTGATTATGCTCTACTGTTCTACCAAACACAGCTTGTAACACTGATGAACTGAAAGGATATAATACTGACATTCCTGCTTTCTCACATACTGTCCATTTTCACCTACAACCTTCAATTACAGCAGGCACTGATGGCTCCTTTCGTGGCAGAATGGCTCAGAAGCTGTGGACACAACAGGCAGCAGGGATGAAATTTCCCATGGAAAAACCTTCTGAAACAAAACAGTTGTAAATTGAAAAGAAATACCCTTTTGTTAAGTAGGGCTGCCATTAGCCAAAGACAAATCTGGAGAGCTAAACCATGAAGTTTAAAATGGAAGTACCCAGTCTATCCCAAAGATTAACACCTGAGATGTGGCATTTGGGTCCTGTGAACAGACATTCTGAAGAACTGAAGACAGAAATAAAGCTCCCTTTCCCAGTGAAGACCTACATGACATGCCTACACATCTAATTTAATTTGTTCTAGATAAAGACCTTGGTGTTATCTATAGCACAGTGTCCCACCTCTGGACATCTGAGCTTTGCTTGGAAAATCAGTAACATCCCATTCCTGGCTCCTGTCAGCACCTCTGGCAGGATCAGGTGGAGTCTGCAGTGAAGTCTGAAGCACTTCTCGTGTCACAGGGATGTTCCCCCTCCCCAGCAAGGTCTGAGTGACTGCCTGGGAACCCCTGACCTCTGGGGGGGAGGTACATTAGCTCTGCATGAGCTGCTCTCAGGTTCACTCTGGGAGAAAAAAGAATTAATTATTTCCAAATGGCACCTGCCTAAAGCTATACAGACATTTTTAACAAGATAAGCCAGTCTGCTAGATAAAGCTACAGAAATTTATAGCACACAAACACCCAATATTTCAAAATATTGTCATATTCAACAATGGCTTTAGCAGTAGAACAAACACAGCATTTCCACTGCCTGTACAAAACTGAATTTCCTGCCAGCATTGGAGTTACTGTTTATGAAACTAGGCTAGAATGCACTGGCTCAGGTCGTGTTATACCCCTGAGATTTGGGTCAGGCTGTACAGCATGTGGTTAGAGGGCAGTAAAATTGGGATGACTCATAATTTCAGGTTACTTTGCTTGGTGTCAGGTTAGAAAATTCAGAAAAACTCTGAAAATTAAATAAGATTTTCGTTTAGGTTCTTGAACTTTTTAAAGCCTAGAAATCTAAGCAAAAAAAACTCCTAAGAAACCTGCAAGAGTTAAAAACAAAAGTGAGAAAAAAATGCAAGATCTGAACATGGAGTTTTAACATTGCTCTAGATACTTGTAAATCAATTTCTAGACATCCAGTTTTACCTTCTGATACATGTAACTTTGATCATGGTCTTCAGTAACACATCAATAACTCAGCTGCAAGTATTATGGGATTACAGAGAAATGGTTGAAAACACACTTCCTTCAGCATCCAGGGCTTAAGCATAGGATTCCATACTGGAGACACTGAACAACTATTCCCACATAAAATGACAGAGGCTGAAGCATCTTTGGTTTGGTGGCATTTGAATAAAACCCACAAAATATGGGCTTGTCCAAAGTGCTGCCCAGAATCCAACATTCTAAACCAAACCTAAGCAGAGAACCAGGTGAGGTGAGGACTGTTGTTGGGAACACGGCCCCAACAGGAGAGCAGGGGGCAATCAATGGGACACTGGTGTCCTGTCCCAGCTGGGGGCATCAGCTCCTTCCCAAATACCACAGAAACAGCCCTGGGGGGCTGAGCAGGGGGATAAATCACCTCAGCCAACCAAGGAGGAGAAACAGGGAGTGCTGTGATTCTGGAGAAAAACACCTTCCTCCCCTTCCCTTGGGGCCGAGGCCGTTCAACCCAAACTGATCTCTGGGAAAGGGAAGGAATGAACTCTGCAAGTGAGGCCTCCATGACATGTCATCTCCAGCCTGGCACCAACACACTGCCCAGAACCAGCCAACAGTGCCTGAGTCAGGACATGAGTCTGCAGCTTTGCTGAAGTAGAGCCATTAATTTAACAGGACAAACAAATACTGAGGTCAGTCATGTTTTCAACTGATTTCCTGAGACATTTGCTCTCAATCCAAACTCAGGAACAATGCACATACACATATGGAGAAGACCATTTTCTTCTTTTTCAGCCTGCAAGAACATATCACAATGGTGGGCTTAAATATTAGTTAAGAACTAACTGGAAAGTTTTCAAATCTGAATAACCTTCATATTGATGTTATGACAGTAAAAATAAGGTTTATCAGTTGCTCCTCTAAAACAGCTTCTGTAAGACACTGAAGATGTTATTTTTCTTGTTTGAAGTCAAATATAATGTGCAAGAACTCTGCAGCACATCCCTGATGTGAGAGTGGGTGGCCTGGATGACAGTCTACCAGTGTTCCATCCACCTGACCACGACACACTCACTTGTCAACAGATTCAGGCTTGTGATTTTGGGGAAGACATAATTCTTGGGCCCAGCCCAAAATAAAACATGGCCAGAGGCATCATGAGGTCCAAGGATAAAACTCTGGAGAGAAACTGCAACTAATTCAACAAAAAAATGAATCAGAAGTCCTCAGATTTTTCTGTGGAAAATCACTGAGAAGTTTCTGTTATAGAAAAAAGAAAGATGAATTTCTAATGTTTTACAACAAATTTCCAAATTAAAAAAGATCCAGAAAAGTAGTTCTATGGTCATGTTCAGTGCTGATTTAGAAGCCTGAAACAGAGCCAGCTGCACAACTACAGACACTGCAAGGCTCAGAGGACCAGTCCTGACAATATTAAAATGGAAAATCTTCTGCTTTCAAATTATGAAAAAAACCAGTCTGAATTTGTTGACTGAATTAGAACATTCCTGTATGATTGACTTGTACACTGATAGTCTGCTTTTCTGGAGAGTCTAACATTTTGTCACTCATTTCAAAATGAGTGACAAGACTGAAGGAACTTTGATGCCAAGACGTGGTTAGTCATTTCAAATTTGTTTCTTAGTAAATTTCTGTGTATGCAAAATATATATCAATGTTATGTACCACTGCAAACTTTCTATTATACTTGGTTTTGTGTATGCATTAATTCTAGAGAAAATAAAAATCATATTATAGTTTTCTCCATGACATTGTGGTGGCCTTTTGTGCCTTTAAACTTCAACCAAATTTGAGTTTCATCAGTTAAACATATTACAGTTCTATAGCAATATATATACATATAGATACACCTGCAAAATATAAACTGATGGACAGTCAGAGAATTTCAGAACACATTTAAAATTAGAGAAAAATGACTTGAATTTTTGGCAATAGTGTGCAGTTTGTTCTTCACACACATGATTCTATGGAAACAAGAGAAAAGAACAGTTACCAACATGTAAATATGGCAGGTGTTTGTGTAAAACAGGATTATGTTCAATGTTACCCAACTTTCATCAGGTGCATTTCAGGAAGGGTGATCTACTTGGAATGTGAAAGCTATTGATGAGTTGATATGACCACACACGGGCTTCTTTTTAATTGAAAATGATTATATATTGCATCTGCCTCCTGCTACAAAAAGGAATGACACAAAAGCTGAGGAATCATCCCCCACACCAGTTCTCTCTCTTCATCAATCCCTACGTGCAACTGGGTTTTTGACCTTCTCCTCCAGCTTTATTATCATTCACTTCAATAAACAAAAAACCTTCCATGCTACCAGTGAAACTTATGTGAAGGTGCTTCTCCCACCCAAAACTGCAGTAGCTTGAAAGGAAACAACCTCAGAATTTCATCAAGTAAAACATGTGCTAAACCCCTGGATTTCTGGAGCCCTTCCTTGCCAGTCACCTGCAGGAACCTTTGAAAACTTACAGAATACAGGGACAGAAAATGGTCCAAACAAAATATTACATGAAAATAATCATATTGGTTTAGGCTGTGTGACCTTCACTGCTGCATCCTTCAGGCCAGCTCACAAGTGTTAAGTTTCTGACACCTATACTACCAGAAAGTTGGGTTTGTTTGGAGGACATGAGCAAGGACAGGCAAGAAGTGGTTTTTGCACATGGCTTTAACATGCAAGAAGTTTAGGGAGAAGTCTCAACAAGTTTTTGCACGGGGAAGAAAGTTAAACTGAAGTTTCTCATATTCCTAAAAGGAGGAATAGAGACATAAGAATAAAAAAAAGCTTTAGATTTCCATGTTTTATTATAACTTTTTATCATTACAGAGGTATTGTTAAAACTAGTTTCTAAGGAGTAAAAAAGATATATTCATATATAGGCATGGCCATTCAATTAAACTTTGACAAACTCTTTGGAGCTGATGTGTTTCAGGAAATCAATTCCCCAAACTCCCCAGCCAGACACACCTTCTGGCCTGCAGCTACTTCACTGGACATCATTTGTCTTTTCTGTGTCTTATTTCTTCACAGTTTGATATAATGACCTGAACTGCACTACAGGATTCCTTCCTGAGCCAGGAGTGTGTTCAGTGCAGGGTCACAGGCACATCTCAGGCTGCAGATGCAGCACAAAAGCAAAAGGGATAATGTGCTTTAACAAACAGAGTGTGCACACACTGGTCCTACACTGATGAAACGTGGCATTCACAGGAGCATGGCTGCAGAAAAAACCCTCCCACAGCTGACCTGACCTTTATTCAGATGTCATGTGGAATTGTGGAATTCCACTACAGAGTATGGAAACAAATCACCTCCTGACTCTGCTGCTGCTGCAAAGTGCTGGGAGCTAAATCTGCAACTTCCTCCATCTCACTCCAGCCCAGCCTCTGGGTTCTTAAAAGCACTGAGAGGCTGCTCCAGCCCTGTGCACTGCTGGCTGCTCCATGGGCAACTGCTCCTTGGTACTGCAGGAAGGCAAACTGAGGAGAAAGACCTAACTTTTTAAATCCATGCCTACTTTATCCATGTCCTTCAACATACTTCCCTGTAAGGAACACCTTCTGACCCTGGATCAAGAACCAGTCCTCGTGCAGCTTTACCTGCACTGCAAACAAAAGGAGAACTCTGCTTGGAGGAGAGGGAAAGAGGATGAATGTTTTCACTGACAGCTGGGCAGAGGCAGCATTAGCTCCAGCAATATAGAGCAGTGGGGATTTGAGATTTCAGACTGAAACTTTAAGAGCTTCCTGTTGCCTTAGAGTTTTAATATCCTGTTCAGTTTATTAAGGGAGTCTGTGCATATAGCCAGTTTAAAAATCCTCTTCTTACCAAAAGCTTTTACAGCTTATTGCAAACATGCCTTCTATGCTTATTCATGTTTTACACTACAAGTACCTCCACTCCATAGGGTATGAGGTGCAGTTCTATGTAACAGGTACTGACTGGTTTTAGGTACCTTTGCAACAGTTTCTCCTCCCTGGAGATGCATTATATGATTCCTTCAGATTGAAATGAACAAATATTGCTGTGAACTGCAAAGACCAGAGACAAGCCAGCAGTGAATCAGAGGGGAAATAAAGGCATTATCCAGGCCTAACTGTTCTGGAGCACTGCTTTGGAGCAAGGCCCATTATGTGCAGCCCTGCTAATGCACCTTCACACCAGGGTGACAGCTGGGGAGGGTGACCCTGGCTGTCTGCAGGGCACTGAAAGCACCACATGTCTGCCTGCAAAGGGCCACAGCTACACAGCAGTGCACCCACTCTGGCTCAGGATAACACACTCCTTCACCCAGTTCCAGCCCTCTCTGCCAAAAGAGACATCTATGGATGTGACAGTGGAAAATCCACCCAGGCTCTTGCAGTTATTCCCCAGCACAGTGGCCCAGAGAAGTCTGGCAGCTGTGCTGGGCCATGTCACAGGACAGGCACGGCAGGCCCTGAGCTGAGGGGCCATGCCAGGAGTGCTGGAATGCAGGGCAGGGCTGGCCCAGGACACAGAGTGCCCGTGTCCTGCACCAGCAGTGACTCTGACCAGGCACCTGGGCAAGGAGGATGCCCTGGGAGCCCCTTCCCTGCTGTACAATGGGCAGGCACTGCCCACCCTCAGCTCACACTGAAATAACTGCTGTGATCCCTTTGAAACAGGTCACTGCATGGCCCTTTTTGCCTCAAAGCTCTGATAATGCAGGGCAGTCCCCTAAAAATGAGAGATGTGAGGAGAACTATTCGACTTTTCCAGCTAAATTGGTCAGACTCTTCTCCTTGGTCAAAAAGCTGCAGGGAAAAAAAATTCAGCAGCTGAGACAACTTGAAGGAGAAGAAAGATACCAAGTGAAGAGCAGCTAAGGACGGGTTAAGCTCTGTTTGCTATTTCCTTGCCATCTCAAGTCCTTCAGCAACTCTGTGCTAATCCAGATATAACAGCAGTCGGCCAGTAGGGCAATGAACTGCAAAGATACCTGTATTTGTTTAAACATTCTTAGCTCCCTAAGCCCTACATTAATTTTTCAAGTACAATTTTATTGTATTCAAATCTATTAATATGCTGTTTAATCTAATTATCATGTTGAAGTTCCATGTTCTTTACTTGGTATCCAAATTTTGGATAGGAAAATGTCATTAGTCTGACAACTTCCCACGTTTGTGACTTGCACTGTGCAGCAGCAATGCCCTGTCACTGCCTCCTGCCTGAACACCTCACCTAATACAAAGACCACTGAGTAAAGAATTACTCATTGTTTTAAAAATACATTCAGTATATTTAAAAAAAGTATTTGTGTCCAGAAAAGAAACCTTATCTAAACATGCAGAGGTTAGCAATGTCACTTCACATTTCTTAAAAAAAATGACTGAATAAATCTGTATAAACAGTTTTATGAATTGTTGCATAACACACTGACATTTTTCCCCTCTTTTCCACAGGAAAGTTGCTTTATTACTGCTCACAATAAGAGCAGCATGATTGCAAAGTCAGAGGTAGTTTTATCTGTAACTTATGTTACCAGGTACTGCAGGTACATCCCTGTGCACTTGCAGCACTCCCTGTGCTCTGAGCCAGGCTGGAAACATGTAGGATTCAGTGGTTACTGCAACTGCATCCAACTCAAACCACATTCCAGAGGTATTTACACATGACAAACACAATGCCACTTCTGGGAAGTGCAGTCACCCACGGGAGGACAGTCAGCTGAAGGATACTGGGAAGCCAGAGGCTGGAATTTGGCCCTGTATTTCACATACCTGTTAATCATCTTGAGGAAGCACAGACAATATATTAGATTAGTGCCCTGAGCCTAAAGAAAAGATAGCATGAAATATGCCTACAAAGGATGAAAAGGTTGCTGATGACCATCAACATTCTTACTTAAAACACAGAAGTCCAGGGAATAAAAAGGGGATAACAATGGCTTAGAATATACACTCAGAGTACACCCACCCTCCTTTATGGCACACTAGGCCTTCAAGCAGAAATATTGCATATAGTTATTCAAGTGGAACCACAAAAGAACACTTATATCTTGCAAAATTAGTCCTTCACTATTGGATCCTAATTACAGGTGGAGTGTTCATTTGGTTCCCTTTCTAAAAGACTTTGGCTTTTATGGACAACTGCATCTGAACTAAATTCAGCAGTTCAGGCCCATTTCTAATTCTTATACATGAAAATAATTATATAATATTTTGCTCCCCTTAACAGATAAAATATTCAGGTCCATTAGATATGAATCTGATTTCTTGCTGTTGGTCAGACACAAGAGCAGCTGTTGGCTCCTCTCCTCTCCCAGAGCAGCAGGATGTGGCCTCTCCTCTCTCCTGTCACTGCTCAAAGGGCTGCAAACCTGATTCTCAGGTCAGAGGGGATCTGGGTACCAGGGCAGAACTGCCAGACCCTGTGAACCAGGCTGGCCTAGGATATGAAGTAAAAGGCTCAGTACAAAGAAAATCTAAAGAAAGTTGTTCCCAGAGTACTTTGTGTCAATCCTGTAGGCAAATTCCCACAACAGTTATTGAAATTAATTGCTCTGCTCACTGCACTGGGTTCCCACACTGGTTAGTGCTTTCATATTCTACTTCATGGTCAGCCATTTGCCACTAGGCTGGGGCTATTACAGCAGAAACATCTATTGTATAAATAAGAAAACCAAAAATACACAAGTGAAAGCGTGTACAAAAATACACCCAGCAAGTGGTGGCACTCTGACACCCATGGACCTTCACTTTGCACTGACACTGGAGGAAAGACTTCAGCTAAATGCAGATCTAGTCTTACGAAATTACTTACAGGGTAGTTCACAGCACTGATTGTTTAACTGAAATTAAAGGGAAATTGAATAAAAAAAACAATACAACTTGACAAATTAAATAAAACCTCACAGTTTTGTTTTTTCATTGCTGAAAAATCACCAATAGAAAGAAAAAGGCAAACTTTACGGAGGTAAAAGATGATCTATGTTAACATAACATCAAAATTAATCTCATCATTATCCATTTACCTCCATTCGTTAAAACATGTTTCTTTCGAATAAAAAATTAAAAAAACCCCTAATGAATGGGTGAGATCTGAGCCATGGCAACATAACTCTCCATCTTAAAAGGCTACAAACTATAACCTACAAAACTGTTTTGTTCTATCGACGTGATGGGTTTTTGTTACTGCAGCAAACAGAACAAGATGTTCTGTCTGCAGGCACACGATGTGTGTAGAAGTGTAGAAGTTCTGAACAAACATGAGAAATTCCATTCCAAAGCTGTATGAAACTTATGTTTCCAACTCACAAATAATCCCTTGGTTTTTTTCTAATTTGGTTTTGGTTTTTAATTCTTTGATTTTTTTCTCCTTGGAGTATCATGCTGAATCACAAATTCAAAAAGCTTCCCTTGACAAAAAACCCCCAACAAAACAAAAAACCAAAAAAACCCCCAATCTAACAAAACCCCCCTCAAAGATTTAACTTTATTTAACTTTCCAATTTTGCATGTGTGTGAAAGGTTCTACATTTCACACTGAGTACATTTTTGCATTCAGCCCAGATTTGCCACTGTGTGAAACTCATCCAAAATGGTCAGAGTGACAAATTACAAATGCTTTATGATAAGTGCCCAATTTTCATTAAGCATAATGGATTTTTTTCCCAAAGTGTGTATCTTGGCAAATGTCTTTTCTGCCTCAATTCTCCCCCCTGAGGGACCATTTTTAGATTCAAAATTAAGTACACAGCACGTTGATGCTTTATTTCTGAGCAGTTCCTCATTTAGTCAATAGTATCCTGGGCATTATATGTTGAAAAAAAGCAAACTTGTCAAGCTTTAAACACTTCTGCAGCAAATATTTCTTATCCAGCTCCTCTGAAAGATTTATGAAAGCAGGTTAAATTTAGGTTTTAGTTCCAACGTTCCATACAGCTCTTACTAAAATATCAGCTACAGCCATCATTTTGGATTTTTTTCCTTTGGAAACAGATTATAGGTATTTAACTCTCCATCCTGACTAAGAAACCACCTCCCAGGAAAGCTTCAGAAACAAGTCCCTGAGCCTTCCAGGCCAGAGGTCACTGCGAGGTGGCTGAACCCACAGCTCTGCAGAGCCAGGCCAAGGTCCCACAACTGCACTGGGTTTCTCCAGAAAGGACACTTTAAGCTGCCTGAGCAGTGGCCCCTGCCCTGCTGGAGATGCTCCCAGGCCTCCCAGCTCAGTTACCTTGTTGACGTCCATCCGCAGCTTCTCGTTGTTGGCGCTGGCGGCTTTTTCCGCCGCCTTCTTCTGCCTCTGGGGGCCTCTGCCAAAGAAGATGTAGTTCACCAGGGCATACTCCAGCAGGGCCATGAACACAAACACAAAACAGCCCATGAGGTACATGTCGATGGCTTTCACATAGGGAATTTTGGGAAGAGTCTCTCGGAGATGGGTGTTAATGGTTGTCATTGTGAGCACGGTTGTGATTCCTGGAGAGAAGAAGTGACAAGTCTAGTGAGTGAAATGATTTTAATTTCCTAGCATAGTTCACAATAGTCAAACGCTAGAGTTGAAAAATATTACTTTTTTTTTTCCCTGGTGGAAAAAAGACATCTCCAAACTCTGTCCTTATTCACAGAATCCTCGAAAGGTTTGGGTTGGAAGGGACCTTAAAAACCATCTCGTTCCAACCCCCCTGCCATGGGCAGGGAGCCTTCCACTAGATCAGGTTGCTCCTAACTCCATCCACCCTGGCTTGAACAGTTCCAGGGATGGGGCAGCCAGAACTCCAGGCAATGTGTTCCAGTGTCTCACCACCCTCACAGGGAAGAAGAATTTCTTCCTAAGATCTGATCTAACCCTGCCCTCTGTCAGTTTAAAGCCATTCTCCCTTGTCCTGTCACTCCAGGCCCTTGGAAAAAGTCCCTCTCCAGCTCTCTTGCAGCCCCCTGAGGCACTGGAAGGTGCTCTAAGATCTCCCTGGAACCTTCCCTGCTCCAGGCTGAACAATTCAAAACGGCTTCACTAAGGGCCAGTTGGGCCTGACAAATCTGGTGGCCTCTGCAACAGGGTTCCAGCAACCTTCTGGAACGAGTCTCAGCTATAAATTACCAGGCTGCAGTTACTGTTATCTTGCTTTACTCAGGCATTTTCAGGATATCTGCAGTCTCAAACTCTTAAGGGAAAATGCCACACAGAAAGGCTGGTAAAGCTCAGACTATTCTCTAAGGTTAAAATGTCAGATTCTCAATAGTATGTTTTATGGGGGTTTACTTGTTTTAGCTATACAAGATCTGTACTGGCAGGAATCAGTCTGGTTTCCCTGATTTACCTGTATCTATTTGGCAACAGATACAGATATTTATTTTTGCAACATGCTTGGATCCTCTGATGAGGGGCTCAGTATAAACATGGGAGTAGTGATGAGATAAGAGAGTGGTCCAGAGATTAATTAGGGGAACAAATTTGGAATGTAAGGTAACAGTAAGGAAAAAAACCCCATAGAATCATAGAATCATTTAGGCTGGAAAAGACCTTTAAGGTCGTTGAGTCCAACCTTTAGCCCAGCTCTGTTCCCTCCTCTGGACCTGCTCCAGCCCCTCAATGTCCTTCCTGAAGTCAATTCTGAGGGGCCCAGAACTGGACACAGTATTTGAGGTGCAGCTTCATCCCTCAAGGACAAGTGAGCTACAGAAGCCCAGCAAAACCTTATTTAATTCATACCTGAAAGGAAAAGCAATTTATAATCCGTAACACAGAGCTGAATGTGTGTTCTGGCCTGCCATGGGCAAAAGCAAACTAGGTGCAGTCTCTTTGGATACAAACAAGCAATAAAAGAACAGAAAATGTGGAAACAGGCTAATTCTGGTTACAATGATTACACAGTTAGCTCATTCAGACACTAAATCCCTTTCATTTTTATTTAAATGGTGATGATTTAAATGCTGATTCAAACAATACAAAGTTTAACAAGCCAGACATAAAATATCTAACAGAATTTTTTTTCAGCTCATGCACTATCCACTAAGCCAGAAAACACTCAGCTAATGCACACTGCAGGAGAGGTGTAAACAGGCCTACCTAAAGCAACTCTTGCAGCTGAAGCATCATAATTAATCCAGAAGGACACCCAGGAGAGGATAGTGATCAGAATAGAAGGCATGTAGGTCTGCAGAATGAAGTAGCCAATGTTTCTCTTAAGTTTAAAGCTGAGAGACAGCCTTGGGTAGGCACCTAAAAGAGAATATTTGGCATGGCCGTAATTTACTTGTATAAAGCCTGAAATCATCTTCCTGTCATTCTGGTTTTATTATTTCATGCAACATAGAGTACACTCAGAGCTGAAAGATCCAGGATAATCAGCTGCAGAATTTCTAGCAAGAACTAGGATTAAAGTATCTTTTATTCTAAGGGTACAAGGATGCTCTGGGTGCATCTCTGCTGGTATCACAATGTCCAACAATCAACAGCCAAAACACATGTCAGAGCAGGAGAGCACAGAAATGCCTGGTTCCTGGCAGGCTGGGGTGTGCCCACTGCAGGGGAACCCTCATTCTCTCCCAGAAATTCAACACCTGTCTTTTGTCTCTGGATATCACAAGTAATTTACTGGATGAAACATTTGTTGAAATGGATGCCTAGAAATCATTATTCAAGTCCCATTTCTGCTTGGTTTGGAAGAATTTGGGATGCACCATCTTTCTACAGTCCCTTCAAAGATGATTTCTACCCATATCTGAGTTTTGATGATAATTTTTCAAACACACTTACAGGTTTCCCAAGTGGGTAGAGAACATCACAAAGTAACAGCCCAACCCAACTCTTGCCTCTCTTGAACAATTTAAGGTCCAATTAGATTTTCTCCTTCTCCTCAGACAGCATCTTTTCAGCCTTCAAAAACTCATACACTTTGCTAGAATAGGCTAAACTGAAAATCCTGTGGAACAAGGACTTTAGAGGTTTTACACTGATGACAAAATAATTATCCAATACATCCACAGCTTGGTAAAAGGAACATCCAGAAACAGGGAGGAAAAGCTTCCTAATTTCCTGCAGGCTGGGTTGTGACTGGTTGGGTTTATGGCCACACTGATACACTGAGGTGTGTAAGTGGCTGAATCAGATGTCACAGGAAAACAGAAAATACAGCTCATCTGATGAGCCTCAACATGACAGATGACTGTCCCTCTGCAGAGGGGAATGGACACCAGAGAGCTGTAAAAACCTTCCCCTTCCAAAATTCACAGCTGCTGCTCTCATTTACTCCTGTTTCTAAAATTATTGCTTGGATCCTGAACTGCACATTGTGAATTAACCCATTTCTATAAAAGTCTTCCCAGCCAATTCCCCTTTTAGCTTCCCCTCCACAAACCTGTAGAGAAAACAACATTCTTGGTGATAAGCTTGTAGTCTACAATGGAGAACTGGGGCAGCTCGATCTTGGTCACTCCTGTGACAGCATTATCACCCCCACGCCAGTAAAACTCAATGTCATCTGTGGTGTAGCCATCTACAGAAACAGGAGCAGACAATTAACATCCACAGCTCTTCTGACAACCACAGAGAACAGTCCAGACAATTCACTCAAAGCATAACTTCAAATATATTTCAAAAATTAAACCATTTATAACACAATATGTAAAAAACATACAGACACAGGTCATTGTATATATAATTTCAAAAGGTAATCTTAGTGTATTATAATATTTGTTGGGTTTGTATTTTTTTTAAAGATCTATTACATGAATATATCAGTAAAACAAACCTTTAAAACCAAATTAAGACTACACACATCCCATCTCTAGATAGCAACTGTACATTCAGATTAAAGTAACTTCTGATCTCAAGGCTGGCTAAAACAGCAAGAGTTTGCTGCAATTTCTGTCCCTGGGCACTGGCAGCAGAATCATTTCCTCCTGGTGCCCTGGAAGAGGTGCTTTTCTGCCTGGTGGACCATGGTCAGTACAGGAGAGAGGACAGTGAGAGTAACACAGGTGATAATTCAACATACAGCTGGCTCTGTGTGCTCTGTGTTTGTAACCAGACTGTGAATGAAGAGGACGAACTCCAGTTCAAACCCATTTAGTTTTTACTGGTAAAAACAGCATAATCCTTTTTCTAAAATGGCCTGAATGCAATAAAAGACAGCCACGTTCAGGGAGGCTTGGAAGAGGCCTTGGAAGAAGCAACTGGAGCAGATGCAGCAACACCCATCACTGATAGAAAACACCCACAAGAAACCACCAACCAAAATAATCCCCCATTTTAGAGTGCTCAAATACCACTTAGTTTCAAGGAATAATGCACTATGCACAGAATCTATAAAACTGTTTCTGCACATCATTCTATTTCCCTCCAATACAAAGACAGTAAAAGGCACACAATAAAAGAGCACCACACTTAAAAAGTCTGTTTCCTTGAAAATGACCTGAAATACTGAGAAAATATTGAACGTTTAAAGAAAAGAGGAATACTTGTACTTGTCACTGAGATTACTGTAGTTTCTGAACTAACAGACTTGAGCTATGAAACACAGCTTGAAAATCTTTGACAAGAAATTCTAATCTTTAATTTAACTTTTTTAGGCCAGCTGCTTCTCGTGGTGAAGATTTCTGCCAAGTTGTGACTCTGTTCAGGTCCCACCCTGGCAACTCCCCCCCCCCCCTCCCTGGGCTGCAGGGGTGGGGTCTCCTCCTGCCTGGCCCCCCTGGTTCTCAGGGCACTCCTGGAAAAGCTGCATCCCAGCAAACACACTGAACCTGTCCATAACAAAAGCTTCTGTCACGTTCCCAAATCTGCAGGGAAAGAAGGTTCTCCTCACCTTCTGTAATGGGAATATTTCCCCTCCTGTGCCCCTTCTCCCAGGGGAGCAGCAGTTGGAAGGGGAATTCCTGTCAGTACTGGGGCACTGGCTGTAGACAGGCAGTTCCTGCAGGATACTGGATTTTAAGCACTGCAAGAGCTCCTTCATTTGCTGTAAAAGGCCCTTTTCCAGGCAGATCCCTGGCACAGAGATGGAGCTCACTAATGACTGTGCTCGTGGCAGCACAGCCCCACTTCACAGGATGGCTGAGGGGAGAACGTTTGTGCCCTGACTGTGAAGCACAAACGCTGCACTCAGTGCAGTCAGTTCTGGGCTCATTTCTCCAGGTGTTGTGGTGGGAGGGACGTGCAGAGTCTGCAGACCTGACATCCCTCAGCTTGTCGGGGCACCTCTCACCTGCCTGCTCCCAGGTCTACCTTCAGAGAACAGGCAGACAGCTCACTCCTGGTTCCTTGTCAATCAATACTTTATATTTGTCAAGTCTCGCTCTGGGCTCTCAGAGAGAAAAATAAAATCGAAAATAAAGGAGAATGATTAAATTGGTTGATCTTGAGTTGTAAAAGCAACTTACTGCACTGAATGTTATGAAAAGTATAAAAGAAGATCCTTAGAGAGTTTAGGGAGAATAATATTACCCTGTTGTAAGGGTTCACTCTTTGTGATATGGCCAAGTTTTGCTGATATTCTACCTGAAATCTATCCTGCCCTCCAACAGCAAGTTCCAAATTCTAATACCATTTACTGAACTTGGTGGGATTAATAAAGGTAATTTATTTATTTTTGAGGTAATCTAACTGATAGACTTCCCAACTAATAAATCAGTCTTTTATTTTTGTTTCTGAAAAAACAAATGCTAAAATAAATTTCAGAAAGGAAAAAGCCATTTTTCTATGTAAGAAAAAATATGTTTATAAAAAGCCCAAATGGCTCTTTATTTTACTGTATTATTTAGAACATCTGCTCGTAGAACTATTTTGTCCAACTGCCTGGGAAGGTCTGGCCTTGGTCTGATCATCCCAGGGTTCCCAGGGAGACTCCAGGACTGCCAAGGGCTGCAGCACCAACCTCTCCCAGGCAGACGTGGCTCAGCTCCTCCCTGCACTCCCACAGCCTGAATACCAAGCACATATCCCCAACCACCTCCTGAGCAGAAATGAACTCCCTTGAAACTCCAGCCAAAGATTCCAAACTGCAGCTCTGGGGGCTTTGGGAGCAGCTGTGCAGAATTCCTGTGCAGAATTCCTGTGCAGAATTCCTGCTGCTCAGGGGCTTCCACGGGGCAAAGGCTGAGCTGAGACCACCCTGAGTGACAGGACTTGGGAGCAGGGATCAATCCAGGAATTTCAGGAAGTCTCTTTAAGCTTTCACTAAAACACTTCTTTCTCTTTCCAAAAAGGATCAATTATCCCATTCATTTCATAAGGTGGAGAAGGAGAGAAAAGAACATTACAGTCATCTACACATGAATGCTATTGTGTACTGCTAAAGTACCCAAAGATAACTGGATATAAGTCTAATACCTGCAAAACATCTGCCAGAAGAGAGAATGGGCCTGTTCATGTCTCTAGTGGATGTTTTACAGATATTGAAGTCCAAATACCTGTGGTTATGATAAACTCCTTCTGCAGATATTTGAGACTAAAACCAAATTTATTTACAAGTTAAAATTATTTAAAGACCAACCAATTTAAAATAGTAATAAGCAATCTAGAAAAAATAACCTGTGGCTCTTTGAAAAAAAAAAAAGATTTAGTCAATGTCAGCTCAATATTTCTAAATTATCAGATCACATGTTGGTAAGGTACAAAGGAAAGCATACTAAACCCAAAAATTCTCCAAGAATCTGAGTAAGCACAGGACACTCTTTGATTTAAACTGTGAAACAACTGTTGGTTTCCTATATATTAAATTGAAGGTAGCACTGGTACCAGCAGAGAGAATCTGATTGATTGCTGTTCCCTCAATCAGTTCTGTATCAGCAGCAGCACCACTTACTCCACGTTCACAAAGTTCCATTTCTCTTTCTGTCATGCATCACACACCAGCAGTCAAGCAAATCAATACCCTGTCCTGGTGATATGGCACCAACATTACCAGGAAAGCAAAGCATTCCCCATTCCCATTAACAGGGACAGGGAGTTGATCATGCCCTCTCCCTCCAGGAATGACAGATGATGAAGCACTGCAGAGCAGAACCAACAACTAGCAGAACAGAAAATAAAACCCCTTTCTCACAGAAACTACAGAAATGTCAATTTTTACCAGTCTATTTAAGAGAAGTAAAAAATCAGAAATTCTTTAAATACATACAAGGTAAAATGAAAGCTGGACTAGCTGAGCATGAAAACATTTAGACACAAGGCAGTTATCAGAAACATCCCACCATGGAAGGAAAGAAGCAGACTTTTCTGAAAAACTCAGCATTTATCAGGAGGATTCACTGTCTCACAAGGCTTTGGTTTGTACAGCTGGGCAAGATTTCACACCTACACATCTCCATGTGCACACTGGGTAGGAATCCAAGTGCTCCACAGCACCAACACTGTGGCAGCACCTGGAGACAACCCAAGACACTGAAACCAGTGGGGTGATACAAAGGTGATCAGGAAAGACAGAATTTATGTGCCACATTTGCCATCAGTGCAATTGCAAAAAGCACATCATACTTGTTTCTCTCTCTCCTTTCTCATCCCCTCCAAATTCTGTCTTTCTGCATAAACCATTAACATTCTTTTTACATTTCACTTCAAAGGCTTTTTCCCCTAAGGCTCTGAGGATTTGGATACAAAAGAGGATGCACAACTTTCTGACTGCAGTGAAATTCAATGGATTTTTAGATTATATTGGCAACATTCTCAAAAAACAATCACCTTCAAGTTGTACAAATGGTTCCTTATTGGAGAGAGTGGGGTGGGGAGAAGGAAGAGATGGAACTGTGACTGTAATTACTGCATGCAGCCATGAAAAACAAAACAGAAAAGGGATTTTGATGGCCAAGTGAAAGGCCAAAACTGATTCCAGGATTCAAGAGTAGATTTTCATGGTGTTAGCAGAACCAACTATGATTTTCATGTAGGCACTGCAAGCTGATTCTCACTCCCAGTGAGCTGCTAACTCAGAATAGGTGTCCTGGTGCAACCCATGGAACACCTGCCTTTTGTCCTAGTGATTTCAATGAAATCATTCATACTTCAGGGAACCTCCTGCTAAATGCTTCCATAAATAAAATGCTTCTGTTACAATTGTTCTAGGAAAAGAAAGAGAGACCAGAAACAGATGGGGAGAACTGTACCCATGCAATGATATTCAAAAACCTTTTAGCTCCCAGAACTCGGTGATTTCTTGCAACCTTTCTGTTTCCACAAGCTCAGTTACTCCCACCAGCAGGAATGATTTCAAAAGTGACTGGATTCAACACTCTGGAGATCCTGCAGGCCCAAGAGCTCCTCACACAGCAGAGTCTGGGGTGCCTGGTGGCAGGAGGGTAACGAGGCCCCGCTGGCACAAAGCTGGTGCCACCTCATCAGAACTCAGTTGTTCCTGAGACTCCAGCAAACCCTGCCCAGCACTGCCAGGGCTGCCTCTGCAGGGCTCTACAGCAGCTCTGCCTGGGCAGGCTGCAGGGCAGATCTTTTCCTTCCCATGGCCATCCAGGAATGCTCTTCATCTTCTCCTGATCTCCATCACTCTCCTGTCCCTGGTGTCTCCTGCAGACCAAGGGCTGTGTTTATGGATTAAGTACATCCAGGACACAAGACAGTGAACCACATCTGGCTCAGTTTTATTTATTCAAATGGCCGAAGTCCAGGGATTTCCATCACTATTGAAAGGACAGATCTGGTTCCTGTAGGCACAAACAATAGTGCAGATTTTATACAGCACCTAAAACATCCCACCCCCTACTTCTGCCCCAGTTTGTATTCCCTGACCCACTCCACTCAGCACAGGACATCTGAGGAGGAGGGGGTGACATCATCATGTCAGTCTTGCACACTGAGTCTGGATCTTTCAGTCTGGATCACCTTGGAAGGTTATTTCAGTGTAACATGGGTGACATTGAGCAAATATGTGAAGAAAACATAGGGGGGCAACTGTTGCCAATATAGAGTTAAACAGACTTATTTCTCACTTCCACTACTACTAAAATTATGAAGGAAAAAACCCTTAATCTGCAAATTTTGAAAATCAGGTTAGTATCCATCACAGTTCTGCAGAAAAGTTTATTATTTCCCTATTAAACTTATCACACAAAAAAAGGAGTTCCTGATCACACAAGTAACTAAGTCAAACATGGCAAATCTTTCCTATACAGAAAGGACAGGGGGATGCTTAGTTTCATTTGCAATTAAATTAGACTAGGGCAGAATACTGGGAAACTGAATATTAAGAAGCCCTAGAAGAAGAACTGTTTTCTTAAAGCTCAGTGTTCTTATCAGCTATAAGAAGGACCAAGAAATTTATTCTCACTTCTCCTAAGAGTAGATGTTCAGAGACACACAGGAAACTGTGATATAGAACCATGAGGGCAACACCAGTCCTTGCTGAGGAAAGCAACATCCAGGCAGGAATAACAACTTCTATTTAAATGGGAACTGTGGCTGATGTAAATATGACAAAAACAAATACATCAATTCTTGAGTGATCTATTTAAATCACAAAATGAACAGAACTCAAGTGAAAACAACCATTTTGAAAAGACAAGTGCAATCAGGTGTAAGCAGGCAATGGCCTTTTTTTCCCCACAGAAATCAACAAAGTGAAAATATAAATTATTTACTAAGTCTCAAGACTTAAAATTTTACTACATCATTTTTCTTTACTACATCTGTTTTCTTCCACGCTGAAGTCAATGAAAGCAAGTGAAAGTTAAATAAAAAGGATAAAAATCTTCAATATCACGCTTTGGCATCAAAAATTGGTTACAGCAACACAAAGGTTGTTTACCCCAGTTCAGATTTAACCTTAATAAGAAAGTAAGCACTTCTGCCAGGAAGCTGAACTGGGGTACCACAGGGAAGGACCAACTCAGAAGGCCAAGAGACTTCTCAAGGCCTGCTGGAACCTTCTACCACACCCAAACTCTCCAGTTGGGAAAGGATGATAGAGGAGGGCACACGAGATACAGGGCTGAACATTTCCCACTGCACAATTCAGGAAATGAGTGATGCCTCTCATATATTAACTGGACCGCTTTAGAAAATCTATAAATCTGCAGGGGTGGTCTCAGCAGCCCAAGAATCAAACATGAAATCTCTCCTGTGTTTTTAAATGAGGCATTTGTGGAAGTGATGATTCAAACAGAAAGTACTGTGTTCTTTTGGCACAATATTAAAGGTCCAACTTGGGTGCAGAGGGAACAATTTTTTTGTACTTTGATGCATATATACACTGAATTTTTCAACTGTAGTCTGAAAAGATATTTTTGAAGGTTAATGGCAATGCCTTAACCCCCAACTTCTTGTGTAAAACTGAAGGTTGATTCTGATGTTTGAAAATAATTATTAGCAACTGCCTTCTACTCTTGAGTAGACAGAACTTTTATAGCAAAACGTACATCCACACTGAGGGGGTGTAAATGACAAATTGCTTTCTCCTCCCACCCTCCATTAAGGACAAGGATCATGTGGGGAAAACAAATACTCCCATTTGCACCCTACCATGGATTGCATCATGGCCTGCACTCATCCTCCTGCTTTGAGCTGATTCCTACACTTTGATCTCATCCGACTACATTAACTAATTTCTGCAGAGGAAAACTGGTGTCCAAAACAATTATACATGCTCTGGAAATTCTGAAGGAGCTCAGACATTGAATATTGTTTACTAACAGGCAAATAAATCCCACAATTTACTTACTTCAGAGAAGACTTCATGGAAAGACTATATATGTTGGATTTTTGCTCTTTTATCTGATTTAAGAGTTGGTCTTTTCAAAACTGGAAATAGAAGTGAGGGGTATATCCAAACAAATGAATCAGCAAAACATCATCTCCATAAGCTCAATTTTTAATACCTTAGGTATGTAAGACCAAATGTTCCAAGTTACAACCCACTATCAGCCTACATTTTGAATGTCGATGTACATTACAAAAAAGAGAGGAAAAATGAACAACATCTGGCAACCTTAACATTATTTATAAAATTGCATTAATACTCCACTCTGCTTAATTATTCCACAGCTGTATTAAAAATCCAAGGCCACAAGGAGAAAAATGTAATTTGTAGAAGAAAGCCCTTCTGTCTGTGCCTGTGCCACATGCTCAATTTAGAAAAATATTTATTCATTAGGATATGTTAGTTTGCAACACGGTATGAGGCAAAGTTCTGGAATATTATTCCATTTTTACCTGCAGTATTCAGGACATCATAATATCTAAAACACTTACTTTTAGGTAAAAATCTGGTTATGGAAGAATAGGAGCCTTGCTCTCATTGACTGTCCAACAGCAACATGCTAAAACCTGGTACTGCCAGAGCAAGACATCAGTAGAACATTAAAACCCCCAGGATTTTACTCTTACAAAATAAAGGCTGTGGTTGGACACTTACCTGAACCTGCAAAAATTAATCTTCATTTCATAACGAGTAACCTATAATGAATATTCTTTCTAAAGTCATCCACAGGTGAGGATAGATTTGGGAACTTTTTTCTTAATAGAGTTTCCTATCTGCAGAAGTCCTCTGTCTTCTGCAAGTTTTTCAAGGATAATTACATGCACCTTTGCTGGGGAGAACTATTTATACAGTATCATGTGACTGAAGTTTATAGGAATGTTAATTATAGACTCTGATATTGTTAGAACTACATCATTATTTCCTAAAAATTGCAATAGTCCTCTAACATTCCCAGATGTCCTTCACACAGCCTGGCTGGTATCACAAACCACACTGCTGCCTCCTCACACTATTTTAGTGGGAGCTTTTGCCTCAGGGCTCAGAGGACTTTCCTGCAGGAAACTCTGTTGTGACACCTCTACCAGAAAAGACAGTTCAGGTTTGTTGGCAGGATCCCAACTCCTTTCCTGGGATGCTGAAAGAGGGGAGAAGAAATTCTTTTGGCACCCAACCCTCCAGCTTTTAGCAATGGAATACAAAGAAGTTCTTTGGTGGGTAAGGACTTTAATGCTGTGGATGGGTGTGCACAGGGCAGCAGGAGATGGGACAAGGCCAAAGGAGGAGAGAGAACTGTCCTGCAGCTTTCTGCTTTAACTGGCACAGAGGACTGCAGCCCTGAGAGCCCCCAACACGCTGAGAAGCAGCTACTTCTGTGGAATCTCTGCCAGAAACAACCTCCTGCCACATGGTTCCACTAGAAGAGTTCACTTGCCCTAGTCCAGTTTAAAGTTTCACCTTTTATGCACCACAAAGCCAATTAGATCCTGTTCTGTAGGTAATACCCTGTTCCACATTAGATCCTGGTCTACAGGTAATAAATACCCTGTTCCACTCTGGTTCCTGTATTCCCCTCTGATTGACACTGATATTCCCAGGTACCAAACCAGGAAGGTCTCATCACCACATTTCACATTTCAGAAGTTTTTAAGTCAATGAAATGGTCTGTAACTTTTGGACCCTTCCCTTCTCTGGAGCAGCAGCTCCAGGCACTGCTCCAGGCTGTGCCTGTCTCATGAAGGAGATGTGGCTGAGACAAGATAATGCCAACCCTTAAAGGAACTTTTCCCCTCAAGCAGATTTTAACACACTGTTGACTTTTATTCTGTTTTCCCCCAGCTCTAGTATGGTAACTGTGTCAATATGCAAATATGTATTACATAAGGTTGCCTCTTGGGCTGGAAAAGCAGGATATCTGCATGTAAATGTTCATTAAAAAGAAGCCAGTACAGTATTTTCACATACATAAAAGGGAATCAGCCTCAAATACGAAAGTTAAAGCCCTACAACTTTATGCTGAGAGCCCCATGTGGACTGCACCTCTCTCGTGCCTTTGAAATTAATACCCTTCTTCAAAAAAAACCTGAAGAGAAAAACACATGAATAATACACTGATGTACAACACACAGTGCAGATACACAATGCAGCAATGGAAAAGGTTATCATTAGTATTCAGAATCACTGCATTTTCCTGACACGACTGCACAGAATCATTCTTGAAGGAGTTATGACTCAAACTCTCTTCCAAACTACAAAAAAATGTATAATCAAGCAATTTGACTATTTTCACCTAAGCCTACAACATTCCATACCTGTGCCTGTGTTCCTTTGCCTTGCACACTGCCATTCTGAGCCTACCCTTACAACCTGAGGCTTATTTGCATCACACGTGTCATTATCTGCATTTAAATTCCCACTTCCTGCCTTGTCCCTCCTCTGGGAAGTGTTCTCCTGTGTGTCTGTGGGCTTCATGAATCACAGAGCTGTTCTCTGCAGGGAACACACTGATTCTGTGCAGAAGCAACAAGCTGAAAGTACAGCTCTACATAACTTGAATATCAGGTATCTAAAGAAAGATCTCACATGAATAACAATGAATATCAGGAAAAAGGAAAACCAGGAAATCACCAAACCTTCCTATTTGTTGCACATGATAATGGCAACATTCCCAGGATTTCTATCAGAACTGCATGTTCAGCAATGAGACGTTCTTTGAACAAGAGTTTTCCCTGAATTTACTGAGAATAATCTTTCCAGGGAGCAGACATATCAGAAGTTGCACTTACATCATCTGTGTTCTGCAGTTACCATATGTCAATATTTCAGAATCATTTTAACTCAGAAACCACAGGAAGCATTTTGTTCTGACCAAAGGTACCAGCACAAGGCCTGATGCTCAGATGGTGTTGATTGTCTACAGACTCTCCACTGAAAGCACAGATTTAAGGCATGTGCAAATTAATTCTAGTGTCCTATGAACTGCTAACTTGTGAATGGTCTTAAGCACAGGCAACACCAATTTCTGGTAGCATACTTCCAGAATATAGTCTCATGAGAACAGAGAGCAATGTTCCAGCTCAGTTCTGGTAACAGTCTGCCTTTAGTACTCTCTTTTTAAATCAGTTCCCAGCATGGAAGAAGTTGGGTGTTGGGTTTTTTGAAGAAGGAAACAATTTACAATTCTACCTGTACATTCCTTAGAGACAATTCTCCTAACGTAGTTTTTAGCCAAAAAACTGAACTTCATTTAGAAGACTAAATGAAGAATGAGTTTTGTCTGATAAGGATTTCATGGATTGTAGTGACCAGCATTAATAAATTTTAAATCACTTCACAAATCATAAGACCCTGTATTAGGGGATAAGGAGTATGTCACCTATCAATTAAGTGCAGCCAATTTAATAGCACAAAACAGCCTCACCCACCAGTTTATGGCATACAGTGAGGAATGCAAAATCCAATTAAAATTACAGGGGGAATTTAGCCGGGTAGAATTTAATTAGCAAAGATACAATTTTGCCAGGAGACTGTGGCTAACACCTGTTCTGAAGTGCAAAGTGACAAGGAATATGTAGTAACAAACATTTGGGTCATAATTTACGTTCTGTTTGCCAGGCAGTTCCTCTGTCCCTGGATCCCTGTTTCCACTGCTTGCTCAGCTCCCAGTGCTGCCACAGAAATCTCTGACTCATCCCAAAATCCTAATCCAATCCAAGCAATACTGCTGGAACACTGAAATATGTGGATTTTCATCTTTCTGCACACAGTTAAATCCCACTTCTGAACACCTTTTACCCGCTGGTGAGGAGCTGCAGTGCCTCCTGTCAGAGCTGGGAGTGGCCCAGGGACACCGAGGTTGTGCCCCAGCCCATGGCAATGGCCAGGGGGGGCTGGGAGCCCTCCTGGGGTCACTGCCTCTGTCAGAGGTCACACAGGCAGGGAGGATGAGCAGGGAAGGAAAGGGGCTCTCTCACTGGGATACAGCTGGAATGCCCCATTGGAGGGGATGGCAAGAGCACCTTCCCAGCCCCAAAGGCAGAACCAAGAAGACTCAGTTCTATTGTACTGTTAAAGTTGACTCAATCTGAGGTTTTCTTAAATCCCACTATTTATCTTTTGCATGCCCAAAGTAACAATGAAACATCGATTTGCAGGTATTAGAACACCTCCTGAAATACAGATTGCTAACTTTTTCAGTGCTCCCAACGGCAGAAGTCTTAAAAATGAGTTAAAACAAGTTATGAACTGATTCGTCACCATTTTCTGTTATGTTCCTCTGGTATTTTTCACTTGCTTAGGAGAAAGTTGGAAATTGCTTTGATATCCATGCAAAACATCCATGGAAACACATCCTTCATTCACAACTCTACAAGTGATAACTTTCAAAGCCTAATAAAAGCATTTTCTACATCTGGCAAGTTGTTACATTCACTAACGTTGTGAATTAAAATCCAAATTCAATTCTGTTATCTTTAATGACTGCAGTTAATGTTTTCTCTCTAAATTCCCCAGCAGCTTCATTAGCATTAACAGCAAGTCACTGGGCTACCTCCCTGATGAGAGATGAGGCCCCTGATTAAGCCATTCATTATATCCATCAGCATTATACTTACGAGTTAAAATCCTCCCCTATTAGTGATGAAAGGAAAGGAATACATACCAGAAACCCAGCACTAATGAACCCACTGTCAGTAAATCCACACGTAGCTGCAGTGCAGGACAAATAAAGCATCAAGATTAAAGCTCTGAGCTTTGACAATTACATAAATAATGAGAGAGAAAATAATTTTTAAAACCTCACTTAGAAATTCTGGCAATGTCTTTCTAAGTGGAAAAGCAAAGAGTGTTCCAAAACTGTCCATTTTTGCCTTGAGGCTGCCCTTTGACTAAGAGAAACATAGAACACCATTACTGTAGTTCTCACGTAACAATTTTAGTTCAATATTGAAAATATAACTTTTCATCACAAAATGTAGGTGTATGCTCTGTATTTCTTTCAATTACTTTTATTGACAGGAAAATAAAACCTTGTGATTTGAGAAATTGTGAATTAAGTCTATATATTACTGGTTCTCCAAATCAAGTGCCACAACCTAAGGGCGGATGGAATAGAAACAATCACTGGTAATTTTGAATGAAAATAAGAATGTTTTATAAATCCATCTCACCAAACCATCAAAGCAACAGAAATTACTATATTTTCTGCAGTGGCTTTATTAAATATATACAGCTCTAACAAATCCAGTTTATTTTGTAAACACATTTGGTTTTGTAAAGTTGCTTTTATACCAGCAAGAAAGTCTCCAGGGTGTGATGTGTGCTGTGTGATTGCTGTTTGTTTGTGCACTGTGGATTTTCTTCCAACCCACTTCTCACCTCGAGCATTTGGTTACCCTCACTCAGCTCTCAGGCAGCCAGTGCCATTAATTATCCACTCTGGAGTGGCTGTGGGCTGTTGATTAAAGCAGTGCCTCGGTTCCTGTGTGTGCACCTACCATCAATTGCAACCTGCAGCTCTAAAAACAGGTAGTCTAATTCTGCACACAACAGTTCTGCTTTAAAATATCTGCCCTATAGGAAATCAACAGGTTTAAGAGACCAACTCACCACTTGAGATACCTTAAAGTGAGTTTCAGTTCTAAAAGCTCGGTTGCTGAGGAACTCCTGAAAAGCAGGTGCTGTCTGAGATGGGATCTGCAAAGCTCTGTGGGGTGTGTGTAAAGCAAAACCCTCAGGCCAATGATCCCAGCTGAAACCTTGGCCCTTCTCAGCAGTCACATGAGGGGCATCTTCCCCCTAAAGCCCCAGCCCTGAAGGCAGAGGAGGGAAGCACTGCCAGGCTGTGATGGGCACAGGGACTGGCACTGGCACTCCTGAGCCACAGCAGCTCCTCTCTGCACGGACTTCCCACTGGTCTCCTGCAGCTGCCCTCTTTGCAAGGTGCAGTTCTGAGACCAAATCTGTCTGACAAAAGACACATCAAACAAAGAACTGCAGAATAGGCTTGAACCTCCACCTTCCCTTGCTGCCTCGTGTCCCCAGGAGAAGGTATGAGGGATGTTCTGCTGTCACTGCTGCTCTCCTCTGCTCTGTGCTCCCCCTCTGCAGCCACCTGGGCCACAAGGGTACACACACAGGCAGAACCAGAGGCACAGACAGGCTTTTAAAGTGAAAAGTAACTTCGAGGGGAAAGGAATACACTTACCCTTAACTTGCCTTTCATCTAAGTAAGTTCAATGAATATGAAATGAAAATTCCTGGAAAATTCTCTCTCATCTAGTTCATCTTTCTTATTAAAATAAGTTGTGTATTCCTTACATGCTCTCTGTCTTTGTTGAAGATGGTTGGTGTTGATACACCTGACAGTGAACTTTTTATGCTTTTAACTGCACGTAGCAACAACAGCAAAACAATCAAACAATCTGTCAGCAGTTCACTTTGGCTGCTCAATAGTTTAAACAGCAAATTAGTGTTTCTGTGGGAACACAAAACATTTGGAGTCACTTACATGCAGAGATCACTCTTGACTTGATTTAGATACAAGGCTCTACTTTACAATTGAGCCTTTGAAGAGAGGCATTCCACCTCTTCCATTGATTTTCTGTTCATTAACTTGAATAACTAAACCTAAGATTTCTGCATTAGCACACACATCATCCACCTAATACTTTAAACAGGCAGCTGATGTTTCAGAAGAAACAAAATGCTACCTTATGTTAGTTTATACACAGATATGTAGACATGTATATGCTACATATCTTTAACATTGACCAATTTAAAGGATTTCAACTTATATATACAGTTTTTCCCATTGAGTATTTACAAATTCCTCTCATTTACTTAAGAATATAGTGAACTATAAGAACATACAGAAGAATTTGCAATCACTGAGAAATCAAGTCCCCCAACCTCACACCTCTTCCCCCATCTACTGATGTGCTTGAAAAAAATCACAAATTCAGTTCAAAGAAAAGAGTACTAATTCCAACTGTTTCTTTTCTGTCTAGGAATAACCACCACCAAGCTGGATCAGCTGTTACTGGTGACTGGAGAAGTCCCACCTTATTGGCATTTAGACAGCTCTGAGCAATATGCAATGCTGAGAAGCCACTTTAACACGTTATTTTTTCACATAATATTGTTCCTTCTTCCTCCTAATAATGAATTGTCTTAATAAGAAGAGGCTTATCACTGAAATGGGGCAGAGCAGCTGTAAGGAAATCAAAAACTGCAATGAATATGCCTGAACACATGACTTTGCCTTTATTCATCATACGCTTCTCCAATCCATCAGATGGAATCAATAAGAGGCTGGACTGACCCAGGATGTAACTGTGCTGATCAGGACTCTGTCACTTGAGGCTTTACCTTGGAGACTTCTCATCTGTGGCTCTCCCACAGTGAAGGCACTTATATCAAATTTAGCCCCTTTCTGAAATCAGCCTGAAGTGTCAGTATGTCAAGCAAACATGTTCCACACAGTCCCCATCGATTTTAGGTTTGACTCTGTATAGTCTGTAACAGCACAACCTCCTCATTTCCATCTGTACCCCTGGGTGGAACAGAAAGCCTCCCCCAGGATCACAGCTCTCTGTATCTTCAGTCCTGCACTGTTCTGACCTCTCACCTGTGCTCTCTGGATTTACATTACAGGAGAAGGAAAAAACCCAGCACCCTCAAACCCATCCTACAAACCAGCTGAGAGCCCTGGCTGGTTGCAAAGATGAGAAAACTGCAGCACCCAAAGCAGCGTGACCTTGCTGCTCAAGGTTTGCTGAAAAACTCTGACCTGAGGGTTTCTCACTGAAATATTCCATATCTTCACGTCTCCTTGAGCTCTGCTGCTATAAATAACATGTGCACAGGGCTTATTCTCAGCTCTGGTGGGGGTTTTTTTGTGGCTCTTTTAAAGTTCTTCAAAGAAGAGTCTGTTTCCTGCAACAAACATTTTTTCTCATACTTGATACTCTACGGCCTCATAAGAAAAGACAAAAAATTCCATGTCCTTGTTGAAGATTGGCAGTGACACAAAAGCAAGAACTTTTTTCCCCGCTGCACTCACATTCTTATGTGCTAATGCCCTCAATATTCAAAGTTTTAGTCAATGCCAACTTCCTATACATTAAAAAATAACATGCACCAATTGAAGGTTTCAGATAAAAGAGAACTGTCTGGAGTGTTTCTGAAGATTATACACTTAACTAGCTAAATTCCAGCTATTTCTCTGTTTTGTAAGAGAAAAAAAAAAGTATAAAGTCAAAGAAATAGAGAAAGGGGACCAAATCAGGAATTCATGCATATGTTACATAAATGCAATCAGGTGAAGTGCATTTAATCCCCTGGATTTCAAGATACCTGCTCTATTTTTCGAATCTTGTTGATACTGAAAATCTCTTGATTACCTGAAATAATTTACGTCCCTTGAAAAAAAAAATAGATAAATAATACTGGATTCCTTTTTTTAACTAATGTTATATGTGAATACTGTAAGGATAAAAAAATAATTTTAAAGTGAATGGAGCCAAACTATAATATAATCTGTTAATTGTGTGCAAGCAGGCCAGACGGCACAGAGCTGGTAATCTTCAGGGAGAGACAAATCAGATTAGTGTACTCTCATATACTGCCTAATGCTATCAGTTTCTGCTTGGAATCTGTAAGAAAGGCAAAAAATAATAATTGGGGAATGAATGGGTAACAGTCTCCAGCCTTATCCTGGTACACAGTTTGCACTGATGGGGCCAAGCTGTGCACTCCCTTCTCTGGGGGAGTCACGAGATGCCTCAATCCTAAAACATGGGGAAGAGAAACAGCTTTGCAAAACCAGCTTTAAATAAAGAGGTAATTAGATGTAAAGAGCATAATGCTGATAGCAGTTATTGCTGGTAACCTGCAAACACAGTCGACCCAAGCAGTGTCTCCACAGTAGCACCTTCTCTGCCGGGACCTACCCTGCATTTCACGTTCTTACTGTGAGCAGCTTCTCCTAATACTCTGTACTACCAACAACAAACTGGTCTAGGTACAACAGCTTCAGCTCATCCCCTGGGTTTGTTAGCCAGAGAAACATTAATATAGTATAAAAAGAAACTATAGCCCAGCTAATGTCACCACAGGTCAGAGGTGACCGAATCAGCAGTACATGTAGGATCAGAAACCCATTTCCCAGTCTGGTTTCCCACCTCAGCTGCTCACCCTTCCTGAGACACAGCTCTCAGAAATGAGCTTCCTTTAGGAGATACAAGGTTTTGTCATCCTACTAACAACCATTAGTGATCTGAATCATAAAAAGAAATGCACCTTCTCCTACCCCCTAGAGCAGAAGCCACCGAATGGACACTTTCCCCAGGCAGTCTCCAGGGCTGGTGCCAGTGTGTGCCACTAGGAGGTGGGTTACACACCTGGGATATCTGACTTTTCCTGCTCTGTTTCCTCCTAACAACTGTACTCACATATCAATCAGCATTTAGTCACCACTTTTCCCTGCAAAACTCAAATGGAGCCAAAGCAATACCAGCCCAGGAGTGTGGATGGTGTCACCTGCTTGGCTTTCAGGCCCTGAACCACAGAGGAATGAGCTGCACAGGCTCTGCTCACACCAAAGAAACAGTGCTGGGTGATGGGCTGTGCTCAGACAGCCTGGAAATGAAAAATAAAACAGAAAAATCAAGGGGAAAGTGCACCCAATGTCAGACTCTAAGCCTGGCTCCCGATGCTGTGGTATTAGCTCCTCTAACCCAGATGACTGATCATTCCAAAGATTACTTTGGAATTAAGACATTTTCTCAGAGAGAATCTAGAGATATAAATACTTATAACATATAAGAGGGTTTTTTTCCTGTGATAAAAGAAGATGAATGAAGACACACAGTCCTTCAAATCATGATTATGTCTAACCTGAAACCATTCTCATTTTGAATGAACTACCATGATTAAAGCCTCTTAGGATTCAAATATATTTATATAAAGACAGGTATTCATGGGCAGCATTAAGACCCATGATCAATTGTCCAGATTATAGATTTACTGCTGGGATATAAAATGCACATTCTATAGACACAGAATAGGAGGATTTGAGGAAATTTCCCGTTTCACCAGCAGAATAAACAAGACAGAATATACGTTAAATGTTGATACTGCAAAAGGACAAAATTAACATGCTGTGAATTCTGGGGATATTATCAGTGCAATTTGGGCTAGAGAGAGATTTAGCATCCCTAACTTCACAATCCTAACCTTGTGACTCAGATCAGATACCTGAACTCCACCTGCAGAAACTGGAAAAATGATCAGCCTCCAGAAGAGGATCCATCTCCTCATATGAGAGGTGTGATGACCTGATTTCAGGGGATATACAACTTTCCCCAGCAATACAGGCAGAGCCAAGAGTTTCTTTAGTAGATGCCTGACTCTGAGATCACTATCCTTAGGTGAGCTAAGCACTAACTCATCAGACTAATGTTACTCTGAGGCTGGTTTATTATTTCTCTCAGCATCTAGAGGGTGTGCCCTCTCTGGGCACAGATCCCACATTTCCCAAGTGCTCTGGCAGGGGAGAGCCCTGCCATGCCCACATTGGAACAAACTCTGCTGTCTGCTGTCTTGCCAAAGGTTGACATTTGTTCTTGAAAACTCTTAGGTTCAGAAAGATGACTCCCAGATTTGAAACTACAGATCATGAGAAACCACGGGGCGTGAGGAACCTAAAACTGGATTTCAGTTTCATTCCCACATGTTCATCTGAACAATCCTGGAAAGCCTTGCTGTGATCTGTGGGCTCTGAATGCAGCAGCGTGACAGCCCCTGCCCTGCTGAGTCAGCTCTGGACAGAAAAGTGGAACCACATCCCACCATTCTTCATCCTGGCTTCCTTTGGGATATCAGGACCAGCCTGAACTAACACCCTCTTGCTTGAGGCAAGGAAGGATCCCTTGGAAGGATACCTTTGGAAGGACACACCCCGAATTTTTTTCCACATAACAGCATTTCTATAAAACCAACAGCACAGAAATTGAAGCCCTGGTTTATAAACTGCAGCACACTGAAATTATTCAGGATTTTTCTTCAGCATTATAGAGGGAGCTTTTTCAATTCCAGTTCCACTGGAAAATAGTTTCACTTGATTATTCCATATGAAATTATTTCTATCAGAGCCTTCTCCAAATGAAGTTTTTTCTTGCACTTGGGCAAGTCAGTGCCATGTTTATGTTGCATTTCTGTCAGTCCCTTGCCTGGGTACACGTGCTGATGGCCAGAGCAACAGCAGAACAGAGATTTCCAGAGCCCAGGCTGCCAGTCCTCAGCACTATCTAACACTGCTGCACAAGAACTTCAAACTAGAGGCACCATTTCTCTTTTCATAAATGTACTGGAAAAAAAAAGGAAAGCTTTGGTTCCAACACTAAGAATTTTGTGAGTAAAACTTATTCTTTTCATTGTTCTATAAACATGGCAACTTTCATTATCTTAATAAATTAACAAGAAAAGGCATCTCTGTTGCAATCACGTTACATAAACATCTCACCAATAGAGATATATCATTAGATTATATTTTAAGCTCCCATATGTCACTAGAATTCATGCTGAAACCACCTTACAATGCAATCTTTATGACAGATTTCTGTGGATTAACCAGTTTCCAGTTTTCTCTGACATTTTGTTAAAACTTTAATACTCTAAGCACTGTTGGTTGACATCCTTTCTGCCACTACTTTTGCCAAGCACGAGCATATGCTCCAACACAGCAAGGGCTGCTCTTTGATTTCTGTGTTTTAGCAAGAAAAATATTTTGCACTGATACTGCATATTGTTTTAAAAGTACTAAGCTGAATAATACTTTATTTTATACATGTGGGACTTTGCTTCCACGTGTTCTGTTACTTTTATCTCAATCTGTTCCAATAGAACATGTTAATGAAGCTCCCTGACTCTTCAAATCTGCCACCACTGCCCTTCCCTGTCCCAGCAGAACCTGCTACGATCAATCCCAGCCAGGAGAGCTCCTAACTCAGGAGCAGGACAGAGGACAGACCCTGATGTTAGCACCATCACTGCTGCCAGGGAATCAGTGTCACATCCTAATCCATGATATCTCCCCAAGGCTGGGGTTTTTATTTTGTTTGGATTCCCACACTCCCACCCTGAGTTGCCATTTACCTCATTATTTCTCAGTTCTGAGATGCCATTTTAGGTGTAAAATTTGGAATTTCATTTTTTCAGACCACCTCTCCAATGAGATGAAACTGCTAAAATCTGACTCTATCCTTTCAAGATATACAAATGTTTTGAAAGTTTCAGAATTTTCAGATCAAGAAATGAAAACACTGAGGATGGACTTGATAAAAGCTCTTTCCTTCCCATACACTCAATAAACATGTTCATATTATTTTCCAAATGTGGTTTTCTCTAATCTGCGTTTCCTCACCTTCTTTATAAGAATGTCATTCAATACAACATAAGGAACCTTATTAATGTCAAAATGTAGGACATCTACTGCCTCCAGCAACTAGCTCTGCTGTTCAGAAATGGTCCAGGCTCCACCACATGGGATCCACTCAGGAACAGGAGTGTTAGGTTCCAAATGGAAAAACAGTCCTACAAAGAGGAGATATTTGCCTTGGCAGAGGGGAGATGCACACAGCTGACCAGCTCTGCAGACTAGAGGTTTAAAAATACTTACTGGGCAAATAATTCTGTTGCTCATTTAAAACCACAACCATTCCAACCCCTGCTGTGAGTGCCCAGAGGTGGTTTTTCTCTGCAGACTGTGCCCCTGGCAGTGGCTCTGAGCTGGCAGCAGCCCCCAGGGCTCCTCCCTTGGCAGCAGAGGGTGTGAGGTCCCACTGTGCTGCCAGCCCTGCAAACACTCCAGGGCAGGCTTATTAAAGAAGGTTTACAATAATAAGGAGAGCAATCCCTTATTGACAACTCCAACACAAGAACTTAGAAAGCAAACAATAGGTTCAGATGGGACCATGAGCAGTGAGAGAGATGGCACTGCCCAGGATGGGGCAGGGCAGACACTCACACTGTTTAACTCCTACCATCTGCACCACTGAGCAGGACAGACCACTAAAGGCAGCCAGGAAAAACCCAGTGATATGGTTTGAAGCTGGCTCCCTGCCAAGTCTCCAAACCTTACCACAAGAAATGTGTGTGTGTGTGTCCCCAAACCTCAGGGAGAAGAGGGAGAAAAACAACCAAGAAAAACCAAAATGAGAGAGAGCTAAAGCAATATATATATAAATATATTTACACTTATGTTACAGTTATATACAATTGAAATATATATACAATTTCACAAGGGAAAGGGAAGGGGGAAGGGAAAAGGAACAAAACCAAAACAGAATATATATATATATCCGGATTAGTAGCCCAATATCTAGCAACTAAAATAGTTAGCAAAGAATATCTCACTGCTCTCCTGGGACAACCGAGAGTCACTCTGGAACGATCGCCGGCAACCTCCGCCTCCCAAGGCCGACAAGGCCCAACCAGGCCTCGCTCCCCAACAGGACAGACCCAACAGCAGGGAACCTGCACCTCCAACCGCTGAAGGAAAGAGAGCGAAGGCCTCTCCTCCTTTCTTCTTATAGCCTGGCTTAGGTAAAAATCGTAGGGAATACTGGGTACATCTGGGCCCTTCCTTGGTTACAAACTGGTCACCAAGGAAGGCCTAGCCCAAACCACCACACCCAGAAATATCTTTTCTGAGCAAGGCACATGTTACTCCACTGAACAGTGCACAGAGCGAAGCACTTGTATGTGTATTTACTCTTACAAAGGAAAAGGGTGACAGAAAACAAGGTAGAAAAAGGCAGTGACAGTCAAAAATCCAAACAGCCCAGAACTGCTTTCATGACCATAAAGTAAACTTGCCATTTTTCTGTGGGCTGACACCCTTTTAGGAAAACACTCAAGTTTCTGGTTTGGTCAAATGTATGGATGCACTTCACAGGACATCTGACAGGTCTGGAGTTAGCACAGACCACGAGGAATGTGAGGAATCAGCATGTCTGGGAATAACATGGGAACATGAAAGTAGAGAACTGGGTTTACAGTGGATGGATAACAACTGTATTTTCAATCCAGGTTGAAAAACCCCTCCACTTCTAAATATTTTATTTTATATATAAATTACCTTCTTATATTTCACTCTAAAAACCTGAAAGCTCACATCATCAACATCAACCATACATAATGTGAACTGTGGGTTACATTTTAGGAAGATGGGAGCCTTTCCTCCTGTTCAGAAAAGGGAATATTGTCTAAGGCATCAACCCTAATACTCCACCTGTTCTGTTCTCTTCTAAAATACCCTCGAAGTTACAGAACTTTTTTTTTCATTCTTTACTATCATCAATTTTCAGAGAAGTCATACAGACCATACAGACAGGTTAAAAATGGATGTGGAATAAATAACCCTGTCCCCTACATGAAATATTCAACCATTAGCAAGATTTATGGAAGCACAATCATGCTTCCATAAACCAGCGTATCTGTTCTTACAAAACAGAAAGTTCTGGGATATCTATCTGATCATACTCATCCCCAAGGTCTTTTTGCACCAGCTTGAGCAACTTAAAATGCAACAAGATGTAACTCAGCTGCAGACACTCAGTAAATAACACCCAATAATTTCCTCATCAAAAACTGTTGCAAATAAAGAGAACTTCAATTATATTTAAAAATGTTCAACTAAATTGTTACATTTATTCTGAAAAACAAATTGAAATATAATAAAACCAGTTTTAAAAATCAGTATTTATTTTTGCATTTCTTCCCTCAGTTTTAATGCTGTATTGTTGAACTGGGCTGTGTTGAGGGATTTAGAACTGTCAGTCAGGAGGGATTTCCTGCTGTGAACATCGAGGCACTGGTGCCAAACTGGGGAGAGTGCTCAGTGACAGAAGAAGGATTCCCATGAGGACAACACAAAGCCCCACACCCCCTGTCCAGATGGTCACTGGAGCAGAGCAGTCACACACCTCTGCCATCCAGAGCAGCCATCAGGGAGTGCCCAAGTGTCCCTGTGGGCAGGAAGGGTCATTGAGTCCCCCTGCCACAGGGGTGACAGCAGCTCTGTGGGAACAGCCCTCACACTGATGGCACCTTCCCATTCCCATCCAAGGCTCTGGAACACAAATCCAGCCAGCAAAGGCTCTGGATCACCACACCTCAGCCATCCCAGGCACTGGGAGAGCAGCAACCCTGAGCCCCAAAGAGGGGACACCCCCTCTGAGTGTGTGTCCCACGCAACAAGGACGTCTTCAGGTGAGAACATCCCGTCTGATACGAACTTCTGTAGCCTGTGACAGCTCTCCCTCTATGTTTATTTGCTCAGATTTTCAGGGGAGATGAGGACTCTGCACCTCTCTCAGCTGCATCAACCAGGACACCACACTGACTTCAGCTGTCCCCCGACAGGCCAAGTCAGAACCGTGAAGTTCCACGTGCACTGTAGGAAATAACAGCAACTTCCCAACAGATCCATCCTGCTGCAGACAGCTGCAGTGCAGGGACAGATCCTGAGACAACCAAGGGGCTCAAAATAGTCCAGGTTAAAGCACACAGAGCTCCACATCAGCTCATCTGCCCTTCTTTGAGTTTGTAAGAACAGATGTACACTATCTGCTAATTATCTTCCTCTGTGCAACTGATTCTGATATTTTGCTCAGATATTTTTACAGCACACTTTGATATTTTTATCGTGATTGGAAAAACAATTTAGATAAGGAACGATCTAACTAAAAGGCTTGCCTAGTCATCATTCTCATAATTATTTAGGGCTTACATTCATCCTTCCTTTGGAAGCAGTTTGTAATCTATTCTGAACAGCTCGCTAGGGATGACAGTGCTCGAGCTGAGAGCTGAGCTTACTCCTTCGAAGGTCACACGCTCTCGGCATAGCCAATATTCACAAGCAAATTTGGAAATTTGGAGATATATTTGTAACAACAGAATGACAGGCCTTCGATACAAGGTATTACCTCCTTCTTAACAGACTGAGTTCATTTTTGGCTGGTCAAGTGGCCTCATGTGTTGGCTCATGAACATGTGGAACCAACGATGGCATATTTTCAGTCCCAGCTGGAGCATCCCTAGTGAGCTTTGTTCTACCTTCTGGCTAAAATACTTGCCACAATCATCCAAATCCCTGAAGGAAAAAAGGATTTAGAAACAAAACAAATTCAAAAACAAAAGCACACAGAACAAGCAGCTGCTCTAGGCTGTCTAAATCCCTGTGTTTAAGGAAAACATGCTGCATTCCAAACCGCAGGATTTCTCCAGTAACAGCAAGTGAAACCACAAAATGGCTTTGTTCCTGTGGAACCTGACACCCTCCTCATCTCCAGAGCCACGGTAACACCACAGGATCATTCACAAGAACACTTCCCTGTGCCAAGAACCAAAGGTACAGGAGTGGCCAGAGGAGCCTGGCTCAGGGCAGGTGCTGGCTGATGCTCCAGCAGGGCACACAAGTGCCCCAGCCCTGGCAGAAAAGCTCATTTTCCAACTGCACATTTCATACCCAGAAAAAAAAGGGCTGCACTCCTCATGAAGCAGAAAAACCAGAAAAGCTGCTTAGAATACAGCATTGCTTTATGGAGTAGTATTCACAGGTACAGCAATACAAGAAAGCACTTGTTTAAAAAATCAGCTAAGGAACATTTTACTGTGTTTAACTGCCTACTTTTCTGCATCATCTTCATTACTATTCTATCTGTTAAACCAGTGAGTTTATCCAGTGAGGAATGAGCAAAAGCAAGACCATGGTTGATTCTATCTGACCACCAACACCACACTAGACAGGAGTTGTTCAGAAGACCCAAGCTCAAGTTTTAATCAGCCTGGAGAGCTCCCTGTAAAAGCAAACCAATTTAAGAAAGCAGGAAAACATGTGAAGATGCCTGTTCACATATGGCCATTAACACTACGAAAACCATCCTTAAATGATAATTACATCACTGCTTTTACAATTTGATGTTCTGCAAAACTACAGCCATACCATTTGTAACAGGTATATCGACCTCATTTATCAAATATCTTTTATTAAATTCCTTAAAATCAAAAGCAAGTTGGCATCCAGCCACAGAACAAAGTCTCCCTGAGTACAGTTTCAAGGCCAAGTAAGAGCTAGTACATATGTAAATATGTGCAAATAGGAGCTCACTGTTCAGTTACAAAAAGACTTATCTTCAAAAAAACGTGACTGGAAGTCTGTTCATGCCTCACTCAGCAGCACAAATCGACAGAAACACGCACAGTACAAATGCTACTTACATTTGCATCACTTTCAAGATCCCCATTCAAAATAAAGGGCTTTTTTTAAAGTATGATATTTTTAAATATATAATTTTGTATGTAAAAATAGAAAAATTGAAACACTGACAGGCATTTTGATCTCCCAGTCATCTTCTCTCAGAATTCTAAAATTTCCCATGTTTTGCTGTGTTCAGAATTCCTTTACACTCATAATGAAACACACAGATACAACAGTTAATAGCACCATTTTATTTTTTTAAGAATGCTACCATATTTAGCAGACACCTTGTAATTTTACAATGAAAGCAAGTTTCCCACAGCTATATAATAAATTCGACAGTAGTATCACCAGTACATGAGGAGTCATTGAAAGAGGAAAAAAAAAAGGAAAAAGGGGTGAAAAGAGGGAAATAGAGGGAAAAGGGGGAAAATAAAGAAGGGGAAAATAAGGAAAGGGAAAATAAGGAAGGGGAAAATAAGAATGGGAAAAGGGAAAAACTGAGAAGGCTCTGATGTACACAGCACACTACAGAGTAAAATGCATATTTTGGACATAGTGAGATAGAAGTTTTTCTGCCATCATGGAAAAATGTTAAACCCGCTGCTTTAACACCATCTTACCATAAATGAATAAAAATAGAGATAGTGAAAAGATAATTCTTCTTGGAGAGCAAGAGAACAGACTCTGATGTTGGTGTTACCAGAGAAAAATATCGTGCATTTACCTCTAACACTGTTGATCCTTCAAGACTTGCAGAAAGTTGTTGTTGAAACCTGAAAGGAAAATAATCCTCTAGTTACTACACGTGTACAGTGCCACCACCACCTGCTACAGCAACAAAAGTGACTTACAGCATAAACACAGTGCACTTGCAGCACTTTGATGCTCCCCAGCACATTCCTGGTAACTGCATGTGGAGAATGAAAAGGTCCTTGCCATGGATCCCATCCCTGGCACAGTAATTCTGACACAACAGAGTCACCAATGTCACTGTTTACATCACTCATTTTTGCTCTGCCAAGAAAAGAAGATAGAGAGGGACCACAGTAAAAAGAAAAAGAAGAATCTCCCCAAAACAGTGATAGATTGTGTGTTAGGAACAGGTTACAAAGGTCCAGACAAACCCCCCCCCCCCAAAGGAATAAAACATAATTCACAAGCAAAACTGTTCCTTACCAGCACTTCAGGATGGCTCAGGCTGCCAGTGCCACATCTTGGTCCTTGTAACACCAGCCCTCCAGAAGCACGTGCTGAGGAGCCCGAGTGCTGCAGGCTCTGGGCACCAACAAACTCCTGCTCCCTTGCAGTGCTCTGAGGTCACAGCTGAGCTCCCTCAGGACATTCAGCTGCCTGCTTTGCTTCTATGAAACTGGTTCTCACAGCAGCCCACAAGAGGTGTTTGCCTTGACTAGAGCTGTGTCTGCTGTTGAACAAATACTCACTTCTCATTCACTGTCAATTAACTGTTCAGGAAAACCAGCTGAAAGTGGGGATTTTACCAGGAAATTGTTGTGTGAGGTTATGCAGAACCCACACTCAAATAGTCATCTGTGACACATCAGTGAAGTGCCTGGATTCATTCAGTACTTGATTCCATCCCAGCAGTGGTTCCATCCCAGACCACCACTGTTCCAAGGTGTTATTTCAATGCTGCCCAGTCCCCTGGAGCACAGCACCAACACAGTGTCAGAGTGGAAAGGCTTGTTCCAGACACAGAGCTGAGCACTGCCTGCCATCAGCTCCTTGTTTGCTGTGTTCTGTTCCCCTGTCTCCATGTGAGATTATTGCCTGGGCTCAGGGAACAAATGGAACTCTGGCTGCAGAACACATCAGTCCCAGGATGACACAACCTGAACAATGGCAAATGCAAGCAGTGGTTGCTCTGCAGCTGGAGAGCAGGAATATGACACAGCACAAGTTCCAAAGCTGTTGCCTAAACAAATGTATTTCCAATATATTCCTGTAAACATGATATTCATATCTGTGTTCCATACACAAGAAAGACAACTTGTATGTTGTGCAGTCACAGAATAGAAGGAATTGCCTTTAAAATGTGTATAACAAGAAACATGTTACTGAGCCAAACATCACAATGAAAATTCTGAAATCATTATCCAGGGGGAAAGAACCCTTATTTTGAGACTTTTTAGACCTTAATAAGTGACTGAGAATGACAAAGTATTCAGAGACACTTCAGTGGGTGTGGTGGGAACAGGACCTGTGTATGAACGAGGAGAGATGGAACAGAGCACACCACACGAGATCACACCTGCAAGGAAAACCAGAGAGTTTAACTCCCAAACTGCCTCTGTCAAACAGCACTGCTTGCACAATGTAGTGATTTATTCACAGCATTCTCAGGATACTGTCACTCGGTTCCATGACTCACAGCTTCCATTTTACAACCCAGGCTGCACAGCACTCAGACTGTTTCAGATTAGTACCAGCACATACTTCTTCTGGGGCAGAGGCAGCAGGTCAGGACAGCAGAAACCACACACACAACGTGGCCCTTTCCACAAGTGCAATTCCACTTCTTCACCCTCAGGAGGGTCAGGCACTGGAGCCTCCAGAGGTTTCACACCCTCCATCCTTGGAGGTTTTCTAGACCAGAGTGGCCGAAGCTCTGAGTGACTTGGTGTGACCCCAGAGCTGGCCACGTTCTGAGCTGATTACAGACCTCCTGAGGTCTCTTCCATCCTGAATCATTCCTGAATATACCTTGAAATGTAAGCACACATTCATCTACTGAGTGACTTCTCTTTCCCCACATAAAAAGCAACACTGAAAACAACAGACCTAAATTATTATATAAGAAAAAAAGGGGCAAAACCAACCCCCAACTCTTTTATAAATACAACATAAATGATAAAGACTATAATCTTTATGATTTCTCTCAACCACTTAGACATCCCCTTCCTTTGTTCATCCACAAAGCATTTTTTGGAGGCTACTTAGGGGTAGTAACAGTATTACTGGTGTTTCATTTTTACTCAGAACAAATGTACATCATGAGAAAGTTTATCTAAGAGTGACAATTTTTCATACATAAAAGATCTCTTGGATTTCCATCCAAATAATTTTGGACAGTGTGTCAGATCCATACTGAATATTTTGAGTGGCATATGTATCAGGAATATTTCTAAAACTAGAACAGTTTTCTTGTGTAGACTGGCCCACCAATGCCATGTCCCAGCCAATTTGCAATGGCACTTTCTCACATCAATTATAGTGGTGTTAGACTGATACAAGAATTAGCCAGGGGATAATTCCCCAGCACTACCAGCAGTTTGATAACACTAAGGCTGAACTCTTTAAAAATTATTTACTATGTCATAAGCAACACTAACTCTGAAATCGACATTTAGACATAGCAAAATGGGACAGTATCCAATAACAGAAAGTAGCTTTTATTTTCTAAATACAGGTGGAATTTGATCAGTGTGAACTGCCAGTACCAAATATCACTGAGCAACTGAATCAAATTAACGTGTTTCACAAAGCTCTCATCATTAGAAATGCACAATATATTGATCAAAGCAATGAAAAGATTATAATTTTTAACTTTGCCAATGCTCCCACTAATTCAATTTCTACTGTGTTATTCCACCAAAGTAAAATGTTTTCCAAGCTTGTCTACTTGAAAAGCCAACCCTTCTTTAACCCAAATCTAATGTCATAATCAAAACAAAAGATTATTTCATGATTCCCTCTGGCTTCTACTTGCTGAAACAAAACCAATGAAACTGTTTTCCTGTTCAGTGATTGAAAATGCAGTATGTTGTATTTGAGCACCAGTAGGAAAAAGAAAACTTGCAGTTTGGGAAAAACAAAACTAAATCACTCAAACAAAAAACCCCACCCCGATGGAGAACAAAGATTCCTCTGTGGAACAGAGGCCCCTGAGGAGGGTTCAGCTCACGTTTCAGAGATGAAGCTCCAGTTCTCATTCTGGAAACTTGGACCAAATGGAGCAGTGTCAGGGACAGTGAGCCAAGTCCAGAGCACCCTGCAAGTCTGCCAACTGAGCTCCCTTCAGAGCAGGAGCCCCCTGGGCACTGTGACCCCTCCCCAGGCCCTGCTGGGAGGGATCTGCCAGAGGCTCTGCCCTGAGCCCAGTCTGGGCACTGCTGGTTTGGGAACAGGCCCCAACTGCTGGTCAAACTCAGCTGAATCCACAGTTTTATACAACCCAAAAGTTCATTTTCTTGTCCTTCCTCCTGAATGAATTCAGCATTAGCAGAACTGCTGGAGCTGCTGTTTTCAGTGGCCAAGTGCAAATCACAGCAGACTGACAACAGACTCAAACAACTGCCTTCCTGTTCCTACAGGTTTGGCACACTCATCATAAAAAAGTCATTCCTTAATGTATGTACTCTAATTTGATAACAAAGGACAATTACAGTTACCCAAGAAATCTATTTCTCCTTGCTGAAACATCCTGATGAGTAAAAGAGCATCTGAAGCCATATATAGGAGTGCTTACTTTTTAAATTCTAAAAGCTAATGTTTCCAGACAGATGCTTGTCTTGGGCTTTAAAATTATGGGTAAATAGTTAATAAACTAATTTTTAAGATAAAAGGCTCAACATTTTGACACTATTTCCTTGGGGAAGAGCCATAACATAAAGGGGGTTTGGCCATCAGCTACATCTTCATGGGTTTCTCAACTGAGTACTTTTTGCTTCTTTATACCCAAAAGACATCAGGAACAGACTATAATCTGATCAGTGGGTAAAATGTGAATCAACTATGTTTTGAATTCTCAAAAGGAAAACTAATTTATTTCCTTTAAAACAGTGAGACAGATGCTGGGGGGAAAAAGCATCTTAAAAAAGCATTTCCTATCTTAGGAAATAAAGTGACTGTAGGAACATATTTGAATTCTCTTCACAGGTGTGTGATCACTACAAGATAATCATGGTTTACATTGTCTTCTGAAGCAAAAGACCTGAGGTCAAGTGATTCCAGCACCTGATCAATATTACCATTTCATAAGAGCTGGAGCATGTTGAAGAAATTATTTCATTTTGAGAAAGGTAATAGAGTGCTTAAGGAACACGGTACCATGGAGAAGAAGGCATTGTGAGCTCTCAGTGCCACCTCCACCACTTACAGTGGCCTAAAAAAATATTTTTAAAAGAAGAACCAAACCATATGTGCACTGCAAGGAACATAATAAAAATAAACTACAGTCTCCCATCACACACTACACAGACCTAAGATATGTAACAATATTTCAGATGTCTCTTCAAACAGCACTTACAAATATTTCTTTTTCTTAAAGAAGTCACCAGTTACAAAGTATTCAAAAGGATACCAGACCTACAGAAAAACATTTGCCTCAAGTATGAGATGTTATAACACAGATCCTAAATAAAAAGTGAATTTACCTTGTAAAATCCATACCTTTTCAAAACAGGCCTGTAAAGTGCCAAACCATCAGCCTTCAACACGTTCACATGATTTCTTGGATATAAGATTATTAGAGTTTTTGTTACAAATATATTCTTTTTCTTTTGGAAGACATCTTTCTGCAGCATCAGAAAACCTTCCTGGACATGTCATTTTTTCCTCAAACCTTAGCAAATGAATTTGGTTCTTTCTGAATATGGACTCTTTGAACTGGGTCCTTTTTGTTTCCAATAATCTCTTGATAAAAGGCAGGGTCATCCATAATAAGAACAAATGTACTCTAGTTCAGACTGGCTATAAAAGACAAAATGCATTAGAAGTTTTAAAACCACGTGTTTTGTTTCTGTATCTTTATGATTCCATATATTCTCCATATTCAACTGCAGAATGATAAAAAAGGAAAGAAAAGGCACTTCAGTCTATATTGCCCGAATGGTCCGGGGCTGGTAAGCAGAGCTTAGATATTCCTATATTGGATTCCCTTTTAAATTTAACTCCAGGTTGCTTCAAAGGCTGAGTGTGTTGCAGAGCTCCTGTGGAATTCTCTCCTCATTTGCAAACAGTGCATCACCTTGTTTGTGCTCTGAGAGCTCCCAGGACGTGCTGCTGCAGGGATGTACTGAGACAGAATGAAAATCAGCAAACACTTCCCTCTTGCCTGCCTGCAGGGTGATACATTCTGGATGTGACTTGATTTCCAGCCTGAAAGCCTGACCAAAGCCCCCAGCTGGGGCTGTGTGTGTGTTCCCAAAACCTTCCCAGCACTGGTTCACTTGTACACAACCCACCCTGGTCCTGTGCATTGATGGGCTGAATTTCCCTCCTCTCTTCAACTACCCAGCAGAGTCACCTACCACTGGGATTATTTCAGCTCTTACTGAATCATCCTATCTGCACACTGAAGAGGAGTCAAGGAGTTCCTGTTCACTGCCACTGTGCATTATGCCACTGAAATTATACCTCTTCTCAACATACTTGAGATGAAATTACTGGGGACAAATAAAGAACAAAGGATCTGTCCCAAGAAGCCACACTAAAAGCTCACATTGCCAAAATGGACAGTGTGGCTACAGAGCCAGAATTCACCACTGTTTGCTAAACAATCTAAGTCCCTTCCCACCCTCAGTGCTGAATTGTCACAGAACCCACATTAGGACATCCAAACACTGATGATGAACAAGACATGCTCTGGAACAGGAGAAAGAAGTTCAGCTGTACCAAGTTCTTACCCACTGCAGCACAAATTATTATTATTTTGTACTTCAGTGCACACAGAAAACCCACGTAATAGTTCATAACACAGAATTTACTTTAAAAATACACATACTTGCCTACTGTATCTTAGAGTGTGACATTAATCTTCAGAGTGCTGATAATGATCTTAGAGTGTCAAGAAACACACTTGCAATACTGTCTTTATAAAAGGGATCATGAATTGGGTTTGCTCTGACAGATTTCCCTAAAGGATTTTTGGAGAAAAGAGAGGTTTTAATTCACAAATTTTATCTACACAGAAAGCTCAATAAAATGCCAGCCATTAAGCCAGTGTATATAAACAAACTGCCTTACATGTGTTCAAAGTTTAACTACAGCACAGTGGTTAGGGAAAAAAAAACACAAACCACCTATTTCAAGGACAGTTGTAACCTCCTGCCTTCATTTATAAATGGAAACAAGCTGCCACACAGTTCAGCAGTAAAGGAGGATAAAGAACTGATAATAATCCTTGTGCTCCTCACATGAACTCCAACAAGGCACTTGAATGAGACTTTTAAAGCTGTAAATTGTCCATCAAAACACAGAATAACTTTTGCTAATCCTGGTGCCACAAATTACTAATCCATCTGGAAAGCTATTTTTTTCTCATGTGTTTACAAGGATCTAAATGTCATCAGACAGGAAGACAACTGGGTTAGTAGCATGTTAAAAACCCCCAACAAAAGCTCAGAACCCCAACCCGACAGAAATAAAGGCTCGAAGCAGCGGCCCCGACTAAGGAGGATTTGCAGAAGTACTTACAGCTCTCAATCTCCAGCGTGCAGTTCTGCTCATCCAGGGGGTATCTGCGCAGGTCCATCATGCAGGCAGCTGTCGTGGTGATTCTGGGGGGGAACACAAGGGCCTGTTAACGTGTCCTGCTCCAAGCTGCCCTTGATCCCCCTCACTGACAGCACAAACCGTGTTTCTCCACAACTGCCCTCATGCCTGGCTCTGCTGGAACACCCCACTGCTGCTCACCTGGAAGCAGGGCTGTCCCAGGGGGGCCAGGCTGGGCACAGAGCTGGCCCTGGCACGAGGCTCTGCTGGGAGCCCAGCACAGCCTGGCCAGAGCAGGACAGAAAGGAGAGCACTGCACAGCCCAGTTTACAGGCTGGCTCGGAGCTGAAGGCTGACCAAATGAATCAGCTCCAACCAGAAATTCCCAAATGAGGAGGGCACACACCCCCAAAATGGGACCCAAGCTGGAGTGGATGAAGTGTCCATAGCAAACACCCCAAGAAGTGACAGGATCAGCAGCTGTGTCTTTGTCAGGTCTACATGACTTTGTGAGGTGGACTGAGAGACTGAGGGACTCAGCTGCCTTCTCAAAATCCTGTCCCCTCATGAGGGTTACTGGTCTTTCACAGTAAGTATTTAGAATATTCAATAACTGATTAAAAAACTTCTTGTACATTCTTTGTTCTCACAAAACAACTTCAGAGAACTCTCTCATTTGATGGACGTCATACTTTCTCCTTAAATACCTAAGAAATGTTCATTAGAGGCAGAAAACTACAGCTGCCTGCTAAAATTGACTCCAAATTTACTTCAGCAGTTGTTTTTGTGAGGCACTTAAAAATCTTCATTAGTACCCTTACTGTCCTATCCAACAATGCTTTACTGTCATCTCCAGGAAAAAAAATCCCTGTATATTCCTTCAAATAAAAGAGAACAAAAGCAGGGGCAAGTTATTCCTACAAACACTGTCCTGCCTCTTGTCAATCTGGACAAGATCTCTTCATGTTACATTTTGACCATTCCCAGATACTAGGCTCTCCAAGAGAAGGGAACCTTTTGGCACTGAGTTCTTTCTTCATTCAGTGTAGGGACACTCACAGAACTGCTTTGGAAAATACAATGTTTTCAACTGGTGTGGGTCACCACACATGCTTCAAAAGAAAGCTTCCTGGGCTGGACAAAAGCAAGGGAAAAAGAACTTTGGCTCCACTCAGCGAAAGCCTCCCAGCTTTTACCAAAAGCAGCCTGCAGAGGAATACATGTTTGTTGACAGCAAATGGAGCAAACAGCAGCATATACTGTATGTAAAGACAACCTCTGGCAGTTCATACTTGGTTCCTTATTTTTAAATTTAGAGGAAAATCTAAGGAATTGCCCAGTTCCAGTATCAGTGTAAGACTGATTATTTTTGGGAAAACTTCAAGAAAGGCGCAGGGAGACCAGAAAAAAATTACAGCTCATGTTTTTTGTTTGATTATGGGGGTTTGGGGGGAGGTTTGTTATTTTGTTTTCCTCAGTATTTCTATATCTATGTCTATGTTACAGTCAGGAACTTCAGAAGAATTTCAGTAGTTCACAGAGGAAAAGGCAGGAGCCCAGATTTACACCCAACACTTAAACACACACAAGAATCGTGGTCAGTACCAACCTGGTTCACTGCTAACTCTTCTAACAGCTGTCTCTGCACTAAACATTTCCCACCAGAGTGCACCAGATGTGGGGCTTCCCCCCAGAGCCAAGGCCCTGTCCTGGCCACCCCCAGCACAGTGCCTGTGTGACTGATGGGAGCAGAGCACCCCCAGCTCTCACACAGCTGCTGAAGTGTTTTGGGGCAGCAAATGCCACAAACGAGGCTGAGGGCTGCAGACAGGGAGGATAAAACCTCTGCAGGGAACATGATGAAATCATTACAAGAGACAGTGCCTCACCTCACCAGAAAGCAGAGAAAAAAGGGGCATGGTAATGGAAATGGTTGGTAAAGCAGAGTTTGAATCAAGCCAAAATGATATATTTAATTCAACTTGCTTGTTCATTCTTATCCATAATACAAATCCATTGAAATAAAATGTCTGTCATTTCCTCTCCTAGTACATCTCTCATATTTTTACCCTTCTCACAGTTATGGTAAAGTAGAAGAAGTTCTCTTTCATCTTTATAATTACTTAAACAACAAAACTACCTTTTGATAATTCGTAGTGGTTTGCAATTCATGGTGAATAAATAAATCAAATTACTAAAGCAAGAGCATGCAAGAATTGCCAGCTCAGAAGACTTTTAAAGGCAGGACACCTGACCCAAACCTTTTCAGACAGTTCATTACAGCAGTTGGGAGCACTGGAAACAGGCCTAAAGCCTCTTCCCCAGAGCAGAGATACTTCAATTTTCATAAAAGGACTGAAAATACTTGTTATACAGCCTGGACTAGTGTAAAAAATATAATATTGTACTTTGCATAATGTAACCTTGAGAAGAAACACTGAAAAAGTGAAAGCTTTTAAAAACCAACGCTGTGAGTGGAGGCACTGCAGGCACTGGGGATGAACAGAACAGCACCCAGAGAACAAACACCAGCACTGCCTCACACTCATCTCCATCTGCTGTTAGAGGAAGAGACAGTTATGATATTTGTGATATTTATGATTCCTACAGTGAAAACGAGTCTTCATCTTCCTCTTCCGTGCTCTGTATTTTGAATGGAGACTGATTACAAAGCACACAAAAAGCAAACCCTGAAGCACCACTAAACTGACTAAATGAAGGATTATGGAGACCTAAAGAAAACTTCGTGTGTCCAAACAGGCAAAGAAACCTGCACCACAACTGACTTGCAAGGAAAGTTTGCTGTCAATAACTCAAAATAATTCTTATAAACTATTATTTCTGAGAAAGCTGAAAATCTGCTCATCTCCAAACCTTCGGGGAGGTTCTACAATTCAAATAAGAACTGGAAATTGGCACTGCTCCTTTCACAGGCCCAATGTGAAGGCCATAAAGAACTTTTTTTAAAAAACACTTCCAAACTTAAAGAGTGATGCAGAAATTAATACCCATATTATAATACCATCCCAGAAGTGTTAGTAGTTCTTATTTTTTAGTGCTATGGAGGGACAGTTTTTCAAAATCCTACACATTTTGATTTTCTGACAAGTTCAAGTGGGATTTGAAATTCAAAATAGCAACTTAAACAGTTCTGACATCACTAGTGAAGAAAAAACAGCACTGGAGGACAGGAGAGCAATGCCAATGACACGTGGAGATGGACAGGATCCAACTCCCTCTTGGAGCTGCAGAGGCTCTGCAGCTGTGGAGAATAAGCAGAACAGAAACTTCTCTGTGCCCTGGAAGGCAGCAGCCCTGCCCTGTAATTCCAGGATTACAGACACTGCAGAAATGCTGAGCAAGAAGGTGACAACTTCAGAGGGCTCTTCTGAGGGACTGTGAGAACCTTCCAACACCCCTTTTGCTGCAGCCCTGACAGATCGGGGGCCTGTGGAGTCAGAGACTGAACTGAAGCCCAGGAAAATAAACAGACTGATTCTTTCTTTAAATATTTGTAGGTACATCCTGTTGAAAGCAGCCTGAGGTTCTGCCTCAGCTTTGGGTACCTGAGGGCAGAGACCCCCCACAAGCAACACCAGGAGCAACCCAAAGAGCTCCCAAGATAACCACAGACTGGATCTCCTTATCAAGGCTTTATAAGAATCCTCTGCTCACACTGACTGGGAGTCAGAACTCTCTGCATTATTCACTGAAATCATGTACTGCAGCTCAACCCACTGTTCACCTCTGCTTCTTGGAAAAAGTCCTTCTGCAGACAGCTGGAAACCATCTGTGACAGCAGCAGAACCAGCTGCAAACACAGGGAAATTCTGGGAACAAAACTTCAGTGTGATAAGTCTCTCTCCCGGGCAATACTGCATTTAGACACATGTCAAGGTTGTTAGACATACCAACAAATCTACTTTTAAATTAAAATAGATTTCTTGCTAATTAGAGAGTTCCCAGAACTTTTCCTCCTCCTGCTTATTCACAGAAAAGCTTCCCTTGTGTGATCATAGTTTGAGAGTTAGCTATAACAAATGATAAAAAATAGTGACATTTCTACAAGTTCAACATCAAGTCTAAACATTCAGCTATTGACTACTATAATCTTTCAACTGTAAACAGCATAGAGAGTTTCTCAAAGTAGCTTTACAGGAAAAGAAGAACAGTTTTATTGAGGCTGATGTCTCTGTTTGAGATGAAATGATATGCACATGCTACCCAGAACCTGTAACATGCTCTCTCCTACCACCACTTCCCAACATTTCTGGAGTATTCCAACCCAAGTGCCAGGAGCTCATTTTCCTGACTCCATTAGGAGCTCATTATGTAATGACAGGCAGATATCTCCCCTTGTCTCTGTGCTGTGCAATCCTTGACCAGCCAGGTGCTCTCTGCAAGCACTCAGTGCATTTGTTAAAGCCAAAAGGTACAGCCAGAGCACAAGGTAAGAATGTGAAGGATGTGATACTAAAGCATTTGCCAGTTGTAACACAAGACAGGAAAAGCCAGTAGCTGCTAAACCCCAGTGAGTCCCCAGGAACTGCAGCCTCAGTGAGCTGTGCTGGTACTGCTGGGAAAAGCAGCACAGCAGATTTTTAAGAGGAAACTAAACCCCACGTGCCTCTGATCTTCCTGGGGAAGAAGCTCTGCATTTCCCTGCTGCTGGACAGCCTGTTTGGCCATGTGCATCCCCGCAGGGAAGAGTCATGGAAAAATGGAGAATTTGGCTATTATTTCCTGGGAAAAGAATTCTGACTCAAAAGAACCACAATTTTCTGCACATTTCCATGCAATGTGCCCAATTTCCTGCTGTACTGCCATATAAGTACCTTTCTTTAAGTGAGATAGCATTTCCTACTATCCTATCCCTGTGTCTAAAACTCAGTCATAACATCATGTTCATAATTTAAACCCCTGCAAAAAGCACACATCACTCTGCAGTAAAACCTTCTGCTACAATAAACTCTGCTTTAGACTGAATTTATTCAAAACCTTTCTCTGAAGTAATATGTTCTCCTCTGGAAAATAACACCCACATAACATGGCAGAAGAGCTCAGAGGAGCACTTCACAGTTTTAATATTTTATTGCTGCGAAATGTATCCTTGTCTTTCAGCATTCACTTCACTTCTCCCTTTCTACAGAAATAAATAAAAGGCAGAATGCTAAAACACTGCAGGACTTACAGAAAATGAAACCATATGAGCACGATGAGTAGTATGAAACAAGCATCCTTGGTATGAAGACCTAGTACATCTCCACTTACACAGAGTTCACAGTCCTTTTGCTTTATTAACCATCACTGGAAACGCAAAAGTTTTATTTTCAAATATTTTGCAAAACACATTTCTTATTCTAGTTGTGAAAACTGCATGTCTACTTTACTTAGATAATATCAGCATTGAAGTAAAAAGTGAATTATTTCCCCTTCTTTCTCTTAAAATTTTATAATGTTACCACCCAGATTATGTTGCATAAAATAAATCATATTTAGAAAATATCTTTAATTCAGTTGTTCTGATATTACATCACATTAAATACAGACTCTCTCTAACTATTGAAGAGAGCTAGAACTTTCTAAGGAGACACATAAATTTGGTGGCTTTTTAATCAATTCTCAGTGCCAAAAATAACCAGTGCTGAGTTCTAATGAGCACCTGGACTGTAAACATACCCTACATGAACAGTTTTTATTCCAGGACCATAAAGATACAATGCTTAATTAATTAACTGAAAAGCCAGGGGAAAAAAGGAATCTCTTCTCCAAAGAATACACAGTGCTTCAGTGCACAGACTGTGCAGGTGGTACTGCCTCTGCACACACAGAAACCCAGAAGTGCAAATCATCCCAGGTAAAACAGGATGAACTTTTACAGCCTTAACAGAGTGCCAGCTCCAGCAGCCCCAGCCCCCAGTGCCCCCCTGGCTCTGCAGAACAGGCTCCTTTGCCCCCAGGGCTGTCTGATGTTCCGTCAGGTCTGAGGGCAGTGACCCCCCAAACCCTGCAGTGCTCGACCCCAGTGTCAGTGCTGACACAGCCTGAGCTCCTGCACCTCCCTCGGTCCCTGGGGAGCCCCAGCTCTGCAGGATGAGCTCCCACAGAGACTGCAGTCCCTGCTCCAGGATGTGCTTCACCTGCACTTTCGGTGCACTTGATTTCTGCCAAGTCCTGCCCTCTCAGAAAATGCCCCCCAGAACGTCACCAGTGACCTGCCTATTCTGGGAAACGGAGTGCAAAGTATTCTCACTGCTCTGGAGAAAGGAAGTTCTGCTTGAGTTAAAAATTAATGTGGAAGTCAAAACAATCTTCAGTAAAAAAGGCACATTCAGTTTTATGATTGCAGCTTATTTAGTAATTCTTACAGAAGTAGTAAGATTAGAGCCCAAAGCTCCCTTTCCTCTCTGGCTTTTGTGAGTCAGACAGCTCATTTCCCAGAGGAAAATGTCAATAGAAATAATAAATTTAAGTGGATTCTTCGTAAGCAGAATCACTCTCAGATCCAAAAAGGTGGAAAAAGTCAGTAAAAGACCCTCTAGCACAGACCTGAAATTATTACATTTCTTTCAAGAACCTTTACAGCAAAGCAGTAACCCATAAAATTCTAATCCTTCCAAAACTCTGGGACAAAAGTAAAATGAACTCTCCCTGTCCTAAAGCAAGAGTCACACTTTAAAAGCAATCAAACAGGGAGACAGCATGAAGGCAACCTGTGCAAAGCACAGTACAATAACAGACACAGGTTATTACTTAATAATTCAATTCTTATTCGACACTTATCTGCACAGCCTGGCAGGCAAGGAGAGCTGGGCTGCCCCTGTGCAGGATTTCAATTAGACCACTTACTCTCTATGCCTTTTTTCCCCATTAGACCATCTACTAAAAACCTTTGTAATCTAGCAAAAGAAAAAAAAGCTCACAAACATGTAACCTCTTTTCACTCTCTCTAACAGAACTTCACCAGGCTGGGAACGAAGTATTTACTCAGCTTCTCTTAATTTCTTCTTCTACTTTCTGTCCATAGACAACCTGACCTTCCTCAAAATGCCTCAGTAATGGTTCCAGCAGATGTCAAGGTGGGTGGTACAAACACCCCGGGGGTTTCCTCCCCATGAGGAGGATGAGTGAGGGGAACATCCTCCTCCAGGAGATGAGCAGCTCCATCCCCGTGTGCTGCCACTGGTGCCCTGGAGCTCCTGCCTTTGGCTGTGCCCAGTGCCCATCTCTGACCCTTCCAGAGGGCACTGCACTGGGCACCTCACCAGGAGCAAATCTGGGACCAACTGACAGGAGGGTTTGTTCTGGTTTTCCTCGTGTCAAAGAGGATGCTCTCCCTTTCCCTATTCCCTGAATAGGTCTAAAACCAAACTGCCCTTCACCAGATATTCAGACTGAGAAAACAGGCTGAGCAATCCCCCAAAATAAGAGCCCCAGATTTCCTGTGTCACGTGGAGGCAAATCCTGAGCTCCCCCACAGCAGCACAGCTCCCTCTGCCCTGGAATGTGCTCTTTAGGGCCTCATAGTGCTCTGGCAAAATGCTGCTTCTGACCTCTGGTACCTCCTTCATTCTCTACCTGAGAGAAGAGTCACTGTAAAACAACTGTAGAAAATAATTTTATTTTTTAAAAATGTCCAGTAAGAGCTGGAAGCACAGGCAGTCCCTGAGCACTTCAGAAAGAGAGTGATGTAGCTCAAATCTCTGCTGTCCCCTCTTCCCTCCTGCATCCTGCAGGCTCAATACTGAGCCACAAGCAAAAAGAGAAAGTGCCCCCTTTGGTACTACTGCTGAACAAGCTGATTAAATCTGCTGTGATCAGTCCCTAAAATAACCCAAATATCCGTGTCACTGACTATTGTCAGAGGATCAATATCTCTTGCTTTGCAAATAAATATTTCAGCTTCACTCCGATATTTCGGGCACAGCAAGAGACGTATCCAAATGTGTAATTTTGCCCTACTGACATCCTTTCAAATATCACTGTAATACCAACTGTCAATAAGGAGAGAATACAAACAAATACCACAGATGATCCGAGAGATCCAAAGCATCTGGAGTTCATATACCTCACAAATATGTTCACACACTCATATTTACATAACAACATAAATGATATTTGTTCCTTAATCATCTGTCCTCGAAACAAGCTGGTTCTGACTTGGAGGGCTCAGCCCTGCAGCTCTGTTTTCCTTTGTTTTCTGTGGCCAAATCCCATTCTCAGTCCTGGCCAGACAGGCCAGTGAGAATTGGGTTTCAGTGACTGAGAAGTATTACATATCACCTAGGCTGTTAGCTTTGATTTTACACAAATCTTTATTATTGATCATTCCTCAACTGTACTTCACTGCTGCATCACCCAAGTCAATTTTTAGATTTAACAGAGAACAAACTCTGCCCACAATATTATTGTCATGATACCCCAATGAATACTTAGCACTGATCTATACAGTTTCATTCCTAAGAATCTAATTTTTTACCAATGCTTTTCTCTAATTTCTTTATATTATTTGATCTATTAATTCCTGTAACCAATGCAATGAATAATAAAACTGTTAACAACAAATCTAACATCTCAAGTGGTTTTAGGTTTTAGTTTTTATTGCAAAAAGTTACCATTATGTGACTACAAAAAAGTAATAAATGTGATTAGACATCAAATCCTACACTGAGTAAATAAGATGATTTCTGATCATACTCCCTCTTTTCTTTCCCCTGACAAATAGTTCTACTGATATGATACCTGAGCCAGTAGAATTCCTTTTTATTTTCACAATGAAAAAATAAATTACTTGGAACTGCCTCCCATCACATGCCAGGTGTCACACCTGGCCTCAGTGCTCTTCTCATTTTGTTGGGTTTATACCTCCCATTTCTTATCTGACCTATTTTAGACACCAAATAGACTTATTGCTTTAATATATTATTAAAGCAGCAGCAATATTATTTTGAAAATGGGAAGCCATGTTCTCCTTGAACGTTTCCAAATCAGATCATTTCAGATCAACCAGAACATTTCAGATCACTTTGACTTTAGCTCAGAGTTCACTGGATGAGTGAGAGAAGCACAACAATGAGTCAAACCTAATGACTAAAATTACCAGGCATCCAAGTGAACTCCAGCTTTCTTCTTGAAAGCCATTTCCAAAGGGAAATCTCTTTCTGTGCCCAAGTTCAGATGTTCAGTTACAACCTTTCTCTTCCTCACCTTCATTTCAGAATGTTCATAACTTTGTTCCAAACAGAAACAGGAAAACCAGCCCAAAGATTTCTGGCATACCAGCTGCACCATACTAGCAAGAGGCACTGAAGGCTTGATCAGAGCTGTAACCCTCTGAACGGTGGAAATCTAAACAGAAAAGCTGCACAGGGGCTGCTTTGGGATATCCAGTCAGTCCCTTCCTGTTCATGAAATAAAACCTTTGAAACTTCTCAGTTAACTGGATCTCAGTGGCCAGAACTTTAATGCATACACTGAATTAAAAAAAAAAAAAAAGGAACCTCATCCTAATTACCATATTTTGCTGCAAAATATGCTTTTTAATAAATAGAATCTGTATTCCCTTAAGCCAAGCTTCAGTAACCTTACCCAGGTCCCTTCTCCATTCCAGTGCCAGCACGATCCATGGCTTTGTGCAGTCAGCTGTTTGCATGGGGGATCAATAAAGCCATTAGATTGGGAAGATACTGGATCTGACCTGCCAAAGAGCCTGAGCTGACTCTCTACACAACACCATTAGCAAACAGTGTACGACCTGAGTATCAAAGAGAACCCGAGTTCAACTGATTCTAATCAGAGTTTAATCAGGTCTCTGCTTTCCAGACTGATGCAGACAGGGGGTATCACTCCTGGCATTCTGTAACACTTCACACTGCACTGCAAGTTCAATCAATACATAAGCTACACAGGAAGGATTTTTTGTACTGTGTATTTTTACAATTTAATTTAGAAAATGTGTCCCCCACTGCTTTCCATGTTACATTGGCTTTCCATGAACCTTCTCTTCTCCAAGAAACAAGAGTAGTTCACATTTGAGGCAGGTGAAGAGTCAGTTGAAAACTGTCAATCCTACCCAACACAGCAAAGGTACATCTGATGAGAAGTTAAATGCTTCTCTCAGATATGTCAGACCTGTCCTGGACCCATTCCCTCAATTCAGGGAATTTTTAATGTGATCATTTTGCTGTAAAAAGTGCGTATTTTTCCTTTCTTTTTTTCCAACCAATCTCTAAAATTACTCCTATGCTTTACCTAAAAGTCTTTCATACATTAGCAATCAGACAACACATGCTGAAACTCACTAAATCAAATGCAGGGCACTGGAAGCATTTCCCTGATTAAATGCACAGGAGCTCTGAGGTGACTGCAAACAAACCCTGGCACGAACCCGCCGGTTGGAGCAGCACTGGCACAGCAGCACTGGCACAGCAGCACTGGCACAGCAGGGCTTTGAGGCTCTGTGTCCTCTCCTGCACATCCCCATCCACCCTGAGCCAGGCATGGAGCAATGGCCATCCAGCCAGAGCCCTTCAGCAAAGCCCTGGAATGGCAGCACGGTGGGCACATCCACCCAGAGGAGAGAGCTGAGCACAGTGCCCATGAACCAGCTGGCACAACACACTGACTGTGTTCAGTGTACAGGGATAACAACCCCACAGTAACATCACCCTCGCTCCCTCCCTGAGCCCCAGCACTTGTGGGAAATATGCTGGAAGAGCTTCTTAAAGATCACTGCTGGGGAGAAAAGCCTGAGCAGGGCTGGGCACTGCAGGGGAGCACTGCCTGCACCAGGAGGTCAGGAGGAGAGGACACTGGCACCAGACAGCCACACTGCCATGGGCAAGCAGGGTTCCCAGGAGAGAAATATGGAACAATTAATGAAAATGATCTCTGTCATGTCTTGAATGGGTAAGATAATTCTGAGTGAGCCAGTCCAGCATTCTCATCTCACAATATGTGTTCTCAAGTATCTGGTTAAATGCTGCATAAGGAGAAATATCCATCTGTTTGGGGGGTTTTTGTTTGTTTGGGTATTTTAATTGTCACAACATTTCAGTATTTCAGATAAAAATTTACTTTCAGATATTTCAAGCACTGACCAGAATTCATCACTACTGTCATGTGTTACATATGTTGATTTAACCTAAAGCTAGAGCCAGTGCCTCTGCAAAATCTCTCTTATAGGTGGCAAATCTCATTTCTAACCGTAGACCAGAAATTTAGCAAACAATGTCAGCAGTTTAATAACCCTCTTGTTAAGGTTAAATGTTTTTCCCCAATGCCCCTCCAAGCTGACAAATCATATGAGTGTCAGCACTGTACCACAGAAGCCGTTCTTTGGAGTTAAGTGGAGTCTGCTTTTACTGTAACCCACATCTCCCAGAGACACAAACATGAGGTAATAACCAGCTCACTCAAAATGGCTGTACTTGCCAGCATTTTCAACAGTCAGAATCTCAAATTTTGGATACTGAAAGCATGCAAGGAGGGTTGTGGTGCAGCTTTCCATTTCCTCAGTCACCTTCTAATCAACTGATTCAAACAGAACTTCAAAAAGGTATTAATAACTTCTCTCTTGGAATAGCAGAGACACTCCTAAATTCAGAATACCAGCACCTTACTCAGAGGGCAAACTCCACATCCTGCAAAGCCTTTGTATTTTCTGTGTTAGGTAACGAGAACCACGTTCTGGGGCAGCCCAACTCTGGACAGAGGAAATCCAAGTTCCCTTCAGGTCCTTTCCACATCTTTTTAGGTCACTTCTCCATTCACACTTCTCCCTGTTTATATCTCATGGACCTTGACATGTGCCAGAACAGCCCTCAAAGTCTCTCCCTCTCTCAGCATCACCCCTCTGGAACCCAAAGGCTCATTACCCTCTCGCCCCCTCCCCTTGCAAGCAGCTTCAAACAGAGAGATTTTCATCCCTGTATGGCCAGGAACACATATATGTCATTGATAAGGAGACACCAGGGGCAGAACTCATTGACAGGAAAAGAACCATCCTCTCAGTTTGCAAAAATAACAATGAACTTCCTTTGACTGTACCTGCAACACAGGTTCTTTCCTAAACAAGCAACAGCTCAATAGACCAAACCAAATTGCCCCAGTATTTGCAACAAATGATCAGAAACCCAGCAGTGATACTTAAAAGTAAATAAGCCCTTAAATTATGAGTAAAATACAAAAACTCTGTGACTTCCCTAAAGAACAAACCCCAAAAATGTTTGAACACAGAATTATCAATATTATTGTGTGAAAGAAGCAGTAATAGAACATCTGGGGAGTAGGTTGGCCATGACAGACAAAATAACAGAAGAAACGAAATTTTAAGGAATTGTCTCTATTAGTTGTGCCTAAATTATCCCTCTGTTTCTTGCAGGCCATAAGAATGGAGAAATGTATGAGTAGGAAAGAAAGGCAAAACAGCAAAGAAAGCAGTAGAAGTATTTACTTTCCACATGTCACATACAAATTACACTCGGGTTCTAATGACTGGAAAGAATGGTTTCAGTGACCCCTCAGTACCTGTGAATGGTTTCAGTGACCCCTCAGTACCTGTGAATGGTTTCAGTGACCCCTCAGTACCTGTGAATGGTTTCAGTGACCCCTCAGCACCTCTGAATGGTTTCAGTGACCCCTCAGTACCTGTGAATGGTTTCAGTGACCCCTCAGCACCTGTGAATGGTTTCAGTGACCCTTTAGTACCTGTGAATGGTTTCAGTGACCCCTCAGCACCTGTGAATGGTTTCAGTGACCCCTCAGCACCTGTGAATGGTTTCAGTGACCCCTCAGTACCTGTGAATCTTGGCTGAAGTTCTGGTCAGGTCACAGACTGAACACTGAATCTTCTGAAGGCATAAAGGAGGACTCACAGTTCCACACACAAAACAGGCCCTGCAGGTTCCACATGTTGTCAGCAGGAATGAACACTCAGTGCTCCTGGCTGGGATCTCCCTGAAGGTTTCAGGCAAAGCTTGGCACAGGTGTGTTTAAAAGCAGAAAGTGCCCGTCCAAGCTCTGCCTCAGCAACAAGATGCAATCACAGTGTTGGATTTAAAAGGCAGGTGATGAATCACAAATCTCCATAACTCAGGAGATGGCAAGACACCCTCTCTGCATGGTGTAAATGTCACGAGAGGAGGAGATGGAAAGCCAACTATCACACAGCTCAGCCACTGCCATCTGCACCATTAATATATGCTCTAAGCAACAAGGGAGTAGGAGGAAAAGCATCATCACTTATGACTGTGTAGTCATTAGCCAAGATCCTAATCTTCATCAGACAAACCAAGTAAAATTCCCCAGTTCCTGAAGCTGTCACAGTGGCTCCAAAACAATGCTCTAAAAATGGGCCCACTGGGTTGGGATGAGAACCCTGCACTGGAAGGAGCAGTTAGGAAGCGGGGGGAGGGTATTTTCATTACTACTTAATATTGAAAATAATACAGAGTTATGCTCCAACAGGGAAGGGGAATGTTTTTGCTACCATTGACCCTGTGTGCCAACACTGAGAGGGACTTGCTTACCCAAGTGGAAACTCTCCCATGTTGCTGGGTATAGAATGTCCTCACTAAAGCTTTTTTAGTAGATAAATCCTCTGATGCAGAGCTGAAACCCTGTACTCTTAACTGATATCCCACTTTCAGAATGGAAGACAATAGATTATTCGTCACACTAGGCCAGAACTATCAGGCTCTTTTAAAAAGCACTCAGAACATTTTATTTTCCAGGGCTGGTAGGAGCTGTTGAACAACAAATAACTGCAAGGAATAAAATTTTTCACTTGCTCATCCCTGTCAAAACTAATGAACATGAACGAACCCTCACAACCAATTCCATTTCTCTCAACCAAAATGGAATTCTAAAAGTCTCAAAGTATAAGAATACTTTATTTCTAGAAATACCCTTTGGACTGTGCCATGGGCACAATACTAAATTTGCCACATTGCCACATCCAGGATTACAGGAGTGGTATTCAGAGCTATTCCCAGCAAACCCTCTGGGATTATCAGCTTGGCCACAAGTAGCATACCTAACATAAGACAAAAACCAATATACAGATCCAAACAACAGCCTTTTTTACTACCTATTGCAGTGACAAACAACTTAAAAAAAAAGTTATCTATGTGAAAAATCTGCTTTATCAATATTTTCTTCCTTTCATAAGATTCAGTCATAATTATCTTGCCTCTCTGAAGCTATACAGCTCAGGTACTGCATCTATTAGTCATGTATTTCCTAACTGCCTATTCTATTGATCTAATATCCATAATAAGGTTCTGTAATATCTATAATGAATAGTAGAGGTAACACTTAATATTTACCTTCATTCTTGACATTAAACAATATTACTCTCCGTGCCCTTTTACTTGTCCTCAGTTCTGTGGGGCAGAGTCCCCACTGCTCACAATGTCAGTGCTTTGTTCAATCTTACCACTGCTTCCAGAACCAGGACACAGCTTATTTTCCCAGCAATCCTATAAATCACAGATATAGACTGTATTGAAATAAAATGGAAAGATTAACCTTAAAGAAAATTAAAGGAGGTGAAGCAGACAAGCTGTGACCAGATAAGACAGCTGGAATAGGAGGCAATCCTTCAATACATGAAAAATACCTGCAGTACTTATGGAAAAAAAAATTAACACAGAAAAAAACCCCCAAAACAAAATAAAACAACAAAAAAGAAAAAGCCATCAGAACACCAACCATACCAGCACAGGACTGGACTCTGAGACATCCTCACACATCACACTTCAGATGGTTTTGGAAATAATGTGAAGTGTTCAGTATAAGAAAAGAAAGGGTGCCACGAGGTAAGTTTGAGTCTGTACCAAAGCAGGAGCAGAAAAGAGATGGAAGGAGGCCTGACTGAGATGGGAACTGCAGGTGCTGCTGATTCACTGCAGTGGGACCCCACCTGCAGCATCAGGGGGCTCCTACAGAACCACCTGGGCAGGGAAAGGGTTCCTCCCAATCCTTGGGTACAAAGATCTTCATACTTTCAAAGAACTGGATTTTCATCTCAACTGGAACTTGCCTCCTCAGACTTTTCAGTTGTTTTTCTGATTTTTTTTAAGCTAAAGAAACACTTTAAAAACATCTTAACTCTGAATCCTGCATTATATGTATCTGGAAATTACCTCAGGACCCTTCAAAACGAGGCTGAGTATTTTGTATTTGTATTATAAAAGATATATAACTGCAAATTAGGAACACCTTTCTGAACACCAGCCTTCAACGTTTTATCCACATCCTACAGTTTTAGTAATGTACAAATAATTTTCCTGAAATTATACTGTGTCTTCTCTATGACATAAAACCACCTTGCCTCAGAAGCTGAAGACAAAAGGCTATGAAAAAGTAATTAATCTTGACTGTATCTTCAGTATCTCTTCCTTCAAAAGGCAATAAACTATTCCATTTGTTTGGGAAAAGGGGTGGATGTTCCTTTAACACACAGCAGTGTCCTTACACAATTCTTTTGCAGATAAATATTGCAGCTCTCAAAGGTATTTCTGGAAGGCATAGCAAAGTTGTAGGAAAATCACTCATGGCATCTCTTTCTTATGGCTACTCTATCACCTCTTTAAAAATCCAACAGCAACAAAAGTCATCTCCTCTCTGTCCTACTTGCCATTTCTGCAGCAGCACTGACACTGTGAGAGAACATCCAAAGGCACTCAGGATAACCACAATGGAATATTGGGTGTGCTTTGAGCCCCCCGTGCAGAACAGCCCCAGCCCAAGGCTGAAGGATGCACAGAGCTGGACTCTCAGCTGCTTGCCAAGAATAAAAGGTAGTCTGGGACAGAACTGTGAAATAAGCTCTTAATGTGCATAATTAAAAACAGAAGGGGGGGATGAATATTCAGTATTTGCCTCCTTGCCTCTGTCTTGTTTTCCATCTCGTGCTCTGATGGCCATCTCTGCTTGGTACAAAGAGAACCAAATGGAGCAGACAGGAGCATCTTCTAGAGAGGACTGATAAGATGAAAATACAGGTGATGATATCTCCCTGAAAGGACAGAGCTTATCAGCAAGGGCTAAAAATAATTTCCCTCCTCAGCTGACCACATACAAACACCCTGCAGCTCAGGGGATTTCCACACAGTTTTCATTGCCTGAAATTTGGAATATTTTGGTAAAAATATCTATGAGGCAGATTGTAGCAAGCTTTATGATCACAGTAAATTCATGTTTTCTCACTTTCCCACACAAGCAGAAGCATTCTGAACTGTGTTCCTGTGCAGTATCAGCTACACTGCCTTCTTAAGGTACATGGCTATTATTCTAAAACTCACTTCTTACAAAGCTCAAAGTGCTCTCCTGTGGTGACTCACACACATTCCCAGAGCCTGGAGAACACCTGGAACCACAAAGCTGCAGAGTTTCTTATATCTTATTCTAGCTTCTTTTCTCCTAAGCAGGACTGAACACTGTTCCAGGAAAGCTCTCCTCAGTTGATTTGCACATTGAGGACCATGAGAAACTTCCAATTTTCAGAGAATTAAAAAACAGAAAATAGATCCAAGGAGATGAGGAAAACAAATATATATAAAACCCCTCTAGACTTCAGGAGTTTTGGCAATTCTTATTTCTCAGAAACCATTTTACTATTTTGTAAAGTTCAATAACAAGTATGATAAAACAGTGGGAGAACAAATCAGCTGTTCTCTTCCCAGAAGGTGCATTAAAACATAAAGGAAATGTTTTGGGGGGGGGTGTCACCAAAATAAGGTATTTAACTGGAATGAAAAATAAGCCCAAATACTTGCACCTTCAGATATAACACTTGGTAAGGACAAAAAAAGACCCCTTCATTTAATAAACAGTATTCTACAATGTCTTACATTAAATATGTCAAAGAAAAGCTTCCTCTGTACAATCACAAGAACAATCAGAAATTGTGTTGTGTGACTCACAAGAGGTATTTTTACTCATAAAGACAGTGTCATAACTTAAGTTTTCTTACACATGCAAGGCCCCCTGCCCCTACTTATGGCCTCCATCTCAGATTTTACCAGTTTTAGCCATAAAAATACGGGCAAGTAGAATGTATACATACACAAATATGCTGTAGTTATATATCAAATATACAGCATGTATTTAAGCTCATGTGTGTATACATACATTTAGCATCCATCCCATCAGCTAAGCCTTGGGCAGAGCATCCTGAGACTTTTCAATGTGAAAATTTCCATTCTCAGCATCACCAACTACCAGCTCAAATGTGATATGATTAAAAACATTACAGCAGGAAAATGACAGATTGCTGTAATTCTAAATTATATAAATTATTAAATTTTAATTTAAGATTAAATGTTTGATGACCTCTATTTGTTTTTGGAATATGCAGTGCCCTCAGAGAAATTAAACTATTACATGGTTCTACAGCTGATAGAGTTTTTCTTGCTAATATAGAGCAAATGCCACAGTCTGCCTGTTAGGCAATAAAACTCAGATTTTTTTTCACTTCAATGTAATGTAATAATCTTGGATAATAGGGCTTTTAATGGAAAAGATTCCTGTGACTTAAAGCTTTTTTCTTATTACGCTTAATTGAATTAATTATTCACAAACTAATGATTTTACAGCCACTTCATAAAAAATAAAAGCAAAAGACCTTTCTGAATACTTATCCCATACTTAAAATCTGTTAAAGGAACTGAAATAGAAAGACATTGTTTTCTTCCAGATAGTGGAGATATTCAAACTACAAACACCCTCCCTGCTGCTGAGGATGGATGGCGAAATGATGCCATTCCAAATCCTACAGCAAAATGCATATTTCATCTATAAGCCCTTAATTGAAAAAGATATTTATGACAGCCGGTGATCTCCTTTTTATTCCAAAAATTGCATCTTTCCTAAAATTGGCTCGTTTTGTGAATGGGCTGCTGGGTGGGAGGAGTGAACAATGTGATCCTGTGGAGGATGCAGCACATTTGTATCTCCAAACCAGCCTTCCCAAGGTGCACGTTGGGCTGGCATTTTATAATTCTTCATAATAATGCCTGGCACTTATGGAGTGTTTTATGGGATCAAAGCACTTACAAACTAATTAATTAATCTTCACAACACCCCTGTGAGAAGGCACGTTTTAGCTTTGCAATTTAACAAATGCAAGAACCGAGCAGAGAAGCTGCAGGACTTGTTTCATGTCCAGGTCTTCAGTTTATTCACTGTTAGAAAGAACAGTTTGAATTCTGTGCTTTATTCCTTGGGACCTTCAACACAACTATCTGCACAAGACAGAAAAGCAGACTCTGGCCCACCCCTTGGGCTGGAGCTGCCCCCTGCTTTGTTTAAAACAACACCTGATTCATTTCAGCACCACTGGGGCTCCCAGTTCCTCTCCCGAGCCTGGATCTGTGCTGACTCACAGGACAAGAGCTGCTCCCACTCGTCCTGCCCCAGCATTTCCAAAGGATGACACTGGGCTGGTAATGCTTTCTTGTTAAGGCAGATGATGCTTTGTACTCAAAATCCTACAGAATTGTACTGTATTCCATTTTTTTCAAGTGTTCACAACAGTTACATGACTTCTATTTGAAATTAAGTTTTACTAAACTGGCATTTATTTCTACAAGTTTTGAAAAAGTTCCTGCTTTGACCGTGTGCACACAAGATTTAAGGGTTCTTACACATGTATGTATGCTAACAACCTTGAAAACCTGGACACAGAAACCCAGTTCACCTCATTTCTTGTGCCAAAGGAAACAACAGCATGTCTGACTGTGAATTACCTTGGGCAAGTGTTGGCAAAGTCAGTAATTGCATCTGTAAATGTGAGCACTGGCATACAAAAATTACTCAGTTAACACAACAGAAACACTTGTTCACAGGCTGAGATTCTCATGTTCAAACAAGTCTTAAACAAATTACTTTTTACTTCCTCTTTGCAATGCCTGTATGTGCCTTATTGTCATTTAAGAAATTCAGTTTTATATGTTCACAGGAGGTAAAAGGAGAGGCAAGAAGTGATATCCAACATTAAAAAAAATTGTATATTTAACTGGGGCAACAGAAAGCTGCTGACACTTTCTCCACCCTCATAAAAATATGCATAATATTTATTTATTTATTTTAACAAATGACAACACTACTTTGAGATGCTACCTCTGCTTTCTGTGCTACAGGGCACCTCACTGGAGGGTTTATTGCCTTTTCTCCCCTGAGCCTACACAAGCCCCAGCTGGAGTGGAGGCTGCAAAGCCAAGAGAAACATCCATGAGCTGAACACCCACCCCCCTGACAGGAGCAGGGTCAAGAACAGAGCACCCAAAGTTATACCCTCCCCTCAGAAAAGAAGGCCAGGTCCTTTGTATCCTTTCTGAAATCCCCACTTAGAAAGATCTTGAGAAAATTTTTTGCTTGGCATGAATAGCATTAAAAGCCTTTAAACAACTTCTGTCCAGCTTCTGGAAATATAATTTTGTAGCAAAAAGGTAGGAGAGACCTCTTGCTTTCTTGCAGAGGAAATTTTGTAATAACATGGATATCTCAAATATTATAGGCAGTCCAAAGACATAACTTTAATTCACAGAATCACAGAATGTTTAGGCATTGGAATGGACCTTAAAAATCATCTGCTCCCAAATCCCCCCGCCGTGGGCAGGGACACCTCCCACCAGACCAGGCTGCTCCAGCCTGGCTTTGAACACTGCCAGGGTTCCAGCCAGCACAAAGGATTTCAAACTGGGCAATGGAAGTTTACCTCCAAATTATCCTGAGGAATTTAATTAAAAAATAAGACTTATCAGGAGGAAAAGAAAAAAAAAAGAAAATAAGATAAAAAAGCAAAAAGTAGCAAAAATAAAGATCAGATGATTTACTGAAGGCTAGATGGTGTGAGCAATTCACCTGTCCAAGAGCAGGGTCTGAGAACTAAAGACATCTGGAAAGGCAATTCCTTTTCAAACTGTCCATCAGATTTTGTAGCTAATAAGCTGAATATGAGAAGTTAAACTGCTCGACGAGTCTATTAATACAACAAAAATGCCCAAGGCTATTTTAATAGAACAAAGTGTGGGCGAATCTATTTTACTTGCAACAGTGAAAATTTCTAAGCAGCTGAAACTGAGTGAGCAGACAGCAGAAGGCACAGATGAGACAACACAAAATCCAAGCATCCAGGACTATTTTGGATCCATGTGACTCAATGCTGGTAGCAGGAAACAGAGAGAAGACAAAGCAAGCCCATCATACACATAATTCTCTCATTTATGGGAGATTACTGTGTTCCATCAGTCAAGTAGGAATTGTTGCTGGCTGGCTTGGAAACTTAGAGCTGGCAATGTATTAAATGGATCTTGGCAAGTAAAACTGTTGGGCTTTCAAATGGGACAAATCCTTCCTTTCTGACAGAACTGCTCTGTTCCACTTCCTTTGGTTTTCCTGCTGGCTGAAAGGATGGGAACGTGGTCACCCCCACCCAGGAGGCGGCCCTATTCTATTTTTCAGTGAAAAACAGCCACAAACAGCAGTTACAAAAAGCATAAACCCATCCCACTGAAGAGATACAGCAGCACCCAGTGCCCCTGGCAGTGTCAGCTCATCCCCAGCACAGGGCTCTGGGGAGGGACAGGACCAGTGGGGGAGAGGTAGAGCCACCTGAACAGCTCTGGCTGCAGCCACTTCTCCAGCCAGACTGAAACCCAGCATTCTGAACTGGCAGACAGGAGGCTCTTGCTCGTCACCCTTCTCAAACCTTGTATTCCATCCCTGGAAAAAACTCAGGAAACTTCCAGTACTTTCAGAGGATGCAGAAATCAGAAAAGAGATTCTTCCCCAGAATTATACAGAATAAAGCAGAAGAGAGTTGAACTTTCCATCTGCATTTTAGAACAGATTTGATGGCAAAAGTCAGAGGAAATTTTTTACATATATATATATAAATAAATTTTAAAAATAACAAAACTTCTCTACTGTAGCACCTATCTCTGCTCAGTGTATTATATAAACCAGATATTTTAACATACAGACATTTAATTAAAACCACGCTTTTTCTTGAGTTCTGACTGCATATCTTATTCAAGCTTTGCTCACCCTACTGTAAAATGTTATCCTACATTCAAATCTCTAAATTTACTGTTTTATATATGTTGTCAGATCACTAATATCCTCTTGCAAGTCATCTTAACTACCAACATAGCAATTTTCCCTGTAATGACTCTTCATTTAAGACTATATGTTTACAATTTTCTACCATTTAGGTGGTTTAAGTATATCATCTATTGAATGTCCTGATCTTGGCAGCAAAGAATTTTCTTGCCAGATGGAATATGAAAATAACATGAAAGAAAACATTTTCCCAAAGCACAGATAGCTGGCAGATATCCCTCAGAAACAAAAATCCTTCTTAACCTAAAAGTAGCCAGTCTGTCATGTTCTCTGTAAAAAAATGGCCAAGAATTCAGCTCTGCCTTTCCCCAGTGCCTGCAGCATGCCCAGGGCAGCTGTGAGGACAACATGCCAACCACAGAGATGTCCACAGCCATTATCAGCCACTGCTCTCTTCCCTCCCCTCTTTCAGTGACAGCACAATCCAGGTGCTTCCCAAAGTGCCTCCTGGTCCTTCCTGGAATTCACCTTCACAATGTCACATCTGATCAGATGTGACATGAATACCATGTATGGGCTCACAAAACCAAAAAGAACAATGTTCAGGGATCACTGCTTGTGTATGAAATAGAGATTAAACTATAGGGACATAAAAGAATGGGCTGGTTACATTTCTATTAATAAGATCCCCTGCAGTTCAATGCATTTGGTCACAGCAATCAGGGTAAATGCAGCCAAATTCACAGTAACACACATGTGTGTGTGTGTGCATGTGCTATATGGACACACTTGGTTATCAACAGAGGCACAGGGAGGGAAAAAAATCTAAGGCTGATACTTAAAGGAAGCTCACTTTAGTAGAACACATCTCAAAGTAAGAATATGTGACTGCAAGTGTAAGCAGAGGTAAATAACAAAGCAAGAGTAGCAGTGATTTTCAGAACAATAATAATGTCTGGGATTCTCTAGCTGATATGTGGAAAACACAATTAAGCAGGCATTTTTAAGATATGTGGAAATTATTACTAAGCAGGCATTAAATATATCAGTACTGTGGACACTTGAAATGACATTAACTCTCAATTGGATTTAGATGAAATAGATAGAAAAAGCTATTTAATGCTATAAAACTGAAACCTTACTATTAGACTCAGATCACTGATTGCTACATGGTCCAGTGAAGGCAAAGGCAGAATATGATCCCTCACACCATCCTGCCCCATCCAGCCCAGGGTTTCAAAGATATTTCAGCCAGAAAGCCTCTCTCACCTACTCAGCTGAGGAGGAGGAGGAAGAGAAGGGATCCTCTACATTCCATCACAAAAGGGTGACCGTGGATCATCCAGGGATCATTAATGATTAGGACACAAAAGAAGGGGTTTCCTTGCCATGTCCTCATCTCTGAGGTGTCTGTCCATGTGCCACAGTCTGCACCACAACACTCTGACTGTCCAAGAAACAAGAGGGGTCGTTCCCCCTTGCTCTGCAGTTCCAGGAGGGCTGGAGCCAGTGCAGTCCCTGACCCTGGGGCTGGGCAGGGGGCCCAGGGGAGGCTCGTCCTGCCACTGCCCTCAGAGCACAGCTCATTTCAGCACAGCAAAGCAACAATGGCAGAGCTCCCATCCCTCTCAGGGCAAAGACAACACTTGAGATGTACCCAGCAGTCTTACAGGACTAATCCCAAACATGACATTGCTAGATATACCAGAGGACTAGAAAATTATTTCCTGATCGGAAAAAAAAATTGTCTAAAGATCTTTAACTTTGGGCTGTGCAAAAGTTCTACAACAGAAAAAAACCCAAACCAACCAAACACGTGGAATTACTATAAAACCATTTTGGATACCATATTGTGATTGAAAGTATTGAAGAAAATAACCCTGGGTAATAAAGGATCCAAGCAGTAATAATGTTTCCTCTAATTACATTAAACAGCTTTAACTAAAAAATAGACACCATTTCACTTTATCACATCTCATAAAAGATATTAAAACTGATTTGCTATTTATGTTTAATGAAAAGGAGGAAATATTTCATCTATTTCTAATTTATTCTGAAAAATAAAGATTATGATTTCAGAGTCTTAAATTGAAAGTTAGGCTGAATCCACTGTTATTCTTCTCTCACTGCAGTAACACAGATGTGTGGTACGAAGGTGGTTTACATTTCACTTTAAACTACAACTCTGCTTCAAGGCTCCACTGAACAACAACCAACTCCAGACCTGCTCCAAGCCATAGTGCCAAAGCCTCCTGCTCCCACAGGAACCACACCAGGACACGACACAAATGGCAAATCCAAGCAGCAGCTCTGCATTTGCCACTGTTAACCCAAACAGTGCCTGCCCCCTGTTTTGTCACCTCCCCAGCCAGGTTCTCAGTCCCTCTGGCAGCAAGATTTTTAAATCACTTTCTGGGTAATTGTTTTTCCTACAAACACTGCTAACCAGACATCTGCCTGTTTTCAGACCTCCTCAAGAGTGAAGCTCTTGCTGCTTTCTCCAGTCCCCAGTCTCCAAACAGGCACACACAACAAGAAGAGCATTTCAAGTCACACCTCTTAGGGAAAATCAGAAAGCTGGTTCATACAAACCAATACAGTATTTAAACAAAAATACTTATAAAATATATCAGTTAAACTACCAATTCATCTAGCATATACATTTTCCATTTTTTCCTCTAATCCTCATTTTGTATTTTCTATTTCAATTCCTTTGAGGAAGCAATTCCAAAACAGGCTTTTAATCCTGAATTAGTATTTCAAATGATATTTACAGTCTTATCTGTTCTTAATACAAGTGTCTGAACTGTACTAAAAATGGCATTTTATCTCCATAATTGTACTGGGAAAAAAAAAAAAAGAAAAATTTATCTGTCCTTAGAATACTTAATTTAATTTTTTTTCTGGAATATCATCGGTTATACAGAATACAGCAATAAAAAGAATAGCATTAAGAAAGGCAAGGAATGGGGTTTATTTTTAGGCTTTTAATCATGGTTTTAAATTAAGAGCCAGAAGAGTTAGAAATGGTTCACACTGACCTGAGTCCATAAAGGACGGTTCCATCTGGATGCAAACGAATCATTCTGTTCTTCACAGTGACCCCATGGACAAAGGACTTCTTGTCATTGAGGAAATAGGTGTCTGGCACCCACAGCTGGTCAGCTACTCTGTTGTCCAGAGTCAGGTTCAGAGGGATCACATTGTAGGACAGCCTCTTATCCCTCCACGCTTGCTGAAAGTACATTGTCAAGGTATAGTCCTGGGATTACAAAAACAAACAAAAATGGCATTGAAACACATGGCACACATATGCAAACCTGACAGTGCAAACACACATGTACTCACTGGAACTGTTCTTAAAGGCAAACACTTCTGCTCACAATTTCCATAAGTAGATTTATTTATTTTTACAATACTGACCATCTTGTACATACTTAATAACAGCAAGGAGAACACAGATGATGAGGCATTCACGTTTTATGAATGACTTGGAAGTCTCACTTCAATATTTAAAAATAAAATGGAAAAAAATGTAGAATTTAACAGTCTGCAAATCTCTGCAGCACTTTACAAGCCTGGGAGTTCTAGGAAACAGGAACATTCACAGATCCAAATTTCACCTCAAGGTCTCTATTCAGGAGCTTTGAGCAGGCCTTCTGTCCCTGAAGCTGCAGTTACCACCCAAACACTTCTCTAAATTAAAAGCTCTTCAAAGTCTGTTAACTTTCCCCTGGGCACTGAAACCAAGGGAAGCCTCTGAGGTTCCTGTGCTAAAGACTCTCAGTCTTCCACTCAATTTTACAGATGAAGTAACTCTGCTTACTTGGCTGAAGAATTCTGAGAGCACAATTAGTGTGTTGGTGAATACTCACAGTATCATAAGACTGGCATGGTGTTGCTGCAGGCCACTGCTGGACACTGTGTCCCAGCTGCTTTGACCTTTTGGTGTTTTAAAGATCAATATACTTACAAAGCTTGTAATCTTTGTAGAAACTCTTATACAGAGGCAGAATATTCATTATATATTAGCCTATATTAAAAAAACTCCACAAATAATGCACAAAGCATATCAAGAGCAGCCCTGAGGAAAAGACTTGGGGATGTTGGAGGATGAGAAGCTCACCATGACCCAGCAAAGTGCGCTCACAGCCCAGAAAGCCAACTGTGTCCCACACCAAAGTGTGGCCAGCAAATCCAGGGGGGAATTCTTCCTCTCTGCTCCGTCCTCTTGAGACCCCACCTGGAGTTCTGCATCCAGAGCTGGGATCCCCCACATCAGGCTGTGGAGCTGCTGGAGCGAGTCCAGAGGAGGCCATGAGGATGATCAGAGAGAGGGCTGGAGCCCCTCTGCTCTGGGGACAGCTGGGGGGAGAAGAGAGGGGTCCAGGGAGAGCTGAGAGCCCCTTCCAGGGCCTAAAGGGGCTCCAGGAGAGCTGGAGAGACTGGGGACAAGGGATGGAGGGACAGGACACAGGGAATGGCTTCCCACTGCCAGAGGGCAGGGATGGATGGAATATTGAGAAGGAATTCCTGGCTGTGAGGCCCTGGCACAGGTTGCTCAGAGAAGCTGTGGCTGCCCCTCTCCTGGAAGTGTCCAAGGCCAGGTTGGATGGGGCTTGGAGCAGCCTGGGGTAGTGGAAGGTGTCCCTGCCTTGGACAGACATACTGACTTTCTTCTACTACTGAAATGAGGTGGGATTCATCCTCCTTAACTTCTTGAAAAAGAATATCAAAATCAGAAATAACTTTCATACCAATGTCTGAGTACCCAGAGAACTATTTTTCCTTTCTTTACTAATTTAACTTTTAATGCATAAATGAGATTGCTGTAATTATTCACTTTAAAATGCACACAGTCCACCCTTGAACACGTGCACGAGGGAGGCCTGGGAGAACTCTGGTGTTCCAGCAGAGCTCTCTGAGCAGTGACACAGCACCTGGAAACTAACTGACCCCCCTGTTCTGCACAACAGTGTGCACTCAGATGGATCAGTATAAACTGGGGGTTTTATAGAAATGTGCATTTCAGCGGTGGAAACACTCCTAGTTTTTGAAGCATCTTTCCCCAGAAGAGCCCACGTACACAGCCTTCAAAATGCCTCTTCAGTTTTCACTGCAGCAGGGAGAAATCCATGTTCTGCTGGGATGGCATTTTTTTCCTTACCAACACAAGGCCTGGGTGGCAATGCTGCCCCTCCAGTCCTCCTGCCTGCGATGGTTGAAGGGCAGTCCCCTCCATGTGCTGATGGAGCCTGTACCCCCTGGCACAGCCCCTGCTCCTCCTGCCAGGGGCACAGACGGGGACAAAGCTGGGCTGTCACCAGGAGCTAAACACCAAATAACACTTCCCAACTGTTGTACTACCAAATACATTCACCTGGTAACTATGCTATAATCTGGTCAGTTTTAACAATCTGAAATCCCTTCCCCTTCCCATCTCCCCAGGATCAGGATGAGATTCTGCTTGCAAGAACATTCCACCTACATCTGAAGGGTTTTGCTGTTCTGCTTCATCACTGTTCTGCAGGATTTGATTCATATCCAGACATCAGAAAAGCTTCAGAAATATACTGGCACTAAGAAAACATATTAGTCTTTATTATGCTAATATGTCACGACATAAAGTAGATGAGCTGTAGCAATTGTTCCCCCATTATGCTTGGAATGCTGTACTTTATTCCTATGCTAAGGAATAACCCACATGTATTAATATATAGCATATATATAGAACATGCTTCCCTCTTTACACCTCAGCAAAAGGAAGAGAAGAGGAGGAAGCAAACTAAACATGCATGGCTCAGTGCATAGAAAGGAATTACATAAAAGTGTAAATCTGGAGCACTGGCATAGCTCAAAGGAAAGCCAAGTCACCAGGCTGGAGTTCAAAATCAAACACACTGTGTTCCAGAAAGAGCTGGTGTTCCAACTAAAAATTATCTGTCATCTGTTGGCCCTAGTTTTCAGATGTGACTGGAGTTTCTGATGGTCAAAACAGAACACCTTAACTAAATTTTTATAAAACCCTCACAACCACAAAAGCAGCAGAGAAATAGAAGTAAAGGATGATTTTAATGAGCTGAAAGGAATACAACCCCAAACCTCCTGATGATGTGTCTGTGTACACCATTGCACACATGAACTGCAAAGGTACAGCCTGTTTCCAGTACAGCAGAGACACATTGTACCCACAGAAATAAAGAGGTCCCTCAGCTGCCCTGACCACATGAGGCTTGAAATGCTGTCACAATTGTATTAATATTGACAAAGCTGAAAGCAAACCTAGAATTTAAATCAGCAAACACTATATTTTCTGTAAAAACACAAATAATATCAATTTTATCTCATTCATTATTACTCCATTGTTCACCTAGATTTAAATTTAATAAAATTTTTTTATTCTGTCTAGAGCAAATTTTAGGCAGCAGAAAATGGATCATTACTCCTATTCTATCCTGATCCAAGAAAAGATCTCTCCTCAACAGGTAAAATTCATCTCCCCAGTTTTCATCTTCTTTACTTCACACAACAAACAGAAGGGCAGCAAATATGAGACCAAGTTAATCTAATGCATAATTTCCCATATGAATAAAAAAGTATCCAACAGTTTCATTAGTATCACCATATTTAGGAGTAAGTTCTATCCTGAATGTTAACTGTGTGGTGGTTGCCTGCAAACACTTTTAGCTGCTGGAAATGCAAACAAGCTGAGATGTTTAAACTTAAATTTAGATAAACAGAATTGTTGCAGATAGCCAAGGCATCAGTGAATGACCATCGATTTCAATGACCTAAGGGAAGATACTGTGCAGAAAAGCATCAAATCTGAACACTGGCATTCTTATTCAGACTCACATTGCACTGATGCTCTCAAAGAAGTTTTCTTAAGCAAAAAAAACAACAAAACAAACAACAATCAGCTTGGGCCTAAAAAATAAGCAGGAGGAATATATAATATACAAAGTATATAATATACATTTTGTATTTTATAAATACAATATATAACAGCATGGAGTTGAAGAAGCTATTTATCTTTGTTCATCAGTAATGAATGGAGAACTCATCTGTGATTTGGTTTAAGTCTCCTGGTTATTCCCAACTTGTAAAAGTATTTTACTACATTTCCAAGTACAGCAATTTTAAAGTGGAATAATTTCCTTCTGAAGACGCTCAAAGCTGAAGGTTTTGCCTGAACACTGCATTTATTTAATATGTACATTTAAGAAGCTGTTTGTTGCTGACATATTTAGAAGTGCCATTTCGTAAAATATTAAGAGCATACATCTACACTGCAAAATGTATTTTAATACTATAAAAGCTAGTATATACTTGAGAAGAAAGGAGCAAATGTTAATTCTCTTCCTGCCCAGCCTCAAATGCAGTTATCAGTGACATGTGCCATTCCTACAAGGAAAGCACACGGGGTGTTTCACTGTCAGTGGTCTATAAAACAATACAAAACAAAGCACTTCAAGCTAAAGGACCTTCAGAGTATTTATTTCAAAAGCAGTGTCTTTCCCTGAGTGCTGATTCACAATCCTTTCAATCCTCATTTTGTTTAAAACCAAACACTACAACAGATTCAATTCCTAATTCTCAGTCCCCTCAAGAATGTAAAAGCTCCACTCTGTTAACACTGGACACACCACAAGGTGACTCACATAGAAGCAGAAAGAACTCTTCAAAGAATTGGTGATACCAAAGAAGTGTCAAAATAAATTGTCATGTGCCCTTTCAAAAAATGTACATCAGGAACCTTACACAGAGTTCAAGCTGAACTCCCTCAGTCTGTCAAGTCCCTGTTCCCAGACTGGCTTCAAATCCATGGAACACTTGTAGTTAACTCTGTCCCCTAAAACTTACAAGGGGGGTTTTCTTGATGGGAATTGTATCTTCCAAAGTCTATCATCTTCCCAAAAAGAAAAGATCCCAACAAGCAGTTACCATTTATTCTGCTGCAACTACACCACAATCAGGCACCAGCAATTCTCATTTGCCAGCTGAACAGCAGAGCAAAGCTGGGCTGTGTATGTCCCACCTCAGCTCTCAGACCAACCCAGAGACCTGGGCACCAAAGCCAAAGGACTGCCAGCAGAGCTGGACTGCAGCAGAAACCTTCCCACTGCTGGTTCTGTGAGGGCTGCAGGAAGGAACTGCCCGATCCCAGAGACAGGATGGTGAATTCGTGTCTCCTCAGCACTCCTGCCAGCAGCCAACATTCACTGGTTGTGCACTGATTCAGACAATGCCACGGCTTCAACACATTCCTTGCGCTGAAGGGAAATAAAGCACTTCCAGCTGATGTTTCCTGGAACCTCAGCTGGTTTACAGGACACTGACACTCGATTTTCCTTCTGCCAAGTCACCCACACTGAGCCACGGCACTTTTAGCAGCCCCCAACTGCTCATCGTCCCCCCAGTCCCTGCCCTGTCCCTCAGCCCTCTCTGATGTGCTGTCCCTTGGCAATAAGGGGCACACTGATTGAAGGGACCCTGCACTGCAACCTGTTACCTCCCTGCTACTGCCCCAGAGTCACATCCCTTGGGATCTCAGCTCGTTCTCTTCCGAAAGGATCAGGCCCTCGATACAGCACTGCAGGAGTCTCAGGTGACCACAGAAATGCAGAGTAAGATGAATAAATGCAGCTATACTCACTTGAAAGAAGTTTTGGAAACATTAGTTTTCTGCCTTAGACAAAATTACGTGCTATTATCCTTTAGTCATGTCTTTGAAGTAGAATAAAATATTTCAAGCCACAAGAAGTATCAAACCCACTTATTTATACTTGAATTTCAAAGACTTCTTTACTCATGTATCTCAAGCCATTTCCCAGAGTTCAAAGATCATTTCCTATGCAACTGTACAATTCTACAGATCTTCAGAAAAGTAAACACCTACAACAGAAATCATATTTATATTGCTTTTATTACTAGGCTTCCCGTATTATATAATAGCATTGCAAAAGAGTAAAACTTACTGAAAACACTAAAGAACAAAAAAAATCATAAACAGAGGGGAAATAAACCAGTGATTATGCAGAACTGGAGATTCAACTGAAAAGTCTGAGGAGAGCAGACAGTGGCCTAAGGTATTATTTTGCAGAAGAGACTCAAAAGCAAAAAACCAGAAAGAGCTCCCAGAATCCTGCATGTCCAACACCTTCAACGGCGAGGGGAGGGAGGTGGGAATTCCAGGATAAGAATAAAGTAAAGGAGTTTTCTTCTGAAGGAGCTTGGAGTCCTTTCCCTTTGTCCCTGTGTAAGCATTTGCTCACACATCACGACCAACCACACTGCATTTCTGGGCTGGCTTTCTTGGCATTTTTGCTGTTTGTTTGTTTATGGGTTTTTTCCTTTTCCTTTTTTAAATAGAAATAAAAAAAAGAAAAAAAGAAACCAAGGTAGGTGGAAAGCCCAAACCCCCTCCTTGTTTTCCCCCAGTGCAGACAATGTGATCACAAAGAGAAGGGGCTCCAGGCCAGGCTCTGTGCCAGTTGTTTCCCAGGCCATTCTCCAGCGCCTTGGGAAGCACCAGCAGCAGCTCCCCCTGTTAAACAGTCACCACAGATTCCACAACACTTCATCTCTGCCCTGCCAGCTCCAAGCAGCTCTAAAATGGTTCATTAATCCAGCGTTAGTAACAAGCTGATGCCTTGGGAGCAGCCATGTACTCTGGAGAGCACAAATCTCCCCAGACACGTCCCCAGCTCAGGGGGTGATCCCCCAGGCTGCAGCTGAGCTCAGACTGGTCACACACACATCCTGTGGGGACAGACAGAACCCCTGCATTTACCTGCCTTCCCAGCCAATGATCTCTTGAATACTGGAACCTCATGGCCAGAGTTCACAAAGCTCGAGCAGTGCAGAGTGTGAGGGGACAGAAAGCCACAGTGTCGTGGCACACAGGCCTGGCCCTGCATTTTAAATGGTCTGTAACCCAGGATGGGACAGGCTGTTTCCTCTCAAAAATGTCAGGCACTGTGGAGAACTGTCAGCACTGAAGTAAAGGACAATTCAAAATAAATACATATCATTTCTTTCATAGTGATGACAAGCCTGTGGAAAATGGTAAAAATGTCTGATTTGCATGACAACCAAACACTTCAGCAAAGAGTTGAAGTTACTTAGTTGAGACACTTACAAGTGTAAGTGTAATACTTAGCTGAGACACTTGAATACTTAGTTGAGACACTTACAAGAGAATAAGTGATGTACTCAGATGAAAGAAAAATTAATATTATTATGTTCCAGGAAAAAAAATTTCAAAAAAAAAAAAATCAGGTGGAAAAATATTGCATGTTTCATAGTTATTGCACCTGCATTACTTATACTTTAAACTGTTCATAGTTCAGCTAAGTCAAAGTCTAGTGGAATATCTCACAGGGAGGACTTCCATTACAAGTGCCTCTATTACAAAGGTGTATTTTCCTTGACAGATACAGAAAACTTGATAGCAAAGAAGAGATGCAATATCCTCAACAACAAAGTATCTCTCCTCCTCCACACTGAACCCGCATATTTCATCTACTAGAAATCAATAGGAGGTTAATATGGGAGAGATTTGCAGGGACAATGTTGTCTCAATATTTCCCCAGAAAAACTCAGGCTAGAAAAGGCCTTAGAAGATCTCTGGTCCAACCTCACACTCAAAGCAAGAGAACTGTGAGGTCAGACCAAGTTGCTCAGGCCTTTATCCATCCTGCTCTTGAAGACCTTGAATAGTGAGGATTTCCCTTTCTTTCTCTATGCTTTAGAGCAACACTTTATTAGCAATGCAATTGCTACTTGCATTTAGAAAGAAGCTCCCTATGCTTAAGAAAGGAAAAATCAGGATAGTCACCCTGATCTAGCACTGACTGCAACTTAATTCCAGTTTGATATAAAATCACCACTGTGTGATTTTTAGAGCCATCCCACACATCATTAACCTTCAGGAGTAATGAGAACAGGGTGTTGCTTTTTCCTCACGCCCGATGGAAGATTAGGAGTTTAAAAGAGCAGCAGTGCCCTTGCACAGGTAACAGAATGCAAGGCATCTGCTGCTTTTTTTGACATGTGGAACTGCATTATTATTCTCATATCTTTATATTTTTGGAAACAACCAAAATTAACCAAGTCAATATGCTCTGTTAGAAAGAAGTCTCAAGAATACATTCCCACTTTATCCCTCTCAATTCTTAGAGATTAAGAACTCTTTCAGAAATTTGATCAAGATGTGGAAAACAAACCAGTCCATGGATCAGAAACCCAACACTAAAGTTGCAGGAGACAGAACTGTCAAACATTTTTCAAAACTTACACAAAACATGTTTTCATTCATAAGATGACTTGGCAAAGGGGTTTCAAGCCCTAAGTTTATGGAAGAGCTGTTACTTCCCTTTCCCTGTTGTAGTCAGAGATGTCAAACGTATTTGCAGTCCTACTGCTGCAATGCTGGACATAAATGAAAATTGGTGATTTGAAACTAATTCTTAAGAAGTTCAAGTTTGGGCTGGACAGCACCGAGAATCAGCCCCCACACAGCAAGTTTTATAAAATCATCACAGACTTGTCCATAAGATACTTTGCAATTAAAACCATATCAAATTGCCTCTTTTCTTGATTGTGTTTTTTCCCCAAAATTTAAAAAAAAGGTGCATTTTTTCAGCAAAATGTTTGTATTTCTACAATAAAACCAGTTCCTTCTTTAACTTGTGTTTGTGTCCTGTCCTTTTTCAAAACCTAAAACCGGACTGGAAGGACTCACAGTTCTTGGCACTGCTGCTTGCAGGGACGTTCACTGCTCTCCCCCAGCTGAACTGCCACTGCACTGGACAAATCCAGCCCCATCCCTCAGCCTGAATTCCACCCACTTATCCAGTCCTCAGGCAGTTCCACAGCTCCATCAGTCACATACATGTATGTTTGAATGCACACACATTAGTAACCATCTCCATTCTGAACCATTCAAGCACACACACAAAGACACAAATAATCAAAATGCTCTGTGATGACTCCACTGAGATTGTCCTGAAAATAATGACCCATGTCCTGGCAGCTTCACTGGTCTGGAGGAACTTGTAACACTGGATTTCTGAACTCATTTTGTACCTTCACCGGGCAGATTTTGTTAAATATTTTAGTAATAACAGGTTCAAAAAGACATTAGCTGCAGGGGTTTGGTTTTTCTCTCACATTATTAGACCATAGCAAATAAGTGCAAAGCCACAGCAATAAGTGCATGGCTTTAGCAGGTGTTAGACAAGCAGAATGTCCAGGAGCTCCTGAGTTGCTGCAGTGTTTCTGCCTGAGCACACTCCCTGACAGCTGGCCAGCACAGCCCAGCCATGGGAAACCTCCTGGCCAGGAGCTGGTTAATCCATGCATGAAACGCACTCACGGATCAGCTCACTGGGCTGATTGATGACACATCTATTCTTTAAAAATAACAGCACAGTTCCTCTCTCAAGAGTCACAAAAGTGCTTTAGAATATATTCTTACGTTGCTACACACTAGTTAAAATTTAGCATCTTTTTTTAAAGAAACTCATCTTTGTCATGATTCTCCACCATGACCAAATGAAGTAGAAGTTCTCTAAAGTCTTCCTTGTAGGAATGATTTTGTCCAATTTGAAAAAGTGAAATCTTAAGTAATGCACTTATCACCAAAGTATCAGTGATCTCACTCTCTTCCTCATTTTCCTCCCACCCGTTACATGAGCAAGAAAGCAAGCCCCAAACCCTCAGCATTACACACCACAGATTTGTCCCTCCAGGGCTTTGCTTTTAAACACTATTCTTGAATTCTGATCATCATCTTTCCCTGAAAGTCACAGTGAAAATATTTAAACTTCAGGTATAAATTTATCTCAAAGTTTGACTGGCAAATGAGACTGGTATATGGGGATTCTACCCACAGTTCTCTCTCGTCTATGGTGCTTTCCAGGATAACAGTTATAAATAACAGATGCAGTTCATTAGTTAAAGTTTGAGGATCTTAAAAAGGACATTATGCCAGTGAAAAGTACTGATATTATTTCCTCATAACAATAGTCCTTCTTTCCAAATGTCTAGAAACCTATTTAAGTACAGACAGGATACACAGATGTGTCTCACATCCCCATGATGGCTACTGTTTTAGAAAATGGTTTTTGTTTTGACTTAAAATATAAAAATCATTATGAGAATATACCTTGTTTTCAAAGACCAATTTAGAATAATAAACATGCAGAGGATTTTGAAAATCCTATTTAGGAGATCTTGCTGTTAAAAACAGACATAGATATTTTCTCATGGCATTACTATCCAAGTATCTAAGCTAATCCACTAACATGCTGACCAAAAACCTTCCTAACAGCATTTCAGAACCATCACTCACACACTCCTCCCGAAAATGTCTTCCCTGATTCTACTCAAAGGAGCTTCTTTATTGTCCCTTACCACTTGCATACAATTGGAAGTTCTGATTTATAATGCTAATGCAAATTCTTTACTGTTTGCTTTTTGCTTTGTTACTTGCCATGACATTTCTCCCTTAGCTGTAGCAGAGCTCTGCTCTGTCCTACAGAACGTGCTGGATGTCTGGGGGTGCTGCAGCAGCACTGGGAATGCAAACCCTGCCTGCTGACCCAGGCACACAGACTCACACTGCAACTTGTGCTCTTGTCTGGAAAACTGGGGCAACATTTGGAGGGTTTTTTTCCTCAGTGAGGATGGAGGGAGAAGAACAGGGGACATAAGCAAGTACATGTGATCTTTTAAGGTCCTTTCCAACCTGGGCTTTTCTGTGAACACTGAGACAAGAATGCCCTAAATTAATTATTTCATCTCTTGTATCAGACAACTTGCTATTAATGTCACCAAATATTACAATTAAGTACCTCCTCTTAAATTATCTCCTCATCTCAGCATTCAAAAAGTGGAGCCAGACCTCAAGTGCCCTGCAGCACAACATGATTCACTGCAGCAGCTCCCAATTAACGGGTCACACTCACAGAGCCTGCGCTCTCACGCTGATTTAGGAACTTCTGAAACATCCCTGTCTGCTTGGCTGAGCTATTCAGCAAGGAATATTTACAACTGGAGATGTGCTCAGAGCCTGTGAGAATTAAATGGGAGAAAATATCGAAAATTAATTACAGCAAAGTTTGCACAAACAGAAAGCAAATCCACAGTCAGTGCTTCCTGACAGACCTCTCCTGAGGAAAATATTAACTGCTTAAAACTGAGCATGTCCTTCAGGGCTTTACAAAAGAGCACTTGACCAAATCAATACTGAGAAGGCCTTAAAAACAAACCAACCAACCAACCCAAGATCATTTTTGCATTTTCATGAAGGCCCAGAGATTCTGGGCACAAACCTTCACCTGAGCCTGCTAATCCTGCCCCCAGTGAAATCATGGCTATTCTTCAGTATCCGGCTTTGAAAAACAATTATTTCTATGGACTATGAATCCAGGCAGTGACAATTCTGAGCTTCCTTCAACTGGAGATACACGTGAGCCATTTACACACAGATTCTTCTTAAGATTCTGTTTGATTCCTAGATTTTATTTAGACCCATCTTTCTCTAGATCTGGGTGCAAAAAAATCCTTTATGTACCCTATTCCATTTCTAGTAACTTATTCACTCACTTTTTATTTTTATTGTTGTCATACTTTGTAAGAAAAATAACTATTAAACAGTTAATTAAACAGTAAATATCTTTTTTATTCCCTAGTAGAGGTTTGTTGTAAATCCTTACATGAGTGTGATTCCTTTAATATGAGTCAAAGAAACACGAGGGTAATAAAAAGAAAAAAAACCACTGCCATAAACTTCTTGATATATCTTTTCTTAACAAGAAAAACATTTCTCTCTGCACTCTGCTGTATCATGAGGCTTCAATGTAAAAAACTCCAGGCATGACTTAATCAGAAACATATAACACCATACCACAGACCTCAACTTCTATGATCACATCACACTGATTTAATTAGGATTTAACCTCCTTCTCCTACCCAAACGAAGTTCCAATAAACCAGGCAGAAATACTAAATTACTAACTATCTTTCTTAGGGACATCATGACACTTTAGCACCCAATAAATGGATTTTCATGGCTTTGGAACATGACAATTCATCAACTGCCAACTCAATGAGCTGGTGTTACTCAGAATGAATTCTGAATCTGTTATGCAGTCTTACAGGAGCTTTCTATATTCTGTAGATTGTCCATCAGCAGTGATTTTAAGATCAGGACATAACTCCTCCCTCATCAGGGAGTGCTTATTTGTAGCCCAACAGCAACGTTCAGCATTCCCCTCAGTTCAGTACAATTGGCCATTCTGCTCAGAATTGAACAGGAAAAAAAAGGGGTTAAAAGGGGATTCAGATTGCAACCACTGGATAATTTACACGATCCCCATACATATTTATCTATTACTAACACCACAAGTCACACTTTTAAAAACTGAATGTTGAAATCTAATATTCCTGGCTGCCAGCCAGGCACAGAAAACAGACAGGCCAATGCTAAAGAAAACAAATTTTTATTCATTTACCTTCTGTGGGAAATGAACTGTGTAGTGAATTATTTAGAAGAGGAAAATTGTAATTGCATGTGTAATAAAGCTGAAAATTAAGGAGAAGCAGATGGAAGACTAAAAGTTCTTTTTTGTAAGTGATAAGAGGATGATTCATAAGTATTTGACATTAGTTAAAATTACTTATGAAACAAATGTTTATGGAAAAATGTTCTGCTTAGGACAATGTGCCATCACACAATCAGCAGTCAATTATCCAAATTGTGATCCCTAATCAAAAAAAGAAAAGGAAATAAACTAAGAAGGAAGAAAAAGGGTAAAACTTGCTCACGTCTCCTGAACTTCGGTGACTTGTGTCTTAAATTTCTACCTCAAGAATTGAGGGCACTATCAGAAATGTCACAGATCACAATAATTTCATTAATTTGTCATTTTAAGGGCACTTTATACTGTCACTAAAGGATAATCCCTGTTAGATTATACTTTGGTATGAGATTGGTTATCCTAAGGATTGAACTTCAGCACCCCTTGGTCCTACGGTGATGTAGAACTGTGGCAGATGACACTCAAAATGTCACATTTAGAAACAGTAACAGAAGAGAGTTCTCTTGTTTCTTTAAAGACTAACAAATTTTTGGCATCTTTTTACACCAAACAGTGTTAAGTCTAGAAAAATATACCTACTTAAATCCCCCAGTACTGGTAATACATTCACTGATAGATAAAAACTGAGCACTGAAATAACTGACAGCTTCACACCAATGCTTCACATAAAATGCTTGACAAAAAGAGGTGACCTTTTTTACTTTTGATTTCTTATTAGATAATTTTTTTTCCATCTTCATGTAATTTTTTGAAACACTGATATGGTTCCTTCATGTCCACCTGGTCAATCTGAGCACAGCAGTCCTGAGATCTAGCAATAATCTGAAGCAACTTAAAGAGCAAGTTTCAAAATTGCATTTAAAAACCCTAAAAAATCCCATCCTGTTAGGAGTCTGATGAAGCAGAACCACACACCAGCCCTAAAAGCAACAGGTGCCATTGGTACACATGAACAAGCAGCTCCAACACAGACCCAGCTCAGCCAGCACTCACTGGTGCCTCCAAGGGACAGAGTCAGCCCTTCCCCATGGATTCAGTGCCCACTGCTGACCTGCCTCATGGCCTGCACTGCTGTCTTACTCCAAGAGAAGTCCTGCAGCTGCCTCAGGACACCCCACATTGGGCAGAACGTGGCAGGAACAGGACATGAACCAGGTTTGTTCCACAAAGTAAACAGATTTGCAATTGCAGGCAGGTACAGGAACAGATCAACCCAAACTGGGGGTTGAGAACACAGGTCACGCTACAGGGATCTCCAGGTACAAACACAGTTTCAGCCATGGAACAGGCTGAGCAGTTTATTCTCAGACTTTTTTTTTAGTAGATGATTTTACACTGATTACTTGGGAGTTCGGTGAAAGACAGAAATAAACAGGTAAGTAAACGTCTGCAGAAAGTGGCATGTTGGTATCATATAACACGTGGCATAATTCAGGACCTGCTGCAGTGAGGAATGACATTTCTGCCAAATCCTGGCTCTTACCAAGTCTGAAGTCCAAAAAACCCCAACACGCTACCAAACAAAAAAGTGCCAACAAACCCAGACAACCACATACCACAATCCATCTTCTAAAAACCCAGATTAGTTGTGTGGTTTTCTAATTAAAGCTCCAAGGTTCCCCTCACCACCACCTCTCTAAAAGCATCATAAAAATAAAACCAAAATGTTCCCTTCTTCATTTGTTCATACCACAAGCAGGTCTGAAATGTTTCCTGTCTATGAAACACCAAAACTGTCCCTGCTCCCAAACCTGTCTCAGTGAAGGGAAAAAGCAGATTAACTGAAATGAGCTGCAGGAACCACCATAAATTCTATATTTACATTTTGCTTTCTGTATAGGAGGAAACACACCTAGACAGTTTCCTTCTGCAATACTGTGTTACTGAAGAGATAATGTCAGTGAAATAGTGCATTGTTAGAGGATAATGGTCCCCTGCTGCTATTAAATGCCAAGGCACAGCTAAGCCATTTATTTGCAAAGCAAGGGACATAAATCCAAAGACAAAATTCTACTACAAATGACATTTCTATTATACTGAATAGGGTCTGCTGGTTCAATCATTTGATCTGATACCTGCTATTGCAACAGAGCAACAGTCACTCCAACGTGCTGCCCTGAGCTTGTGGTGTTTGAACTGACTCCCTACAGAACCCTGCAGCATTTGCAACCTTTAATCCCAGCACAGAAACCTCAGCCAAGTCTTAAATAATATTAGATACATATTTTTATGGCCATTTGGTAAATAGAGAAAGTAAGACTTGCCCTACTCTACAGTACAGCTTGGCAGAAATGGAGCAGTATTTCCCTTAAAGGAGGGGTACATGTTCTACTGGCCTTTGCAACCATTCACTAGCTGTGTTTTACCCCAGCAGCACGAAGGGTTGGTGTCCTACCAACCTTCAGGATGAGATATGCTGTATGCCAAGAAGAAAGAGGGCATGGAGGGCACGTGGGCATCATATTTCAAAGATTTCCAGTAGCCAAAGAAAGGAGACTGCTTTTGCATCACTCCTACACAGGAGGGGCCTCAAAGCAGTAATAATTCGGATTTGTTCAGCCTCAGAAGCATGACTTTATCACCACTTTAAACACATTTGGTTTCACATTTCTACACCGAGAGGAACAAGCAACTCCTTGAAAAAACCTTGTAAATTCTCCCTCGTCTAAGGGCAAAGCAGATGATTTGAGGGTCACTCCACATGTCCAGGAACTGCCTGCATCTACAGAAATGTTCTCCACTTTCCTTAGGCAGATGGTAATTTTGGGATGGCCTGTGGGGCAGTCTGGTGTAAAAGAAGAGAGAACTGTGGTGGCAGGGCTGGTCGGTGCCTTGGTGCCTGCCCACAGACCTTCCTGAGCCCACAAACCAGCAGTGACAGAAGCACTGCAGCCCAAGGGCAGCTCAGCCACAGCCACCCAAACCCACAGAGAAACGGGGGCAAACAGGGACTGCTGGTAATGCTGCTGAAGAAAGAAGGGTTTGATGACAGTGCAAAAGACTCTTCATCTGGAAATGGAACCCCCCAGGGAGTCCAGAGGCACCTGGGACGAGGTCCCAGTGACAGCAGTGCTCTCCTGGCTCTCGCTGCACAAACGGGTGCTGCTGAAGGTCTGCCCAGTGCTTCTGGATGGTTCCTCAGTGCTACCACACAAGTCAGGGGGCAGCAGCATCTCCTGTGCCTCCCCCAGTGACCTGCAGCTGGCAGTGCAGATGTGGCCAACAGGCTTGTCAGGGTCCCACAGATCAGGAGCTCTGAGCTGAACACTGAACTGTCTGTGCACCAGCTCATAGCCTGGTACTTCAGTGCTGGATAAGCAGCTCCAGATTTCAGGAGGTACTGCCAACTGGCTGGTTTTCTTCCTTCACAGCTGGAGAGCTGGTTTCCCAACACAAACTTGACAGAGAGGGTAAGCACTGCAGTGCAATGCAAACTCACCCATGATTAGTTTATGGAAAAACATAACTGAAAAGCAATTCACTAATTAAAGCGAGGATTCCCCTGTGGTCCAGCTGAACAGAGTAAAACATTAAACTCGCCTGTAACTCAGACACCAGGCACTCGAGAACAAAGGCATAACAAAAGATCTGTTTCACATTTACCAACTAAAAATATCTTGAAACTTGGGAGCTTGAAACACATGCATATTTACAGCAAAACACATATACAGACAATCACTGGGAGGAGAAATGACTTTGCTAATGATAATCATGTTCATTTCAGCAACTGATAGGGGAGTTATACATGAAAAACTTCATGGAAGTGTTGATTTTTATACACTTGCTTCCAATAATTTGTTTCGTTTAGTACAATTGTCATCCAACTACCTCCAATTAACTGCCATAATGTTTAAAATTAGATGCTACTGGATAGCTTACATTGTTCTTTTCGGAAACTTCAAGCTCTATTTTATCTTACAAAACTCTATTTATTGCATTATTTTTTCCTTCAATTTATTGCTGAATTATGAGTAATTTCCCAGGGAGCTTACACAATAAGTGAAAGCACTGGATCTATCAAGTAAAATCATCAAATGTCATCTGCACCCACCCAGTTCAGACCAGGAAATAAATGTAAAGCCAACATGACATAAAGGCTTAAAATGGTCCTCTCAAGGACCTCCAAAACATACGGCCTTGGTCATTTCTAATTTTTCTTTAATTTTTAATCTGGGAGAGCAGGCCAGGCCCAGGGCATTTTTATCCTCCTCTCTCTTTATGCAGTCTCCCTTCCAGGTCTAGTGATCTGGGCATTAAACCTCAGTTAAGTTCCTCTGCCTTCTACAAACTTCTTTTGTACTCAGGAACAAAGCAGACAAGACATTCTGTAAGTTCAGCTATACCTTCCTGCTGGGGGAAGGGTCCAAGGATATTATGAGAAGACCTGGACATGCCCAGATTTACTAGAATTTGACCAGAAATCTTAGATACTTAAAATTTATCTCAGCAGACACTATGACCCACTAATGCTCTGCAGATAAACTCAAATTTCACGTGCTGCATGTTTGGGCTTTGCACGTTTCGATAAAGCTTTGGTATTTCCCTCCTTACACTCCCTTAAGGTAAAGTGGCAGCCAAAGCAAACAGCACCAGACAGACTTAAAAATGGACCCTACAGGTCTGTCTGTGTTTCCCTAAAGGGCCTTCCAGTAGTAGCACCCAAAGAGTGAAGGCATAATTTACCTTATGCAAGGTAAAGTTAATTAGCTCACATTAAAGCCCCAGCCACCAATCTATAAAACAGCTGGTAACATCTCTTTTTAATTGCAAACCCATTGTCTAGATACCTTTTCTGTTTCCAGAACGTTATGTACAATTTTTCCTGGTAGTTTTTGCCTGCCTCATAAAAAGCTGACCTGATTATCTTCAGATAAATACTGCATTACAGTGGCAGAGCTTAATAGATGCTAAAGAAGTGCACAGAGCACCCTCCTGGGGTTCTCACCAAACCATCTCAGATGGCTCAGGTCATAATCAATCCATAAAATACAACTTTCCCTTTCAGGCCTTTTTTAAAAACAATTCCTTGTGCATGTAACACCAAACCAGGCAGAAACCTTTGCTAACATGAAATAAATGAATAATATGAGAGAGCAAAAGAAAATCCTTTTGTTCAGAGACCCATAAGAATGTTACTACTTGCATGACTACAATTAAGGCAAAGCTTACCACAATTATTTTCTTACTCACATCTCTATTGATGAGAACAGAGCATTGATGAGAACAGAACCAGCTCATTTTCCTAAAAATGGAACACAACACCTTTTTTGCATTTTTCCACCTCTTAGAAGGTCCAAAGCACTTACACAAAGAACAACTTAAAACCTGTCATTGTTGCAGAAATGTTGAAGTGATATTGCTGGTATCCTACAGAAAGAAATCTCAGCACATTAGCAGTGTGTAGTAGGCAAGAAAGGTGTACAGACAATGTCAAGTGTTTAATTTTAAAACATGGTAATATATATTAATGAGGGATTATCAAAAACTCCAAGTGTATAAACCTGTGCATTACTACATACCAAAGGGAAAAAAGTCAGAAAAGGACATATGAAAACACATCGTGACCACATTTGGTTCATTTAATCTTAAACTCAATGCCAGTGAATTTACAAGTGTAAAACTGAGCAGGATAATGAACCAGAATAGACCCTTAACAGAGAGATGTTGCAGTAGCACCAGTCCAAATGTCTTCCCTCAGCTAAAATTGCTCTTAAATCCCAGACACTTGCCTCCTTTGTTCTCATCATTCCCTCATGATACAGATGTGTTTTTCAGAGTGCATAAAACTGTTCAGATTCCTTCTGCTTCAAATTAGGTGTGAAATTAATGTACAGCCTATACATGATAATTTGGCCACTGAGAATCTGTGCAGGTGAGTAGAGAAGTGCTCTGTTGTATTCCCAGTAATTCATAAAACGTGAGTTATTTCTGTAACATCTTTAAACGCTGTTTTCAAAGACAATTATCTCTAGAGCAAAGTAAAAACCAAACCAAATTCTGAGACAAGTGGGCTCTCCAAGTATTTACAGAAAAACAGCAGTCAAAAAATCCAGTCCTTCAGTTACTGTCTCCTTCTAATGGCAGCCTTGCGGGAAGATGCAAATCTCTGAATTACAGGCTCTTGTTCCTTCCAAAACCAGATGCTCACACAAAGCCTGGAAGCTGAAAGACTCGCCAGTCACCTCATTTTTATCCTTGTTAACGTAACTGCAACTCAGGAATGAGTCAAAGTGCCCACCATATGAACCACTGAAAAACAAAACACACCCCAAAACTGAAAACCAAACCCTTCCAAAACAGTGCTCAAGCAGCTCTTGAGGTCCAAAATCCCTGTCTTGGCCATTCTTGTGTGGCCAATGGGTGCTGCTTTGGCTTGACAAGACATTTGTCTTCCTGAATCTTTTCCTGCCCTATAAGCAAGACCTCCCATAAGCCATCTCATGGCATTTATTACATAAGCTACTCTGCTTTAAAAAACAGCAAACAAAACCCTGAATGGAATGGGTTTTCCCAACTGCAGTTATTTTCTAGAACATTCTCAGGGATGCAGGTAGAAGCAATTATGAGATTCTCACCTTGTTCAATGAGTAAGGAAGAGAAGGTGATGCAGAAGGGAGGGAAAGAAAAACATCTGTATTGCTACTGAGGTGAAAAATTGGTTTACTTTTATCTGAGGCTTGGTATTTGTAACTACTGCTATTCAATGCATTCTAATACCCCTGAAAGCATGGAAGAAGCATTCTGATTCCTCTCAATTTTGTAATCTAAATGTTCCTCCAGACAAGCAGCAACTTTGGCTGCCTAAAGATTTGACATAAGAGAAGAAAAAATATTACAGTGAGAAGAATGTAATTAGTTGCCCAAATGCATCCCTTTCTCAACAAACAGGGACAGACCAGAGCTAACACTGCTAAACTACTCAGCTTCAGGCTTGGCAAAAATAATTACTTCCACACATCCCAAGGAAAAAAACAAAAAAGGTAGAAAAAAGGTAGGAAAAAAAGCAGGGGGAAAAAAAAAGCAAATAAACTACCCAAAAAATTACTGTGACATAGTTGTTTTGTTCCTCTACTTCAGGCACTCTGGAAAAATTGCTATTACTATTCTCTTCCTCCATAATAATTTTTCATCCCTTTACCAGAAGACTCTATTAAATACCTTCTTTTTTCCTGTTAAAGCTCTCTTTTGTTTCACACCTGCTGAAGGGGCTCGCTGCACAGGTCCACTCATTTCCATACAGGGAATTTTACAGCAAGGTGACTTGCACTCATTACCCCCAACCTTCTAGTAATGTAATGCCTCTTTGCATCCCTGCTGCTTTTACTAATGACTGCACCTAAATGTTTCAGTGTCAATTTAAATACCTCAATATTACAGGTTAAATTGGGATACATAATAGCTGTGAAAATAAATCTGCCTCTAATTACCTGCTTTATCCATAGTTATCCAGTCATGCCTTTCCCCAAAGTGCACTTGCCTCAGGTTCTCAGTCTGACAGCAGTAACTGCCCAAACCTTCTTGCCTGTGCTCAGCACCCATAAAGCTCTCCCACCAAATTAAAGCCCCAACAGAGCTGGAACTGGCCAAACACGTAACAAAAGAATGGTCTATGCCTCAAAAATCTCAGTTGAATGTTACACCATGCAACTGCATCTTCACACAGACTTTGACCCCAAACCCCACAAATTCTGCACTTTTCCCTCACAGCTGCCTTTCTGCACCCACCAGTCACCAGCTCTGGCTGACCCCTCAGATGCCACCTGTCGGATCCTCAGTTAAGCATCCATCTGTACCTTATAAACCAGGTTCCAGTTCTCCACTCAAATCACTTTTTAAACCAACGTCCTCGATGCAAACTCGCTGACAGGAACACGTGCAATTAAGTGCACAACAGAGCACTCCAGAAATGACTGTTCCCCTCAGCAGAAAGTAGAGATATTTCACATTTTAAAATCAATCTTTTGTCTTTTGTCTCAACATGCAGCTTATTCAACCAGGTTCAGAGCATGGCAGGTAGACAAGAGAATAACACACTTCAAAAGAAGGAACCCCAGCCCCCAAGCTCTGCAGACAGCAGTGTCAGAACTCACCTGCCCCAAGAACACTGCAGATGTGAAAACACATGTGCTCATGAAATCACAAGTCTCATTTCCCAGCAGAAAATCCTTAACAGCCTCTCTAGGCAAAGGTAATAAATCAGGAGTAAGAAACAAGGAATATCCAGGAAAGATAAAATGAAGAACAAGAGCCTTGCTGTAGAGTACACCCAAATGACACATTCTTCTTACTCTACCAAGTAAGACTTCATTCCTCCCATATATTTCCCAATTTATAAATAAAACATATGGCCAGAGATGAAAAGGTGAAATTTCCCAATCAGGGAAGAGCTCCACATTCAACCCCAAAAAAAAATCCTGATCTCCAAACTGTCCAGATAAAATCAGATATGAGGACAGAAGGGTAACACAGTTGATGTGGTCACTAAGCCCAATTATTAACATCTAGAGATTGCAAACAGAACTGCCATCTCTCTCCTTACTCTCATCACATCAAGAATCAGTTATACATTGCTTATAGTAAGAAAACGATGGCACTAATTTTAGTTTATTTTATTCAACTTCATTCACTTCCTTAGCTCTTGGTTCACTTGACTTGCTGTCATAAAAAGTAAAAGCAGAATTAAGAAACAAAGTGCTTTTCTGACTACTAAACATCAGATAAAAAACATTGATTGACATAAAAGATAACGGCTGCTGCTCTAAAATTAGTATTTCATAGTTTTTGGACTCCAATGTTTTCATTCTTATTCCAACAGAAAACATTTCCATCGAGATATTATGAAAATGAAGTGGAAATAAAAGCAATCCCTTCTCCCATGAGGACTGTTTATGAACTGAACCAGTGCCAGAGATGCTGAGAAGGGGATCAGGGCAGGCAGCTGTGGTTGGAGGAACTGTCCATCACCACCAGTCTGCTGTTCTTATGTGAGTCACTTCAATTAGACAGATATTTATCTTTGAAAACTTTAAATCCAAAAGCACTTACTGAGATACTGAAGCTTTCTCGAACCACTCTTTCATATAATTAAGGTTCTCTGAAGTGACAGTGATTTTTAATTGCATTGCAAACCCTGGTTTGGATTGTGTGCCCCAAAGAGGAGTTTGCAGGTGAAGCATTTTGACATCCTACGTTTGCCTTTGCTCACTGCTCTCAGTCTGCAGTTCAGACCTGAGAGATACAAAGGAATTCCTGGAAAGCCCAGGAAGCCCAGTGTTTGCCACAAGGAAAAAAAGCACAGATTGACAAAACCAAGTCTGTTCCCAGTAAAAATGACAAGATCATCAGGAGTACAAATCTGGAATTATCTGACAACTTCAAAATGCCAGAAGAGGTTTGGAGTGCAAGAACTTTTCTGGATGCTCTACTGCAGGTAACTACATTCATTTTACACACATTCATTTCAATTTTTAAAAGTACATCAACTTAAGACAATCTGCTAAAATTAACTCAGCATTTGCCTAAACTGTGCAACTGCATAATATTGATATCAAAAAATATTCTATTGGTCCAAGTACTTTCACATGTCCATTAACGCTGGCCTGAATTCCTCATTCCCTTCCCCATTTCTCACACAACCTGATACACTCCCACACATAATAAAGGGCTCCCAGCAGACACACATGTGCCTTCCAGGCCCCTCTCACTTGCCCTCTACTCACATGAGATCAACCCCAGACTGCACTAAAGGAAAAGTCTATGTTACAGGATTTAAATGTACTTGGAGCTTTATGGAAATGTAAATACAAACTCTCTTTGAGAAATAGCTCTCAGACATCAAAGGCACATTATCCTTTATTGCAAATGTCTCTCCAGAGACAAAGTTGGTTGTGATCATACTTTCTGATCCACATTAATAATAAGATCAATAAAGTTACCTTGGCCATAGGATAATGGCATGTGGGAAGGTGCTGAAGCTGAAAATTATGTTCTTCCGGCAACTTGAAAGAGAAATGAAATCACTGAACAACAAAAAAAGTACAACATTAAGATAATCCTGCAGAACTAAGGCTCAGCCACTATCCTTCACTTGTACCATTTTGAAGCAATAACTATCATTTGCTGACCTACATACTTGGCTTGCACTGCAGATGGTCTCACATTCCCTGATGCTGGATTTGCTTTCGTACAGGCAGCATGAATGGGAACTCCATTAACATTCTCAAAGCACTGGGCAGTCACAGGAACACCAAAGTGTTTTTCACAGTCTTTCATAATGCTCTTATCTTACTTTTTCCCCCCACTGTTTCCATTCAGCAATAGAGGTGTGGAAAGCATAAGGGAAAAGTTAAAACAAGGTGTCAGAAACCTGGGCTAGCAGTACCTGGAGAAACTGGTACCAACCAGTTCTGTACTGGTGGGACTGAGTCCATCCCTTCTCCTGGGAGCACTGCCAGGGAACGCTCAGCAGCCTCTCACTGCAGTCCCTGCCACTCTGAGTTAACTAAACATGGGTTACACTACTGATTCCCCCTGTGCTACAGCCAGCCTGGAGACAGGACAGGAGATCATCATTAGACATTTCATGCTAACTAGACCACCCATTTAATTTGCCATTGAAACTCCACAGGATGGAAAGCAGGAACATGGCTAAAGGGAACTTGGGTTCAGCTTCTAGAACCCAAGGAGGGCTTTTTTGCAGAACTGAGAGGAACCCCATAACAGTGGCCAGATGCTCCAACAGACAAGGCACTAAAACCACAGATTATTTTGCCAGCCCAGAGGATTGCATGCTGTATTCTAGCCATATTTTCTTCTCTAGGCCATGCACTGGCATCCTTCTAACAGAAAGTTTATGAAGATGCAAGAGGAAAAGTGATTGCATAAACAGTATCTGGTTGATAAAAATGCAGCGAAACTTTATCTCCACTGAGGAGATAGAAATGTGTGCATTAGAAGGGTCATAAATGCAAAAGGCAGCATTTACCTGGAGCTGCCACTCCACCATGTTTTAGAGTGACTACTTTCATATATACAGAAGTTCTGGCTCAACCATCTCTTTTTGCATGGCACCAGTCAGTGATGGCTTTAAATGCAGCCACTGCAATCAAGTCAAAGTTTATGGATAACACACAAAGCTAAAGGTCTTATATTCTATCTGAAGACTGTTATAGCTGTCAAATTGATATCTCAATGAAAATAAGTTTAAATGAAAAAAGGGTGCAGCAAGACTGAACAGCCCCGAGAGAAAGCTGCAAAGTGCCAGCAGATGCCTAAAGAGGAAGGGATTTTGTAAGTCAAACTGCCTCTACTGCAGCATTCTTGACTATAAAGAACACACACGTTCATAAGATAATGTTTCCTACCATTATAAACACTATCATAACCTACAGAAAAATATTTGGGTTAAAAAAATACCAAACCAACAACCAGTAACAAAAAAAACCCCAAACCAAAACAAACAACCTAAACAACCCAGACAAAACCCCACAAAAATTTTAAAAACACCCAAGGCAAAACAAAACCAAAACTTCCTCCCGGTGTTTAACAATGAATCATGTGAAGGCACCTCCTGCTATTGCCAAACCTTAATTCAGAAAAGAAACAGTATAGGTAAGATGGACCAGAAAATCAAACAGAAAAAACCATCACACAGAACTAAAGGAATGCACAGTAATAACAACAATCGTGGAACACCAGGCAAAGATCATACTGAGGATTCTTTGTGTCACTGTCAGGCAGACAAATTCCTGGGAGAACTGCAGCCCACAGTTTGGGTTTGCAAAACCAGACAACAGCAGAACCTTTTCAGTAGAGGAGAGGAATCCTGAATAGCATATCTGTAAAATCTTAGTGATGGTAACCAAAATAATGCTCCTTTCAAATGCTTGCCCTTCTGTGAATACCTCTGCAGGTCTGAACAATGAGAAAAGTTTGATTATGATTTATCATTACAAGCTGAAATACTGGTTAATTTATTTTGCCTGTGTCCAGTTAAAAGACTATTTTCATGAAAGCAGTAATTATGGAAAACTGATAGTGCTGATATGGTGGAACAACTGGCTTACCTGAGTTCCACCTGCTCACTTTAAACCTCCTCCCTTCTGCTACACTGGGTCACCTTTAGACAGAACATTACCCTTTTCCTATCAGCCAGTGCTTTAGGCTGAAAACAGAGGAAGTGAATAATTACTACTCTCTCAAAACCAGGTCTTAAAAATACATTTTGGAAGTGCTTCCACAGTTGGGTGCTACAAACAGGAGACAGACACGACCACTACTGTTACAAAAACCCCTTTGCTGTAGCACGTTGATAACTCTGCCTTTGCTTAGAAGAATATTTCCTTATGAAATTACTTTCATTTTTTGCCAAGTTATGCTCACTTAAAAAATTAAGTGACTAATAGGATATTTTATTTTCTCCAGCCACATTAATGCAGATGGCTTCAGGAACCAGACTGCTGTTGAGTTATATTTAGAAAACATGAGGGCAAACAGCCCAATGTAGCAATTCTTTTCTGCTGGTGAAGACTTTATTTGAGACAGAAGCAATATGGCAACTGTTCTTACCTTCATGAATAAAGATCTATGCAAATTCCAACTGTCAATTAACAATCAATAACTTTAGAAGGAAAATATTTGTTATATTTAATTCTTGTAACTCAGATGCTGAAGGAAAATCTTTTAAAGTCAGTAACAAACCACATTTGTTATCTTATAGGCTTGCAACAATGAAATTGGAGTCTCATTGATAATGTAGCCATTTGTGCAAAACATATAAAGTAGTCTTGGAAGCCCAAGATACCAATCATATATTCAAAAGTGTACAGAGTCTGATTACTATAACCAAAGCACTTCTTAAATTCGCAACTCAAGAATTGTGAATTTTAAATACATTAATTACTTCATATTTGCTACTCATGAGTCAGCTTTGATGTGCTAAAATAACATACAAAAGGCATTCTCTCCCTTCTCAAGATTTTTCTTTCTGCATTATAAACAAAATGCTTTTGTTAGTATTTAAAAATGACATTAAGATGACACAGCAAAGCAGAGTGGGTGAGAACGTGTGGGAAGCTGATCAGAAGCACAAGGAACTTCTTGGATGTTCAGAGAACAGCGGATCCCTCAAGGGAAATTTAGAAAAAATATGCTGCATAGAAACAATTCTGCCTATATATCACATTTTAGCTTTTTCTCCTAAGGTTCTTTATCACTCTGAATATTTGCTGGAAAACAGATTTTCTGTCTTGATGGTTGTCTATTTGCTACTTCCAATTCCAGACATAATCCTGCTTATGGCAGCACCACTGGCTACAAGGGAGAAGCCCCCCCACAACCACCTCCATCTTCTACTCAGGTTTGCAGAGCAAAGCCAGGGTGGTCACAAGGGCACAGAGCAGCAAAACACCCACAACCCCAACTTCCAACACGTGCTCCTGTCTCCTGGGTGTGTCCTCCACAGGAAGGTGAGGACAGAGCACCCAGGACTCTGTTTGTCTCTCGGGACACTCGGGGTGTCCTTCCTGCTGTGCCAGTGCCACGGGCCAGGGCCACCCCACAGACTCCCCTTCCCTGGCTTTGGCTGCAAAGGTGCTCACCCCTGCTGAGCCATCGATGCCCAACCACGGCACTGAGTCAGCCAGAATGAAATGAGACCCAGGGAGCTGCAGGAAAGGGGTCTGTCACACCCAGGGAGCTGCAGGAAAGGGGTCTGTCACACCCAGGGAGCTGCAGGAAAGGGGTCTGTCACACCCAGGGAGCTGCAGGAAAGGGGTCTGTCACACCCCAGGGAGCTGCAGGAAAGGGGTCTGTCACACATGAGGGGAGCTGCAGGAAAGGGGTCTGTCACACCCCAGGGAGCTGCAGGAACAGGGTCTGTCACACCCAGGGAGCTGCAGGAAAGGGGTCTGTCACACCCCAGGGAGCTGCAGGAAAGGGGTCTGTCACACATGAGGGGAGCTGCAGGAAAGGGGTCTGTCACACCCAGGGAGCTGCAGGAAAGGGGTCTGTCACACCCCAGGGAGCTGCAGGAACGGGGTCTGTCACACCCAGGGAGCTGCAGGAAAGGGGTCTGTCACACCCCAGGGAGCTGCAGGAAAGGGGTCTGTCACACATGAGGGGAGCTGCAGGAAAGGGGTCTGTCACACCCAGGGAGCTGCAGGAAAGGGGTCTGTCACACCCAGGGAGCTGCAGGAACAGGGTCTGTCACACCCCAGGGAGCTGCAGGAAAGGGGTCTGTCACACCCAGGGAGCTGCAGGAAAGGGGTCTGTCACACCCCAGGGAGCTGCAGGAACAGGGTCTGTCACACATGAGGGGAGCTGCAGGAAAGGGGTCTGTCACACCCAGGGAGCTGCAGGAAAGGGGTCTGTCACACCCCAGGGAGCTGCAGGAACAGGGTCTGTCACACATGAGGGGAGCTGCAGGAAAGGGGTCTGTCACACCCAGGGAGCTGCAGGAAAGGGGTCTGTCACACCCAGGGAGCTGCAGGAACGGGGTCTGTCACACCCAGGGAGCTGCAGGAAAGGGGTCTGTCACACCCCAGGGAGCTGCAGGAAAGGGGTCTGTCACACATGAGGGGAGCTGCAGGAAAGGGGTCTGTCACACCCAGGGAGCTGCAGGAAAGGGGTCTGTCACACCCCAGGGGATGACACAGGCACTGCAGGGCCAGGCCAAACTGGCACAAATAACCAATGACAAACTGCAAGGACAAGAGCAAACAGTGGGCAAACAGATCAGCTGTGCCCAGGAAAGGTTTGCACTTCAGCTGATAGTCAATACAAAGAAGTCCATTAATGCATTTCAGCTTATATGAATTACTTATTGAGAAAACACATATTCACATTCTTTGTTTTCAAAAAGTTTAACTCAAGAGGTAATTTAAGTTATATAAAATACAAAATACTTCCTTAACAAAAACAATTATTTCCCCATAAAAAGGATTAAATCAAAACCTTTACATATCAAAGAGCAGCAGTTTTGATTGAAATCTCTTATTCCTAATCTTCACTAAATAATTGCTGCCTTCATAATTAAACAAAACTGCCATTCAGCCAGTGTATAACTGGGGCATAGACAACTGTCCCTAAAATGCCATGACAAAAGTTCATACATCTTTTTGTTTTCAAAAAATCAATGCATTTAAAAAGTTAATCAGAATTTAATTCTACACTTAAGACTATGCATTACAATCTACCTTGCCCAGGATGATTTTATGATCAAAAAAAGAGTTCATTTTTTTTCATTTAACTGAAAGAAAAAGATGTCAGAAAGATTTTGATGCAAAGTGCTTTATTCCATTTAACATCAGGCAAAGTCTGGCCCTGCTAGGAACCACATGAACCTCTCAGTGCTGCCTCAGCAATGCATTTGCTGAGGTTATGCCACAAGTCCAAGACTGAGAGTAAAATGTATACTTTCATATGATTGGACTAATTGGTTTTTAAATATCCCTAAATCAAAACTGCCAGCAAGGTCTTATGACTTTCTGCCCACTTAAAACCACCAGGAACATCCACTCCCTTCAAAAGAGCACCTATTGCACAGCAACAATTCCGGAGGCTACTGCCCTGTCCTGCTCCCAGGAGCCATCCTGCACTGCATTCCAAGGCAGTTAAGTACCCCACAAATCTTGTGAAAACTGCAGAAATAGCCTCAGTGGAAAAATCAGCATCACATTTACACATTTTAAGACTTGACAACAAGGCTCACGTGGGACCTGAGCTCACAGAAGCATTCTGCAGAGCCTGTGCACAGAGGTGGGTACTTTGAACTGCATTTCTGAATGCAGCCAGTTAACCAGAATTATTATGGCTTTCTCTGTAAGTGGTCACTTGTGTCACATAATAGTAGATTAATGAAAATCATATTCATTTGCAGGCATTTACACGAAAAAGAATGATTATAGTTAGGGGTCTCCTGGCATTTCCATTACAAATCTATTTGTAGGGACTTACATATCAGCTATAACAATATATTTTTAGCTGAAACTTGATATGAAAGGTCTCAGCTTAACTCAGTAAACCTTCCCACACCTTTGGAAAGGCTTCTTTCAAAACTGAAAAAAAGACAGTAATTGTACCTCATTTCCCTGTCTCCTGAGGTTGTGAAGCATTTGCTCCAAGGCAGCACAAACAGCAAGAGGTGAACATGACATTGGTAATTCTGCCATGGAGGGACTTCCTAAAGCATCTCCCACGGCCAAAGGTCAGTGAAACACAGCCACAGGACAGTGACACAGACTGAACAGGCACAGCAATTTTAGGAAGATTTCAGGCTGATTAAAAGGCTTCTTTGGTCGTTTCTGGACTTACATGATTAGAGAAACAATGATGGAATTAGTTGCAAAACGCTTCTTTTCATTTGTAAATGACATGCATAATTGTTTAATCCTATTTCCTTCTTCCCTGTATGTTATCTAAAAAAATAAATCATTTCATAATAAGGAAAAATGAAATAGTAACAATCCTAAATTATTTAGTTTATAAACATTCTACTGGATCTTCAAACTACTCTTTTTTCACTTAAATGTTAGGGCTCCTTCGGTGCACATCCTGTCAAACATGGATTAACCCAGTGACTCTGAGAGCCCTGAGGGAGCAGCACAGTCTGCTGGACCAGCAGCCCCTGAGAGACAAAAATCCACAGGGTACTACAAGTCCTTTGGAGGTGCAGGGTCTATTAACTCAAAAATACACTTATCAAAGAAACAAATAGGGATTATACAATGGACCATAAAGACTTCTGGATTATTGGGTAATAACTCTTATGCAAATGACAACTCATTCACCTTTACGGACAGAAGGAATTAATATTTTTTTAAATATACCTTTTTAAAGGTCTATATGGAGAATAAAAAAGTCTAAGCATTAATTTTACTCAGTCAAGCAGAAAGAATCTCTGTTCCAAGTATTAAAAAACAATTCAAACTTCCATGAAAAAAAATTAATCTACAATAGAAATTAGGATCAGATTTTCCAAAGGCCTCTGCATCCATAGCAGTGAATAGTTTTTAAAAAGACTTCGGTTTCTTATCCAGACACTTAATTGTCATATTTTAATAGGTAGTTCTCACTGAGAAACAGATGCCTCCAGTTCCTTGAAAGCAATAGGAACTTCTAGCTACTTCACAGTCACACACAATGCAAGAAGTTGAATGAGAAACACTTCCAAAAATCTAAATCACATGAGTCACAGTTCTCAGACATCCCAAACATACATGAAGACCCACAACCATTTCTGGAGGACCTTCTTCTCATCTCAAATGCGTCTATTATGACCTTTACCTAACTCTACACCTTCTACCAATTTTTCTCCAAGGGTTATATCTAAAAACAAAAATTAGAGTATTTTGCACATTAGGGCCTTTTGCCCTGTGTCGATCTAAAACAACTTTGCAAGGAAACTGTTATAACTAATCTCTGGAAAAGATTACATTCACAAGTTTCCACCAGTTTGAGTCTCCCAATTCACCAAGACCCTTCCTGCACATCTCTCCAGGAAGGACCTGTTCCAGGTGAGCAGGCATTTTGTTCCTACTTAAGCCCCTTCAGACAATAGTTAAACCTCATGCAGAGGCAGGTAGAGCTGCTGTGCTCAGGCCATGCCTGACATCACAGCCAGGCAAGGCTGTGTCATTCCAAACATTCCCAGAGACAGAGGAGGGGAAGGATGTGTGGGCAGCCTTTCAGAGGTTCATTCCTGACATGCAAGGCCCCTGTTCCTCTGCAATCCAAACTCCCACCCACAACCCCCCAGGCTGACACTCCACACAGAGCAGAGGTTCCCCCAGGGCTGCTCTGCAGCAAAGGATGCAAATCTCATCCCCAGGCATGGAGACACTGCAGAGCAGCAGGGCACTCCACTGCAAAGGAAAATTCGGGGGGTTAACCCCTGTCACTGACTTGCTTGGTTAATAGAAATCCCTATTGATTAAAGAAGAAAAGAAAGAAGACATAGTCCAGGGAGCAGGAACTGGAACAAGGACTTTCCATGTCAAATAGCTGGATTTTTTGAATAATGCATTCATTAGGGTAATTCAATATACTGCTCCTGTCCAAGGCCAAATTCCCTGTAAATTTCTTCTTCTGTTTGTTCAAAATTTATAAAGCTGAGTTTGTCTTTTGGCACAATCCCAAAGAATCAGTGGTTTATCTCCAGGAAAATCAGCGGAAGTACTCGGAAGTGCCACATCTACTACAACAGCACACACTTGAAATGCAAAAACATGTCTCAGAAGGATTGCTTTTTTCCCCACATAGTTAAATCCTTATTACTTGAAAACTAACAAATTAATCCTTCTGTCAGTATTTACAGAATAAAAATTAATAGGCTTTAGCTTTGATGAAGCTATGCAAAGAGAAGCTCAAGACAGACAGAAATAGCAGTTCCCTTATTCTTTAAGTCTGGGGACAAGGAAGAGCTCACACTAAATACTTTATCTGGCCTGTGATAACCTACATTATCATGTATAAATACAATCTAAAAATTCTATATTCTGTTGCATATGTGCTCCTCAATGTCAAATGTCTTCTGAATTAGAACAGAAATTTTAGTTTTGACTGGGAAGTAATTACACCCTTATTTGCAAAACTCATACAAAAATGTCATGTGCAGTTGGTGGGATGCCAAGTCTGGGATGATCTAACTCCTGGATCTAACTGGGAGGGTCTAACTGGTTAACTAAGTTGAAAATAATTAGTCAGACAATATGCACCCAAAGATTTTTGTAGGGAAAACCTATGAAGTCAGGTTTCTGCTACTTCACAGCCTGGCCTTCAGACACCAAGCCTATGTAAACATGTCAGTGCCTCCCAGGCTGGTGCTGTGCCAGCTGCCAGCCCTCCACTGTACATGGCACCGCTGCCAGGGAACGGGAGCAGGGGGGAATCCCTGGAGAAGCAAGTTACAGTCAGTCCAATCAACTACAAAGGCTGGTTCTGTCCTGGCTTTCCTTTTGTCCACCCACAATTGACAACGTCTGTCAGTGCCTACAATTGATATGTAATTATGCACGTGTCATGTATTTCTGAATTACAGATTGCATCCACTCATAGGAGCCAATAACTCCAGAGATTTGACTACTTCCAAAGTAAACTCTAAAGAGGAATAAGATGCTTTCTTCCATGGCTTAAAAGAGGCATTACAAAAATTACCTCATGGATGATCACCTGCCTTTGAAATGAAGGGACTGAGTCGTGCTTACCTAATTCATAGGAGCACTAGCACAGACCTACAGCATAAACCACTAAAAGCCTACCAGGAATCTGGATTATTCTAGAAAAAAAAAAGAATTATTACTATACAACACTGTACTTCAACATGATTGAATACCAAAGGTTCTACTATAAACCTTGCAGAGAGCTGCCTGATGTATGAGGATAAAAAAGGGAGGGAGGAATAATAAGGATTTAGTCATGATGCACTGGCAGACTTCAGTCACTAAAGAGCACAAATACAACCATTGGAACACCTTAAATTTGTAACAAGCTTGTAGACCACAAAATAAGAATCTTTTATTCTAACATGGCTCATCTATAAAGATTTTATGTGGTTCTGAATAGGGAAGTTATGAAATAAAGCAGCCTATAGCAGGAGCTAACAAATCACACTTCCATGTTCATTCCCAGTCATTAACACCAAGACACTGCCTATAATGATAAAATTATCTTTTCTTCTGTGGCAGGAGCCAAAATATGTCAATATTTATAGAACAAGGCCTTCTTAAAAAAAAAAAAGGCACAAATTATTCAGTTGTACAAATCAGCTCCAAAGCAACCTCTTTAAATTACTACCAACCATCCCCTGCTCTGCCAATCAAGTGATCACTTTGAAAAATCACCACCACCAACCAAACAAGATTTCCTACTGATCAGTCTTGCAACACTGTAGCACACTGAAAGTGCACTCCAATTAACAAACCATTATATTGACCTTAAAAAGAAACAACAAGAATTATGTCATTCTTTTAGATATGTATAACATAGATACACATAATATCTATAAATATACATAATAATTTATTACTTCTGAACTAGCTTATGAAAGTAGTTACAAACTCACTATATTCCTGCATACATGTGTTCCAGATAAATCATTGCCTACTTTGGCTACACATGTTCTGGCAGAACCAGCATGAAAACTTCAATCCACATGTAGAGCAGCAATGGGAAGACTCACTTTTGTCCTCAAAAATAAATATTTTACTTGAACATAGGAGTTCTTATTTATTTTTACATACCTTTAGGCTAAGAAAGGAAAATGCCTGAATTAGAGACATGTAGTAACAAGAAATGGAAAACCATACTAATGGAATTTACTCCGGTTCAAAAATAAAGGTCTTGTGATGTTATCCCAGACAGCAACTGAAGGAAAAGGTGAAATGGGGCTTTCACTAAAAACAAGTTCTCACTTCTAAGACACACATCACCTGCTCTGCACTCACAGAAGTCTCTGCAGACACTTCAGGATGAGTCAGTAGTGTACAAGCACCATAATCTGGCAAGAGTCAAATTCAAACTGTGCTGAGAAATGCAGATTTGTGTGAAGCAGCATATGCATTTCTGACACAGGGAAAAGAGTGAACCCAACAGTCTCTAGCAGCAGGAAGTATTTAGGATTAGGGAAGCAGCACCTTCTCAATAGTTCTAATACTTCATTTTCGATGCATTTTCAGTCCTGTTCTCCCCTTATTCTCTCTGTAGATCATGTGCAGTGACACACATAATTAAAATGGATCAACCCAAGAAGATGCTGCTGACAGAAACCATTTTCCTCACCTCTTTCTGCACCAGTGTATACAGGACACTTTCCTGTTTTACAAATGTCTTCACTTCTCTCTATCAGGACTTTTCCCTGGAGGTTTCTGGTTTGGAACAGCTTCACACTATTTCCTTACTACTTACCCCTCTTTCTGTTTATATCACAAGCCATCTCTTCCATTTTCACACATAAAGATAACTGGTGCCACTTGAGAGGCAGCCACACAGCTCCTGATGTTTTCATAATCTAAACCTATTTCATAATCTAAATCTTGAGCTTTGTTAGTGTCCCCTACTAAAAATACCTCAAGATAACATAAGAGATTTTAAGAAACCCAGTAGTGGGTCTCCATTATCAAGAGCAACTCAAAGTGTCTCCAACTCCCACTTGATGAGGGATTGTGCACTCAATCAACCCTAATGGCTCCACTAGACAAACCAGCCATGGTGTCTGACTCCACACACACCCAGCCAGCTGCCAAAGCCAATAAGCAAATACTTGGAATAAACACTTCAGATTCCCCTCTGCAGACCCCAACGACGGTATGAATAGTTATATTTAGCTAAATATACAACCCATTGCCACAAAAAACCATATATTTCCTGTGTAAAATCTATAGCCACAGAGTATTTCTCTGTCTTTCCAAGACATCCTGTACTAGAATCCCAGAATAGCTACAGACTAAGGAAAAAAAAAAAAGAAAAAAGGAAATGTTGACCTATTTAATAGGGAATAAGCCAAGACATTGAAAACCACCACATGACCAACATTATCCATAGAAATCCTCATGTCTTATCTAGATACATCAAATGCACAACACGTTATGCGGAATCTTCAGGGGTGTCTAGAGAAGAAAACTTATTTCTGTGCTGCTTAATGAACCTGCACCAATTTTTTTAAAACAGTTTACAAGGGAACTGTTGGGATAGGGGATAAAGGGAAGAAAATTAGAATGGAGAACAGTCTTCATTGCTGTATATTGTCAAGGGGTCTACTCCAAAAATTAACTGAGATGAAAGAGTGAAATGTGACATCCCAGCAACCACTGCTTACTAAAAAAAGAAAAAAAAAAGAAAAAAGGCTATTATTATTTGAAAATAATATTCTGACAATGGATGTTTAGGATTAAGGAAAAGAAAGCTCAGAAGAAAATGGAAGTACAGTAAGAAACACTTGGAAACTACCTTGAGAACATTGCATTAGGCTCACTGCAATACAGCTAATCTTACATAACACCAAATTCATTAGCTCAGGAGGACCACTTTAGTAGCCTTCACACCTCTCCACCTTTGCTCTCCACTGTTACCTGAATAAGAAAACCTTCAGAAAGTCTGTAGTATAACCAGGATAAAGGATACACTCAACAATATTGCCTGGTCCAGAGACACGAGGGGAATTAGCCATAATCATCACTGTACTGCACAAAACCATTACCTGATTTAGATTTTCTTTGCAAAATACTAAGAAATTAGTCCAATTAGATACTTGTTGACAATCACACAGTCCTGAAGTTCTCCCTTTTCTCATGTGCATTCAGTGCATTCCCCAGAGCTGGAACCAATTATGTTCACAAGTACCAGTGCTTAGAAACCATTTCTGTAAACTAAGATATAAGCTAGTCCAAGTTCCTGACTGTAAAAGTAACCAGTTTACAGTTGCACACAAGAAACCTTTGTAAGGCACCTGTAAAGCCTGATTCACTGAGGTTTTTATGATGCCAAGTACTTATCACCTCTTTAAGAATTCAAAGTCAACAATAATATTCTTGAACATCCTTAAGACACATTGCCTTTCTATAACAGCAACTCTAAATTCTCCTGTTCAACAAAGTGAAAACTTGAGGATTTATGTCATGACACTGGAGACAAGACTTCAGCCTGCAAAGTGGCACAAATGTACACGGAAAATGGAATATATCAAGACTGAACAAGAAATGTAATTCTAAAGTTAACATTAAAATTAGCAGAAATTAGCTCAAGCTAAATAACTGTGATTATTCAGCCTTCCTCCCAGGCAGAAGTTTGGCCCCATCAATGTTAGTACATGACTCTAGGCAATGATCTGCCTTTGTGTAAAGTCAGTAGTGTTTGCCATGGCCACAAACAAAGTTACAGCAAGTCCATGCTCAGAAAAAAGAGGTTCATAAATCAAAAAGATTCTTTCTGTGTCTCTCATTACCTCAGAAGGCTTTGCATGAGCCAGCATTCCACAGTACTCCTCCTGGTTTCTACTCCAAATTCTGGTGACTTTGCAAGTAAAAAGCCAAGGCCTTATATATGTATGTAAGTATTTTATTGCTTGCTTGTGTGCCTCTCCCCTCAGTCAGGCCAGGTCTCTCAGGGCATGTTAGTACTTGTTATGTTATACAGACCATCATAAAATCAAGTGTTACACATTACATTTTACAATTAAGTAGATTAAGACTATAATCTTGATCTGGAATATCTTCTGACACTGCAAGTGAAAAAAAATATGTAACATGATTGCCTGGTTTTAAGAAATAGGTGGCTTCTTAGAGTAAAATAAGCTCAGGGCTTAAATGTTTTAGGCAAATTAGTAGGACAAAATTGTCTATACACTTCCCCACACCCACCCCCCGAGTTCTGTAGGTGGCCTGAAAACACTTTTCTCAGAAAGGTCAAATATTTCTTTATAGAAACACAATAAACTGACTACAGAATACTAAAAATAATACTCCATTATATAGTTAGTCTGTGTCAGATCACAGTATTCTGATAGGAGACCGAATCTCTAGAAATCATTTAAAGAAACAAAGAAAAGGCTCCCAAGTACCTTTACAATCTTTTCAAGAGAACCTTCCAGTTCTAAAGGGATGTGAGGATAAAACAGTGATCACAATTCCATCAAGGAAACCCTTATCATTCCCTCACAGCTCATGGCTGTCTAAGATATAACTCTGTACATCCCTCTCTCTCCTACCCACAGTTCTTTCAATGAAAAGCAGTGGTTTAAAATACAATGCAATTTTCTTCCTCTGCACTTAAAGCTCCCAAAGGTAGAATACTAGATTACAAGTTTAGTGATACAAAGTCTGGAAGCTCCTTTTAGCCACTTAGAAACAGCTCACAAGTTGCATGAGGTAAAGTTACTCAGTTTTCCTGGTATGTTGAAGAAAAGCACCCTGGAGCTCTGTCACCAGCACCTCCCTGTCTCCTGTACAGTAAAACCACCTGTAATGTCATCCTCAAATCAGGCTGAGGGCTGTATTTTACGGTATGAAAAAACTCCTGCACATCACACAAGGCATCCAGCTTGGGAACAAATGTTTGCCAATTCCTTCAGTGCAACATGGCTGAGAACCCAAACACGACACTGAGAAATTAAATATTTCAGGAGTAGAATGATATTAAAGTAACTGATAAGTTTCCAAATATTATTTTCAAATGCAGGCTTACAACTACAGCAATAAGCCTAAAATCACATTTTTATTTAGAAAGATGTTTCCTTGAAATCTCTTAAAACGTAGTGGAAATTTTGCTTCGAACAAACTTACATTCACTAACATTTCACAAAAGCATTTATTTTGGGTCACTTGCTGCTACCTTGTTTCAGTGTCTTTATTTTGGCCTTCTTTAATATGTTCCCTAGGAGTATTAGGCCAAATTATGTATCCTTAACCAAGTAAAATGCAAATTAAGATAAAAACTTCAAAACTTGACCCCAAACATTTCCAAATAAGAACAGTCAATGTTAGAAAAGTTTCATCTAAGCCAAGAACAGCTTCTCCTGAAGTATGAATCTGAGATTTCTCCAATTTTTTCCGCACCTCATGAGTGTCCCAAGAGATGAAAGTGAAACATAGAAAGTGTCAAGTTATTATGTTCTGAACAAGTTCAGTATTCGAACAAGTCAGTTGCAAGTATTTAGATAAGAAAAACAAACATCCTGGGAAAATGAAACCTGTAAAATCATCAACTCAGTCATCACCATCCAAAATAATGACAGTCAAAGCCTCTTTTTTTGTTTTTAATAGGCAGGGCACTGTTAGGACAAAAAAAAGCACCCTTTTTTTTTTTTTTTTTTTAATACAACACAAGCAAAATTGAACCCTGATGGGCACAGAGCCAGGGTAAAGCCCAGACTTGGGCTAAAGCCCCAGGCCCCGGTTCAGCCCCAGGCCCGGGTTCAGCCCCAGGCCCCGGTTCAGCCCCAGGCCCGGGTTCAGCCCCAGGCCCCGGTTCAGCCCCAGGCCCGGGTTCAGCCCCAGGCCCCGGTTCAGCCCCAGGCCCGGGTTCAGCCCCAGGCCCCGGTTCAGCCCCAGGCCCCGGTTCAGCCCCAGGCCCCGGTTCAGCCCCAGGCCCGGGTTCAGCCCCAGGCCCCGGTTCGGCCCCAGGCCCCGGTTCGGCCCCAGGCCCGGGTTCGGCCCCAGGCCCCGGTTCAGCCCCAGCCGCTTCAGGCGCTGTCTCGGCCCCGGGGGTGCGGTGAGCGCGCGCGGCCGGCAGGGGGCGCCATTGCTCGCGGGAAGGCGGCGCGCCCCGAGCGGGCCCGGAGCTGCCGCAGGAGCGGCCTCGGGATCCACCGGGATACAGCGGGATACAGCGGGACACACCGGGATTCACCGCTCCCGATCCACTGGGATACAGCGGGATACACCGCTCCCGATCCACCGGGATACAGCGGGATACACCGCTCCAGATCCACTGGGATACAGCGGGATACGCCGGAATACAGCGGGAACCACCGCTCCCGATCCACCGGGATACAGCGGGATACGCCGGGATACACCGCTCCCGATCCACTGGGATATAGCGGGAACCACCGCTCCCGATCCACCGGCATCCACCGCTCCCGATCCACCGGGATACAGCGGGATACGCCGGGATACACCGCTCCCGATCCACCGGCATCCATCGCTCCCGATCCACCGGGATACACCGGCATCCATCGCTGCCGCGGACCCCGCTTCTCCCCCCGCCCCGCACCCTCCACCCCCGACCCCCGGGACCGGCGGCACGCGGGGCACGAGGCCGCGCGGGGCCCGCGGGCACCGCTCCGCCCACCCCCACCCCAAATACTCACCATATTGACTTCCGAGACCATATCTATACTGGCAATGTCTATGTTCATGCCCACAGCCACTGGGGGACCTGCAAACCGACAAGATGGTCCGCAATGTGATCTCTATGAACTTAACTCGTTCTTACCAGAGTTCGCTGGCGAAGGCAGCGTACACGTGAGACGTCGTTTAAGCATAACCAGAAACTCAGGAGGAAGGCAAGAAGTGCTCCCCACTCCTTCCCGCCCCCCCCGGCGAGCCGCTGGTCCCGCGGGACCGAGCCGTGCCCGGGCTCACCGGGCTCACCCCCGCGGGACCGAGCCGTGCCCGGCTCACCGGGCTCACCCCCGCGGGACCGAGCCGTGCCCGGCTCACCGGGCTCACCCCCGCGGGACCGAGCCGTGCCCGGCTCACCGGGCTCACCCCCGCGCCCCCACAGCCCGGCCGTGCTTTATGTAACCGGCACACACGTGCTGGCACCGGGGCCCCGCTCCGCTCCCTCCCCGGCCGCCGCCCGCCCGACGCCCCCAGCCACCGAGCCCCGAGGGAGGGATGGGGGGGACAAGGGACCACCCCCAGCGAACACGTCCGAAATAAACAAACTAGTTCGAAGCAGGAGCACGCAAGGGGTTAAAAGGCATTTTTGTGTCAGTTAACAGCACATCTTGTACTCAAAAACAGTACCTGTGATCACAGGCATATTATGCTGAAAGGAACAAAGGTTGGGTAAACTTAAGAGAGATTTGCATCTCGATAAAACCAGTTAAACGAGGGTTTAATTACGGGTTAATAAAGTATCAGCACACACAAAAAATGAGGGACCGATTACGAATATGCAAGCGATTTAAGTGATCGCATTAAGAGCATCCTGTGCTAAGAAAATTAACAATGGGCTTAACTTTGGATCAGCTTGAGAAAATGGCAACCCCCCCCCAAAGCAACAGCACCCACAACACGTTTGAACCCCCCCACACCAAAGGTACACAGCCCGGATATGCAACCTCTCTTATTCAAAAGCAGTCAAATTACCTCCAAAATCTGGCCTCAAGCGAATATCATAGCCCTTCAGCAGTCTATCCACGGTCTCTTTTACCAGTGACATATTACTAGGGTCATTGACACTAAAGAAAAAAAAAAAGAACAATACCATATTATTCCTGATTTCTCAGCCCCCAGCTGTACATTCCTCTCAGCAGCAGCATGCACTGCAATTCAAAGTAAAGGAAAAGAGATACCTTCATCGCTTACCTCTGTGCACACACCGCGGCTATTATTAAAGGGAATGACCAAATCCCAAAGTAACCCTTTCTCCGGACTCTCAGCATCCCTTTAGCTTTTGATATGATTTAGGGTTTCAGTGAAGAGAAGAAGAGATCCAACTTATTCTGGCCAGTGCAGTAATTCTAATGTGAAGCGCATGCGCACGGCGTACCACAACATCAAAAGGAGCAGTGGTTGCTGCTGGAGATGGAGCAAATTTCCTTGCCAGAGAAAAAAAAAATTAAAGGGGAAGAAGGAAATGCATTATTTAAAAAAAAAACACAACCAAACAAAACTCATCCACAGGAGGATCCAGTATATTTTTGTTGTCCTTTTTGTTAGTATAGAATATAAATCACAGCAAGAAGAGAAGTTTCAGGGAGTTGCAGGGTACGGCGGCTTTGCAACCTAGTTCAGGGGAGGTGGGGGCTGGACGGATTCGGCTTAGGCAGAGGGAGAATAGGTTAAAAAGGGGAATGCACAGCGTACGTATGGGGGCAGGTGCGGAGAGAGGGGGCAGCTTAACTTTTTGGTCCCTGGAAAGAACCTCCTGAAGCGAGGAGAGGTGCGGGTGAAGGAGCCGGTGCTGGCAACGGGGGCGGGCAGGGGGGAGGAGGGGAGATGGGCGCCTACAGTATTTCTCACGGAGAAAAAAAATGATGACGAATAGTTTCTTGTAAGAGAGGATTAGGCTGTTTCTTCCGTTCCTGCGATGCCAGGCGCTATTCCAGGAGCGGAGGCGCTGGGGACCGAGGGGGTCATTGGTGGTGCCCGAGGGGCGGGCGCGGAGCCCCCCGGCCCCGCTCCCCCGGCGCCTTTGCCACATCCCGACCGATATTTAACCCGGGGATGCAAGTTCTTCAGGGAGAGCGAGACCTGGCCACGGAGCTGGGGGAGGGAGGGGAGCCGAGGGGAAGAAAAACACCACCCTGCAAGGCTTTCAGTGACCATCCAGACCCAGTGTAGGTGCATAAGCCCACTTACCTTAGCGGGTAAAACACCCAAGCTCTTCAAATGCAGCGTGTGATCCAGTTAATGCCTCGGAAGAAACAGGCGACGAGCGAGAAGCTGATCTGGGGATGCTTTGAGTGACATTTAAATCCTGAGCACAAAAAAAGATTGAAAGGAGAAGGGAAAAACCAGACTCTCGAAAAACAACTAACAGAGGAGCTAAATTATTCTTCTCAAATGTGCTTTGTGCTCGTCGCTCTTCACACCACCTCCTCCTCCTCACGCACACAGCCCCGGCCCCGCGGTCGGTGCTGCTCCACCGAGCCCAGCTGGGCGGGCACCGGCTGCGGCCGGCCCGGGTGCGCGGGCAAGGGATTGGGAACACTCGGGGCGGCAATTAACAAAAGAAACATTTAACTCGCTGCAGGAGGGTGGAGGAGCGGGGAAAAAAAAAAAAAAAAAAAAAAAAAAAAAAAAAAGGAAGGAGAGAAACAAGAGAAAACGGCGGGTGGTGGGGGAGGGACAAGGGTGAGGGTGTTGCACAGCGGGCGAGGTGGGCTGGGGAGCCCGGCAGGGCTCGGTGCCGGCGCGGGGCTGAGGCGCTCCGGAGCTCCCTGCCCTGCCCTGCCCCTCCCGCACCCCCGGACAGCGGCGGGGCCGCCCCTGAGCGCGGGGGTGCCCGGCCCGGCCCCGGCCCGGCCCCGGCCCGCACCCCGCGCACCCGGCCCGGCTGAGGGAGCGCCGGGGGGCCCAGGGCCGGGGGGCTGCGCGGGCGGGCGGGGCGGCGGCTCCCGCGGAAGGGCTGAGGGAGGCGGGGGGTGAAGCCTCACCTGGGGGGCGGAGAGGGGGGAGCGCTGCCCCCGAGAGACGGCGGAGCCGCTAAAGGAGCGAACAGGCAGAGCCTGGCGCAGCCGGCAGCCCGCGGAGCTGGCAGCCATTGAACACGGCCCGGCGGAGCCGCGGCTGGAGCGCTCGGCAGCGGGGGAGCCCCTCAGCACCCTCAGCCCCCTCTGCCCCGGAGCTGCCCCTGTGCCCCGGCAGCGCTCGCCCCGCCCCGCTGTGCCTTCGAGCTCCAGGGAGCGCCTGCTTGGGCTTTTCTTACAGCACCGAGCATCCAAACCCATCTTCTGGGGGGCTGGGGGCAATTCCTCAGGCGTATTTTTACCGCCTTCTCCTGTTTGTCACAATTGGAATTACACAAAGTGAGAAAATACACTTTCCCAGCTGAAATTGCCAAGCGTGTATGTGTGATAAATGTGTCCCATTCGTGTATTGACAAGAAAAAACCCCAAACACGTTAAAGAAACGTTTAAGGATTTTTAGAACAGCAGCCCCCCCAGCCCCACCTCGTGTTCCAGCTCTGCTCCGCGGCCGGTGCTCCAGGGCCGCTCCTGCTCACCAGCGGAGGTGTCTGTTCTCACACGGCCAGGCTGCCTCACTGCCAAACCTCTGGAAATTTAGCCCTGAAAGGAAGATGGTGGATACGCTGTGCAATGAATCATTTTACTTTAGATCTATAATAGGCACTTTTTTTCTCCTGCAATCATACGATAAGAGCAGGAGGTCTCAAGATAAAACACTAATCCTGCCCTGTGAAATTCACCTGCAAATGCTAACTTGGGACTACAGTTGACACTTCTGATTTCTGAGCCGTTTCCGAGCCTCTGCTATTAATTGCCGTTACAGCACAGAAATGTGTCATTCACCACGCCTGATTATGAACGAGATACCAACATGAACCTGCTGCTGAAGGCTGGTAATATTCAGTGCTACACTGACAGGAAGTTTTGATTTACATATCAACTCAAACTCGGGCAGAAAAGTAACACATTTTCACTGAATGTTAGAATAGTACACAAAAAGAATGCAAGCTATGCCAAAATATCTGGCATTTGTTCTTTGCTCTGGTATATGCAGGGAACACTTGTTCTGGGCCCAGAGCACCACTGTGCCATGTGTAGTGAAACCTACTCTCAGTCTGGATCTTCCAGAAAAAAGGAACTGAACATATCTCCAATGAATTCAATACATGTGGATGTTACTGTGTATTGTTGTGGAAAATTAAAGTATATCCTTGGGTTTGGGAAGTGTAAAGGCACTTTAAACTGAATCATGTTTGGGATGATCTGCATAACTCAGTATAGCTGTAAATGCACCCCTGTCTAAAGGGGTCTATTAGCACCATTGCAGGCTCTGTGTGCCCAGACCAGCCTGTGACACAACATCGTTATGTACTGACAGAATACAAAGTCATACAATACTTTGCCTTCTGCAAAGGTTCTCATACTTTGCTATGCACTTTGACATTACTACTCTTTCTCTGACCACAGGGTTCTGGTCTGTCTCTGCCATTTAAAATTTCTTATCGCCTTCAAAATCTCTCATTTATTTTAAGCAACTTGTCAAAGAAATCATTCCCCTCTTTTTCTCACTTGTGTCTGTGTGTTTGATTGAAAACTAGAGGAAGTAACTGGTGTGAACACCAGTATTGGCAAGGTGCAGAGCCTTTCATGTGACGTGTTTAAGGATTGCTGAGACTTTGGGTGTCTTACAATGGGCAAATAACCTGGTTCCCAGCTGGATATGGTACTTGTAGCTCTAAAAATATCTCAATTAGACTACAAGTACTGTAATCTCACAGAGAAGCCAGCAAAGATGGTCATATTTTAAACAGCAATTGTAGATTATTTCGATTCTTAGCTTTCAAGATTGAGGAGTGCAAAAAACCAGCCCCCGAGCTGAAATCCTCTATACTTGCCCTTGCTGGGCAGCGTGTGACCCTGAGAAAGAAATGGGCTGGAAAGGAACATCGTACTTCACTCGTCAGCCCTTGACTGTGGCAGTATTTTCCTGTCACAAGTAATATCCCAGGCCACGTACTAAGAATTCCAGAGGATTTTCAAATGGCTTTCTGTAAATGTATAGATTATGCAAAAATAAGCTTTCAGGTAGAGTAAGAATTTCAAGATAGATTCTCAAGTGATCCAATCACTCCAGTCAGTAGAGACAGAAGAGATGCTGATTGATGGCAGCCCAAGAACAGTAGCCCTGTATCACAAGTAATGTGACTAACAAGTGCAAAATCCCACGTAAAAAAAGATTCTTTTCACTGCACCTGAACAGGCTGGTATGAATACAGTTCTATGGAAGTGATGTTTCCAGAGCTTTTGAGCATTTGGATGAGATGCAGTAGTACAGAAACACTCAGGTGAAAGTTGATTCCAGGTATCAAATAAGACATAATTCTCTAATTTACAGAAGAATGTTAATAATAAAATATTTTGATACATGATTTCAATTTCCAACTCCTGTAAAGTCATAAATTCACGTAAAAGAAAACAAAATATAGTCAACCCTTGTAGAAATTTTCTGAACAAGGTTTCAATATACCTTATCTTGTTTCACTTGTCATTTTAGGTCTTCAGATCTAGAGTGTCCCAATCCATGCATCACACAGCATCCCATTAGCAATCAGTCTGTCAGCATAAAGATCCCTGTTACATCACATACACAGAAAAATTATTCATGCAGGTGTGCCTTGATGCTGCTTTTCATGGGCAGTGGAATTCACTTTTGCATAGTGACAATCTTCTGGGATTTACAGGTTGACATCAACTTCAGCTCCCGTGTATCTGAGAGAATCCAAATTGGCAAATTTATTGACAAAAGCAATAGGGGATAACCTGCCAGTTATACTGCTCTTGGCCCTTAAAAAACTATGAAATTATTAATATTGGGCAGAAACTGAGTCTGATAAGTTGCTTAGGAATCAAGTACCACTTGGTACAAGCATGAGCTTCACTTAATTGTAAGAGAAGAGCAAATGGGAGGGGAAATTAATAATCACTTACTGGTTTGCATAATTACATAGGATTTGATTTGCTGGAGCTCCTGTTTCTGTCACTGTGTGCAGCTCCCCAGGGTTACAGGCACTGCACGGGACAACTTCCCAGTTCATGACCAAGGCTGTGCTTTAGGAGTCAAAGACCTGCTATATCTTTGAACAGAAATCTTTTGTGTAGTTTGAGATCAGCAGATCTTAGATGTATATTGAAGAAAGTCTTTTAATGTGAAGTTGAATTACAGGTTAAAAAAAAAAGTACAAGGTTGTGTGAGGCATTCCCAATGCTTTGATTGCAGCCAATTGTCAGTAGCTCAGTGGGGAAACACAAAACGCCTGGCACCTGGATTGAGATCTACAGTCCTCTTAGCACATCATGAAAGCTCCACAAAAAGCCCTGTTTCCTTCAAAGTGGTAGAATAAATTAGTTTAAGAGCTATATAGACAGCAATTTTTTAATTCCTCAGTTTTAGCTACGTGGGCACTTAGATAGCTGGAAATACCTGCAGTGTACACACCCTTTGATAGGAAGGCAGGGCACAGTGAGGGATTGCATAGGGTAAGGATACTAAAACACTTAAAAGACAGCAAAAAATGTCCACCAAGATTATGTCACTCTGTGTCTAAATCTCCTCCATGCTGTTTGTGTAAGATTCAGCCCTGAAAGAGACTGCAGAAACCTGTTATTAAATTAATGGAGTGGCATTTGTCTGCATCAGCTGATTGCAGGATTTGATCTTCCTTTCTAAGCTCTCTTGGACAGAGAGTTAGTTTCCTAAATTTTTTATACTGGGTAATACATTCCAAAATAGTGCTGTAAAAAATATCTGAGGGTTCTAAAACTGTTAGGTTAGAAGCTTTTGATAAAAACAATATTTTCATTCTAAAGCCATGTAGCTTCAAACATCAGTCCTGGGACTGGTATAACTGCCTGCAAGTTTTAAGATGAAAATGGAAATCTACCTAGTTTGAGCTGGATTTTTCTTTAGCTGGAAGGACTTCACTTCTTCAGAGAACTCTTCCTCCTCATTACCACCACCTTGAACAAGTGAGGGGACAACAGGGGGGCAATTCAATAGAAAGAATCTAAGAAGTACTATCAGTGGATATAAGCAATACTCAAACTGCTCTCCAGGCAGAGGTTTTCAGTAAGAGCTGGAGCACACATGTCTGTATCTCACTGTAAAACAGATTCCAATTGTCCTTTTGTTGGTGTTCTAGACTACAAGATGAAACTCTTTTACTTCAAGCCTTCTTCCAGCCCAGAGAAAACACAGTGCTCTTCATTGTCTTTCACCTTCTTTCATGCCCATCCCAAAAGTGCTCGTGTCAATAATCCTGTTCTTTACTTGCTGTCCTAAAACCTCAGCTAGTCCTGGCGAGGAGGAGATGTTCCCCAGTGCTGCAGTAAGAAGAAATACATGTTTTGTAGCACATTTTGCCCCTGACTGATCCTTTGGTCTGCAGGCCAAATGTTTAGTGGAATTGATCCTTGTTTTACACGTGATTTGCCTCTGTTTACAGTGCTAGAAGGTAGAAATCTCACTGACAGATGTTTCTGTTCAGCAGCAATTACCAAGTCTGAATGGAGCAGTTTTGCTGAGTTGAGAATGTTTTCAAAGAGCTGCATCACCCTCCACAGAAAGAGGAAAACCACTCAAACCAACAACAAAACTAGCTGTGGAATAATCCCTCTCAAGAAACTATATACAGGACACAAACTCGTAATACTGTCAGTATTTACCATTGCATCCAAGGACCTCTCTCAAATACTTCAGTGTTGCTGTGGATCTTTCATCCAACTATGACCTGGAAGAGACTCACTGGTGCAAAGCAGTCAGTTTGTGCAGTATTGCTGTGCCAGGTTCCCAGGTGAGGTGGGTGAAGCACATCCTGGCTGAGCACCCAGGTCCTGCTGAAATTAATGGCAAAATCCACATTCAGCTCAGGAACAGCAACTCCAAGGCCCATCATACAAAGCACTAAATGTTAGAAAACTGGAAGAGGCCCAAGAGCCATGATTATTCAATAACTTCTTAGCAATCTGGTCTCTACCATATTTCCAGGGAGATGAAAAAGAAATACTTTGGAATTTTTGTCTAATGATGGAAATAAAAACATTCTCACATTCTTATATTTTTTGAAGCTACAGCTTTCAAAATAGAGGATGTGTCTTCCTGTGGAGGTCAGAGACTGTTACAGGTGCGTTCCATCCTCAAGCAGCGGTCGGGGAGCTCAGAGAGGGTTTGAAGCCATTCTGAATTTGTTCTGAGTGACCTTCTCCCTAATGCCTGGGGACAAACCATGTCTGTTCCCCACAGGCCAGCATAAGGTCACTGTAACAACTACTACTGATCACTTTTCCAGACATGGACATTTCAGTGAAATCTTAAACAAGGCAATAAAATTGTCTTCAGAGCCACTTTGAAGAGCTGCTTTGAGTTTGACCAGCATCTTCCCAGCATTAGTCCCTATTCTGACATCTTACACTTAGTCAAAAATACAGTTGACACTGTCACAACTTATTTTTGAGGCTATGGGTAAGAGTTTTCTTTTCAGGACAAGGCTGATGGATGTTGCTGTCATTCATTCATTCATTTGCAATTTTTTTCTTTTCTGAACCAGCACTTTTCTGATGCTGCTGTATGAACCCATATCCCACAGGGGAACATGCCATATGCACAGGAGATTTGTCCATTACTGCCACGTATAATTCTGCAAGAATGACCTCTTTTTTCCTTAAGGTTATTACAATGTAAAAGTTTATGATGATCTAATTTATACTGCCTCTACAATCAACATGGTTCTTTCACCATTTCTACACTTCAGAGTGGGTTTTAAGGAAAAAAGCCCAAACAACTACCTTCCATTTCCTTCTTCTACTTTCTCACTTTCAGACATTCTCATAATAAATTTATTTGCCACAACAAACATCTCTTTTGCATGGAATGAAAGCACTCACATGGCATTCTTTGAATCTCCTCACTAGTAACCCTGTCTTTCTTTTAAGAAAAGGATTTTCAAATTCTCATTCCTACAGCCAGTAACTGAGCAGATAAATGGTGAACAGTATAATAAATCCTTCTGAAATAGATGCATTAGTACAAGAAATAAAAAACATCTGCAAACAGGAGAAGATTTAAGGTGAGCTTCACAGGGTTCAGGGAAAAGTTTACACTTCTGAAACATGACAAGATAAATATTTTCAGCCAATAACGAAAGACACAAATATATAAACAGAAATCAGGGTCTGTGTAAACATTTGGGAACACGGAGTGGGTTTTTATGGTATATACGAAGTTAGAGGGGCAGGTGCCCTGAATCCTGAAAAGAAACACTGGAATTTCAAGTCCAAGGTTGTTTATGAATGTGACCTGCAGCCCTTCTCTGCATCACCTCGATGGCAGTGACTCTCTTAATGCCCTCGTGTGTCCAATCCAGCAGCAAAGGTTTGGAAGGTCCCAGCAGGTGAAGTTGCCTTTTCCCAGCACACTGAGTTTGTGGCTCAGTGTGACATGAGAAGGGCATCGTGTCCCTCCCCACCCCAACACTGCTGCCTTTCTTTCCTTCACTAGATGGGCACTGGGACATGGGAGTTCTGTTCCTGGGCACCTGAGAGATAACTCTTAGAATAAGATGGTCTTTTGGGGCCAGTTTATCTGTGGGTCCTATGTCAGAGTCTAGACAGGCCCAGACTGCACGACAGCGTGACCCAGGGGGGAGAACACCCACACAGCTGAGTGTTTGCTGGTCTTTGCAGAGATTAGAACAATCTCAAACAAAGTTTGTTAGGACAACTATCAAACCAAGTATAAATGAGCTGTATGTCACATCACAACAGAAATTAGAAAGACAAGAGAAAAGGCTATTCCTGACTTTGTCTTAAGTAATTTTCTGAAATCGTTCCTGTAAATATGATTGACCTGGTAAAGGAAAAAGCCCTTAATATAATTAAATTTGACATGTTTTGTAAGATCAAACTAAGCAGTAGTTTGCAACAGTGAAATTCAGGAGCCAGATTCTGTTCAAATGAGTGGGCTATAGCAGTTTGAAAGACAATGAAGTAGAAGGAACAGAGAACTAAAATCCATAGGAAGCAGCCTGGAAACCATGCTGTTAGACAGTCAGGGGAGAGCTCTGGAAACTCCTCTTTATCAAATGGTGAAAATGCAATGGACAGAGCAGGTACTGAAGGGGTTTCAGTGTAAAGTTTGTAGGCCTTCAAGCCACTTTTTCTGAATGGAACTCAAATTATGGCAGCAAGTAAAATTCTAAAGCATGGCTGCCTAAGAGGCTACAATTCCAATATGACTGCCAAAAATAAGAACAAAATATAGTACAAAACAAACTTTGGAAGCTTAGCAGAATGCATGTGGGATGTCAGTACCCCCAGAGACCTTTCAGTGAGACAATCTTTTCTACTTAGCTCTTCAGACACAGTGAATACAAGGAACTCAGAGCAGTGAAGTAGAACAGCTTTTGAGGCATTCCCGAAGATACAGGTATCAAAAAGTCTGAGCAGCAGATGTATTAAGAAGACTGAAGGAGTGCATTGCCTCTGAATTTGTACCTTTCAAAAACACATCAACTCTCCTGTATCCTTGGTGGGGCTTCCTGTGGGATTATACTCAGCCCAGGTGTCGGGAGCTCAGCCCCAGCAGCACGAGCTCAGCAGGCACTGAGTCAGGCTGAGCCCAGAGAGCCCTGCAGGCCTTGCCAGGCTCAGCCCTGGCATCTGCAGCTCCCCCCAGCCTAAAGGGTTTCCTTCCTCTTGGCCCTGCACTGCAGAGCCCCCCAAAAGCTGCATTTTGCCCCTGTGTGCAGGTGTCAATGTGCTGGAACACCAGCCAGCATTGGGGGTGACCAGATACACAGATCCTGTGCTGGGCCATCTCCTAATTACACCTCTCTTTATGTATATACACAGAAAATATACCTGTATCATCTCCTCTGGCTTTTCCCTTGCTTTGCTTCAGCTGAAAGTTGTATGTTATGCACAAAACAACTGAATCATGAATAACAAAGGCATGTTATTTAATTCCTTTAGTGGAGACCAGCAATTACTGTATACTGACTGTTCAAGGCTGTTATTTTTGTAAACAAGAAAGAAACTAAATGAGCATAGAATTTATCATTAGGAAATGGTCTCGTGTTCAATTAATACACATTCAAGAGAGCCCCATGTGCATGTGCTCCAGTCAGTGAAGTGCTGCAGGAAAATAGGAAGAGCTCTCCCAGGGTGCAGCACACCCTGCTTTCCCTGCCATATGCCTTCTAAATATGTTCCTCTGTGTCACTGCACTCACCAACCAACTTGCTGATTCCTGGCAAATTGATTCTGATACACTCAAAACATACAATTCCTAAAGAATAGGTTTGCTCATTAAAAAGAGAAACAAACCTCCAAACCAAACAAACAAAGAGAAACACCCTTATAAAAGTGATAAGTAAATTCTGGCAGCAGATATATACTTTCAAAATCTGGAAAAATTTCATCTTTCCAAACTATGGCCTCAACAAAGTACTGACATACAAAGCTCAAAAAACTCTATGGGGTATGAAACAGTAGCATTGATTTGGTTGAGGCAGTACAGACAAGAGTTATTATAAATGTAAAGAAAGCATGACATAAATTCAGGGAAACCATAAACTGTTTTGAGGTTAGCCTAAATGTGGATTAAAAAAAAAGTGAATTTTCAAGAGAAAACTGTAATATATCACCTTTTCTTTTTTTTTTCCTTTGTTTTTTTTTGGGGGGGTAAGGCTAGAGGAAGCTTAAGGAGTTCAAATAATTAATAACCTGCTGGTAAATCACAGATTTTAAATAATATACTAAAATTTATATTTATGGTGTTATTTTTTAACACTGTGCCATGAAGTTTTACAACAAATGGGATAGGAAGCTTTGCTCCTAAAAAGAGACTTTTAAAGGCCTTCTAAATAGTCACAGAACAAGGAACCACTAATAAAGAGGAGATGGGGATATAAAGGATAGGGAAAGAAGAATTAAGTGATTTATATAAAATTCAAAGCACATTAACACATTTTAAGGGGGGAAAGAATATTATAAGAAATAATAAAGATGAACAGAGGTGAAGTAAGGTTGGATGAAGGCAAAACAGTAATAAATTAGCATCTACAGGTGATAACTAGGATTAGAAATTCAGGAGTTGAAACATTAGCAATTACTGTTAGAAACTCTTTCCTAACTGAAGAGGTATCAGTTGATTGGAAACCAGTGATTTATTTCAGCTTTCTTAAAATTATTTAAAATAGCTACACATCTGCAAGTTCTGCAGGTCTTTACTGTGGGCTTTAGAAACCCAATTTTCAGCTTGTGTGTTGTTTATTTGCTTCCTAGAGCTAAAATGAGTCAGAACCCTTTTCCCAGCAAGTGGGGAACCTGAATTTCCAACTCCCCAGCCCCTGGATCCTGAGAGCTGCCTGGGTTTGGAGAAGTTAAAGTGTCCTGGGGCTTGGCTTTGCCCAGCCATGAACCCCAGAATTATTTGTTTTGTTTTATCCCAACTTTTGCAGTCACATTCTCCTTCCTAACTGTCCTGGAAGGTGCTCCTAGAACCAGTTCTGTGAACTGGCAAATGGCATTGAGGGCAGAAAGAAAGGGAAAATAAGAAAGGGTGTGTACAAATGTTTGCTGTTATTTAAGAAGCAGGCTTGGAATAGACACACTCCTATGACTGCACATTATGTGATGTAATAAACATTTCTTTTACAACATGAAACAATTCATTTTTAATACAGAACCCTTTTACAAATGGCTGTTTCAAAATATGAGCAGAAAAGTCCATCTGCAAATGAGATGGATAAATGAGGGAAGTGGTGAATATTCGTGGGGTGGATGTGATTGATTTCCACTGTGCTCCAGAGAATCCATCAAAATCTATCACATACAACACTGAAAAGATGTGATCTATGTTAAGAAGATTTTAGTGCTTAGAAGGCTCAATATAAATCTTTTTGCAAAGTAAAGCAAAAGCTAAACATTGCATGTTATGGTAAAGGCACTCTGAGGAGGATTTCACCTCAAACTTGATAGTGACTCCTGCAAAACATCACAACTCTTAGAAATGAATCGTGTCCATGTTAAGAAATTCAGCCATGTCACAAATCACAGAGAAATGGAACTTAGTGTACGTTCATAACGCCTCACATATGGTGCAGCACATTTATCTTGACTTAAATTCTAAACAAACAAGGCCCTAGTTATAAAATAGTATGTAATAATGAAATATCCAGTGACCACTGATGGCATCAGCAATATAGGGGGTTGCTGGAGAATTACTTTTTCCATCTTTGAAGAGTAGCTTTCTGTTCCTCAGAAAAATACACAATTAGACAATCTGAGGCTCTTATTGTGCATATATAGATAGATCTGCTGAATACTACACTGCCTTCAGTAAGTGTCTACCTATACTCACTGGGTTTTACCTTCTGTCTTTGGCATCAGTGGGTCCCTGGCCTTAGGACTGCTCTGTTCTTCATACTCAAAATTTCCAAAGTAACAAAAATTCTCATTCAAACCTTTTCAAGAATGTTGTCACCTAAAACAGCAGAAAATAATGTAAAATATTTCTCACTAAACTGTTCAAAGAGATTGGTATTTAAAGATTTTTTTTAGATAAAAAAGCTGTATTATGTGCAAGCTGTTTGCACACTCAGAATTGTATTCCAGTTCTTCCATGAGAACACTAACCCTTTGTGTCTAATTTTTTCTTCCTCAAAATTCTGTTTAATTTTGTCTGTGCAGATCTCTCCCTGGCTATTCACACTGAAAGATCTTTTTGAGACCATTTTGAAAATGCAGCCACTAATGAGAGAGATGATTAGGAGGCCTAGTAGTTTGCTATTAGCATATGGAAAAGTGAAACACTTTCCATGTGCATACCTATTTTTATCTGTTTCTTCTCCTGCCCTTAAAGCAGAACTGTTCTGTTGGATCACCTGCCTTCTGCAGGCACTGGAAAAGCAATCCAAGGTGGGAGCATCCTGGGATTGCTGAGGGAGCTGCCCAGGGAAGTGGTGGCTCATCTGCACATTATCTTTGTGCTACTGTCTCTCATAGAATGAGCAGCACAGTTGTGTCAACTGACACCTTTGAATTTAAATTAAGATCCTTTTTGTCAAATTCTTTGATGATATTTCAACGCTTCATGTAAACAAAGATGTGTACAAAGATGCCATATATTGGTAAGTACAGTAAGTACATTTACTGCTAAGTGTTGTATGTTAAGAATCTCCTCCAAGTTCATCCATTTAGCTTTTGGCTCTGAGCCTATCACAAATAAAGTGCATTTGACAATTGCTTTTGAATATTCAATGCAGTACATCAGGCTTAATCTCCAGCCTCCAAGGTTAAATCTGCTAACAATTTCTTATTAAGCACAAGACAAAAAAAAGTAAACAAATCCATCTTCCATTGGGCTTCTGCACTTTAATTTTTTCTTTTTTTACTGACAGAGACTGTCCACTGCTTAGGAGAATGAACAGATTCAATAGTAGTGACAATCTGAAATTTCAAACAAGGTTAATGTTGGGTTCAACTTAGAGAAGACATTATATTCTTCAACACAGCAAAATCACAACCATTTCCAAAACAACAGGCAGACCAAAAACCCCAAATTCGGAAGCACTGGCTTTGAATTTCTTGTCTTTAGGTTGACCCCAGCAAAAAGTCACCATTGTTGCCCTTCTTATCTGATGTCTCCTGATGAAAAGGGAAGAAAGGGACCGAGCTCTGACAAATGATCTGCAGAAGCCTCTTCCAGGGGCTCCAGGAATCTCCCTCAGTGGCTGAAGGAGCTGCTGGATTCCCTCCCTGGTTCCAGCCTGGCCGTGCCTGAGCCAGGCAGAGACATCCCCAAAGCTCAGCCCAGCCCCCTCACACCAACTGCAGCCACAAGAGCTGCAAGACCTTTGGGAAGTTTGACCTGGGGAGCTTTCCTACATCCTCCAAAACAATGCCTGCTCCTTACTGGAAGTTACGAATTTCAAACTGAAATATCTAATGACGCTACAAGGCACAAGTAGTTTTATCAATTTTAAGCCACTGTAGACTGTTACTAGTCTGAGTATACCTTTTGAAAGAAAAGCAGGAGAAGGCAGCTATCCTTTTTTCATTCTCATAACAAATAATAATAAAATAAATGCAAGTTTCTGCATTTATTTTAATAGATTTTAATAATATCTTCAAGAAGTACTTGCACAAGTTGAATCAAATATTTTCTGAACATCAATCTAGCAGTCAAGTGTGTGTGTTTTCAGGGACATAAAAAACCACAAAACAACAACAACTAACCTCCCCAGCCAGCAGCCTGGCCAACACTGCTTGCCTGGAAGCATGGAGGAGTAATTAGACCAAAGAGTAACAAAGAGAGAAAACTACTTCTAGAAAGTCTGGAGGGCTCGATTTTTCTTATATTGCAAATACAATACTCTTGTCCAGAAAAATATGTATAATGCAGATCTACTAAACTGAAAGCAGGCTTCAGAGGGGCTTACAGAGAGCTCTAATGGTACTCCAGGGCCTGGGAAGGGTCTTCTGCCCTCAAGATAAGGAATCCATTGGCTGGCAAGAAAAGCTTAAGAAGATTGCAGAATCAAGGGTTTCTAAAGAGCAGAATATTAGAAGTTCCAAATTTATGACAGTACTAGAAAGAGACAACTCCATTTCAGTGATCAGGTGAAGGTGGAGATTGAATTAATAAAAAAAGTGAAGGAGATAGTAAGTAATATGAAAGTAATATAAATTAAAAGTTATGAGGCATCGAAAATTGATCAGATAAAGTAGAGATAGTGTCTTTAGCCCAGCAAATCTCAAGATATTTAAGCATAGTCTTAATTTTCAGGTTTGATATTAGGATTAGTAGCACAAAGGACTTTTAATAAGCTCTATTTTTCATGTTGAAATAAGAAATATCATAATCTAAATACACTGTCTCAGTTTAAGTTTTGAATCCTCTCTCAGAAAGTTGGACTGCTAAGATTAAATCAATTATGTCATTTTTAATTTGTAATAAATTTTTGAGGGTTTTTTTCATGAAAAGTTTAAACTCCATAGAAAGGAGAAAAAAATAGAATAGCATATATGTAATACCAAACCATATAATTCATAGCATAGTAATTAGAGGTACAATTTTAAAAAGTGCAAACAGTAATGCTTTATATGAAAAACAAACAAACAAACCCCCCAGGATAAGTTGTTGCTCAGGAAGATGAGAAAATAATCTGTTGTCAGTGAATTATTAGGAAGGATGTTAAGGGAAAACTTACCAAAGATAAACATTATAAAAATCAGAAAACCTTGGGGAAAAAAAAGAAAGAGAAAAAAACCCCAAAACCCACAAACAAAAACCCCGCAAAGAGTAGTAAAGGAGAGGAGGCAGAGGAAATCTCCTCTCTCCTAATGCTCATTTTCTAATAAATCATGGAAAACTGGAGTAACTCCAGAAGATCAAAGGAGAGGCAATGTTGTGCCCATACAAAAAAGGCCAAGAGGGATGAATCAGGTAACCACAGGCCAGATGCCCAACTTCAGTTCTTGGCAACAGAACACAAAGCTGCTGCAACAGCCTGACAAATTAAAGTGTAGAAGAACACTTGATTCCCAGCTAAATGATTTTAGAGACTATTGGTCTGGACTAAAATCTCGATTTTATTCTTTCAAAAGATTATAATTTTTTTGATGAAGGTAATCACCTATATGTAATAAATGTAATTTTTTGTGAGACATAAGTACAATTAGTGTTGTACTCCATCCATGCAGAAAAAGGCAGCTGATTACTCTGGAGGCCAACCCTTCAATTCCTGGGGTTTCCTGCTTTCAAAGAATTAAAGAGGGCTATGGCTCCAACCAAGTGAGGATGTGAGGATGGAGCAGCCCTGCAGGTATCAGTGTCTGGGGTCTGTGCTTCACCTCTGACTGCTCAGCTGGGGAGAAAACTTGTAAGAAATAAGAGGGAAGTTTGCATTCATTTTTCACACAATAAATAATTATTTAAAAAGTTGCAAAGAAAATTCCTTGATGAGTATATTTCTTATTCAGAGCTTTGCTCAGAATATTTTTGACCACCTTGAAACAGGAAGCAAGAGGAGACTTCTATGGGCAACACCAATGCACAGGGGAACTACATTATCTCCATGACTTTCTAAAGATTTTCTTGGGACAATGATTTTTGCTTTATGCCATATAATTTGCTTTTTTCAAAAGTAACTGAGACAATTTGACATAAGGAGGCCTTAGTCACCAACAGATTTTTGGTTGAAAACAAAAGATGTCTTCCTACACTGTTGAATAAAACGTAGGCAAAGCACAGTGAAGGATATTGAGGCCCCACTCTGCAGCCCATCAGTGTTCCTGAAGTCATCAGTGGCAGCAGGACAGGCTATTAAGTCATTTTGATATAAACTCTTAAGACAGAAAAAAGGTGAAAAATATAAACAGCTCAAAGGATGTGAATTCCTTCTATTCCTCTGACAATATGGAAGATTATGTTCCATAAGAATAAATAATTTCTTAAATAGATCTCTTCTGTTTTCAGTATGAGGTTTGGATTTTTGGGGGGCTTTTTTTAGTTTAGGGTTTTGTGGGGTTTTTTTTGCTCCTTCCTCTCAGAAACAAGTCCTAGAATAGATATCTCCAGAAAAAAAAAAAAAAAAAAAAAAAACCACAAAAATCAAGGAATAGCTCCAGACATGAAATGAAGACTTAAAAGTGTCCATAGGGAGGAAAAAAATACCCCCAAAAAAAACCAACAGAAAAGAAAACCCCCAAAACACTATGGTTTCTACAGAGATGAAATTTTCAATCCATTCCTTGTTCCAGCCAAACTTCCAAGGCACTGCAGATGTGCCTCTTCGCGGGGCTTCCCTCAAAAATCAAGGGACCTTAGGCTGTGGCTCGTTCGTGCTCGTTCCTTTGTGCAGCGCAGAGGGGTCTGGCACTGGAACCTGCCCCGGCTGTCCCGATCGAGCGCAGGCTGCCCCGAGCCCGTTCCCGTTCCCCGGCAGTTTCCAAGGAAACCGGCGGAGATGCCGACACGGGCTGCCCGCGGGGGAGATCTCAGAACCGCTGCTGCGCTGCCACCTTTGCAGTGCTTTGGGTGCTGGACTGTAAAATGCTAAAAATCTAAATTCGTATTGACAGAACCTGTACAAAAAGCAAAGCAGATGGAAAGGCGGTGATGAAGCACTTCTGGCTGCAGGGATTGGGGACTGGGAGCTGCGTGGGGAGCCCTCCCTGCCCTGGCCAGCCATGGGAAATGAGAGCTGCAGCTCATTAGCACAGCGAGGACACCTCCTCTGGTTCAGCCCTGGAAACACTTTAGTCAATTTATATTTCTTTGTGGACTGCCCTTATCATGAGGCAGTATGACACGCTGATTTTTACAATAGATTTATGCTAGAACTTTTACTTGTCAGCCAAAAAAAACCCTCCAGACAAAAAAAGATCAATAGTACTTCAGAATAAAGGAGGAGTCATCAAATTACTCATTAGAAAAACTCTCCCTCCCCTCTCTTTTCTCATCCCAGCCTGTCATTCAAAGCAGAATCATCATCATCATCATCAGTACACACAGGAAAAAATGTTGGGATTTTTGTTTGGTTTTTTCCCCTTCATGCTGACACCAGAATTTCAGGTCCTAGGTTTTTTTAATTAAAATAGCAAACTGAATCTGAGAGCCAAACTGAGCTTCTGTTACTTAAAGGTTTAAAATTGGGCTGTAGGAGCACAGGGGTTCTGTGACAATAGCATTGGGCATCATACATACATACATTGGGACCTTTTTCAATGGCTTTTATTAACAATAAAGCACTTATAATTGATAATGGGCTCTGGTACAGGAATGTTTTCCTCAGAGGCATCTTGTCACAGCTTCTCTAACTGTGAAGTTCTCCTGATCAGATTGTCAGAGACATTTCTTAGTGCAAAGAGTGGACAGACATCACTTTCCCCAGAATCTACGATCAGCAGGCTCGATTTCTCTTGTGAATTCATCAGAACCCAAATCTTTGATCTCCAGAAAAGAGGAATGTTTTCTGCATCAGTAAAAAGGTGCTTTGTCTACAAGGCTGCCTTCTCCCCAAAACACCCAACCAGCCCCACACTCAAACCCAGCAAACCCCAATCCAACAGCCCCAGCAGCCCCATCCCTGGCAGGGGTTCTCTCTGTGCTCGGACTGTCTTGTTTGGAGGGCAGTCCTTCAGTGCATCTCCCTGCTCACCGAGACAAGGCCTCCTAAGGCCTTTAACCGGCTCTTCTGAAGTGTGGAATGACACGAGCTGTCCATGGTGCTGCAGGACTGACTGCAGGCTCACAGACTGCCCTGAGCATTTTGAAATGTGTTACAGACTCAAACGATTTGAATCATTTTAGCCAAACTGGTTAGGTTATTAAATGTAACAACTGTGCAGTAATTGCTAAATATTTTTAAATGCAATAATACTTTTCAGTTATTGAAAAATTTAATGCTAGGACTCTCTAAGATAACCGAATATGTGAGCATTAGAGTAGATCAGAAGTTGGCAATCAAGTCTTAATTACATGTACTTCCTATTAAATCTTGCTGTAAGATAAAATGATTTCAGAACATAACCCTAATTCATTTATATTCTACAACCCTTGTGAAAAAAGAGGCACAGTGAAATCAACTTCCTACACTATTTAATAAACAGCTTTGTAAATAAAGTGAAGGCCCAAGTTTGAAAGCAAGGTGCAGGCAATGAGACTGCAATAATCTTTGTTTGCACATGCAGACAGGAGAACTACATGCTTAGCCATCTGTCTGCAGAAATAGCAGCTTTTATTCTTTGACTCAGAAAATACAGTTTTGAAATTGTACCCTGAAACTTCATAGACTACAATAAAAAGTAAGATTTGTTTTTATAGTCCTCCTACCATATAGTGGTAAACAATAACAACATTTCTTGGAAATATAAGGATGCAATGCTTCTAGCCTGCCCATTTGCTTTCCATCTTCCCATCTATTCAGATTGCATGGGGCGGGAGAAAGAATGTGTTTATTAAGAATTTGTATGAGAACAGATTGACCCAAATGTCTGTTACCAAAATAGATTATATTAGCTAGAATGGAGCGTGGTGCTTCCATGCAATCAGCAGCAGCCTTATGAAAATGTCAACTCTTATATATACATTCTGATGCAGGATAAGTCAAATTCTTTTTCAACTCTGTAAAATAAGTACATTAGAAACACTGAGCTTTGTCCTAAGAGCACAGAATAGAACTCTCCTAGAAATCCCGTCCTTGCAATCAGTTTCTTTCAATGCTGAGTCTTATTTATCACTCTTGTAGAGCACCAAAATAAACTGAGCAGTTCCAGACAGTCCTTTTGAGCCATGACTCACTCAGATGAGCAGACAGGCTCTGACAGACCAGAGCAGAGCTCCTCGAGTCTGGTCAGATCCCCCCAGACGGGACAGTCCAGCAGCTCATTCTGAACCTTTAGGACAATGTACAGTTGCCCTGTAGATTGCAAAGGGTAGGACAAGTCTTTTGCCCTGCAAACCACTGCAGTGCTTCCATTGCATCTCCCATGTCAGAAGGAAACCCTGGGCACCAGAGACCCCAGAGCACTGCAGTGTGAAGATGTTAAACCTGCAGTGTGCTGCAACCTGCTAAACAAAGATGTGCAACTTGCTGTATTCCACCTGAATATTTGTCTTAACCATTTGCCATCTAGGTTTTTGTTTAAATGCATCCCTGTAAGGGCACATAGGAGAGAGAAAGGCCTATTTTAGTCTCAATAAGTTACAGCTATTTCTCTTATCCAGAGTCTTCTCATAATTCGCTAAACAAGAGCTGCAAGATCTGGATTAGCTAAAAAGTTACTGCAGAGTTGAGTGTCATCTTATTAATAATGATCTCCAGAATGTTTCACAGTGCCACAGAATCAGTTGGTAAACCAGTAAATGGTCAATCAATTCATGTAAAAAAAATATAGCAGCGGAAGAAACCAAACAAATAAGAAGAGAATCTCTCCACTCCTAGTTTGCAATTGGTAAACCATTTACAACTTTTATGTGCAAGTGATCAAGGTATTATTATTTCTTCTAGTAAAGCATTTTGCAAGTCATGACTCTATAATCAGCTTCTGGTTTGTATATTTGTATGCAGGAAAAAACCCTACTGGCTCACTTATGAACTAGTCAGTGCTGTTGCTTTGTGTGTTCACCCTTTACACCTTTCAGTTAATTTAGCTACATCACTGAAGTTACTTGTTAGTACTTTCTTTTTCTGAATAGATTATCCCAAAACCTACTGGGAAGAATCCAAGTACATATTGGGTATACTCGCCTGCTTGCAAATTTATGTGCTGCCTTTTCATTAATAATCTTGCAAGCAGGATTTCCTTGCTGAAATGCAAGTACCAACAAGCCATGGATAATGATCTGTGTTTTATATGAAATTATATCTTAAACACCCTTAAAGATTAATAATAAAGAGATCTCTCTACCCTGAAACTCAATATTAAAGTGTTCACGGTAAGGCTACGAATTTGTTGTTTATAGGAATTGATTCATTATAAGAACAGGTGCCTAAAAAATGAAGCAGTAGCATTGGCCTGAGACCATCCCAGCACTCCCAGTGATCTCATCCTCCAGCCCCATGTCCCTTCCTCAGTGAAGGTTTGTATTTCTGATGAAGCCAGGCATACACTGCACACAGGTTTAACATGTTCCATGATGCATTTGGAACCCTGTTCCACACATTCAGTTGAATAATATCAAGCAAAACTCATGGTAACATCCATTGGGACTAGAAAAGAAAAGCACTGCCCATTGTCCCCCAGTGTGCTGGCTCATCAGGGGAACAGACTGGACAGGAAAGGGGGTCCCACTGGCTTGGTTTTATGAGTAATCTGTTAAATAAACCCACTCGATTGTTTAGATACTTGTTTTAGAGTAGAAAGATGGCAGTGGGGGCTTTACTCCTCCCTAGTCCATACTACTGGGGAAGCTTAAAAAAGCAGAAAAGCTTAATATACATATTATAAAAAACAAGCAAACAAAAACAAACAAACAAAAAAGCATTAATTTATGTCTTCCACTCTGCAGGAGTTTGTTACTTAAAAAATACTGTTTCGACAAGGAAATAGCTATACTAACTTTGATTTATGACTTTTTAATTTTACAAAATATTAGAATTGGTCTTCAGCCAGGAACGTTTAATAGTTTAATTTCTGAAAGAGAGAAAAAGAAATGAGAAAAAGGAAAGCTGATGAAAGTGCTATGGTTATGGTTACATTTCTCACAAAATTAATTATGTTAGTGAAAAGTAATATGCGCAGATGTTTCTAACAGGTCACACTAACTAAATGTCACAAACAATTTTAATATCCCCATTGAACAACAGTGTCCAAGGTTGAAATTCCTACTAATTTGAGGACTAGCCTTAAAAATGTGGCTCTCTTTCAGTAGCAGAAAACAGAAGTCTGCCTATAGCTTTAACAGGATTTTCAACTGCCTTTGGGCCAGATATTTAAAGTGCCTAAAGATGAAGAAGATACATATGGGATTTACAGAAGTGACTAAGTGAAATTCAGTGGGAAGTAGATACTGCTGTCTAAATTGCCTTTAAATAATTCTGTTAAACATCTGACTGTACTGTCAAAGCACCTAAATAGAGCCTTCTTTGGGAGGTGCAGCTCTTGTCTTCAGCACTGCTGGACAACGTGCCCAGTGGTTACAGATCTTTTGGGTTTTTTTGTTTGGAAATCACACCAACTTTGAGATGTTAAAAAGCAATGGGTTATTTGGAAATATTATTTGAAGTGACTAAAAAGTCTTGCAACCCAGGAGCCATATTCCATTGCAGCCTCTCGAAATCAAACCCAGAATGTTCTCAAATTTTACTATAGAGCCTTCACTGTACAAAATGAATTTTTCATTTAGCTTCACTACTTTTAAAATAAAATGCCTTTTGCAATGATTTGATTACATTCATTTCATCATCACTTTCTTGTGATCATGTTATACCAAATGATGTCCCCGGGGGGGAAAATAGAAGAAAAAAGGAAGAGGTGACACTATCACAACACACATATCTGAGAGCAATTTACTTCTGGATTTCTTAATTCAGATTCAGTTTAAAAACTAACAAGTTATTTTGTTATCATTGGACTTGGGTTTTTTTGAAAGAAGATTATGTCTTAGGGCATCTTTCTCCTGGGCTCTGCCCTGGCAGCTGTGACTGGCTGGTGGGACATGAGCAAGGATGGCTTTACATCCCTCCCTCCCTGCATGCAAGGATGGCTTCTCCATCCCTCCCTCCCTCCCTGCTGCCAGGGCCACAGAACCACCACTGCCCTCTTTACTTCCCACTGCAAAGGCTCTTTCAGGCCATAAACTGAGACTGTAAATTGGAACAAAGTACAGGCATGTGCTCCTGTCAGACAGATTTGATGCAGCAGAACCTTGATTTTCCAGCAGCCCCTCCACCTTGTGCTCTCACTGACCTGGGAGCAATTCCACTGGGACTTTCTGTCTCCAGCCAGAGATCTGGTTTTAGAGCCCAAGAACTAAAGCTGGGACAAAACTGCCCAACAGCCTCTGCCTGGACATGGTCACTCAGTCACCACTTCAGGCTAAAACGGTGCCAAAAAATACCCACGTGTGTTACCCAGCAGGACGTACAAGAGTGAATCCCTGAGCTGTGAGGGGTGATTAACACACTAATTCTGCATCAGCAATCCAGGTGATGGATACAAGAACCAGAACTGTAGTTCTGGAAATCTGGAACTTCAGTTTTCTTTTTCTTTACATTCCAAGTCCTAAATATAATGGCAGGAAAACTATGTGCACCAAACAGCTGTAGCTTAACCTTTTTGCATTAAGAAAGTAAGAAAACAGACCAGTAGGGGAAGCTTTACCTTATTTTTTCTAAGCAACAAATTTGGAGATTTTGTAATGATCAGAAGAATCAAATTGAAATCTTGAACAAAATCTTTATAAGATGATGGAGTTGAGAATTCTAACCTTATTTCCTGGAAAATTATTTGTATTACTGTGCTAATAAGTTTGCAAATGAGCTCTTCTACTACATTCTGTTAGAGATGAGAACACTGAGAAAAGGAGGAATTTTTTTAAATAGGTCTAAACAATTATTAATTTTCCAATTATTAATTTCATTGTGATTCAATATGGAAATGTTTTCTTTATTTTCAGGCTAAGTTGTTAGTCTGAATACACATGGCATAAAAAAAAAAAAGCTAAAGATAATCTACAAGTACCTATCTGGATTTCCACTTTTCTTTCTCCCTCCCCTTAAGAATTTGGGATTAGACTTTCTGTATGACAGTAAACAAAAAGGATTAACCTTATCACCTCGTGCATTACCTCTAAATGGAAAGTAAGAATCAAATCACATATCAGATTCTACATAAATTCTTATTTATTAGGCAGAATTGTAGTCTCTTATTGGAATTTTGGTTTGCCAATTACCCTTTCTGAAATGCAAAAGCCAAAACCTCTAAAAGCTTTTTAAAACCCTTTTCCTTGCTTTCTCTTAAATAATCTCTATTAAAGGGTTCATTTCTTGAGAAATGTTTCATAGTAGTTTATACATTTGCTTATAAAAACATTTAGTTTATAGGTTTTCTTATAAAACCCGCAGAAAAGCTGTAGATGGATTTACCAGAAGTCCCTGTCCCCTCTATATGGAACAATGGAGCACTGCTGCCCCTGTGCCACCACTCCTCAAGCACTTTGCTTCACCAGCTTCAGCACTGACTTTCCAAAGATGTTGGGCCTAGACCCTTTCAGCTTTTCATGTGGGCATTTCAAAGCAGAAGACAATTTTGTTAATTCCGCTGCTTATATTTTTTGGTTCCAAAATAAAAGCAGTGCAAACACCCAAAGCTTGCTCACTTATCCCAAGGAATTCCCTCTTGGTTGCATAGCCATTGCTTCAGGAATGAGGAGAGGGAGATTTGTCAGGAGAGTTTGCCTATGTTGCAAAGGCTTCTGAATTCTAAGCCTCCTCACGTAATGGAGGTCTTCTTTAAATAAAGAAAAGTTCATCTGAATTGTCAAGTCTCTTTCTGCCCCATTAATGCATTTTTAGAATTTAAAATCCCTGTTTCCCTCAAGAATAAAATTTCAGTGCCTAGACTGTATTTTCTGACAAAACGGACAAATTAATCACTTGCAAGAACTCAGAAGAGGCCGTCCGTGAGCTCGAGGTCCTGGAGCTGAGAACAACCAGCGTGTCCCGTGTCCTGCCGGCTGCTGGGGCGGCCCTGGGGACAGGCCCTGCAGGGCAGTGCCACCGCCTTCCTCCCAGCAGATGGAGACAGGAAAACAAGGGAAAACCAGGCAAAGGGAGGCGGCACAACCCCTGCCCGGCTCCCAGACCTGCGCTGTGTCCCGGGGATCCGCATCTACACCGCGGCCACACCGGCACAGAGGGGCTGGGAGGGCACCGTCTGTCCCTCGGCCCTCAGAGCACGTTCCATGGGCCTGCTCTGCAACTCACCGGGAGGAGCACTGCCTCCCGAACAAGGCTCCTTGCTCCTCTGGCATCGCTACAGCCCCCTGCTCTCCCATTCCTCTGCAATTGCCCAGCCTCTGTTCCCCTTGGTCACAGTGTCCCACACTGACCAAGGGATGTGCTTTGGGCACTGCGGCCACCCCCCAGACTGGCAGCGCCCGGGTGTGCCAGGCACAGCACGGGGGGGAGGAAGGCTGAGTTCCACACACAGAGTTCTGTCAGGATGAACTTTTGATGCGGTACTTGAAGACTAAACCCAAATCACACCTTTCCTCCCATTTCTACGTGGGGTTTTTTGTTACTCATTGAGAATATTTGGATTTCTTTCTTTACTCTCTGGCAAACAGTATTAACGCACTACTTTAAACATGAAGAAAACAGAACAAATACAAAACTGCAAGAACAGAAATCTGAGCTAGATAAATAAAAATAAAACTTCACTGGGAGATTGGTCAAACATTGGAACAGACTATCCAAAAAGGCTGTAAAAGTCCATCCTTGGAAACACTCAAAACTGAGGTAGATTTGAGCTTAGAGCAAATTGATGTGATGTTGAAGCTGAATCCAACCTTTGAGTAGGGGACTAAAACAGATTTCCACCAGAGGTTCCTTCTAACTAGAATTATTTTATGATTCTATGAAAGTATGTTGCTTCTTTTCTCATCTCAGATATACCAAAAGACAAGGTAAAAATATCATATTAGCAAAAGGAATAAGTAAAGCAATTATGTATTTTTTAAAGTTTTTTAGGACATAATAGAAAATAATCAGAACAAAGAGGACCAAGGCCCGAAGATATTTTATTAGGGAAGAAATGTTAGTATTTTTGTCTGCTGATCAAAAGCTACTTGTCAGCCAGTGATAACTGGGATTATTTGATAGTCTTTGGCTGCTGGAACTGACAGACATTCAACAATACTCCCACGGAAAGAATTTTTGACTAAAATTTAGCTGGTAAATCTGCCACTGATTTAAAAAAAATCCATCCTCGAGGAAGGCTGGCAATTCCTGTGAGGTATTTGATTAATAATTTTCAAAGCTTCATTAGATGAACGTTACCCTGGCAGTGAAGGCTGTCATGCAGAAGCACCACAAGAGCCACTTGTATTAGGCACTGCAGAAACGAAGATTATCAACAGACATCTGCAAGCTAAATAACTGAAATCAGTAAGGCAAGGACATAAGAGAAAAGAAGGACAAGGAAGGCAGGATCATAACTACCCCGAAGAAAAGAAAAAGAGTTTTTTGCAATGGATTTTGATATCTGAGTTTATGAAAGACAACAAAATCCAGAACCACAGACATTCTCTGCAGCTTCCAAGAGAGTTTTCCTGCTCTGTGGTGAATGGGAGCCCAGATAATCAGACATGGCAAGTGGCCACTCTGTTCAGAGCTGCTGTTGGAAGGACTGAAGCCTTAGATCAGGTTTAGATCCTGCCCCTTTATTCAGGGGACAGTGGGCCTGCTGAGCACCTGGCTCAAAAAAGCTTCCAAAGCCTCCAGATGTTCCTCATGGGAAGAAGCCTGAGGTTCTCTGCAACTGAGACAAAACTTAAAAATTCTGTCAAAGTATTTACTTTTATAAAAAGATAGGAAAAAGAAGGGGTTTTTTTAAGCAGAAATTTTCCATCTGGCTATTGCTGTAATTTGTCCTTCATAACAAGTGTGGACTTTTATAGAAAGTTGTACACAAACCCAAATTTTAGTAAGACCTGGACCTTTAAGAGACTCTCATTTTCTTGTCAGCTGTCATTTTCTCATGAGGCAAGATTCATATATGCTGGTTCTTTCTCATGAATCAATATTTTTGCATTTATGTGAACTTAAACATATGTGTTTGTAGGTTCATATTTAATAATATTAAAATTAGAGTAGTACATGCACCCAAGGACGCCACTGATAATTTCAGATTTTGGCATAGCTAAGCTAAACCAGAAGGCTTCCAAGATGTAAAAGATGAGTGTGCAGAGCAACAATACATTTACTGGCATATAAAGGTGGATGGAACTGACTGGACACAACAAAAGGTGGCAAAAGTCAACAGCATCAGGTCATCTAAAATAACTGCTGCAGCATTTCTCAAACACTACTGGTAAAGCAAATGCTACCTGGGAACAAGTTTAGAGTTTGGTGATAGACAATTCTATTCACATAAACTTTGGGTGAAAATTACTCAAAAGATAAGCACAGTACTAATATAATGTGCAGGCAGTGGAATTGCAGTCTCTGATGAAAACTTCCTGAGCAGAAGTTTCCAGCCCAGCTCCCACACCTGTCCCAGAGCAAACAGTGGCACTGCCAGGTCAGAAATGATGCACAGCAGATCCAGCAGTGACCATCGTGGATCCCAAGGCATCTCAAAGGGAACCAGGATCCTTCCCCATGGACTCAAGCACTTTAGGAGGCTCAATTTATGGGAGAGACTTAAGGCCACTACGACCCAACACACTGATAAAACCGGGAGGAACAGCATCTGTATCTTATTATCTACAACTGCAATGTTTGCATGTGTGAGATTCAATTAGAAATACCAGTACTGTCAGGAAGAAAGGGCTGACATGTATAAATGAAAATAATGTGCTTACAAAAGAATATAAGCTTTAAGCATTTTCAAATGCTATGAATGCTTTTGTGAGAAATGGAGAAAAGGTAGCTATACAAATTGGAGGAAACAAATTAAAAGGATACATTAGAGCAAAGGGGAAAAAAAAAATCAGCATATTCACAGAAGCCTGCATGCAAAAAGGAGGACACTGCTCTAGAAATAATTATACTGGGAAATAGGATAAAGAGGATAAAAATAGCTGCCATTAAACTGTTATTTTTCTTCCAGTTGTCCTGTAACATAATGGTTTTTGTCCATTGCCTAAACTATTTTGCCTCTTATATTTTACATGTATTGGCATATATATGGAAAGATGGCACAGCTGATTAAGATTATATGTTTACATGGATCCATACAAATATATTACCTACTACATACAAGAACTAATAAACATAAGAAATAGTGAAGGAAATAGAAGCTGTTTCAGTGAACCAATTATATACTTTCAGATGGCTTTAATTTGATGGGTTATTTCACTGTTATCAAGTTTGAATGAGGCTATGGAAAGTAAAATTACCAGTGGTGAAGCAGGAGGAGATGAATGTGCTGGGAAGAGACAGGCACCATCCCATGAAACCATAGGTTTGATAGCAGACATTCAGATAAACCTGCTAAACTGTGGCTTTGCTTGATAGGAAAATACACTCCCATGCTCCTGCTACAACCCTGCCAGGGCCAGGTAACACTGCCAGGGCCAGGTAACAGTGCCCAGCCTGTGCCCAGGAGCACAGCTGGGTCTTCTGGGGGTTGATATCAGACACACCCATTGTACTGGTGTTGCTGTCAGAGGCACAGTGCAAGTGCTGCCTTGGACTCTGCAGGTTCTGAGTCCCCCCAGCTCTCCCAGGCCCTGGGTGGGCTCTGGGGCTTCCTGCACACAGGACTCACTGCCACCCTCTGTGCTGAGCTCTGGGGCTTTGTGCACACAGGACTCACTGCCACCCTCTGTGCTGCTCAGAGAACCAAGGACTCGGGGTTACAGCTCTCCTTCCACGAGCCTGTACATAAGAACCCATGTTCTGGATCAGATTTCATAATCCTGCTCTGTGTTTCTTTATTTGCAAGCTTTCAAATACATATGTCCATTTTTATGCCTGAGATGGCAAGCTCCTGTTTATAGCAAGGTGTTTAAGAACAGCCTTTACAAATGTAAAACCAGCAAAGTCACTGAAAGTTTTATGTTCTCTGAGAGGCTCAACAACTTTTGCTAGAAAAGAAATGCAGCACCTTGGATATAAATATATAGTGATTTATTTGCAACATAAGAAAGGGATTTTTTTGCAGCAGGAGAAATTAATAGTTTAGTCCATATATTTGATAGTCTGAAATATTTGCAAACAGGTAAGAAAAAATTTGAATATAAAGTACCTCAGAAGGAGATTTACAAAGACAGACTATGTTTTCCAAGATGTTTGGAAAGTTAATCTTTTACAGCACCGTGCCTTTGGTGGTGTTCCAAGTGATGTAAAATAACAAGCATAGTTCAATATTATTATGACTAATATGCAGGTTAGGTGAATATGAAGGTTGAGATAAAAAGCTGCTAACTCCACAGGTAAAATCTGTGATAAATGTAATTTGTATTGCTTTCAGTATGTCAGAAAAGTTGAGACTAAAACATTTTTCTAAATCTTTTTACAAATACAGAGCACTAAACGTGCATCTTGCTGGTTTCTATAAGGCAAACATCTAATCTTTCCTATTAACAGCAAGCCACTGTTGAGAATGAACCTAATTAAGGAACACTTAACTGGCTTATCTCTATCTAAGCAGAGGGAAAGATTCAGGTGTCAGAAGGGGTGTTTTATGCAAGTGTGCCAAATACTCTCCAACATGGGAGGTTAAAGAAATTTCAGTATCGTGAAATGAATTACCAAATAATCCACAAATAATACTTGGAGAAATCTTATCCATTTACTCCTTTTTTTTTCCCCTGAGATGGCAAAGAAGCAGGGGAAACACTGATGGTTATAATTACATGAAAATTATTTGCCACAATGAAAGGGACAATCAAAAATTTTCATTTCAAATATTTATCTTAACAGACTTTGTATAAATGGTGCTCGACAGCATTCAATATTTAAAAGATGGTTTAACTTGTGCCTGCCAAGCACTTCCACGAGGCCCCTGCTCACTGTTCAAGTACCAGCTAACAGCACATTCCTCAATGTATCAAAATACAAGCACAGCCTTGGAACTCCTGCATTTAAATTATGGATTTCTATTACACAACCATTTCTGAGAGAATATAGAAAACAGAGACAAATATAGATGAATTAATTTTACTAAAGTGCTTAGGTGAGTATCTGCAGGGAAGTGACATAAATCCAACCTCTGATCACAGTCAAGGAGTGGGAGCTAGAGGGGATGACAGTGGTTATCAATGTATTCCACAGTTACTCCAGAGTGAAATAGTAATATGTTTAGTAGAATAAATCATATATTTGAGGCATTCAGGACCTAACACGGATTAATCTTATTCAGAGCTACTGCAATAAATTAACACTTAGTTTGTTAGGTAACATACAACCCAAAACCCAGGGAACCATAGGATTCCAAGAGAAAAATATGGATTCTCTGGTCACGTAAGAAATCATCCAGGTAATAAGTGGTTTAAGTGACTCTGAGTAAGAGGCAAACAAGCTACTCCCACTTTTGTTGTATTTCAGCCTTGTGTAAAAGTACACAAACAAAACCCACTGAATATTAAATAAGTTCTTTTTTTTCCACCTTCCCTCAGCTCTAAAATGAGTTGAAGGTTTTTAATTTTACTTTTGGAAGAAAAATCAAGTAGAGTATGTGTCAGAAGTAAGTTTATAAGAAAATTATCTTTATTCCAAAATTATGTGAAAACAATTAAATTTAACCTTAAGTGTCTACAATAAAACAAACCTCATTAGGTAATAGTTGGTAAAGTCTCATTAAACACACACATTAAAGTGGGTTTGTTCCTTTAGGCTGATTTCTAAATGTGGACTCCTAAAGACATTTGCTCAAGGAAAGACTATTAACCAGCATATTACAATCTCTTAAATAATTTGTCTAATTTATGTATCTTGTGCAGTCTTGCATATTTTTATCCAGGCAGCTTTATCTTTCTATCACAGACACAGATATTGGATGTGTCTGTGCCCTGTCTGTCCATCCTTGCTGCCTCCCACCCACGTGACTGAATAGAACCCACTGAGCCACCACCACCCAACTGACAGAGAGCCAGCAGGGACCTGCAGGGCTTTGTCACTGGGCATTTGGACTCAGCATTCTCTCTAGGCAATGTAGAAAAGGACTGACCTCCAAAAAAAGCAGAACTCTTGAGACTTAAGAATCTGTGTTCTCTGATTCTTCAAATCTGAAGAAGGATGCCAGGCTAGAAACCATCTCTCTCTCATCCAACAGCTCCTGTTCACTGAAAAGAAAGAATCACCCCCATTATTGCAATTATATAATCCCAGGCATTCTCATTGTTATCATTAGTTAACACCTGAATTCCCTGAGCTCCACACCCCTTCAGGTGCAGTGAGACTGCAGTTGCCAGGACCTCCTACCCCAGGTGCTGCTGCTGAAGGAGGGTTTCCTTCTCATTTGGAGCTTGTGCCTTCCACCTGTGCTAGAAACACATCCAAACAATCACAGGACCAGCGTGTCCTGGGCTGACAGTCACACATGGAGAACTTGCTTCTGCTGGGTTAGGACTTGGACACTTGCCAGTGCAGTCAAGATAGCAAAGTTTATGTAAGATTCAGAAAAACAGAGAATATGCAGTAGAACCTGCTACTCCCCTACTATAACTGTCTGTCCTGAGATAAATATTATTCCTGATAAATTAACATCTTTAGTTGTGAATGGCTCTGTAAAGATTACTTAAATTGAAATAATAGTGGATGATTTACACCAAGTAGAGTTAACATAACCTAGTGAATTAGATTTTTGTTGTCTGTATCTTAACTCCTGAGATATGAGAGAACATCCTCTTTTAGAACAGGTCTGTCTCTGAAACACATACTTCTGACACATCATAAGAAAATTGGGAACCTGACTACATAGGTGAGATCATCTGGAGAGCCAGCAAGGTTTCAAAAAGTAAGGCATTCCTTCTCTTATTCACTTACAGAATGACTTGCTGTTGGTGAAGGTGCTTATAAAAAGGTGACAAACATGTAGAAGGACATGATGACACAGCCTGTTAAATAGCATTACTGTCACTCCCTGATTCCTTCCCTCTGCAGTTCAGAAGAGGAAAACTGTTGCTTCCCTCTGTCAGTCACTATTGAAAGGTGGCTGGAATGGCAGGGGGCAAAAATGCCAGTAAAATAAAAGGTCTTTGCAGTGCTGGGGCAAGGGGCAGTTACACAGCTTACTCCTCTGTGGTTCCTACCAGCTTTGGTTGGTGCTGTTTCCCCCCTGCACAGCCAGGAAGGAGCCTTTTGGCTTCAGTTTGGTTTAGGTTATTTGTAGATGCCTCAACAAGCATCTAGAGAGAGCCCTCAGCTTTCACAGAAAGATTCACAGATGATTTCCCAGAAAGCTTTAATCCTTATGACACACATAGAAAGCACTGAGAAAAACAACAAACCACACAATACTTGTATCGATCCGTACACGTGAGCTCAGCCAGTTCCACTGTACTTGGAAATGGTATTTATATGCCTGCAGGTAGGTAGGAACAAGTACTAACAACTGAACAGCAGTCTGTCCCATATCCTTCAAAAATGTTTAATATAGAATGTTTCATTTTCTGCCCAGTAGAGCTGCCCAAATCAAGCTTCTGTCCATTACTGATGTGTTTATGCTAGACTGCACACTGAATAATGTGTAAGAATCAACCTGACATTTGAAATGTTATGCTTTCTGTCCGTTCGGACCTTTGGTTTTCTTGGACATAAAAGCAAACTTGGGCTCAATCTCCTGTGCATACAGGCTTAAATGGTTAGGCCTTTACTGTGAAAAATCAGAATGTATGTTTGGATATGTGTTTGCAGGTGCATAACTCCAACTTGTACGTATCCATTAGAAAACACTCCTTCCCTGTGCCCAGCTCTGGTCAGGAACGAATGAGCAGCACAAAAGCATCTTTGCAGAGTGTGTTCCCTCAGTCTGAGCTGCCCTGTGCCAGCTGCCTGTGCTGCCAGGTACCAACAGGACAATCTGGGAGCAGATGACTCATCCCCACTCGGAATTCTCAGTGGCAGGGGGGAGCAGCATAGGCAGCAATATGTGCATCCAGTCCCCTGAAGATTTTGGAAGGCAGAGGAAATACACTGAAAGGGTAAACAGGGTAACCACTGTCCTTTGACAGAAAGATGAGCATGAAGGAATAGCAATCTGGCATGCATTTCTTTTAGACAGAATTGTACAATGATCAAACTATTTTACTTATATCTTTGCCATATATCACCTACAAAATGAATTAATTCATTGGGAAATAAAGCAATTTAAAATAAAAAGCAAATAAAACCTTGAAATCCAATTTTTTTCCCACAAATTAAAGGCAGCTTTAAAAGTAAGTTTCTTTATGATCCTTCAATTAATTTAGTAATCACATCCACACTGTAAGGGCTTATTTCTTCTTTTCTAGTAGGTAGATGCTGAAGAAAAAGAAATGGGGGACACATTCTCTGTCAGGGGCTGAACAGATAGTAGGTATCAGATTAACTTCAAGTATTAGAGACTCAATTGCAGTCCTGTAGCCTTTGTACCAAATTTGTCATATTTCAACTGTAGCAAGTTGTCACAGAAACTTCAGACTATTTTAATTTCAAAATTCAAGAAGAAAACAAACACATTTTTCAAGATATTTTCAGCAGTTGCAAAACATCTAATTTTCAGCAATGGTATTCCTAAGTGAATGAGAAATATCATCTTTCATCCCAGTGCTAATGACATCCTACAAGGTGATGACATTAACAGCTGGAAAGTGTAATCTTGCCACCACACTTCTCAATTTGCCATTCACTTATTTCAAGCCTGTTGTCCAGTTCATGCCACTTTCTCAGCAAATTTCCAAACTGTTTGTTTGCTTAAATGCCCAAAGCATATGTTGCTGACAAGCCTTTTATAAGGTAAACATGTTCATTATTCTCATGAGAGCTTTGTCTCCCAAGAAACTTCTCTTCTTGTCTTGTGATCACTATCCCTTTTTAAAGTTTGCTCAGATCACTTATAAAATTATGTTTTCCAGCTAATTTTCTCAGCTGTGTTTATTTTCAAACTGTCTTGGTAACCACAGACTCATTAGAATTTGATGGTTTGATCTTGATAGAGAAATTTGTGTATTTGATAGTGTGAGCATTTCACTTCATAAATAGAAAACAAATACAAGAGTACACAACTCCTTGGTGCAAAGAATTTCAAAACTGCTGAGAAAGGGAGTATCTCTGTTTCACTCTTGAAGGTTTCAAATCCACAGAAAGAAAACATTTACTGAAATTTCAAGATAAATTAGATTTAACAATCTGTCCAAAGCCTATTTCAGCTCATGAAACCATCTAGCTCTGTGACAGACAGCGAAGCCCCTTCTTTACCATGCAAAGGCTACTTTGAGCATTTTGGAAGGCAGGCTCCATCATTTGAATGGCTTAGAGATTTATTTTTTTTACCTGTCTCTGACTCTTCCTGCAAATTCTTTAAAAAGAATTTGATCATGTCATTTTCCTGCAGGGAAATCCCAGGCTGAAATCATGGGACTTGTTCAAAGCCTGCAGTCCTGCCCAGGTTTCCTGCTCTGCCATCACAGGTCTGTGCTGCTGTGCCAGGATTGCTGGGCTGGACTCAGGTGAGATCATAAGGGACAGCCAAGGGGGTGCAGAGATCATCCCAGAACAGCTGCTGCTCTTCACATCCAACAGGCTCCAAAAGCAAATGTATTCATCTCCCCCAATTTCCAAAGGAGGGGGGGAGGCAAATTCTATTTCTCTGCCTCATCCCAGTCTCTTAGTTGAACAAGACAGATTGTCTTGTTCATCTTTTTACACAACAGGAGTCTATCTTGGAACAGGGTGCTGTTGGACAAAAGGCAGTTGTCAATTATATGATCAACAACAAAAAATGTGACTTCTCTAATTCACAACAAAGAGAAGTGAAGTAAAAGAAATGACTGGGTGGCTCCCTGTAGCACTGGCCTTTTAATACTCAGGAGATGCTTACTAAAAGAAGCTGCTAAAATAAACCTTTTAAAAGAAGACAAATTGGATGTGTGCTATTCAGCTGGGGGATGCTGATGGGACACAGAATATGCTTAATATTATAAAATTAGCTCCTCTTGCACATTTTATGAAGGAAATTCAAATAGTCTTCCTAATATTTTGCCAAGACTTCTTTTTCCTTTCATTCAAAAAGGAAAAGGACATTATTCCAGGAGGGCATATAAAGTAAGACACAGAACACAGAACCCAATAATTAGTGATCCAGTGGGAAAAAAATCCCTAAACTTTGAAATGCACTTACATATTTAACAATAATGGAAGCATATTTACAAAAATGGGTCTGACTGGTGTTTACACAGTAAGTACAGTTTTAATATTCTGAGAAGAGTGATGCATAGAAAAGACTCGAACATGTCAGTAAGATCAAACATATTTGAAAATTGGGGTAAAGTTTCAAACTGGTAGATTTTAATCAGTACCAGAGCAGCAACATAACCCTCAGAAGGTTCTGATTTGTTGAATTCCCTTTTCTTCTTTTCCCCGTTCCACCTAGTAGTTCATACAAGCCTTTGATTTTTCACAGATGCAGTAGTATTGTCTGTGAATAAATGAATGCAGATAAATGGTTCTGAGAAGCAGCAAAAAGCCTGAGCTACACTAGCCCTGATGGATTCACAGAGACCTGTGGTGCATTCACACAGCATTTCCAGGGCTTCTCAGGAATTCAGGTTCTCAACGTGCAAAGGCAGAGCCGGAGCTCTGGCGTGTGCAGCCAGCCATAAGTGGATTATATGACACTACTGCCCAGGACAACGGGGAAAGGGACTCAATCACAGAGGGGATCTTGTACTTTTAATTACATTCTTGTATTCTCTTGCTTTTGTAGCATCACAGTCTCTCTTAAACACAAAACTTGAGCACCAAACCCTAGTGTTGCTCTTAATCTAGTCTTACTGCTGAATAAATACATGGTTCTCTCAGTTTCATGCAAATCCTTGCATTGCATTTCCTGAAAATTAAATATATTTGCTTAGAAGCTGCTAATGCAAATGCAGTTTATGCAACAAAATTTTATGAAAACAGTTAATTTTTTTTGGTGTGTTTATTTGTTCATCTGTATTACCATGAGGAAAGAAAACCGACCCAATTTGTTTAGAGTGTATCTAGATGACCCAGGTGCTATGTCAGTCACTGGCTCTGTGAGAAGTAATAAGGCCCCAGAAAAAGCTGGAGCTGACTGAACTTTTTTTCCTTTAGGGCTGACTATGTTAACACACTTACTGAAGGAGGGGACAGTAATGATCCAGTCACTACTTATCAGGACAAAATTAGTAATGATATATAATCCCAGTGGTTTAAAAGTAAGGAGCTCCAGTTCCAACAAAAGTCCTAGTAATGCCTTGGTTTAAAGTCTGAGTGAAATCTGCGTCTATAACCCTTCAAAACAGCTTAGTATTAAAAAAAAAAAATCTAAAACCAATCCAGAAATCTGAACCAGGACCAACTTTTACTGTTCAGTCTTCAATGATTAATGTTTAGATACTCAAGACCTTTGTACAGTTCTGAAGAACTGATGAAGAGGAAAAGTGTTGAGAAAGGTTAAAAACCCCAGTATATTGTAGGCCTTCCCCCCCCCAAGTTTTAATGATGCAGAAGCTGCATAATAATCTCCCTGCGAACCATAAACATAATAAAAGCTGAGGCCATTTCTAACATAATCTCTATCAGCAAGATGCCAGCGCTTTTCCAGATTTCCTAACGGGTCCCTGCTAATTCCATGCCAAAACTAGCAGTGGATTTCTTCCTTTTAATCTCCCCTAATGCCTTATTCGATTATTGTCACTGCTCTCCGACCGCGCACCGTCCCTCCAAACCCTAATTCCCGCCCCGGAGCAGTGAGCGGAGCCCGCCCGGCGGGAAGGCACGGACAGCCCAGCCCAGCCCAGCCCGCACACAGCCGGGCACAGCCGGGCCGGCCCGGGGCTGAGCCACAGCCCGCCCGCTCCCGCAGGGACCATGAGCTCCAGCTGACGGGTCTGGGGCACCGGGGCGGCCCCGCACAGCCCTGCGGGATGGCTCGGCATGGCACGGCTCTGCTCATCGCCTGGGCTTGTGTCGCCGTCAGGTGAGTGACGCCGGCCCCGACGGCTCCCTCCGGCCGCGGGGAGCGGGACGGGCCGAGCCCCTGCCCTGCCCCGGGGCCCCACAGCGGGAGGGTGATGGGGACTCACCTCTTCCCGCAGCCTGGGGAAGGCGCTGGGGGACCAGGGCGACGGGGCGGACCTGTACTCGGAAAACATCACCCGGATCCTCGACAAGTTGTTGGACGGCTACGACAACAGGCTCCGGCCGGGATTCGGAGGTAGCAGGGCGCTGCCGTGCCCTGGGGGGCGGCTGCGGGGAAGGGCGGGCGGGAGCTCTGGGGCCCTCAGGAGGGGTTGGGAGGGGGGCGCTGGAACCCACAGAGCGGGCGGCGAAGGGCCCGTGCCCGGCCCCGGCTCTCGCGGGGCGGCTCCGGTGCTGCCCTCGCACCAAGGGGGCCCCGCCGGACCCGCACCCGTCGCCCCCGGCCCTGCTCCGTGTCCCAGCCCCGCTCCGTGTCCCAGCCCCGCTCCGTGTCCCAGCCCCGCTCCGTGTCCCAGCCCCGCTCCGTGTCCCAGCCCCGCTCCGTGTCCCAGCCCTGCTCTGTGTCCCACAGGCGCCGTGACCGAAGTGAAAACGGACATCTACGTGACCAGCTTCGGGCCCGTGTCCGACGTGGAGATGGTAAGGGGCCCCTCGCCGCCCCTGCTCTCTTTTCTCGGGATTCATTAGGGTGGCATCTGAGTTGACCGTCATTAAAGCAGATTACGAGGCTTAATCTCCTTGACAATCTCTAGGGCCCAGCACAGCAGTTTGGCTGGAGCCGCATCCAGCTATTTCCCGGCAGCGACAGCCTGGGCTGGGCACGGGGGGCACAGCCTCGGGTGAGGGCACGGGCCAGGGGTTAAAGACGCCTCGTTAACCCCGCTAAGAAGATTGTGAGCACCTGTGGCCCGGTACAGTTTTGCAGGAATGCTGCCTGGAAGGAGACGACCTTACGAGCAGCTGCAGGGGAGTGGTGCCACTTCATAGACAGCTGCCCCTTGCCATGCTGGGTGCCCCCAAATTCAGGGAGCTGCAGACTCCTGAGGATGGCATTGCTGTTCTCATTCTGGACTTGGGTTGCTGTTTTGCCCTTGTATACCCCCTCCAACAGCTGCTCGCCTAAGCCTGCAGTCCAGTTTGCAGGCAAGGAGTGTGGGCTCCAAGTACAACCAAAAGTTGTCCCGCAGCTCTTCATCCGTCAATCCAAGAGAAGGCACAACCTTGCATTCTCACAAAACTTGACCCCAGCAAAGGTTTAGCTCCATTTCCTAAGCAACTTCTGCAGGAACCTCCTTTCTGAAGGCTTGTGAAAATATTACTAAGAATTCTGGAAAAAAAATAACAGACTAATATTAACTTGACACCATAATCCTACTGTGAAGTGATTCGGTCAGATCAGTCTTTTCTGTGTGAATATCCAAAGGAAGCTGCAGAAGATTGACTGAGCAAGTCTTTTTGTTTCTGGCAATTAAACGTTGATAGTTTGGTTTTGCACTTTGAAAGGATACTAAATTAGACATTTGTATTTCCTTAGACCTCAGTCACTTTAAATTAAATCATTATCTCTGAGAGGACAATGAGGTCTTTTTCCTTACTCATATCGAATTACCTGCTCACTGATTCACTTCTACCTATCCTTCAAATAATAAGAAAATAGGATATGTTTTCATGGATGACTTTTTTTTAGTAACTACTTAATGGTAATAGGATTGGGTGTTTAAGCAGTAAATGAAGTGCCATTGGCATGTGTGTTAGGTTGTGTTATGGAGTTCCTGTTCATACAGGCACTCAGGACTGCTGACCCCCACACAGGAGTCAGCCACCTCTTTATTCTCCACAGGAATACACAATGGATGTCTTCTTTCGGCAGACATGGACTGATGAGAGGTTGAAGTTTAGTGGGCCAACTGAAATTTTGAGATTGAACAATTTAATGGTCAGTAAAATTTGGACACCAGACACATTTTTTAGAAATGGAAAAAAATCAATTGCTCATAATATGACAACTCCTAACAAACTTTTTAGAATTATGCAGAATGGAACTATTCTTTACACAATGAGGTGAGAGCCTATTTTTCTGATTTTGGTTGACCTTTATGTTTGATTCTATCAGCAGTTCCTGCACACCATTTTTTTCATTGTCACCTACTCTGTGTTCCAGACTAACCATTAATGCTGATTGTCCCATGCGGTTGGTGAACTTCCCTATGGATGGACATGCTTGTCCACTGAAGTTTGGGAGCTGTAAGTTTGTCTGCATCTCTCAGTTCATTATAGTAACACATTGGTCTACATGTATGTGAGAAGATCAGAAGTAAGATCCTAAGACATTACTTAATGACATAGCTGAAATTTTTTATATTTTTATACTGGAATTCTACTTTTTCCTCTGAGAATCAGACCATTCATAAGGACATGGGCTTATTCACCGAAGGGTGACTGTTGAAGTATATTTTATTGTTGATTATTTTAGACATCTAGTAGTCAAAGTTGGTCCCTCAAGAAGGAATTATATTACTTACAGTTTTGAAAATATGTAGTAGATCTGTGTTAATCAATTCTGAAAATATTTAGTTGAGCTGTGGTACTCAGTGTATGTGTTTTAGAGCAAATTAAGAAACCAAAGCTAGTGCATATCAGGTCCCACCTCAGCCATTCTCTTATTGTTGAGGGGTTTTCATTTTGTCATTAATAATGGTAGGAGCAGCATCCATGTTTTTTACAGTCATTTGGGCCACAAAAGGGATTATTCTACTTATTTTTTCAATTGCTTAGAAAATACATAATTAGTAATGGTAATTTTTCCCTCTGTAACTCAGATGCTTATCCAAAAAGTGAAATAATTTATACTTGGAAAAAAGGACCCCTGCATTCTGTAGAAGTACCACAGGAGTCTTCCAGTCTTCTCCAGTATGACCTCATAGGACAAACTGTATCTAGTGAAACAATTAAATCTAACACAGGTAAGATGGAGCCATGTGGGAACTACTGACATTATAAAACACATCTTGAAAATAAATTACAGGGTTTTTCTCATATTGAGCCAAATTAGTTTAACTATCTTTTGTTATTCTAAAAACTAAAGTCTTTGGATAGACTAACCATTGTCTCTTAAAAGATAGCTTTTCAATATGGCCTCTTTAAACTCTGGAAGAATTCCAAAGATTTGGAAGAATTCCACCTGCCTCCCTGCCCCAGTGAAAAAAAAAAATGAATGTTATTCTCCTTTGTTTCCATAAGGTCACTTTACCTTTTTTTAAGCAGCTTATTTTTATTATCCACTAGGAGGCCTGTAAGTGATTTCCTCGGAACATATTACGTTGGGTTTAAGCCAATAATGTTTACTCATATGTTGCCAAAATAATGCTGACATATTTGTCTCTTAACAGGTGAATATGTAATCATGACAGTTTATTTCCACTTGCAAAGGAAGATGGGCTACTTCATGATACAGATTTACACTCCATGCATTATGACAGTCATTCTTTCTCAGGTGTCTTTCTGGATTAACAAGGAGTCTGTTCCAGCCAGAACAGTTTTTGGTATGCTGCACTGAGGTCTTTGAACAGCTCAGCATCACATGTATCATTCATTCATTCCTTTCACTGCTTGTTTGTTTTAGGCGAATATTCCCTTCAACTGCTCTATTTCCATCTTCAAAGGAAAATAGGCTACTATCTCATTCAGACATACATTCCATGCATCATGACTGTAGTCCTGTCTCAAGTTGTGTTTTGGATCAACAAAGAATCTGTTCCAGCAAGAACCGTGGCTGGTATTTGTGTTTTGTTCCTTTATCATTCATTTCATTCACTGTATTGAATCCTTTGTGTCAGATACTGTAATCCAGTGAGGATTGGGAAACGCAGCTGGGAGGTTTCAGTGAACAAAAGTAAATACTAAAATTAAACTAAATAATATTCAATCTGTCCATGAGGGTCAAAATTCTTTAGTCAAAATGTTTGATCAGCCAGACTTGTTTGTGATACTTTTCAATATATTTTTTTATGCAGGAAGGGACAATTTCAGAGTAAACATCAACCTCTCCATTTTTTAAAAGGGAATTTTTGTCCTGTGGATCTGTCATTTTGTGAAACCAGTATGTGTTAAAACTTTAAAAGTAAAATCCCATGGAATGGAATGGTTCTCTCTGCCATAAGGTACCTCCTGGAGCAGACATTCTGGAGTGCTCTCTGCCCTTGGCTGCTCAGGTATCTGAGCAGCTGGAAGGGCTTTCCATGGGCACAGTTCAGTGGCACCAACAGCGGGCTTGTAAAGAGTCCATGGCAGAGCTCGAGTCTTTCCAGTGCTTTGAATTAAAGCTGGGAGTCTCCTTAATTTTTAGTGTGGGGCCTGCTATTAAATTTGACAGCCTCCCCCCCTTCAATACTGAGCTGCTCTGAAACTACAATTGTTGATAAGGGGCAGACTTTCACTCACAGCTGTTATTTCTATAAAAACAAAAATAAAAATACTAAGCAAAAATAATAAAACTTGTCAGAAACTTCATGAATCCACTACCCACATGTACATATTTTGCTATATACTATTAACCCAGTATTTCTATGCAAAAAGTCTCTTTGTGAGACTTGTCTTCAGTGACAAAAAGCATCAATAAGTTCTCTAAGCATAAATGATGCAAGTCTCATAATTCATAATGAGCCTATAATTGTACTTAGCAGGTTACAGGATTTGTATCAATTGATTTCAGTCAATTGGTGTTTCCTACCTGCATGAAATGATATCATAAAAGCATTGCAAACTGTTTGGAAAGCTAAGTGAACACAACTTCTTCAGGTGCCTCTGAAGGAAGATCAACACTTTTGTTCCTGAATTTCCCGTTGGGCATTGGGATGGAGTTTGGCATCATTAGGCACTTACAAGTATTATTTTCTGCCAATTGGGGATTTTTTTAAGTGCTTACAATGATAAAATATCGGGCAATAGATTTTCAAGGATATTTATTGCAACTGAAGCATAAAATACATATATAGGAGGTTTATGCACTGAACATGGTGCTACCTGATTTGGCTTTGTGTTGGCTTTGTTGTGCATCTCTGGACTCTACAGTTGCATTCTCTACATTTTGAGTAAAATATATTTGCCAGGTGCTGGGCAGTGGAAGTCAGTTCTATATGCTTGAACTAATGTGCAAATAAGTCTGTAGCTGATTTGGTAATTATTCCATAAAGACTCCAAACCCTGGAATAACAGTTTTTACATTTCATACTGAAGAGTAAATAAGTAAATATGGACTTAGAAAATATTTTATGAAAATAGTAAAATAGATACTTTCTCAGTATTGTGGAAAATAGTCATGTTGGCATTTTAAAAGAATAGTTGAATCCTTATTCCATTTGCAGTTCTCCCAGGCACACTGTGAATTTATAGTCCTTACTCATTCAGAATCCCATAGATTCTGAATACATTCATCTAAGGAAAAGAGGGCAAATTCCTTTTGACAAAAAAGACTTTCAGTCTTTTTCGGGGAAAAAAGGAAAAGTTTAAAATAGAGAAGGTTTAAAATGCATCATATTGCAGACAGTTGAATTACAAATTTTCATTTTTACTTGTAAGTTCCAAAACTGAGAGAAATTAATAGTAGAATAACAGTGATGTGCCCAAACCAGTTTCTCAGAACAAAATAATTTAGTGACTCTATTTACCTCTAAAATGGATGGCAGTTATCAGGTTTCAGTGTTTGCATTATGTAACAGATTCTTCAAAACTTACCAAGAAGTGTTCAGAGTGTGAAGACAAGGGTAAACAATCATCAGCTGCAGAGTTTACCAACAGTAATTTGGTATTCAGTTTGATAAAGTAGTTTTCCACAGTGCAGAGCCTGTCATCAATATTCAGTCCACAGCGAGCGAATTCTTATCTAGATCTGTAATAGAATAGGAGACCTATTCCTAAGTTAAATTCCTGCTGCAGTAAGTTTTATTCAGACACAGAGTATATAAATTTTATTGCTAACTAGCACATGGACAGATTCTAATCTAATCACACATCATATTGAAAAGTTCCCTCTGGACTTCTGAAATTGAAATACAGCTCAACACGCCTGTATTGATATTATAGAATGAGTCTGGCAGATTTGGGAGAAGTAGAAATCCTACTTGTTTTTATATCTCCTCTTGGTGTTTCATTAAAACATATTAAGTAATGGCATTGGGACATAGCTCACCTCAGACAGCTGACAAGCTGGATCATGTGAAAGAGTTGCAGAAAAACTCTGAAAATAGTAAGTAGGGATGCTGCAATATGCTATGACACTGCACCCTTCCACTGAGCATCATCCATAGCATATTGATTCATCAGCACAACATGACATTGTAGCATCTTTTACTTTCCCACCTACCCTTTCCCAACTGCAGAAAAGAGCAGAAGGGGATATTCTCCACCTTACAGTCTTTAAATACCCACTGTTTTCACATCCTAGCAGGCATAATTATGAGTAAATATGAGTCACAGAGGCTTGTATGTTAATGAATGAGTTTGTTGCATTTTTGCCTGTATCAGGCAGCAGTGGGAAGTAAGTATATTTCCTACATTATTAATGCTGTACACTCCAAAGCAGAAGGAATAAATTCATAAATTCCTGTGAAGAACTCCATGGGGCCCATGAGCTACATGACCAGATTTGTTGTGTGAAAATAGATAAGCAGCTCTAGAGAAGTAGCTTTTCTGTCCTTCCATATCTGTAACAACAGGGATTTCAAATCCTGATACTGTTAGTGAATCTTAAAAAACATATCCAATGATTAAAGCCAACAGCTCGGGGGACCAAACTCCTATTACTTGAAATATTTGGATCAGAGGCTCCAACTGTTTTTAATGCAGAATTTGATTGAGTCAGTGAGGGTTCTGTAAGCCATGATCTGTCTTGTACAACAACAGGAGAAGAGAGGATCGCTGCTGGGGAATGGTGGTGTGTGAATCTGCATTTCTGTGAAACATTCACTTACCCACCCCTCAAGGACAGCATCCTCCCTATTTTGAGCCTGAATTTTGTTATAACCACGTTTATCACAGTTCCAAGAAGCTGCACAGTGTAGAATGTCATTATCTTAACTTTCAGTCTGCTTGATGTATTAAGGAAGTTTGTCCAGAGCTTTCAGATACTGAAGCCAGTATGGATGAGTTATTTAGGAATACAAAATACTAACACTTGTTAGTTTGTTAGTACGTAGGATGACAGCTAAAACAAAAAAGGTATGGGGTTTTTTTTGCATATATATGAATTTAAGAGTAGCAGGGCTGAAGCAAAGTTCTAATGCCCCCAATTTTTTTCTCTTGTTTTCAAGGAATCACTACAGTTCTAACAATGACCACTCTCAGCATCAGCGCACGCCATTCTTTGCCCAAGGTGTCCTATGCCACCGCCATGGATTGGTTCATAGCCGTGTGTTTTGCCTTTGTTTTCTCTGCACTTATTGAGTTTGCAGCTGTCAACTACTTTACCAACCTTCAGGCTCAGAGAGCACTGAGGAAGGCAGCCAGGGCAGCAGCACTGGCAGCAGCACTATCGGCAGCGACTGTACCGGCAGAGGACGAGATTGTCTCGGTAATTGCTTGCTTTTCTGATAATAAGCATCATATAGGAAGAGGCAGCTGAAGTAGTGAATGCAAAACAATATTAAAGTGATCTTAACCTGAAACAGATTATGTAACCAGATCGTGTCTGATTATCACAGACATTGTTCTTATTCAAGAAAATGAAAAGTCTTAAGTTATTCATACTGTTTATTTCAATCTGCGATATGATTTACTAGAGATGTTTATTTGGTAAGATACTTAAGGAAAGTCATTAGACTGTTATCCATAATACTTCTCTTGAGCAATGCTGTAGGCAGTGTGTGTGGTCAGGCAAGTGTGGTTCTCAGAAAGTCTGCAGAATTTGTAGGAGAGTGTACAATGGAAGGAGCATGTGCCTTGGCCAGATGATTATGGGATCACTGTCAGACACAGTACATACCATAAGTGGGTCATCTGGAAGATGGGTAATTAGCTTTTACATAAACTTGGCATCTGTTACTTCTCTAAAAATCTGTGTTGGTGGAAGCTTGGGGAAAAAAAGCATAAATTAAGGATAGATTTTAGAACATGCGAAAGACAGGAAGTCTTTCTAGTATCAAAAAAAAGTATGTCAGAATTGCCTGTAAATATTATTCCTTACATCTCAGGCTAAGTAATGAATGCTGCTTCTCAACATATGTTAATATATTTATCACTATAGCCCTCCTGTTTCAAAATCAGTTTTACTACCACAACAATTTCCATTTTTAGAGGAATAACAGAATTGGAATGACCTTTTGCAAAACCTCTGAGTCTGTAACGAATAAGGAAGTCAATCTAAGAGGTGCCCATATCAGGACACCACCTTACCATATAGTCATGTTTCCACATTTTCTTATAAACAGCAGTTAAAGTACATTTAGGTACATTCAGACCATTAAACTCATAATTGATAAGTTCCATATAATAGCAAAACCAAAGCTCCACAGCATCTTGCTGCTGGTGCTCATTAGAACAAATGCTCTTCACTTCAACTGGGAAGCATTATGCTTGTAAGCCATGTTGTATTTTGCTTATAATGGTATTAATATTGAAAAGAAATTAAGACATTATAAGCCATAAGAAAGAAATTAATTTTATTTTCATTAAATATATAAATGCAAAAAGGAAAAAAGAAAATCTTTATATATTTTAATCAAAAATATTTCAAAATACTATGAAGCACCCTCCTTCCCCCTTCAGTCTAGTTAATTTTATTTAAAATATTGCTTTATTTGAACATACAGAATTTTTCACACAGTAGTCAAAAAGTCTGTACACTCAGGAAAGAAAGATGTCAGAAGCCCAAATTCTGCTCTCCTGTACTAATGGAAGCAGGAGCAGCTCTGGTGCACTGGCTGACCTGTGCTGGTTTGGAGGAGGGACAGTGGTCTGGCTGAGATCATCCAAGTGCTCCCAGCCCAGCAGGCCTGGGCTGGCTCCAGGAAAGCCTCCCTGTTGACCTCAGTTAATGAGCCAGGCTTTGGCTTGCTCTGCCCATCAGCTGCAGGCAAGGCATGTGTGAAACACAAACCTAGGGGTGTTCCACTGCACAACCCGATGGCAACAAGCTGAGGAGTCATCTGGCCCCTGACACAAGCCTGTGTTTATTCGGGTGGTGGCCAAGCTTGTTTCAGCATGTCAAACCCAAAGGTGTTATATATACACAGGTATAAAAACCACAGTTAGCTTTTTAATCCATTTCAAATGTAAATTTTCTGTATCAATCTTATTGTTTCATCACTATGGCTTTCTTTATGCGGGAAGATCCCAATACTGGAAGTTGCAGGAGAAGGGAATTGGTGACACTTTCTGGAGTGCACCATTTGGAGTAATGCTTTGTGAGGTGGTCAGGGAATACACCCCATGGATCAAAAGACATCCTTTCCATGTGAGAGACTACATTTAAAAGACAAAAGATTACCACCCTGTAACAGCTTGATTCCCAGTTATTTTCTGAAAGACCTCTTGTTTTAACAGAAAACAGCACAGAGCAGGGAAATCCCTCTGGGAGAGCTTCCTTCTCCCCACAGCCTTGTCCCTGTGCTTCAAAATAACATGGCTTGGGCAGAAAAGGATTCTCATTTTCTTTGAGAACCCTGGCCAACTGCAGAGCAGCCATATGTCACTGGTGTAGAGGATTTAGAATTCCTTAATTACATCAGAATATATTGAATATGTTTAATGAGTGTTCTAGTATAACTAAGGGAGAGAGCTTCTCTTTGGATTATCAAGCACCCTTTATGAGATCATCCTAGAAACAGCTACATGCATTAAAGTCTTGACTGAGAACATGGCATTTTCCATCAAATTAGGGAGACCTTCCTGCTCCTTCACAATTATCAGATCATCAGGTAGACTGTTAAAAACAAACAGCAACTTTCAATTATATTGACTTTTTGTCATCCCAACAAAAAAAGTAGATGCTGATTATTTGGTTCTGCCTGAGATAAATATTTGTCTGATTGACAAAGCCAGTGCAGAGCAGTAAGGAAGATTTAGAAGTAGCTGATATCACACTCCAAAACAGGAAAAAGAAAAGATTAACTTGATTTCAACATTTTTTTGTTCAACACTGAAGTCTAATCCCAGTACTTTTTTCCAGGGAAGCAGTGAGAGCACAATTAAGTAAGTTAAATTATGGAAAAAACCTCAAACAAACCTCTCTAGTGCTGTTTGTGTAATTCTGTCTCATTTAGACACTTGAAGCAGTTTCTCTATGCTGCAGAAATTTTGCAAAGTAAAGGTAGAGACAGGGATTGTTTTGGACAGACACTGATAGATTTAAGAGCCAAATGTGACTCTGAACATTTAAATCTGTTTCACAGAAAAATATATTGTGACAGCAGAGGGGCTCTGTAGCAGTGACATGATTTTTCCAGTATGCTACAAACGAATGTTAGGAAGAGACTCTGCCACAGCACATCCCACTGCAAAGAGGGGGACGATGGCTCCAGTCTCTGCTGTCCTTCCTGTGCACCTGCTTTACGGGGCAGCAATTTTAGTCCAATGGACAGGGGATATTTTTCAAAGTCATGTTTTCTGCCTCTGCTTTGCATGGAAAACCCCTAGATTTTCCATGCAAAGTAAAATAGCTTTGAAATAATAAAGTAACAGCCTCTCCCCCTAATCACCTTTACCTGGTGGTTAGGTTAGATTTTGAGAAAGATGAATTTCAGGCCCTGAAGGTTAAGAAAGAATTTGAACATGGTTTTCCCATGCTCCAAGAGAGTTATTTAACCTAAGTAATTTAACCCTTTAACTAAGGTAAAATATGATGAAAACCAATCTGCATGTTATTCCTCATAATATTTCTAGCAAAGGGAACCTAAATTTCCTAAAGAGATGCCTAAAGCTAGGGCTGTTAATGACTTCTAAACTATAGTCAGCTTTTAATTGTGCAGGACACTGTTTATAGATGTTTGCAATAGACATCTTTTGAATCAGATCCCACAGATGGGATATGCAAAGGAATGTCTAAATTAGGGGTTATAATGATTGTCAGGAGATGGATGCTGGACCTGCACAGGACTGTAAAGAATGAGGTACCTTCGGGCATGGCCAAAAGAAGATGTTACATAATGTGATGGACTTTCCTGCTGCAAGATGCTGCATGTGGATTGTTCAATAGCTGAGCAGTTTTTACAGATCCCACTGTTGGATGGAGGGGCTAATCCATGTTATCTCCCTCTTTGGGATCTGAGTCATTAGCATGTGCTGTCATGTGTGTCATACAAATGTTTGAAACTGCTCAAACTGTATCTACTGATGAGCAGAGACAAAGGATGTTATGTGTTTAATTTAGCATTCTGCCCTTTACAGGCATTGAGTTTTGGTTCTAGGTTGGGTTTTTTGTGTGTATGTTTTGTGACATTAGCAAAGTTCAATATCTTTAATCCAATAAATTATAAAGAAAAGGAAAATAAGCTATTATTTTTATCTAAATGTTTAGAGTATATTTTACTGCATTGCTGCCAGGAAAAAGAGATGTGAGTGAGTAAAAGAGAGACAAGTAAAGACATAGAGATATTAATTTGTTTAAAGTTAGCCAGTATCTGAATTGCATACTTAAGATACTGTTAGATCATAAACTAAACTGATAGTGAGAATATGTATTTGCAGTACAAAGCAACAGAGAAGAGCCGAGAATTCTACGAATATGAATTATAGAAATCTCTTGAGGGAAAGAAACATAAGAACAAAGTGCATTCATGAATCACAGTTACCATCCACATCAAAATCAGAGAAGGCAGACAAAGAATTCTGTTTACTCCTTGTTATATATGCTGTATTTTTTGAAATCTGGAAGCCAAGAAATTTGCTGAAAGCCTCCTGAGATATTCTGAGAGTAAGCAAGTTCTAATGGTATTGAGGAGAGTTGTGAGGGAGCAGCATCTTTATGGACAAGATGAGACTGCTTTGTGGGCTTTCCAGGGGATGGGATTGCTTGGCTGCAAAAGCTGAATAGAAGGCAGACTGTGCCTTACAGCCCACAGATATGCCAGGTTTGTCTAGCCCAGTGCTCTGGGGTCACACTAAACAAGGACCTGGCAATGTGTTCTGTGTCACTGGGTGGGCACAGACACTGGCAGGTTTCATTGCCCGATGGGACCAACGTTCCACAGGAGTGCCAAAGCACTGCTCTGCCTCGGGGTTCAGGGACTTCAGCAAAGCCAATATTTCATTATGACACTGTGCCACTCTTCAGGCTCCCTGGAACACACTCCTTACTTTCTGAGGGATTGGCTCTGGGAACTATGCAAAATAAGCTGTTCACTGCCATTTTCTCTGTGTTCTGTTAATGTTTCATGATGTTATTGTGGGTAATCTTTGTCAAAAGGAGAAGTTAAATCTAAATATAGTAGAAAAATTACTGTAGCTGGTGTTCAGAACTCAACTGTAGTGAATTCCAATGAAATATATGAGTTGTGGTCCTGGGGCAGCAAGTCTGCTCTACAGTCAGCTACCATACTGAGAAACATCTTCATTACATGTGGGAGAGAAATTTGGACTTAGAATTCCATATCCTTCATAGTGGTACACAAGAAAATACACTTGACCCTGAGTTGCTGTATGGGAACACAAGAGTGTTAAAGACAGTGTAAAGAACTACTTAGGGTTTTTCTTGGGATGGAATCACATTCAGATAATCCTCCTTTTATAGCAATCCTCCTTCTATAAGAATGGGATTTAATAAATATAAATAAAATACCAACCAGGATTACACTTTTTCAAGTGCCTGTTCAAATGATCACAAAGATTTTACTACCTCCACATTCTAAATATGCTCAGTACTGAACATCATCCACAGACCATATGCTACATCTGTTCTACTTACTATTAACTCCATCACTGATTCATGCTTGAATGACCCAGAGCAGAATTTGACCCTTTGACCCACCTTATACCACAATATTGTAGGACTAGAAGGGCTAAAATTCACCTTAACACTTACATTTTTTGGAACCACTTATTCTCCACAAAGGTGAAGTTATTCCCCAGTACAGTGAAAGCCAAGATACCTTCCAGCTTGTCCAGTTCAGCTCAAAGCAGGGCAGGCAGACAGGGCAGCAACTGGACTGGGAGCAGCCGGGCAGCTCAGTGTGTCTGTGTGAGAGAGGGATTATTGTTCTGATTAGTGCAAGTGGACATGGATAACCCTCTTTCTGTTCCTGTGACACATCTGGAGATCATCCCCCATTTAAATCGCTCTGTTTCTTGCTGTGTTACTGCAAAATACAACCCCAAACATCTGTGTTCCAGATAGGCACAGCCCCAGAGCAGGAATGCTGTTTAACACCATTCCAAACACAGCAACAACCATATCATGTTGGAAGTGGTGATGGGTTGTAGGGGAAGAAGAAGGGCAATAGGTAAGAGAGAGAAATACAGAAAAAGTACTTTTTTTTTTTTTTTCAAATAAAATGTTGTTCTCTTTTTATTCAGACTAAAATCATCTCTCCCTAATTTTAGTTGGATACCAGTCCATTCATCCATGAGCAGAGCTCATGTTGTAGCAACATCCCTTGTTCTGATTCTCTGACAGTAACACTGACTGCTGAAAGGATAATTCCTGTTATAACTATATTTTAAATCATCCAGGGGATACCAGGTGTGTTAGGCTAGTCTGTTATCTAGAAATTGTGGCCCAAGTACAAGGGTAGGCAATGTATTTCAGAAAATGCTGCTTTTCCCTTTAGTGACTCAGTCATTTATCTGATTGCCCAAAATCTGTTCCCATGCTTAGAAATCCTGCAAGATAAATCCCAGAAATGCTGACAGTGGAGTACATTTAAGTGAATGGTTGTCATTAAATCACTCCCAAAGAATGCCTTTGGACATTGCATATCTAACAGCACTTTTCTACCTTAAAACCATTCAAATGTTACCCTTCCATTTTACTATAGATGTCTGTGCTGTTACATTGCCAGTTATTTACATTGTCTAAGACTTCCCTCACCTGCTTCAGTCATCAAGTTCTGCTGACCAAAAAAGCTACTTATCTAACCCAAGAATATCTGTATGTTGTGCGATTTTTCATCAATAATCCAGGAAGTGATTTTTTTCAGTTCTTTATTAACAAAGATTTAGGCTCAAGCTCAACTAAACTGTTGTATGTTAGCTTTGCGTTTGAGAGCCTGAGCCATTTCTGTCGCTCTGGGTTAGAACCCCACAGCACCCCATCAAACAATACCTGTTAGAACCCCACAGCACCCCATCAAACAATACCTGTTAGAACAGCACAGCACCCCATCAAACAATACCTGTTAGAACAGCACAGCACCCCATCAAACAATACCTGTTAGAACCCCACAGCACCCCATCCAAACAAGAACTGTTAGAACAGCACAGCACCTCATTGAAACAATAAAAACCAACTCAACACTCTTGGCATTCATCTGTATTTTCTCAACCATCAGATGAATCTTTTGGCTACTTCCACACATCCACTAATGGCAGTCCTGGGATATGGCAGTAGGAGCAAGGTTTTTGAAATTTTTCTCCTATTTGACACTTCTGTGAAAGTGGGCAACTGATATCCATTAGGCTTGGAGCCTGTGGCAGACCCTGTTCCTAAACCATTTCTGCAAGGAAGAAACCTATTACTTCTACTCTTGTGAAAGTAAAATAATGGCAACTGGGCCACAAATAAAACAGATGTACATAATGAATATACTTGTGAGCCTAGTAACTAAAAGGTAAGCTCTAAACGTTCCTGAGTTCTGGCTGGATTTTCATAGGAGTTTTCTTACAGCTTTCTGAGAATAATTGGACCTGGCTATGAATATTGCACAAAATATGGGAGTCATTTGGTTTCATTTTACCATAAATGAAAATAAAAATTGCCCCATTACAGTTAAGTACATTTGTCTTCAGTCAAATGCATGGAAACGCTGTGGGAATCATGAGATATATTTGAAAAGGAAATTTCGTCCTAGAAAAAACAACACAACAATTTAACATTCATGTCTTCAGCACCTGTAAAGTTACTCCATTGCCTTTTGTGCAGCAATTTTGTAGCTCTTGTGTGACAGCTCGACTTCATTCAGAGAGTGTTTACTGAGCTTATCCCTGGGTTCACACAGGGAAGACTGTGCTTGAGCCAGCCATGTGTGTTATCTTGTTTAAACTTCACCCATATCTGCATAAACTTCAGTCATATTGCAACTTAGATGCATCATTACCTTCCTCTCCATTTAGCTCCATCTTTTCTTTTTCTCTCTTGTAGCTTCCATGTATTACTACATTAAAAATACGAAAAGCACATATTCTGTCCTGGTTTTCCAGCAAAGCCTTAGGCCACAAACATACATCTGTATATCTGCAGTATTTTTGTGATTTCCTTAGGTTGCACTATAGCAGAGAAGCAATGATAAAATCAGAAAGTTGAGTAAAAAGATGGAAAGAAGCCTAATGATCACAAAACCTAAGACTCTGTATCCAAAAATAACCCTTTTTTTTCCTCTCCCCTCTTCTTTTTTTCCACAGCATTCTGACTCCAACTCTAACCTGAAGAAGCGAGTAAACTCTGTAACCTCTCAGGCAGAGCAGTCTCCTGAACCCAGCATAATATCAAATACTGCATCCCAGTGTCAGGCAGTGCCTGTGCCTCCACCTGCCCCACCACAACCACCAGCTATTGGAGGTGCCAGTAAAATAGACCAGTATTCCAGGATTCTCTTTCCAGTGGCATTTGCAGGATTCAACCTGGTGTACTGGGTGGTTTATCTTTCAAAAGACACCATGGAAGTGAGTAGTTAATTTTCTGAGTACTTGTTTATAATATATGTTTACTTGGCCAATATGATTTCAGCTGTTCATGTACTCGTGTGACTGCAGGCAATGATTCCTTTCTGAGGAATCCCAGAAGGTTTGCTCTGACAGCCCAGCCTGGCCTGCAGTGCCCTGCAGCAGCTGTGGCCCTCAGCACAGCACAGGGGCTGCTTGAGGAGGGCAAATGCAAACCCTCAGCTCTCAGCCACGTTGCACTGAGCACAACATGCTGTGTAAGACAATCTGTGATGTCATTCTTGGCAAACAAATCCATCTTAACTCTTCTATTTCTGTACCTGTGTGCAGTAAGGAATGGTAGAACTATCTTTTGAAGCAATGCACTGAAGGAGATAAGAACTTTAATATCCTAAAGTTTTCTCAGTAAGGTAGTACAGTAAGTCTCCCCAAAAAAGTTTCTTATGCATGGTATGAAAGATTAATAACTGCAGTATAAAGTTTGTGAGTCGAGAATCCCTGGTTTTATACATTTTAATGTTGATTTTCCCTATTTTTTTCATATAACTGCACTGTTTTATGCAGACAAAGCTGTTAAATTCTTTGCTTAAGTTTGTTTGAATCAGGTAGAGAGAGATATCCATGAGGTCCAGAAGAGATGTGTGCCCTGCAAATTGGGCATGTCTAGAATAATCAGTCAGTGATTAGCCATTAAGTCTTTAACGCTTTAAATCTCTAATTTTTCCCTTTTTGCCTAAACACAGTTAATGGTTTCCCATTTCCTTGGTAAAAAATACATTCATTTGCCTCGTTGCCATAGAGTTTTTGGATCTCCCTGTACATTGCAGTCAATATGATTGGTACATTTAGCTTTATTTAGGACAGCTAGAGAGATAATGAGGGTATTTAGATAGCACTGAATGCACAAAGTCCCCACATCAATCCAAACGGGCTGGAGAGCTGTGGGTGAGTGCTGGTGGGGCTGGACCTTCATCTCCTGGCTCAGAGGGAAAGCTGAGGGCAATGTCTGAGACAGCCCAGAGGTGCCGCAGGTCAAGGGGACCAGGACGGTGCCGAGCAGGTGCCTGGGGCACGCTGGCTCTGCCTGAGGCAGAGGCTCCCAGCCCCTAATTTGGCTGATTGTTGCCCCAGTGTGCCGTGGGAAATGCTGTCTCAGAGCTGGAGGTGCTGCCAAGCAGCTCTGTGGAAGCGGGAGGGCAGGAAGGTGGGAGGCACTGCCTCTGCCAAGCCTTCCTGCAGATGTCTCTCTCAAGAGGCCACAGCTGCCAACTCCTGGCCACTCCAAACGTGGCCAGTGATAAATTCAGCATCTGTGCCAGAGTTACTGATCCTGCTGCTAAAATCCTGACTGTGTGTGCAAAGTCCTGCCCTCGGGCAGAGCAGGGGAGGAGCGAGCAGCTCCTGAACACCGTGCAGCTCCTGGGGAGGGGTTGGTTCCTCAGCTTGCCCAGCTGCTCTCCGGGATTCCAGTCAGCCTTCACACTTTGCAGCTAGAAATATTTGGAACACAGTTGCCATTTCCCCTGGTAGTGAGGAAATATTTACACTAAACCTTGTATATTAATAGTTACATGAGAACTAGCCTTTTAAAATGCTTGAAAAGTCTATGGCAAAGTGCTGACTATAAATATTTTTAAATGCTACTTTGCAAGCTCACAAATATGCTCAGAAGCTCAGAAATTATGTTCTGTAGTAGCATCATAGAAAGACAGAAATCCAACAGCAACATTTAGAAAAGAGAGAAGTATTGACAGCTGGGGTGTTTGGAATTATGAAGAATGTAAACAATTATGTAAAATGTTGATCAAGCTCTTCTTCATAAATTATATTTTCCTGTTTATGTACTCATTTGTAACTAATAATGATTGTCATATACACTGCTAGGTTTCTAAATCAATATGTTGTATCACTTTACCAGTTGTTACTTTCAAGGAAAACTAGGATTTTTTTTGCTTTAAAAACACATTAAAAATAAGTAAGCCTTTCTAGTCAAGCAGAGGAGATACAAAAGTTAGGTGAGCAAAGCATGGCATGTTCAAGGGCAGTTCAACTTAATTTCTGGCTCCCTCAAGCCCAACAGATTAAATATTGTTACAGTATTATTCAGCTTATTCAATTTAAAAAGCACATTTTGTGCGGTATTTCAAGTAAATTGAATATATATCTGTATATCTATATAGATCTATATATCTTCACTTTTTTCACTGAGCTCCTGTGACTTTTGTTTAAAACAAAATGGGGAAAAATTCATTGAAATAACCAGTTCTTGTAATGCAGCTTTCCAGGATTTTGATTAGTTTAGTTTGGAGAGCAGAACATTATTCACCAAAGTCTGTCATTGTGGAGATTCCCAAACCCAACAGCTATACAGTAGCAAACAAGACACATTTGTCTAAATTAGCCAAATGAAAAGTTCTTGAAAGGAGAACAAACCTTTCTGAGAAATAAGAAGTTGTTCTAGATTTTTATTTTGTCATACAGTATATTTTGGCTTTGCTTTTTTGTTTTAAATCTTGCTAAATCCTTCAGCTGAATACTAATTTATGATGGTGACCTTGGTAGGTGAATTGCACACTTAGTTTATTTTAAAATTTGCTTGATTTAGGATGCAGAGTCCCCTTTTAAAGAGAAGACTACAAGTACTTCTCTGCCATGTAATTCACAATGCATATGATGTTTTCACACCATCTTACACATCTTATTTCTAAATCTATCTATCTTAATTTTTACATGTAACATTATATTACACTTTTTCATGTAATAAAACTTGGAATGATGGAGTGAATGACACTAAAGAGGGAGATGATCTTAAACTTTTGATGATAAAGCACAGAGAAACAAGCAGAGGCCACCTGTTTGTTTGGGAGCAGAGGAGGACACAAACTCACTAACTGGGCTAAATGTGCTGAGTCCTGGGTATCATTTGGGCACAGAGAACTCAGTACGATGGCAGGAGGAGAGTTAGGTGAGCAGCTGAGGAAGATGAGATGCTGCTGATGGCAAGTGGGGAGAAAAAAACAGAGAAAGAAACGAGAACTGGAACAGTATTTGACTGGTATGTTGTTATCCACAAAGCTGGCAGGATGTGTTGTTATATCATGTTTCAATTTAAACAGTTGCAAAATAAAGTTCAGGGAAACAGCCATTTCCATACACACTTAACTGAGCTTTGACGATCCAGGCAACGAGCATCAGCTTCTCAGAGGATTCTCCCCTGTCATGCAGTTCTCTTTAAAGTCTGCTGCGAGTCAGAAATCACATGGGTTTGTTGGTTTGCCCAGTTTTTGTTAACAGTTGGTAACAACCCATAATTAACCTTCTCTCTAAACTTGTCTTGCAGTTTTTTGAACCTTCTGCAATGCATTTCCGAAATGACCCTCAGTCCAACTGAGGAACAACTCCAGATTTCAAGGAAATCGCTCGAGGTCTCAGAGGGTTGAAGAGATTTCAAAAGATTTGTCTGTCTGTCCACAGGTGCTCTCCATTTTCAAACAGGGAATATTTATATTGGACATCACCTGGATGCAAACTCTGGACAAATCAAGAGCTGCAAACGTCTTGGGGTTCTAACGATACTTTCTTAAGATTTCTTACAGTGATTCTACTACAGAAGTTCTTCTTAAATTGTTTTGTCTGATTGTCAAAGGAAAGAACGTGCATTTGTTCTAAAACTGTTGCAAACAGTTGAACATTTACATCGATATAAAATATCAGTAAAAGGACTTGTTGGGTTGGGTTTTTTTATATAGAATAAGGATTGCTAAAAGGAGCCTGATTCTGAAAGGGTTGGGAGTTGCACTGATTTCCATCACTTGACATTGACCCAAAATACTGTTGGAAAGAAATCCTGTGAAAAGGAGCTGCAGTTCCATAATGTTTTAATCCTTTTATGTAAAAGATTAATGATTATTTATTTTTATTTCATTTTAATCTTTAATTTGGGATCATATTTATAAAGAATGAGATCTAAGAAAAAAAGGAAACAAGCTATTTTTTGTGTGCTTCACCATGGGGTGACTGTTCCTGTCGGGAGTGACCACGGCAGCACAACCAGACTGAGAACAAGCAATTGCTCAGCAGGATCTGGAAATGCAGGACTGAGATGTCAGGGAGCTTTCAAGGTCTAAAGCTGAATAGACAGGAAGATGCAGCTCCCCATCAAGCTGCATGCAAGGCTCCAGCTCCAGGGAACTGCCTGGAAGCAGCTCTGGATAGCTGGTTAAGGAACAAGCTGCATTTATCAGCTGATTCTACTGAATTGCCTGTAGCAAGCTCCCTAGAAATTTTTTCCAGAGCCAAAGTAGTGTCAGCATATTCAGAGTTTGAAGGTAATAATATTTTGTCATTCTCAACACAAACAGCCACAGAATTTCTTCGTTCACCCTTCATCTCCATAATCCCTCTTTAAATGTGATCAGGAAACATATGCCTAATCCAATCAATCCCAAACCTGTTTTATTGCAGGTGTAATGGTCATTGGTAGGAGTCAGAAGCACACAAAGAAGTTTTAGATGCAGCCAAATAAAAATTAAGGATTCTGTTCTATTTTGAAATTAATTTTAGTAAAATAAAATAATAAAATGACACATGGATTCAGGATATTCAGGGTCTTTTGCTTTGTCTAAAAAAGCATCTTAATCCCTGTGAAAAAATATTTACAGGATGACCAATGAAGTGCAGTAAGTCATGGACTGCTATTGGCACTGTCCCAGTGGTAGCTCCTTTATATACTATTTTAAGAAAAAAATGAACTTATGGATATTGGACAAGTATTTTATAATTTGTAAATACATCTTATTTGAAAAAAAAAGCAAATTGTGCTGTATGGACCCAGAAGTAATTTTTTGGGGTAACTATACTCATTCTTGCTTCACAGATTAACTTTTATTTTGAGTACATTAATTTCTGTAAGAGTTTTCTGAGTATTTTAAAACTGGTTTATGCACAAAATGAAAATGTTTAAAAGCTGTAGTAAAACAAGTGACACTAAGGAGCTAAATTTTGTATCTGCTCTTTGCCTAAAAGAAAATTAAATATGAATTTTACAGGAGATGCAGAGAGTTACTAAATAGTCACTATTTCCTTGGAGTGTAGTATTTCAATGTGTAAAATGTTGTAATGTCCTGATTAGGAAGCTGTATCAGCACCTTAAAAATGTCCTGGTAGCACTTGGTTTTTAACAACATATTTCAACATGAGCACAAAGGCTACTTATCCTTTTTTTCTAAAGAGCTTCTCACGTGGATAAGACAGACCAGGGTTGGTTCTCCACAGCTGTTTGAATGGGAGGAAGGGAATGTATATTTTTCTGTTCCATGCTTTGTAGAGACAGGGGTGTGAACAATACTGTTAATAATGTTAAGTTCTATCTTTCAATAAATGTAATTACTTACAATTAATAATGTCAGTTCTTCAAAATCCTGGTTATGGTGAAACAGCAACCAAGCAAGCACAACTGTAAAAGAGCAGATAAATAGAAAAAGGTCGTATGTATAGGTTTATATATATATGTGTGTATATATTTTATGTATGCATATATACATATGTATTTCTGTAGAAAATATAAATAAATAATAATAATTATATTTCTTTATTTAGTACAAATTTAAAGGGGATATGGGTTTTTTCCAATACTTTTGACTGCACTGAAATCTCTGTTTATCAGAGATTTGAATTTCTCTGAATGAAATGTTTGCCATAGATTCAGATGCCTTAAGAAGACCAGCTCAAGAAAATCGGTGTCTACAACTTTCAGTATTACATGAGTTAAGGCAAATGTATCCTTAAATGCTATTCTTAGGAATGTCTATTATAGTACTTCTTTTAAAGAGTGGAAACAAAAGAAACAAGCCATTGTTTATGTGGCCTGTGGAGGCAACATGAGGAGAGTATAACAGTGAATAAAGGATAAAACCCTTACAGATGCAGGAACTTAGAAACACCACAGAGGTCTTTATAAGAAGCTCTATATGGTGTAACTCTCTTCTGCAGGCACACAAAAATTCTGTATCAGAAATTCACTTTGTGTTTGAAATCTGTTTATTAACAGCTCATTACAAAGCAGTCACAGGAGTATCATTGTGTGCTTGAAATAAATTCAAACCACTGGGTAAATGTGCTCTATTCAGGACCAATAAGCAGCAAACAAAGCTAAGTGAGTTTAAAACTAATTCCAGCTGTACTTAAAGTTGAGATGTACATGACTCCAACGTTCTACCTTTATTTTAAGACTGGAAAGTAATTTATTCACTTGCAATTTGAAGACTGGTCAAGGAATCATGACTCTCATATGTGAATACCTTAATGTTCTGAAATAATCAGGAAACTATCCAGGTCACTGATGTGTAAACTAATACTTTTCCTCCCTACAAGTTCCATTTAAAGGTGCAGCAATTTTCTTTGCAAGGAAAAAATAATTTCTGGAGCTGGTAACAGTCTTTGGAAACTGTTGTGACTTTAGTACTAAAAGGAGAAGGCAAAACTGGATTTTGTTACTTTGCTACTTCAGCAAAGGAAAGTTTTGTCATTAAGATTATTCAAATAAATGTCATTTGTGATAGTCTCCAAAAAGGCAGGCTGACAATTACAGACAAATTAAAACTTACATTTACCCAGTGAGCCACAGTCCTTATTGGGCACACCAGCACTGCCTCAAAGGCTGAGGAGATGCTAAAGGGGTTGGCACCATTACAGGGAAAATATGGAACAAAGAGCCGGTTTTTTGTGGTGTGGAAGGACAGTGAGCCTTCTAATTCCTTCACATCAATGGAACTGCAGAAATGGAATAATATTGGAGTGCAATCCAAACACATGCTGCTAAAAGTACTTTCACTGACATGTCACTGCTCATGAAAGCCAAAATGTCACATGAAAATTAGCACCAACAAGGTCGGTGAGCAGACAGCACCAAGTCAGCACAACTCTGCTTGACATTGTTTTCAAGGAAAAAACATTTCATTCTAGAGACAGTAAAAAGTTTTCTCAGAAATTGTCAGGAAACAGTTTTCCTCTGTCAGTTCTCATATTATTCTGCATACATTTCTGGGCAGTTTAATGAAAACTTGATAGGTTAGGTCAATCTGTGGCCAGCAGGAGTGACAGCACAGATGTGTCACTCCCACTCAGGCTATTATTAATACAAATGCCTTCCTTAGATGGAATGCAGGTCCTTCTGTCTAGGAGGAATTCCGAGTAAGTTTTTACTCCTGTGAAGTGCAGCCTGTCCCATGCCAAGGCTCAGTTTCTGTCTGTATGAAAGGACTGCTCAAAGGCTACTGGATGGATTCTCCAGTAGGGAAAAGGAAAAAAAAAAAAAAAAAGGAGAGGGCTGTGGATCAGAGACAGCAAAAGTGGTTCTTGTGCTAGAAATTTTAAATGTAGAACTGGACAACAGTTCCTGCTGGAAATTTGAAGATGAAACAAAGCAAATCGACAGCATTTGACATCCAACCCCATCCCTGCCTTCCAGAGCCAGTGACCAACTGCCAGGCAAAAATGCTCGTGGGCTCCAGAGGGCCACCCCAGACACTGCCCAGGTGCAGGTACAACACACAGCCAAGGCTGGCAAGAGACTTTTGAAAAGGGCACAAACTGAGCAGACCAAGTGCTGGGAACGTGCCAGCAGTGTAGTCTGGTCAATCCGTGGGTAAAAGGAGGCTGTGCAGATGATCAGGCACAACAGTAGGGAATTAGGAACTAATTTCAGAGAATGGTTATAGCCTGACTTAAACAGCCAAAGGTCTTCTGTTCCAGACTCCTGGAAGGGAGTAAATGCCTCCTTGTTGGTGAGGAGCTGCTGCCTGGGACCAGCTCTGACTGCAGCCTCTCAGAACTGAAGTCCAGCAGCCTCAGCTATTCCAGCCATCAAATTACCTCAAGAGTCTGCCTAAAAGTTTCTTTTTGTCTTAGAAGGTGTCCAGGAATGTTCCAGTCCTGTGAAACCACCTGGTTCACAAATTCTTTGGTTACTGAAGTTCACAGCACTTGGTTTTGGTTCGTTTTCTAATTCATTTCAATAAAAGTGATGAAAAGAACAGCAAACCCCACTGGTGAGTCCTGGAGGTGTGTGGGACACATTGCTGGGGCTCTGTGACAAGGCTGAGCCATCACCTGCTCTCTCCACCCCAGGCCATGGCAGTGAGTCTCAGCATTCCTGCCATTTCTCTTTGCTCTGGTTCCCACAATCTCATTCTCCTCACTTCAAACAGCACTCAAGAATTTTCTTCCAAAATATGAAGATATTTTCTTTCCTAATGCCAACCCCCCAAACTTGTTCTTACAATCACTTCATCTATTTTTTCACATTATAAAGTCTTTCTCCACATCGCTGAGTAATACAAATCACTGCTTTCTGACATTTTTGTCAACTGCTGAATACATTATTCATGAATACTTATTTATCACTGCTGAACCAGCTCTAGAAATAGTGAAACAATGTGCACTAAGTAGTTTTAGTGTGCCTTTTATTTTTATAAACCAAAATAATTGGGGAGTGTATTACTTTTTCACTCCAATATGCTCTGTTCATTTTAGGGACACTGTACTCTTGTTAGATTTTCATAAATGCATTCTCACAGGGAGGCTGGAAGACTGGCACATCTCCTGATGGCTCTTTGAAAGATAGAAAGAAAGTGTTCCAGAATATGATGCCCTATAGCTAAGGGCAGGCAAATGATCCCCCTGTGCCTAAATCCCATGGTCCTTTTTGGGCACACAGAGCAGGCAAACCATTATTTTACTCTAAGTGCTGTAGACACACAGTTTTGCAAAACCATGATAGTACATAATACCAGGATAAGCCAAGTTAACAGCAATTACTGTGAGATCTTAAACAGGCCCTTCATTACCTTACTACTAATTTAATACCAACTCATCAGAGGTTATTAACGTGGTTTAAATAGTATATATTTGTCACATAAACAGTGCTTTATGCCCACCTTAGAATGCAAGGTTTAAGAAAAGACAGCTTATCTCTTTGGTATTATTTAAATATAGCACTATTTTTCTTGGGCAAAGTGACTTGAGCCCTTAACTTTTTATGGCACATAGAACATGGAAAATATTAGCATCATCAGTTTAATCTCTATCACAATCTCAACTGCTAACACATGCATTATCTGCTCTACAAACTGTATAATACAGCACCTCTGGTACTGCCAAGGAGCTTTTCTTCCTTAGCACCATCCATCCTCAGTTTTCATATTCTTACAGTCCTTACCTTTCCCTCATAGCAAATTCTAAACAGGAGAGGGGCTACTTAAAAGAGGATAATAAGTAGAGATATTTCAAGTTTTCATAAAATAGGATGAGGCCATTATGGATCCCAAAATTCTAAACAGGTGCCAACCCAATGCATGTCTATTCACAGGAAAAAAGGTCTGTGAAAGTCACTTCATGACCAGGTCCAAATACAGACATTTATAGTAAATCAATATTAATTCACTATTACATAACCTTGTACAAGTCTCTGATCAAGTTGGTGTCACTTTGTCTACAAATATTGTACAAATGGCTCAAAGGTACTTCTCCATAACAGTTTCTTCAAGAGTTCCTTTCTACCTTTTCACTTTTAAATGTTTTGATTAAAATGCTTATGATGTTGAACCTTTATTTCCCTCACAGACACAGGTATGTTCAGCTGGTGTTTCAGTGGATGCAGTGAAGCCCCTGGAATATGTGGTTTATTGACTGCAATGCCAGTTGTTTGCTGGAACCCAGAGTCTTTCTGCAACAAGAGTTGCTGCACTTAAATAATAGCCTGATGCCAGAGCTGTTTGCTGTACTGGATGTGCCAGGTGAATGCACAGATTAATTAATCTGTGACAAAGTAATTATGCAGAAAATGTGGTATTTAAAGGAGATGCTTCCAGTCAGAACAGTAGCACAGGCAAATATGCTGAGAAGCCTCTAAAACATCTCATCACACAACAGATGGATTAACAATTGCAATTAAACTCTCCAGTACTACTTATCTAAATATTATCTATGTGACAAGTGTAGACTAATCTGTGGTAAGCAGGTAGAGGGAAGAGAGCTGGGAGGTGCTTTTCAAAAAAGAGCAAACATTTGGATGTCAAATCTTTTACTGAAAAAAACAGCTACCCAATTGCTTACAAGATTGTCAGAAACATAGTTGTAAATTTTGAATATACCAAGGCTATCCAGTTTTATTCCTGTGATGGTAATTTATATAATGCAGGACATGAAAGCATATTCAAGTGCATCATGGAGCACTGAGGAGTCAAAAGTTCAGCACTAAGGTACCATCTGATCTTCAGTCTAGTTCAGCTCCCAGTCTGTCATCAAATCAATTGAGATAAACTGGGTCTAAATAACACCCATTAACTTCACTTGGTCTCTTTATGGGCAGTATTTTCTCAGTGGAAATATTTAGAGAAACTTCAAACTGGAGCTGTCATTTTGTATTGCTCAGAGCAAAGTGTCTCTGCAGAAAGAGCCTTGGGTAACTGTCTGGCTGCAAATGTCACTTTGAGGAAGGTCTGAGGAAACATTTCTTTAAACATCTCTTTTATATCTTGTTTTGATCTACATGACATCCATTTTCCACATTTGTTAACCCAACTGCTTGATATTTATGTGTATTTTTTATCAACAGTTGATCAGCACTTTTTAAGTTGGACAACTTAACCCAGTTACAGTATCAGCAGCATGACAACTTAGACCTGTAGTTCATCACAAGCAAAAACAGTTCTAGCAAGGAAACCTGCCTAATTTAACAATAAGGAAGTTTCTTTTCCTTCTAAACTTGTTAAATTGCTATAAAGTCTTTGTGATGGGACCCTTTTTAAATGTAAGTCTAATTATAGTCAAGTCACTTGAATTGCAAAACCTATCATAAACACATTTGTTTTTCCTGCTTCTGTTTAGGTGCACCTAAAACATCTCTCCAGTGCTAACAAACTGGCAGCAAATCCATTTTCTGCAGCCATCAGAAGTAGCTTCTACTTCTATACCTTTAAGCACAAGAGACATTTCATTCCCAGTTTGGGAACACGAGGGCAGTGAAAATAGTATTTTCACATTAATTCATGAAGTCACACTTGAGCATAACGGGGGAGAGAGAAGGGGAGGAGGAGGAGGATACACAAAAAATCAAAACAAAACCAAACCAACAAAACCCCCAAACCCAGCAAAACCAAACAGGCCAAGTTCCTATAAGTCTGATCAACAGCACTGAAGAATAACCTCTTATTTTAGCATCTCCCATAATGTTCTGGGTGCTGACATTCCCACCACGGCAGACGAGGAACAGGCTGTGGTAATCCCACACTAATGTGGAGATCCCCTTGGCAGGATTGTTCTGCTACTTGGAATGAGACACAAAAAGAGGGTACAAAATCCAGTATTTCTATACAATCAGCCTGTATTCAAAATTTCCAAGCCAAACTAACACCATTTGGGAAAATAATTCTCAAGGAATTCCCAAGCATTTCAAGGAATTCCGGTTACTAAACTTTCCACTGAGTTTGGTGAACAGTGTTCCTGCTTTAGGCTTGTTGCTCTTTCATTTCCATCTCATTACTTCCTTGCAAGTTATGCCAAATCTGCAGTTGCTACTAGCAGCTAAAAGCTGGTATCAAAGGCCTGCTTTAATTAACAGAACTCTGTACTCAGAGCTCGGGGGGCCTCACTCATTTTGCTAAATAGACAAATTGTCAGAGGTACTTGTTGATATGAGAAGATAATTATGGAAACTCATATATAAACATACCTTTCAGACAAATTTCCACTTTGGGGCCTGGTTGAAAGAGTGTTAGGTACTGCTGCTGAGAGAGGAGCAGAGACTGAGGCTGGGTGGAGAGCACCCTCTCCTACTTCCATGCAGCAGCTCTGCCAAATCCTTCAAGGGTTAGAAGAAGTAAATTTATTTTGCATCTTGACCAATAAATTCTAATGAAACATAGTCCACTTTCACTGTATCCTTAAACCAGGGGATTTTCGAAAGGCTTCAGCAATGTCAAGTCTCATTCCCCATTTCCATAGAGGATGAGAACTCCATGTGGAGCTGGAATGCATCAGATGTATAATTCACCATCTTGTTTCCAAAAGCACAAGAGAGAATTGTGAAAGTTTTCAAACCTGATGTCTGCATGCTGTTGAATTGCTCTTAATTAATTATAATCTCTCTCATAATTGGCTCCAATCTTTCTGTTTCTTCCTTCCTCTGACATAGCTTTTGCTGTCATTCTAAAACCTTGCATTTCTATTAAACCTTTCTTAAGATGATACTATTAATGAGAATTCAATGTTCCATGCAAGATTATACATGTATGAAATATAATTGTAATGTGAACATATTGTAATGACAGGTAGCACCAGATGGTGCAGTTACAGGTAATATGAATTCCTCATTTTCAGTTATGAATGATCTATTTACTTTAACAAAACAAAATGGAATTATTTGTTTTGCAGTCCAGATTCTCCTGGCTGCTCATTTCAAAGGAAAATGGAAGTGTTCTCTGATTTTTGGCCTCTACCTTTTTATTTGGCGTAGTCTTGGTACAGATTTACACACCCCCTGCTTCCTCCCAAGCCAATAAACTAGTGTTTGTTCTATACTTCTTGATTAAAATAAGAAAAAAGCTATGCCTGCATTCTGTTGATGAACATCTGTTCCAGATAGTTAAATGCAAATTCATGTTTATTGTTTAATTTGCTGGGTGGGCTCAACATCACTGAATTCTCTCCCCATGGGAATTCTGTACCTATTTATATTCAAATAGGCCTGCATTGTTCACCCCTCACCCAGTCAGCACATCCAAATATTGACAACTTTCTTCCACCACTGCCACACCTGTAGCTGCAAAGAATGAGAATAAGCAACATCCTTTGGAAAAAAGGCATTGATTATGTCTATAAATAAGATGCAGAAATGCAAATTAGTATCCATTTTGGAAAAAAGGGGTGTTACAAACATAAAACTTGAAAGATTTGTGTTCAAAGTGCCTGACACTTTCCACTATATATATATCTTTAAAGAATGCTTAAAATTAGAGCAATCACTTTAAACCATTCAAATTTTTTGGTCTTGTCCCCTTTTACAACAGTAATTATTTTTAGTAAAGATTCTTTCAGAAGACTTTTCAAGATAAACTACTTAATTTTACATAATTCCTGCGAGGTGAATGCAGATGTGGTGGGGAGTTTGTTTGAGTTTTTTGTTTATTTGTTTGTTTAGTGTTTTTAACTAATGAGAAAACTGAGATGGCAGGGTCACCAGCTCAGAGTGACACTCAGTGCCCAATGCACTGGGGAATTCTAACTCTTACTAATTGCAGTTAAGGTTGTATTGACAACTCAGCTAAGACATTCAAAATTACAGATCTCAATGCAATATTCCAAGGTCAGATGAGTCAAGACAGGAAAAAAAAAAAAAAAGAATTCATGAGGTCCCTGCTCTGTGGCATCTCACAATTACCCACAGACTCACAGAACCATCCAAGGAACTCCAAGTGCTGTGCCATTGCAAAATAAAAGTCTGCAGAAAAGCAAAGTCCACCTGCTCTTCTTTTAGCTGGAATTTTCCAGCCCACTTTTGTGCATTCAGCAGGAGCTGAATTCCTGTTTTAAAGAGGCAAAGGGTAGCACTCCTCTGCCTCCCAGGTGGGTTTGCTCCAACAGGCAAGGTAGTGATGAACACAGTTTTCTCAGCCACAACCTGGACACAGGTACAGCAACGTGGACCCAATTTTCTGTTACCAAAAGCACACCAGTTAGAGACAGGAGTGTCAAGTAAATGCACTAAACAGGTATTCAGGGCATTTATATTTCTTTCCTGATGCAGTCAAAAGACTCCCATATGACCTTGAGAAGTTCACAATGTCTCTGGATTTTACATCTGGGAACTCCACAAAACAATGATTTCTGTCTTTTCTACATATATTGTAAACTCTTCAAATTGGGCTCTGCCTTATTACATGTTTATTTCACTAGAAACCCCCAATTAAGTACCAAAGCCATCATTGCTCTCTGAGTTTCCACGATACACTAAGAATAATTTGAGTATTCTAAATCATGCAAGTCTATGTCAGAAGACATTTTATCTTGTTAAAGAGAATGTCAGCAGCCTCTTCATCCCACTTATTCTGCAACTGGTGAACATTCATCCACCTCACTGTGGGTAGAAACACCTCTCACTTTCAGAAGATATGATATTTTTATGCACACACTTATATGCAGCTGTTATTAAGAATGCAGTCACATCATTTTTTATTCTAATAGTGGGAGTACATAATCAGTTCAAGTGCTACACTAGTAAGGAGAATTCAAGACAAATTATAAGTCATAGATAATTACTATTAATAGAAAATATGCCTCAAGGAGAATGGAGTTATTAGATAAACATCATTGCAGTGCTTAGTAGCTCAGGAGTGGATAAAAGAAAGGAGAATGAGTTGCTCTGGGATTCCTCCACCCTGTAGTAGTTGAAAGGTGTTTTTTTTTTACAATCATTTCTGTTCCTAGGCTCATAAATGAAGATTTCATTTAAGAAGAAGCATGAGAAACTCCAGAGCAGTTCCACCTTGAAGCATTGGTGGTGTTCAGGTGTCCCAGCCCCTCGGCCAAAGGCTCCCTCACACCTTTGTGCCTCAGCTGAGCACAGCTGAGCTGCTGAGCAGAACTCAGTGAAGGCTGGAATTGGCTCTCAGGAGCAGGATTTTGTGTACCTGACCTGGCTGCTTTAGGGGAGATCTGACTGACCCACTCTGCCTGCAAAGGCTCGGGGCTGGTTCCCTGCTGCAGCACTCTGGGAAGGACTGTGTTTAAAGTCCCAAAAAGCAAAGTTATACCAAGCCAGCTCTGACATGGTTGGCTACTGTAGGACTGGGAGCTTGCCTAAGGTAGGAGAGGAGGCCAGAATGGCAATGCCCCAGACAACTTGAAAAGAATAAATCAACAGTTTTCTAACACACAGCCCAAAGTGCTCAGTGCTAGCAAGGAACAGATTATTAACCTGACACATCAAAAGATTTAAAAATTATTGTCTATTATATTGTCCAAACTACTGAAAAAATTGTTTGTTTAAAACTGCTTTTACAGACAGAAAGAGGAAAGAGATCACTGCAATATTTTTTTTTTCTGCATTGAACATATCTGGCTTTATCATGAGTCTGTTCCCCTTCAGCAACGGAAAGAAACCCAAACTTTCCTCAGCTATTTTTAAAAATGATCTGCAGTTCTTTCAGACTAATCCCTTTCGATTTGAAATCAGCACATTTGCTGGAAACAAGAAAGGTTTTCTTCATCGTGGCCTCTGCACAAGCAGTGGACAAAGGCCAGGCAGAAAGGCCTGAAGGAGCCAGGTTGGACCTCCCTGGCAGACACAGAGGGGCTGCAGGACGGGCAGCAAGAAGGTGTCTGTAGTAACCAACACTCCTCCTGAACTGCTCTTTGCTTGGGCACTTGGAGTAAACAGTGCAGTTTAATATATAAAACTTCTGTTCTTAAAAAGAGTTCTTCTCAAGTTCTGTTCTTAACTTACAGCATTTCTGGCAATCAATAACCTCATGCTTTATGATAATCCTTGACAAATTAGTGTTCACAGTACTTTACAGGCAAGGACTGCAGAAGAGAAATATTGTCTGGCATTTTCTAGTCCATATGCCCATAGGCAAGGTAAGCATATAGAATATTTTCCATGGAAAATTTCCTTGGCTGACAACTGTTCACCATTTCACAGAAGGCTGATGGGTTATCAATTAACAAACCCCAGTCAGTGTGATTTTTGTAAAAACAGGAGACTAGGTAACTATAGGAAGCTGAGTATTCTATAGGGCATTTAGGAAAAGTAGCATTACAGATGTTCATGCTTGGAAAACTGAAAGCATTGCTGCTTACAACACTGCTGATCTGCAGCTTAGAGTGATGCAACAAATGGCTGAGAACAGCCACTCCACTTCCAAATATTGGTTCTTCTGAAAAAATGCACAGTGCACAGCCTTCTTGAATCACAAGTACATACAAATTGTCTTTTTTACCCCTGAAATGTCTCATAAATCTTTTGTGCACCTCAAGAGCTGGCCAGAGCAGCTGAGGGGGTTTGATGGCAGGAGCACATCCCTGTGGGACCTTGGCCTGCAGGAGGCTGCTGGGAGCCAAGGAGGAGCACTCAGGCTGCAGAGAGCTGGCATTAACACTGCCTTCTCTGTGTTTTGTGAGGGGAAAACCACTCTCCATGGCAGTTACACCACAAATCACAGTTCATGTAGCTGTCTGTTGGAGCTCTGTCACATGGTACGGGACTGCCCAGACACAGTTCCGTGGCCATTGGATCAGCACAAGCTCAGAGTGTGACTCCCCCTCGCACTGAGCAGCAGGGCCAAGTCTGGCACAGTTTGCTCCCCCTCTGTGTAAAGACATGTCTTGGAAGGGACATCTGTGGGCTCAAGTGGGAGGCAGTGATGGCCCTCTCCTGCCAGCTGGCTGAGGGGCACATGGCTGGAGCTGTGAAACATCTGCTTTCCCACCTGCGAGAGTCAAACGGTGGCAAACTGCTTCCAGAGCAGAGGGGGGAGTTACAAATGTGTATTTTCTAATTATGCAATTGCACTCCCCTGCTTATTTTCCATTTGGGAAAACAGAGCAAACTGGCACAACTAGAAGTTTTGCTTACTAATGCACAGATGGATCAAACTGAAGTCAGCATTACAGACCAGAAACAATAGTCAAAACAATTCTCAACCTCTACTCAAAGTAATGACAAGAGTCATGATGCCTAGTAATTTGATGCAAACAAACTCAATAGTGCTGTAATAGAAAAGAAATGACATGAGAAAACATGTGAAGCCGAAGGCTAGATTCCATTATACATATAAATTTTTCCCTTATAAGTCACAGCAATCAGAAGTGACATGATCTGTCTTTGAGACACTTCCCAGAAGAGCTAGTTCATGAACTCAGGAACCTACGGTAGCTTTATTTATTCACTGGAGGTATGCCAGAGCAGCCCTGGGATGAACACCCCTGTTTGTTGCCATCACTGGCCACGAACACACCTGGATGGATGTTTCAAAGTGTTCTGCACAGTTCCACTCAAATCCTTGCCAGCTTGACTCGTGCCTGATGACATTGCTCGGTACCCAAACATGTACTCCAAGCAGAACCTTTAACAGCTGGTTTTGCTCTGCACAACATGGGCATTCTCCATGAAAATACAGAACACTGAGAACCCCTTATTTCAGTTTTGGACTCTGAAATACTTCTCCATGCAAATATAAAGTAGAAAGGTGCGACAACAGAGACAGAGGCAACTTCCACAAGCCTTCTGTGTTGTAACGCTGCACTCAGACTCACTGTCTGAACAGCAGCCTGAAACTCTTAGTTGCTCATTCCTAAAAAGCCTTCATATGAAATAAAATGCTGTATCACACAGTAATAAGTTACCTAAATTTATCCTTTTAAAATAAATATTAAAAAAAACCCAAAACAGGTTCTCAAGGAAAGCAAAACCTTTGAGTTGGAAACTCGGGCAAATAAAGCACAAAAGGAAAGCACATAACTCTTTCTGCCAGTGTCCTGGTCACAGGAGCAGGTCAGAAACCTGAACAACGTGCAACTGTGAAGAAAGTGGAAGGATCCACGTTAAAACAAGTGAGGTGGAAACCATTAGATAAGGACTTAGTATTTCAGAATGACCCCTCCTTTGAATAAGGAGGGATTTACAGGCAAATCCATCTTCAGAGCTGTGCTTGACAAAAGCTCTCAGGAGCAGATTTTCAGGCTCTCACGGTTGATATTTGGAGCTGTGTTGATATTTGACATGTGTTGCCAAGGGGGGAGAGCTGACAATGAAGTGTTGTCATTAAGACCATACAACTAAACTCTTCTTCCAGAAAAGAAGTAGCAATATAACATATAAAAATAGTCACAGATATTCAGGATTGTTTTGTGGTTGCTTTATGTATATTTTGTTGACTGTCTTAAAGATGGGAATATCTCTTCCAAATCTGATGTTTGAAAAGAACCCTCACAAGGCTGGCTAAAATTAGAATGAATAGAACTAGAATAAACACAATTTCATATTAGTTTTCATCTGTCACTATTTTCAGCTCTCCATTTAACTGTGAATGATCATGAACAAAATTGGTTTCTCTCACTAATGATACAGTCCTTTTCCTCTTTCATGTGGCATCACTCAGATCCAAACACACTCGTGAGGCTTTCAGGGCAGAGCTCCCATTTCTCACTTTCTCTGAGCACGGCTCAGAAAGCAGATTTGCTGTTCGTGGAAGCACAGAAGAAGAAGAAGCTTTAGAAATGAACCCAGGCTGGGTCCTCAGGATATGCTGCTGCCTTGTAAAGCAAGGACACTGGAGTGGGGTGAGGGAGGCAGCAGTTTGAGCTCCATACAACGTTCCAGCAGTCCCTCATGTTTAGTGTCCCAAAGGTGGACAGCACTCCTGAGTGGATGCAGAATCAGGGAGCTGATGAGCAACACAGGTCTGTGCTACACCTGAATAATTCAGCTGTGAAGCAGCACTTCCAACAGGCTGACAAGCACAGACACACGAGGAATGGCCAGGGAAGAGTCTACAGGACTTCATTTGTACACGATAATAACAAAACACTCTTGCTCAAACACAAAATAAACCCCAAACCCGGAATGCTCAGGCAGACATGTTATTACTCCATAATTGGTTTTGGTCAAGAAAAAATGAAAGGTAGAAATATGCCATCGTGTTTCAGCAGTGTCTTAAGACAGCAAGAGTAGATGCATTAATAACAAGAGGCTAATCAAGCTATAACTGAATGTTTTAAGCTGGGAAGCTTTTTCTAACCCTATTTATATACTGGAAATATATTTAAAAATCTAGAATAGAGTGGTTAGAAACCAAGAAGCCTACAGGAACAGAAAAAAATTAAGAGAAAATCAGAAACACAGAAAAAAAATTAGAAGAGTGCAGTTCTAAAAAAAGGACAAAAATAAAAACCTGCAAATATTAACAGGAAGGCAGGAAGAAAAAAATGAATACCAAACATCATTCCAAACCCTTGAGAAGGTGATTTCAAAGGAAACACAGAGATAAATGGATGACAACATGCATATTAATGAGCCCAAAGCAATTCTCAATTACAGTTCATTATCATTAACCATTTGAAAAGTAAAAAGCAGATAAACAACTCGGTCTGCTCTAGCAGGAGTTGAAAATTGCCTAGCAAGAGATGCTTCTCTGTCAGGAATTCTAAGTAAAGGCAAAGAGCCACTGAATGTAACACTTAGGATTCAATTCAGATAATAAAAACAGACTTGGGGGAAGGGGACTCGAGTTGCATTATCCACAAGACAACACAGTATTGCCAGTATCCCGAGCCCTCTGTGTCACAGACACCCTCCCCTGCATCCAGAATCCAGGCTGAGCAGCAGGCTGCAGTGCAGCTCCCCTGAGCTCTCCAGCCTCAGTGAACCTTCTCTCTCCCCCAGCCCTGCTCATGCTGAAGCAATGCCCTGTCAGCAGGTTCCAGGGGCTGCTGATTGTTTTCCTGGTGCTCTCTGCTGTGCCCTCCTGCCCTGGAGACTGCTGGCTAAATACTGCCCATGTCCCTGCATGTGTGCTGGGGATCTGCTCACTGCACACCCACTACAGCTCCAATGGCAAGAACTTCTTGCCTTGTAAGTATAAAATGAGTCACCAGATCCTGAATTAAGTTTTGGAAGGAACAAGGATATCAGAACAGGACAGGGTTTAGAAACTAAAAGAGCACTGGTAAAGGAACTTTGGGAGGCAGAGGCTCAGCATACAGCTGCCAGGAGCACAGTGTGCTCTGTTTGTCCCACTGAAGGAGTTTCAGAAACTCCTCCTCTTCTGAGAGCCTGTGGGTGGCTGTGGTAAACCTAAGGCATCACTCAGCCTCCCTGGGATGAGTGTCCAGAATTTTCATTCAGTAGTGGAACACTATGGGATACTTTCCCATAAGAATAATTACTTTCCAAAGCAATTGAAATGTAGGCAGTCACTACAGAGTTTGGGAAAACAGAGCAGAAATAATTAATCTGGATGAAGAACTCCAAACTAAGGCTTGTTCATTTGTGCAGACATCCTTCAAACACCCAAACCAGAGTTAACCCGTCATAAGCTCTTCGATGAGAGGGGCTCTAATGACATTTCTTTTAGCAATTAATGGTATCCCTCTTCTGAATTCAAATGTGTTTCAGCAGACAGAGCTGGGGCAGAAATCAGAGAACAGAGAAGCACAGTTATGAGACCCAGTCAAACAACATATCTTTCAAAGTACCTCCCTACACGCCAAGTCCACAATGCTCACATAAGAGCTCGGAAGAATGTTCAAAAATTACTTTCTGAAGCAGAAATTTCTACATAGAACTATCACCATTTTGTATTTGTTCATTAAGCAATTTTCCCTTCCCTTAGAGGACACCTACACAGATTCACACAACTCACTGGCATCTCACATGTTTAGGCAGTTTTACTCTTCATAACAAGTGTGATTTGTTTGACTTCTGGCAAACAGGTGATACAGAGAAGTCACAAAACTCTTTACCAAAGCCTCTGAAGGACCCTCACCAACAGCTGCTATTCTATTCCTGAAGTTACTGTTCATACACAGCATTAGGAAAATAAAAAAGGTGAAAAAAACCCACTCATAATTGTTCTGGTATTCAATTGTTTTCCCTGCAGCTTTGATTAGCAAACTTCATTATTAAAGAAATTTTCTGCTTTATTGTTCAACATTACAACAATACTGCATTGTTTCATTTCAATGTAACATCTACTATTGAAAATGTCTTACAGACTATCAAGCCAATGAAAGTCTCACCATTAATGTCAATAAAATAAGCCTTCAAATTCATATTAAGAAACATATTTTGGTGATGTGGCACTAAGCAATGTGATTAGGGGGGTGTATTACCCATCCATCATTTCACTGCAGTGCTATTGCAAGAAACTCTGGCTTTAACTAAATGCTTTTGATGGCATCAGCATCCATGAAAATGGGGAATAACGAATGTGTGAATGGGAGACCTCTACAATCTGGAAGTTAATTTGCATGACATTATGACCTTGTTTGCATTGCAGAATATTAAAATATTTCTTTTAGCAAACACTGGTATTTTGAACATCCAGGAAATGCCGTGCTGAGATCTTAATAGGTTATTAGTTATATTTCATCTTCCCCAAATTTTTCCAGATGGGTGTAATAAAAGAAATTCTTATTATGGGAGAAAGGGCAGGATTTTTTCCTTTAAATATCCAGAACAATGTTAACATGTATTAAGATACTGCCAGTCCTCCCTGTTAATATTGCACTGTATTTTAGAGTAATACACGCACTATCATTTTGTCTAAGAATGTATATTGTTCCAGATAAAATTATTACCTTTAGAGAAAGCTGAATATTGTTGTTATTATTATGTTCATTAACGAATGAACACAAGGAGATAACTCAGGAATACACTTCATCCATCAGCACAAAATCTTCAGGACTTACAGCTTTAAGCAAGCAATAATGGCTTAATACCCTCAAAAGTTAAAAATAAAACAGGAGCAAAGCTCCAGCCCTTAGTTACGACTTGCTTTGGCTTGGGGTCAGAGCAGAGCCCGCTCTGTCCTGCTCCCTCCCCTTCCCAGCTCCAGAGTGAAGGTGCTGCCCTGAGAGCAGGGCCAGGGAGCCCATGGCCAGGAAGGGTTGAGCTGCTCCTCAGCATGGCAGAGCTGCCAACACTCCAAGGGCTCAGTCCAGCACGTGCCCCATCTGGCACCAGGTGCTGATGAACTTGACTGGTCTGCCAGCAAAGCAGAGACAGAGACAGCAGATGTACACTTACATTTAGTGCTTAGGGTAAATGGTGCTTTCATGCACTAAAGTCTTTGTTACTGATGGAAACTAAGCTCCAGGAGCATTTTCAGAAAGTACCATAAATCCTGCAGCCCTATACATCATGTCATCCCACATGCATATGTAACTTGCATTTGGGAATTCATCAGGAGGTTCAGGATGCAGCACATTTGCCCTAAATGCCCAGCTTCCAGCCCAGCTCTTTGGAAAACATTCATTCACTACACACTGAGAAAAAAAAATTATACTTTTGCACTTAGGTTAAGCATTCAAAACTCTACTTCAAAAAGGGACATAAATATCCTTAAGGCAGGAAAAAGATCGTCTAACAGCAGTCCACAGCTAGACTCCTATTTTCATACAGAGCTCCTGCAAAACGAACCCAGGAGCAGGTCTTGTTTGCTGGAAAATGGTACTTAAATAAGAATCTGATCTTTTCAAGAACTTAGAGGTGCAGAATCTTCCAATTGATGCTCATAATATTCTTCTTTTTCTACTTATTCTTTTTCTTGTATTCTCTCCAATGTGTTACCGTGCTGCTTTTAATGAAAATATTACAAACCACTGTATGATCCTGTTGTTACCAGAAGTACAAGTGTGAGATCAGAGACAAGTGGAGTAAAAAACCAGAGGTGTCACTCCTAGTCCTTGGGTTGGAGGGGAATGCAGGCCCTGGCAGCCCCAGGAGCACACCCAGCCCAGGCCCAGGGACAGGTTTAGCTCTACTCCTTTCGAAGAGGATTCACACATGGCTAAAGACGTGCAAGGCACCAAGGGAGTCTTGAATCTCTGATGTCAGACTTAGTTCTGTATCCAACTTATAGCCCAGGATTCTCCAGATGCACGGTCATTTCATCTGTAAAACAAATATTAGCTGTCTTCAGGAAAGGGCATGAGCCTTTCATTCAGAAATGCAGAAGACAGAAACCTAAAGCTCTTCTCAGAAAGCAGCACTTCTGACAGTGGGGGGACAGGGGTCCTACCCACAGCAAGACTGCTGACAGACACACAGGACAATGCAGAGATGCACCAGTCTCTGTTTCCTTTGTAGGGATTTTCCCTTTTCTTCTCTGCTATATTGTTCCTTCTCTGTGCTTCTTGCATTTGCTGCTTTCTGGACCGTTTGGACCCGTGTCCATTCTGGCCCTGAGCTGGGGACATCAGCTAATGTTGTCCTGCTGACCAAGGCCACTTGATCCACCCAAGCAAGTGTCACTCAACTGCTGCTGTATTTAAAGCGGTACTGAAAAGGGGACTTGTAACACACATGGTGTTTCTGACTTTTGCAGCAACATCTGAAAGATAAGAGTCAGTGAGACCTTTTTTGTAATTTTTAATGGTGGAAAACAGTTCAGCTTGAAAAGTGGCAACTGGAGAGAAGTTAGCCAAGACAATTTGTCCAGGGACTGCAGAATTTGAAGATAATCTACAGAAAGGTCACTGAGTAAATTTTCAAGATTTGGATACTTCATAAAGCCTCTGAGGTCTTGTAAACTATTGACCTGGCTTCTTTCAGAGAAAAATATATTCTGACTGAATACATGTTGAAGATACCTTGAGCAGAGCACAGTGTTGTACTTCTATGAGTGATGTGAAATGGAGTCTTGGCTGCTGCTGCTGCCCTCAGTGCTGCTGGAAACACTGTGCCCCCTTCCCAGGGAACGGGCTGGGAGGGCAGAGCAGACCTGCCCAGGCTGGGGTTGGTGAGCAGGTGTGGCCACAAGGCTTGGCCTGGCAGTGTTCCAGATGGAGCCCAGGAACTTCAGAAATAAAACAGGTGGTTCTTTTCCATTATAAGAAAATACATGAAACCACAACTTCCAAAGAACTACAAAAATATTAGAAAATTTTCAGCCACCTGACCGTTACTGGCACGTCACTTGGAGTTCAGTCACACATACATACATATATGTAGATTTAGTTTTGTGCTAAAATATAATTTCATGCATTTAGAAGGAGAGTCTTTTAGAAAAATACCTTTTTTTTCTATTCTACCTGTTTTCTGCAAAGAGCACAGTTGAGTCTGATAGCAACAAAAAGAGCATGCCTTTCCTTTAGCAGCAGATGAAGGAGTCCGCTTGACAGTTTTAGAGAACAAAATATGAGCATCCTTATTTTTACTTTATTTAATTCCTTCTGCTGGGCAATGCAGTCACTGACACCTAGTCCTCTCTACAGGTAATCCTATTTGTTACAGCAAAAGGCCAACACTTGAAGAAGGTTTTTGCTGAAACAGATGATAATTTCAGATTTATTTAGTTTGTACTCATTCAATAGAGTTGTTGACAGGTTACAACACTCCAGTGTTTTCTTTGAGTCAACACATATGATTGTATCAATGGATTGCATGCTATATTAATTTATGGGTCAGTTTTTTTTCCCTTTTCCTAAGGGAAATAGTCCACATATTTTTCTTTAACCTTTCATTATTTAATTTCAGATGGTGCAAAGGTGCATTTTCCCAGAAACTTTCTGCCAGAGGAATCTTTGGGGAGACCACACAACTGTTCCAAGGAGTTGGGAACAAAACTCAGCGAGAAGTGGTGTGTGAGGACCAAAGTCCCTGCTCCTTATGGGAGGGGAGCACGAGGTTCTCCACTGCCTCCCACTGTGACTCAAGATCACTTCTTAATGAGGGGAGCTCTATAAATTTGTGATCATTTATGTTTGGATTCAGAGACAGGAATTTTGCCCACGGTCAGATAACACATCTGAAACCTGGAGGCTCTGTTGCCTTTATAAGGCTATTCCCCCCTCCCCCCAAGCTTATACATAGCAAGAGTATTTGTGTTCTGAATCATTATTTTTCTTTGAAACATCTAAAAATACCACTGCTGGAGGAAGCCAGCCATTTGAACTATGTATATTTAGTCTTCTCCAGCTGCTGGAACTGCTGATAGGATTTGAATTTATCAGAAATTTGGTTTAGGCTGCAGGTTTTTTTCTTAGCAACAGTTGCTATGCAAATTATTCAGAGAATTTCTGCTGCAATTGATGCTGGATAGAGATTTGGAATATCAGATTCTTAAAAATCTTTGCTATAAGACACCAAGTTCTTAACCTTTTAATGTGCTGGATTTCGACACCTCTATCAACAGGATCACTGGCCCTTCCCTACTGCTCTTCAGCTGTAAATCTTAATACTTTCTTAATAATACAGAGGAAAATGAGAGTTTTTAATCTTCCCAGTATTACACAAGAGAGCAACCAAGCAGAGATGAAATTGTCCTTTTCTCTACTCTTTCATTGCCACAGAGGGCTCAGTCCTTTGTAAAGGGGAAAACACTGTTCCTGTCTGGTGGCAGTGCCAGACTCTTGAGGGGAAAAACAGGGAAAAACCAGAACTCCCATCCAGCATTGTCTATTAACATCTTTGTGAAGTTTGTACAATGAATGCAAAATTGAACCAGAGACATAAATCAAGTCATGGTTAGGCTAAATCAACTGTGTTAGAACTGCACTGTAGAACTAGGAATAAAATAATCCCAAACTCCCAAATTTCCAACACTCAATGCAAGTCTGTAATAAAGAAATACATTGTACTGATCATCTCTCTCAGGTCACCACTTGAAGGTGTTGAATTTCCATTATTTGCTACTATGCATTTATGCAAAAGCATCTTATATAACCCACTTTGTTCTGCCAAGAGTGTCAGTGGGGGAGCCAACCTAATGCTAGCGCTGCCATTTTGAGGTAGATATTAGATATGGGCTGAGTTCTAATCACATTTCAGTCTTGTTTAAGCAAGAATTCAGTGTCTGAGCTTCTCAGTGAGTTAGAGCTGTAGTTCAATACTCAGTCAGGACTTGTCTTCCAAAAACTCCATGAAGTTAATACAAGTGCATTAATTAATTACTGTACTGAGAGATTTTGTGTTTAGTGCAGACTGAGAAAATAGGCCACTAATAGTTTGAGTTCATATCCATAAGTATGTTTTTAGAGCTACAAATGTGGACAACCTTCCTTTAACCCTGGAAAAGGATGATTTAGAGCCAAAATTTCAGCTCCCTGAGAAGCTTTGTATGACAAACATACGTGAATTTATCCATTTGCTCATTTTACTTTAGTGGCAGGGCAGGGCAGATCATCACCACCAACCAACTGGTAATTCCTGAGCTGTGCAACACGTGAGAATATGTCAGAATAGGTCTGTGGTTCCAGGTTGCACGTTGCTACAGCACTGAGCAGCTCAGGGGGAACCTTTAGCATTCAGTTGGACTCAGTGGCAAGTCCAAGCTGCATCCAGAGGAATGACTAAAATGACTAAGGGAAAAAAGCTAATCCTGCCAAAATCCAACTGTGAAGTGAAGAGGCACAGGTTTACAGAGACCTTCAACTTAAGAGACCTTCAAATGTAAGAGAAGCTAAACTACTTGGAAAATTTCCCTGTGAGTTCTAGTTCTAGACTTCTGCTGGGTTGATATTGTAAAACAACTGAGAAGTTTGAGCTCAATCTCTACATGCCCTTCTGTAATCAGTGATTACTTTTGCAAATGTCACACTGATTAGTCAGATTCTTATTGTCAGAGACTTGTGCATTCCTGTTTTGTGTAAACAATCAATGAACAGGGAGTCCTCTTCCAAGGGCATCACAGGCAAATGCATTATGTAATATCTTACATTAAAGAAGTGGAAAGCATAACAGTTGGGACCTTCTAAACTCTCCAGCTAAAAATGGTGTATCAGCAAAAAAAACCCCTCACATGTTCTTTTGAAGAGAATAATCTAATTTCAATTATGTTAAGCAGCATGCAGTAGAAACAAATTCACAGTTTAGATACTCCTGTCCCCAACTGCACTAAGCCACTACAGCCCAGCAGATGTACCAGGCACTCAGCCTCCTGTGCCAGGGGGGAAGGTGGGCCTTCTGAAGGCCTGACAGTGAGCATCACAGAGACCTTTTGTACAGGCAGCCTGGGGAGAGGGGAGGGGGTAACAGGCGTTGCAGTAACTTCTCTGTGAACCCTTAGCAATGAATTTACTCACTGAACTGAACTGAGGGACAAAATGCTAATAAAAGCTTGCCTTGGGCAACAACTTTTTTTTTTTTATTTAAGAAATTCTATTTCTACTTCCATCATCTCTGAGCATTACAAAAATCTTCATCTGACTTTATTCACAGGAACATTTGTTCCTATGGCAGAAGAGCTGCAGTACCACACGTGGGGTGAACACCCCTCCTGGGCACACCTGCTCTTCTGTGCACAGCTCATCTCACCTCGTGTCAGACAAGCTGCAGCTCCAGTTCCCCAGGGGCTCTGGACTCCTTTAAAGGCAGGGGGAAGCAGGTTTGTTCCAGGTACAACTGCTCTCACAGTGGGCAGTGTCTGAAAGAGCAGACAGAACTCATCCTAGAGCTGAGTGTGAGGAGTGGAGCTGAGCAGGGCAGATGCAGGCCCCTGTTCGGTTGGGAGTTAAAGGAGGAAAACATCCCAACTGCTCCAGTCTTAGTCTGGTGCATATCTGAGGCCATAGCCTATACAAGGAGTTATCAGAGAGGTCAAGGATGACTTTTGTAATAACTACTTTTGAACACTGAGTATTACTGGACAGCTTCCTTCATTCTGCTAATTCCTCATATCAGGAAGAAGGCTTCCTCCTCTGCCAAGAAACATCACTTCCATTATAGCTTTAGCCATTAATATATTTCTGATAATTTGTTTCTCCCAGGAATAAGCACGGTTGTCTGAAGCCTTTTTGTGCATTTTAGGTACATCATGCTTCAGAGTCAACCACAAAATAGAGCCTTTCACTGATGGGTCCATTGGATGGGTCACCAAGCAAAAAAAAAAAAGGAAGGAGAAATATCCAGTTCTATTATGTCCTCTTACACTTTAGGGATTAATAGTTTTCTGAGTGAAGAGTAAAGAAAATTGCTCTCTGTTTCTTGTCTGGGCAACACTGTGCTCATTTAGGGCAGGTAGAAAGAACTACATTAAATGGAAAGTACTGGCCTCAGGTACAATATTGTGTATTGTACACTATGGGAACCCAATTTTATCTTCAGCATCATTTCTAGAAACACAATGTAAAAATAATGGAAAACCTACAAGTCTATGCTTAAAGTTACAAGGGGGTTCCCTGCAACAGTAAGGAAAGGTAACCCTATCTTCACATAAAAGGTTCAGCATGGTAGGCTATATTTAAATTTTTATTCCTTTTTCATTTCTTGTAGCAATTGAACTATTATCATAAGTTAGGTAAAATACTACACAGATCATTATGATGACATGGCAAATTTAGTATTATTTTTATGACTTTGCTACTAAACTATAGGTTGCTAAGATTCATTGAGAGATTTTAAAACTAAAGTTGATTTTCCATCCTCCTCCCAACCCATTGCTTAGATATGTCTCCTATTTTTTCTTTTTACATAGCCTCAGCAACCCTAGCCTAAGAAAACTAATTGCTTTGCTGTTTTTGAAATTGCTGTGAGCATTCCACTGTAGAGAAGCTGCTTTTCTAAAGCAAACATATATGAGTTTCTGAGATAGAAAGGCTTCAATTGACATCAGAGGGCTTTAGAATTGCTTCTTACTGTTTACATACTTTTTAACAAGGTTGAACTCCCTTTGTAGAAATCATTAGTGCAAAATTCTCTAACAGAGAACTGACTTCAGTCATTTCAGTTGCTGTTTATTCTGAAATGATTTAACATTCAGAGCAAATGAAGGCCTGCTGCAGTAAAAAGACAACTTGCTGTGCCACTCTGTGCCACTGGATGCAATAAAAACAGAGCAGACAGCAAAGCAGAATTATGGTGAGTGATTTGGACCATAGGCATTTGTCTAATATGTTTATTACTGACCACTACTGCTTCTTAGGCTGATACAATTAACAGAGCTGTGGTATTTTTAATGTCTAATTTCCTACCTGTTTTTGCAGAAGTCAGAGCAATTTATCTGACCTTAGTTTCTTAGCTCAATAAAATGCCAAAATCCTACATCCCACAGGTAAAGAGATAAGTACATTCCCCAGCTAAAAGTTATTCTTTTCTATTAATCTGTCTCTAGTGAGAATCCTTTCCTTATGATTTCCAGCTCCATGAGGTAGGTTTGGGACAGTGTAATGTCAGACCTTACTCCTGCTTCCACAGTGTATTGGGGTAGCCCTGACTGATATGGTGCTGAGAGCTGCTAAAAACCAAGTACCAACCAAGTCACCAAACCTCTGAACAGAGACCCTGTCTGACAATGGCAGGGCCAGCCAGCTGACCCTGAAAATCACAGTGGAAACCCCAATAATGCTACCAGAGAATGTCACAAACTCGAGGCACAGGTGATGGAGGGGGATCACTCCCAATCTCACCTCTTTTCCCTTGGTATGAGCACACTCCCTTGGCAGCCATCAGCTACTGAATTAACAACAGACCTGAGGAAATCCCACCTCTCATACTAGGATAAAATCATATTATATGTGAAAATTTGGAAAGACATAGAAATAAAATCATGTAGGTCTTCTGTCATATTAGCTCCTACTGAAAAATTCTAAGAGACCAGTCAAGCACAAGCCCACAGATCAGCACACCAAATATTTTCAGTATTTGACAACCTACTGCTTAAATTATGAGCCAGATTTGGGGCACAAACCAGAGAAGTTTGATGTACAAAGCAAAGAGAGAGCAGCATTCTCTGGCACAGCTTTAGTTACCTGGAGACAGCTGGTCATGCCCAGCCCAGTGTGGTGCTTAGTGCAGCTCTGACAAAATCAGGGGCAGTTTGGGCTGGGAGGGAGGGGGTTGCCTGATGGGCAGGACAATACTATCAAATAGAAAAATAAGAGACCCTCAAACAACATGGTATGGAATGTAAAAAATTCTTATCTTTATCTTCAGTTTCTTCAAACAAAACAAGGGGAGCTGAAAACAAAGAATCTAACTCTACCTGGAAATTTTCAGTCTTCAGTAAAGCTGCATGTGAGAGACCAAGAAAAATTTCCTCTGAACTATGTTTAAACATCTTTAAATGCAACAGTTCCTGTTACTTCTCTGCTCTTTAAACTGCTTTGTCACAAGAGGCTGTCCTACACTTGATAAATTCCACTTTAATCAGCAGGTGCCTCAATTTATGACTCAGAAGAATTTAAAAAAAATTGGTTAATCAGTCAAAAATGTATATAATCAAATAAAGAAAAACTCATAGAACCTCCGGGAGACAGTATCTGGAGGTGATTAATAATTAACATTCTCATTTTCAAAAGGAAGTTTTCTTCTTAGAGGTGACTACTTTTCCAGTTCAGGATTCCATCTTCCTTATTGCTTTAATACCCTTTCGGAGCAAACAGAAATGTTATTCTCTAAAAATCATAACCTTCAAATAAATCAGAAATGCATTTTAGTAACAACACTTGCTTTCCTGAGGTCAGTGTGGAGATTCTTTGTCATTTCCCCTGCTTTATGTATTTCAAAGGAGATTAAGGTGATACTGTACAGGATGAATGCTGTTCAGAAATGGATGACATTAATTATGAACACTGTAGAAACACATATTCTTGCTTGTCAAAATGGCTTCCACCTTAAAACAATACCTATAGTAAAACATTTGCCATAATGCCACTCACAGCTTCCTCTATTCTCTCTCATTCCGTGTGGAAATGTTTGAAAATTCAGATGGGTGACCGAAGGTTCCCATTCTAACATGAAACAAAAAAAAGAATAGGTGAAGTAGGAAATATTTGATATGTAGTAAAGAAATCAAGATGCTGCAGGATTTGCTCCTGTCTGCAGAACAGATTAACAGAACTGCTGTAATCTACCCCTACCTAAAAAGAATCCAGTTTCCAGTTTCTAGTGGACCGTGGTCAGTAGAAATTTCTTGTAGTTTTACTATTCAGAACTCTAATACTTAAAACTCTGTGACTTAGTGAAAGGCAGAGCATGACCTTCAGCAGCAAAGCCCTTTCAAAAAGAACTCATGTGCTTAGACTGCCAAGTGCATTTAAATCCCTTCCTAGCAGAGCAGCAGCAATCCCTGGGTGTGTGAGCAGCCCTTGCCAGCCCCGTGTCCTGGCCCAGCCCTCCTCACACAACACCAGCTCTGCAGAGCTCTGGGGGCTCTGCCCAGCCCTGCTGCAATCCCACCACCAAACCAAAGGATTCATTTCCCTGGCTCCAGTGGAGCACACCCTTTCTGGATACTGCTTAATCATCCCTGCTAGAAATAACTTTTCCCTGGGGCTTATGGAAAGGCTTCTGAAGAGAAAATCTCTCGCTTTCAGAATGTATCAGGCTGCCCAAAATGGTAGGTATTTTCAAAGGAGATGTTCCCCAAGGAGGATAACCTCCCTACAAGGTCTTTACTCTTTCACTGTCCCCAGCTCCACGAGCTGAGCACTGCACTGGCATATTAACATGCACAGCATCCCTTTGTGAAAAAGCATAAACATTTCCAGCAAGGGCACTCTCTGCAAGTTGGGCTGCTAAGTGGCTTTGCCTTCTCCTTAAGATACACTTAAATAAAGCAGTTCTCAGCAAAACAGATCCCCTGTCACTCCTTTCCCTGTGGAATGTGTTCAGGGTCAGGACATTGTTCCACCCTCTCCATTAACTCCTGTGAGTTCGCATCCAGCCCCTCCACCTCGCTGTGGAGGGAAGGTCTCACTCCAGGCTGAGGAGTGCCCTGTGCCTGCACTCTGCTGCTGCTCCCAGGCAGCCCTGCAGAACAGGCCCCACTGCAGAGGGGCTCTGTGCTCCACCTGGGTCAGTCCTGCCCTGGGCCTTCACTTCACAGCCAGTCTGGGAGATACTGGGATCTGATGGTCACACCTGACCCTGGGTTAGGCTTCGCTGTTCCTGCTGGGGGCTGTGTCTCACCGGGAAGAAACAGTCAGAGGAAAACTATTGGCTCTGTCTAGTTTTTATCTATCATTAACAATCCTCAAGTGCCAAAATATTTTGCAAAATCTTTTCAGATTTCACCATACAAACTACAGTGCCTGGAAGGATACAAAACTGCTGCTCACTTTACATATCAAAGGTTGTTATAGTGGCTCCCCTTTCTTACAACAAGAGACTGTCTTTACAATTAGTCCCAAAGGCTGTGCAGTCAAGGTTTCCTTGTGGTTAAAGAGAAATGAAACACTCTGACCTGGAGCTATTAATATTGAATAATATAACTTTGTTATAATTTTTTTTTGTTTTCAGCAATCATGGCTACAGATCAGATATTCATATCAGTTTGCTTTAAAGTAATAAAAAATATTAAATGAGACCACCACATACACACATCTATAGCTACATATACATATATATGTGTGTTTTGAATGTCACCTCTGGAGACATTCGAAACCCACCTGGACAAGTTCCTGTGTCCCCTGCTCTGGGTACCCCTGCCTTGGCAGGGGGTTGGAGGATCTCCAGAGGTCCCTCCAGCCCCAGCAGATCTGTAATTCTGTTACACACACCCTGCAAGTCCACATCTACTTCAAAGTACAGATACTGACCAAGACTATTCTGAACACAATTCCTTTCACGCACAGTAGTACCAACAGAATCTACAATTTCATTTTATGATACAATTGCATTTGAGCTACTAAAATTTCACCCCAGCAGAAATAACTACTTCTCACTTTGTCATACAGTTTGGATTATATACTGTTAGATCTTAGCTACAATTTGAAATATTTAAAATCCTTTACACAATCTCTATGAATTTTATATTTGCTGTTTATCTTTGACATTTCACAAAGGAATCTACAAATTAAAAATATCTATTATATAAACAGAAACAACACAAGACAAACAAAGACAGAAAATCCAGGTTGATCTTTCAGTTTAGTAAAATACTTTAGTGTCAGCTTCTCTGAATTAACTGGAACTATTCATACATTTTAAATAAGTTACATGCTTCAGGCTGAAGGCCACAGAAGAACATGGCTACACTGGTAATTAGTTTGGAAAGACTTCACTTCCATGGCCACTCCTGGTCCCAGCTTAGCCTTAAGGGGAGTGAGTGGGTTCCACAAACCCCCCCGGGATGTGCAGAGCTGAGGCAGCCCAGCCACACCAGGAAACACCAGAGAGAACAGGGCTGTGCCCCCAGGATGTGCAGAGCTGAGGCAGCCCAGCCAGAGCAGAAAGACCAGAGAGAACAGGGCTGTGCCCCCAGGATGTGCAGAGCTGAGGCAGCCCAGCCAGAGCAGCAAACACCAGAGAGAACAGGGCTGTGCCCCCCCAGGGCCTGCCTGGCTGGCCCAGCACAGCTGCAGTTCCAGCAGGAGCACACGGAAACCATCCAGACACCGTGGGTGTCTCCTACTTCACCACTCACAGGTGCTTATTCTTGATCTTGCTGAGCACAGAATGGGAATGAGACTAGCAGAGGAAAGAATAGAAGCTTAATGAAAAATACCTTTTAAAATACCACCTGATATCTTTTTAAAATTGTTATAAATATAGACAATTCAACCTCTGGCAAAGCCCTCAAACCTTTAAGTCTATAGTTAGCTCAGCAAGCGAACAGGGGTAGAAGCTAAAATGGAAGTGATGGTATGTATTTTAAGAGAACTAATAAATCATTCATCAGTCTTTAATTATCCTACTCTATAATCAGAGAATCAAGCAATAAGTATTTTGTATCCAAATTGAACACTTCTACCTGGCCATTGACTAAAATTGGGAAGCACTTAAAGATTCCTGTTTTGGTTTAATTATAGACAGCCCAATTTCAATCTATTTATTATGTCATTTACATCTCATCCTGAAAAATCCATATGCATTTCAGCATCTTTAATTGTGTGATTAGACCAATGACACTAATATCTGCAACACTTTTATTTTGAATAATATTACTTTGGTACCAGAACAAATCTGTTCCGAAAATACACTTTACTCTATTTTAAGAATGTTCTTCAGCACTCAAATTTAAGTAAAAATACAGGAAATGTTTTGTTTCCAGCCTTTTCCTGATTGTCATTAACACACTTTTAAGTGCATTATTTCTACTACAACCTGTGAACTGTTATCTGGGACCCCAGTGAATTCATTGTGTCACCATCCCTGGAGTAAACCTGTGAGAAACCTGCCTGTCCTTGTAAGGGACAGAGGGAGACAGAAACCCCTCTGATGTCACAACACCCACTCTTCATTTTTAACCCGAGGAGTATTACATAAAGAGTTGGGTAGTTAACATAAAATTTAATGACATTTTACTAATTCTAAGAAAAGGTTAATAAAGGTAATTCAGAGATAATGGAGACTTGTTTTAAACTAAATGCCAAGTTTTCTTAAAACCCCTCAAAAGCCAACAATAACTTGATCAATTTTTCCTACAAAGAGAGTACATTAGCAAATGTGTAGGTTTGACCGTCTTAAAGGGTATTTTTCCACTTAATACTGTTATGCTTTTGTGCTGTAAAAAAACTTTATGTAAAACAACATTCAATTATAAGTTTACAAACAGACCGGGGCCTACACCCTACTGACACATACAAGATTGCCCTTTTATTACGTTAATAGAACTTTAACAATAATGGAGAACCTCTGGGACATTTAAGGATTTACTCAGTTAAAAACACACATTCACATTTTGAGTTTGCCATGTCTAACGTGATAGAACCTAAACAAAGAAGTAACCTTGATAGTCTGTTTAAAGCATGACCATAAACTGCTTCTGATATTCAGTTTACACAATCACCCCCAGACCTGCTACAATTTCTGCAGTATATTTAGCCAGTGTATACAAGTATCTCTCATCAGAAGGTCTCACAAGACTTAAAAATGAAAGTTTTAAGCAGATGTCCCTTTGAATATGAAAAATCTTTTTCCAGCGCCTTTGTTATCAATGTCTGCTCCTCAAAATGGATTCAATTACATTACACTGCCCCCACATATGATCTTGGATGACTTCATATTTTAAGCAGGTTAAAAATCAATCAGGGAAATCTTTATGCCTTTGATATCATTGAACATTTTTCCTCTTTGTTTCAGTTGTTTTGGTGACACAATTGGTTGGAAAGTTTTTGAGGCTTGGAGGCATCACACTATTGCAAGTTCTGTCAGTGGCATCTCTGAGATAAGGCTGGTGTGCCCCAGCATCCTGCTAGAGGCATCTGCTGCCAGAAGACTTAGGAGATTTGGACCTTATCTTTAGGCACTGTGCTTTTTGTTTGTTTGGGGGTTCTTTTTTTTTTTTAATTTGAGTCTTACATTATGCCCAGAAAACCCAGTTTCCCTGGGAATATGTCTGAGCACATCAGCAAAAGAACAACCCTATAGAAAATGTCACTTCTCACAAAAGTCTGGTATTAATGCATTGCTCAATATTAGATATAGAAATAAATATTAGAAATATAATATTGACATTAAATTTAGAACTATATTTTTAGCCCAAAGAATCTCAGAGCCTGCCCACCCCACCACTGCAACCTTCAAACAGGAAACACAGCCCCGGGGGTGAGCCATGAGCTGCCTGGGAGGAAACATGATCCCCTTGGATCCCTCAGGTTACTGGAGTGGGAGACTCTTGGCCAGAGGAGCTGTGGTAACACCTCTCTGCTGGTACAGTACTAGGACTCTTGGGGATGCAAAAGCTAAGGCTGTGCTGCACTTCAGACTGCACTGGTGTGAAATCCTGTGCAGTGTGCAGCCTGGTGTAGGCTGTGCCCTGCTCTCCAGGACTGCCCCGTGCCTGCAGCCATGGAAAGGAGGAGCTCTGCCACTTGGAAGCCACCACAAACCAGAGCTGTGCCCAGCTGTGCCAGCTGCCCAGCCCCTTGGCTGCCAGCAACAGCCCCTGTATGTGTGTATGAAGTATGGCAACAGTGAATAGCCAGAGCAGAGACTATTCCTTGCCATAATAATGTTCTTGAGCTGAAAAAATCTTTTATAAGAATTGTTCAGTTTTTCTTTGAAAGCACAACATGCTTTTAGGATGCTGTGAACCAGATTAATCTATCAGAAATGTGAACTCCTGAACATAGAATTCCAGATCCCAGAGAGTCCAGCTTTACAGAGTTTTATCAAAGAATAAGATCAAACAGATATCTCATCGAGCTGATGAAATAACCCCCTGAAGAAGCTTGCCAATCCATTCCATTTTATGTCTTAACATACAAATCATGGATATTGACAGTGAATACTGTCGTACTGTACATGGAGAGTCCTTTTCCTTGAACTTGATAAAAATACAGCAGTCACAGGAAAAACCATGGCAAAAAACATTGTAAACAAAAAAGTTCGACTGGTCTGTAGATGTGAATGTGCAAGGGAAAGGAATAGAAATGAAGTTTCATATTTTATATCAGTTCCTGTGCTTTGTCCTACCTACTGGCTTTATTGACTGGATCTCACAAAACAGGATGTGAATGTCAGCAGGTCTCCTGGTACTGAGAGGAAGAATAAAAGAGAAGGGATTTTTTTATTTTACTTTTTTCTTGTTTTAAAAAGAATGCACACAGATTACAAAAAATCTGCTTTACAAACTCATGTGGGTTTTTTTAAATGTTACGAGTTGTTTGGTCAGAAGCTGTGTTAGTAAAGTGTAGATGCAGTATAATAATTTTGCTGGGAAAAGTAAGGATCAACTTAATACTGATGCTTGTCCTGTTTAGGCCTAGGAGGTATGACTTGAAATCCTGGAGACACTGAAATTAGGATATTTTGAGTGCATGAGTTTTTATAGATTTCTTAATAGTGTTACTAAAAAACCCAATTACCAACCCCCCAAATCTGCTCCTGCAAGACATGCCCATTTCTCCTGGGAAGGTTGGTTATCTGTCTGCTCATGCCTGGTGCTAATCTTCTGAAGATCCTTGAAAGAGGCTTTGAAGTGGGAGCACAACAAGGGAGCCAATATCCTGAGCAAGTCAATATATTAATTCCTCTGAATTCCAACACAAGGCTTTGGAAGGAGGCATAAAAGGCCCAGAGACAGGAATGACACTTATAACTGCATTCATTAAGAGTAAGAGCATCCCCATTCTCTGCCTAATGAGCATCCAAGATAAATCAAACTTACTGAGCTCTCTGAGCTTTGATTTAGAGAGATCCTTAATAACCTAGGGCATCATATATAAATGCAACTACAGTTATGCCATCAAAACCAGGCCAAGAATAAAATCTCAATCCTTTGTCATAGCTAAACATTGACTGTCATATGCCACGACACTGAATTTCAGGAAACCTTGGGTTACTTGGTGATTTTTGAGTAAAAGCAAACAATTGCAAATTCTGAGTTGATGAGAAGTGTCACAATATAAATAAATGTTTGGAATATTCAATGGCTTCTGTAACTCATCCATGGCAGAGAGTTACTACATCTCTAGCACTGTATAACTTATTTAACTAAACATATTAAGAACTGAAGAATGGTGCTAGGAGGTTAAGACTAGGAATTGAGCATATAATGCATGTATTAAAATTACATAATGTTAATGCTCTTTGAAAGAGCAATTTCTGCAGAGGAATTTAACAAACATTATGGCTTACAAAAATGAGGGATGCAAAGTTCAAGACCAGACCCATTAATAGTGCTGCAAATTTTTTCCAAATTTTACAGTTTCATAGCTTTGACTTTCAATTCTCCACGTTTTGTTACAGCAAGATCCACAAAACATTTTCCTGGTTAGATCTATTGTCAGCTTAATTCAGAAGCACATGTGTAATCCAAAGGTCTAACAACTGTGTATAGGACCAGTGTGTTCTAACTCAGCTCCCCACCAGCCATATTTTCAAAGGGCCACAGCTGCAGCCAGCCCATGTCTCACACCTTGCTTCTCCTCCTGGGGTCTTACACCTCTGCTCATCCTTCTCTGGGCAAGCCTCGCCTCTTTTTCTTGGGATACTTTTTATTACCAAATTTCTTTCACTAAGCAAGTTTGTCTGGTGACTGTCCCCTTGGAACATGAACACCAGTGCATGGAGCCCCTCAGCTGGCCCAGCTGCTCCTGCAATTGGGCCAAGCTGAGGGTGCAGAGCCCTGCTCCCCTCCTGAAGCACCAGCCCTGAGCACAGGCCATGCTGGGCCCCAGCCTGCCTGCTGGAGAGGCAATGGACACTGAAACAGGACATCCTAGCAGAGATGGTAGGGCATAAAATACCCCTCTTTTATGGGCTGTTGTGTGCTACAATAAAAAGCCTGAGAGAATTATCAAAGAGAAGAAAATACATGTAGATACTATATTTGAAGGTCAGACACGGAAAGCATGACAATTCAGCCCTCGGGATCTTTTAAAGATTACAGTTTTCATTGGTTTAATATTTTTTCTCCACTGCAGTAAACCTGTGTTCAGACAAGTGGAAGGGGTTTTGCCTTTTGTGCATTCCTATTAATTGCCTGTCCCCTGTCACTTCAGTGGACAAATTCTCTTATGTGGTTATAACAAGGGAAGAGACCAGTGTATTTTCCAGCAAATGTAAAGAGCTTTGACAAATTTAGTTCTGTGGTAGTTTGTTGTTGTTGGGTTTTTGTTTTAAATGTATATAATTTTTAATGCAGATTAAGTGCAGTTGCCTGAAATATTTGTTTAGTTTTGAATCCTTACTATTGCTTAATAGCTTCACTACCTACTGTAAAGTACAGCTTCCAAATTACTGCATGAAAAAGCCTTCCAAGCTGTTCCTACTGTATCAGTGACATAAGAGCATCTGATGTTGATATTTAATTCTTACCATGATACCATCGTTACTATAAAACAAAAATGCCTTATAGTAAAAAAGTATTTGCTTATTACTCATTACCAGGACAGCTCTGTCTCCATCTTTGCTTTTATATGTTACACTCTGTAACAGATAATTCTGTGAGAATAGGCCATTTTACAAACATATTTCACATTTCTCTGCAGTATCTTCAGACACTTCTCACTTGCATTTCGACTGCAATAGTTGCTGTGTAGTAGGTGAACAGACAAGGACTTCCTTGTTACATTGCCTGACTCTTGCCCTCTGAAAGCTTTAGCTTTCAAATTTCTTCCTCCTGTAAAAAACTAATGAGGTCCCCTCTGTACTGCTCCATATTGTCAGTCATTCTTCATTGTAGTGGTCCTTTAAATAGCTTTTCTGTCACTCTAAAGGTGTTAACTTGGTATACTGAAATAAATGCATTCATTCACCCTAATCACAAAAAACATTTTTCTTTATAACTCTGTAAAATCTATTTGGGTAAATGATACTCTAAGTTATAATCCAATTTTAGCACACATTTTTTTCAACTAAAATTTTTTTCTGTTCATTGTTGGGAACAATATTGTTTGCTATACAACAGTAATTATATTTAGTTTGCATCCTTTTTCTAATTTTGTATATTTTTAATAACTCAAAAATTACAAAAGAAATAAAAGAGGCTAACAGCTGTGAAACCATATAACCTGTGTTTCTTCACTAAAGATGTCTCAAAACTAGGCAAATCCTGAGCTTTTGGCACATGCTATTTCACACTGACTTTGGACTGGTTTAAAGTAATTATCAAGGGAGTCCAAGTTTGTAAAACCTGTACTTTTTGATATGTAAAAAATCAAAACCCAAGAAATTAAAGGAGTCTTGCCAAACTGCTCAACTGTACTTGCCCAATAAATCTGCATGATTGATATCATTTCTCCTAACAACACAGACAAAAATGCCAGTATACAGCAGGGAAGGGAAAAGTGAAACTGGTATTAGGACCCTATTGAAAATCCTGTGCAGTCAATATGCTTAGGACAACGAGCAGGTCTGCTGACAGGGACAGCAGTGACTATTCTACACAGTCAAGGCTTGTTCTTGCAGGGGAAAGAAGGAAAAAAAAAAAAGAAAAAAGACAGAACTCCATAGGATGTTGGTAACTCAGGGAAACCACAGCTGGCACAGCCTTACACAGGCAGGTCCACTCCCTAAAAGAATTCTGGGGGTTGGGGACAGGGGTATTGGCATGGCTAATATCAATAATATCATTCTCAAACACACAGCAAAAGAAAGTGAATTAATGTAAAACAGAATGTATGATATGTAATTCTCATAGGCTGGCTTTGCATTCCCAGGTACCACAAAGGAGTAGATGGAGTATCCTGGGGGAAGCAGCTGATGCTGTGGATCATCACCCACCCCTGGGGCATTTTGAGAGGTTACTTCTTGTCTGGCCCCATAGGTTGAACATCCATATCGGATACACACCTGGAGACTATCATCTGATTATGTTTAATTTGCAATGATTTGGCTTTTCATGTTCCAAGACTCCTCCCTGATGTGATCAAACTGCAGCAAATAGGAATAGCCAGGTTTGCTTCAAAAGGCTACACGATACTCAGTGTGCAAGGAGGGAAGGAGTTCCACTCTCAAGAGATCTCAGAGACCAACATGGCTGGGGTTTTTGTCCTGAAAAAATGGAGGATATTGCCATAGCATCACACATGGCTCAGTATCAACATACTGTTGTGTTGCTTAATTTTCTCAAACTCTCAATTGATCAAATACAAATTTTAAAAACGTAAAAAGCACAACCCACCAAAACCACTGGAAAACAGCAGCAATTTTCTATAGTTCTGACTTTACAATCCTTTATTGCACTTATGCAACTAAGTTTTAGCTGATGTTTACTATTATTGGGGGAGAATCTCTCACTTTTCCTTGATTACAAATGGTCCACATGAGACTTGAGGGATCTAATTAGTCACAGCTGAAGATGGGTTGGATGAACCCCTGCCTTTAACAACCCAGGGTTTTGCTTTGAAAATGAACAATTGTCTCCTTTAGTTCCTACCTTACCACAAAATGAGAGTCAGATAACTTTTTGTCAGTCCTTGAAATGTTGTTAATAAAAACATTTCATCATTCAAAGCCTGTGCACGCTCATTCTCTTCACTAAGTGTAGACAGCAGTAATAGAGAAGATGGTTCCACAACCATACCAGCAAATTACTCTCAAAAATACAGAGCTCTTTTCCCCACAGCAGAACTAACACCAGTGAAAAGGTAGTTTCCCTCCCAGTCACACCAGTAACTGCTGGCCCAAATGTCCTCAAACTTCAATTGCTTTACTCTTGGTTGGCAGCAATAAAAAGAGAAAAGACTCGATACCCCTTTTTATGAAACCAGTACTGACCTAAGAGGCACTGTTTCTCTGCAGACACACATCATAATTTTCATAAGTAACAGTTTAAGCTGTAAAACAAAACCAAATTCTGGCACACAGAATCTCAGCAGAGGTAAAAGGGCATCCCCGTCTCCAAGCTGCAAAGACTGGGTAGACATTCATGTTCTTACAAACACAGCAGGTAAAGACTCTGGGTGCTGAACGTGCTCCATATGCAGTTAAAAACCTTTTCACATTTGACCTGAGCAAGCCTGGCTGCTTTTACCAATTCCTGCTTGCTCTGAGCAGGGTGGTGGGCAGGGAAGGTCCCCCCACTGAACTCAGCTCAGCTGGGCCACTTTACACCTGTGAGAAGCCAACTCTTACACCTCCAAAACCTCTGATACTTCTCAACAGGAGAAACTACTGGTTGCATTTAACAGAGACCTTCAACAGTTGTATTGCTATAACTCTCCCTTAGAATAAGAGCCAGAATTAGATTACAAAACAGTTTCAATTCTAACTAATATTTGCATTCATTAATAATGTCCAAAAAATACTGATTTTTAATTTTTTGAGGGGGTTGCCTCTATAGTCCAGTGTTTATTTTATCTGCTTCAGAATGAAAACAATAATTTCCTAATATAAGCACACCTGTAAACTATTTATTGTACATGCAAATTTTGTGTTGCAAAGCTTGCCATATAAACATCACAACTGTGAGATATTTTTCTATGAATGAAATAGATGGAACAGGAAATGTAATTGAATCAGTATGGTTCAATAAGCAAGAAAAAAATTAAAAGTTCATCAAGCAGCTCCCTAGGCAACATCAAAATTTCAGTTCTGCCTGACTAACACTGGGGGCTCTGCAAGAAAATTCAAAACATATAAATCATGATTTAACCTGTAACAGTAAAACCAAGTAACATAAACCAGAGAATAAATCAGGAGAAACCCACCTGAGAAGCCAAATGCACAGGAACAAGGAACCCTGGGCAGAAAAGAAGTTTGTCTGTCCCCCACCCTGCTCTTATAGTGCCTCTAAATGTCTCCCACTAACACCTGGAGCTTCAACTTCCCAGCACTGCAGGTCTGCAAAAATCACCCAGGTTTTTTCTATGTAATTTCAAGAGATATAAAACCGAACACAAATTATTTTTAAAGAGAACAAAAATGCAGAAGAGTTGTCAGGATCTTTTGGATAAGAACCTTAAAAGAGAGGTGTGCAAAGGCTAAACTGAAAATCATACCAGGCCCCCCTTTGTTAATGATTGCCCCAGTGTATTCCCCATCTGTATTTGCTATGCCTGACTGCCTTTGGATTGTTCACACTAAGCACATCACACAAAAGTTAAATTTGAAAATATGAATATCACTTAATGTTTCCTTGGCTGTTTCTAGAGCTGATTTCAGCCTTGGGAGGAGGACAGTGTGCACAAGGGTGCTCTGACAGCCAGTGCAGTTGGGCAAGCACAGCTCCAGCAGTGGCATCAGCAGTCAGGAAGCACATGGGGCACCCAACTGGCAGAGAAAACACCCGAGGAGGCTCCCTGTAATCTTCTCTGAGTGAGGAAGGCACCTGAGGAGCCTCCCTGTCATCCTTTCTGAGTGAGGAAGGCACCGTGGCAGGAGGAGTGGGTGAACCAGACACTGTGTGCTTCTAACTGGGGGTGGGAACCAGCACCTGCCAAGTCAATGTGTGTGTTACCTTTGCTCTACAAAGTTTTCTGGGCCTTCAAAAGGGTATTTACAGGAAAGCTTCAGCTCAGCACTGCACTCACCAGAACCTCCAGGAATTTGGACGAGTTGAACTTCACAGGTTGTATCTTTCTCATTCCACATAAAGGCACCAAGACACGAAGAGAAACTAAATGAACCTCGGAGCACCTCAGAAGTCAGCAGGGTATTTGGCTTCCAAAGCAGCAAAATTCAGCCTGGTGGGACTCATTAAAGTTTAAGAATATTTATGACCCATGTCATTAAGTGGAGTCTTAAACATTTGGCTGAAAAGGAATGGATTTAAACATGTTTTAAGCATCTCTCTGAATACAGGTTGAGATAGTTTGACGTTACATATTTCAGTTCAATCAAAGGCAAATATTTATAGGACAGTGCTTAACTGAAGTTTTTCTCACTTATTTTTTTCCTAATTTTTTAAAATATATTTTATTGTTTCTACCTCTGTAAATATTTATTTTAGTTTGCTCACATTCTTCTCATAGTCACTCATTTCCTTTATCCACAAATAATTAGTATTGAGGGCTTATTAATGCACTAAACATTGTATAGTTTAATAAATTTTTTAAAGAAAAAAAGTACCAACCTTCATGAACTCTGAATAACCTAGAATGGCTCCTTACACAGATTTTTATCCTATCCAATTTTAGGGAAAATCACCCTTATGGATCAGTACTGTTCTTTAAGACAATATGAAATTACAGGTGACTTCGTTGGTCCATAGGAAAATGAACTGTCATTAAGTGTATCAAACCACAAGTCATAACTCTGAGATCTGAGTTCTAAACAAATCTTTCCTTACAATTGCAGTATGGGAAGGACAGTAACCCCAAAATTATTGCCTCATTTTTGACAGGTAACTGATTGACCTTCTCCCCACGATGCCAGGAGCACACTCCTCCCTTTTGGGGGGAGATCTTCCTGGTAGGGGGGGTTAACTGAGTCTGTGCCCTGAGAGCTCCAGGAAACTGGAGAGTTCTAATCCAGATGCACCTGAGCAGCAGCAGAGAGTTAGAGTGTGGGAGAAAACCACATCTGGGGCCTGCATTGCACTGCAGAGAAATGCAGCTGCTGGAGGAAAGCCTCCTGCAAACGATCTTGTCAATGATCACCACTGCATTTACAAGTCCTCTGTAATCCCCACAAGCTCCCAGTTGTAACTTTTGTTCTTTTTGGTGGTTTTCATTAATTCCACAGTGGGGTTTTTTTAGAAAACAGATTATTATCCCATTCCTTCTTTCTGACATCAAACAAGAAATCCTATTATTATTTAGGAAAGAATTCTCCATTTCTGACTTTACAGATTAAATTTCATGGTGATGTTTGGCAAGAGCATGGCAAGGCATAATAAATTGTTGTCTGTGGATTAGAAAATCTGAGAAACTTGTCAGTAACTGGGTTTTCTGTTTGAAATACTGTACTTGAAGACTTTAAAACTCAAGAGAAAATCATCATCTCTAAGTTCCTGGGCATCAGCTATTTTACATCTTTATTCCATTTTTAATAGATAATGGGTTCAAAGAAGTGCCACTTCCAATTTGCAACACAGATCTAGAAAGAACATTCATATGTCCTTAATGGGGATTGTAACTTAGACTGACTCTTTGAAAACAGTGCAACTTGTTTTCAGGAAGGTTCTTGTTCGTATTTCCCTGGAAGTTTCTACTTTTTTTTCTCTTTCTGCTAACTGTTTGGAGAGGAAAGGGGCGATAAATAAAACCTTACTGTAAAATGAAAGAGGCATAAAGAGAGTGAACTTTTTTTATATCATCACTTGCCTTTTAAGAAAAAAACCAAAAAAGCACCACTAGCTGATAAGTATATGTCCTATTTTCTTTACTGTGCCTGTAAATTAAAGGAGGGGGAGTTAGGCCATTGCATTTCATTATGTCTCCCAAGAGGTCAACAGCTATGCTTCGATATATTTTGGAAACACATTAAATTAGAAATCAAATTGGAGTCATATATTTTACAAAATATTTCCAGGACTTGTAAATAACAGTGTTCAAAGCTTTGGAGCAGATGGCCTTTCTGTTTTAATTCTTCATCTGATCTGCTGTATGCCAGTAAATCTCTGAGTTTCATTTGCTTTATTCAAATCCCTTGGCTATTCAGGACACACTGTGTCAAAGCATTCTGCTGTGGAATTTCAGTTATCTTATATATGCTCCTAAACTAAAATAAAACAGATGTATATTTTGTACACACAAAGAACAACATGATAAAAACCACAACACTGCACAAAAGTATTCTTTCCTGGTGACCTATTTAACTACTATATATATTATACACACACACACATACACAGAGGATGCAGGCACCAAAGGAATAGGCCAGACTTCAAAAAATGCTTACTAGAAATTCAGAAGCAAAGTAGTTCTAACTACTTTAAAAATACTTCTCTATGTCAATTTTAATCCATCATCTAATAAATATATTTTACCAAATTAGGATTCAATTGGTTTAACTTCATTGCTACTAATCACTTGCACTAACATCAAGGTTCAAAGCATTGCACAGAGGAACTGTGCCAAGTTCATTTTGGCTGACTGTTTAGATTTAACAGTATTGTTTCTAAAGGATTTAGCTCTACATTCCCATGTAACATGAGTGACACAGACTCTATCAGAAAACTTTATGGAGTCCTAAAGCTGGCTTGGAAAAACATGGGTCTGCTTGACATCTTCCTTTTTCCAAGGTGACTAAACCCGTGGGAGATGCACATCCCCCGAGGCTGTTCCCTGCAGCCAGAACAGTTACCTGGGCTCAAACTCCTCCTGCCTTTCCCATTGGAACAACTTGTTCCAGGATGAAATCACACAACCCTCAGACTCACTGGGACTATACACATTCCTATATACAGCTTGGATTTTCAAACATATCCTCTTGAGATAGGTGCCTGCAATCCACAGATGGACTTATTTGATAAATGCATTACCCTCAGTCATACACGGATTAGGTCAGTGGAACTTGGATGGGAAAGGGAAAAAGTAAGAATTGAAAGACATTTATGCTTCAAAGCATTTGTGCTTCAAAAGAGCATGTCTGCTGGTAAAAACAAATTCTATTTTCTTTTAGTTTTTTTTCTTAAAAAGCAGTTATTTTGATATCATAAACCATCATAAAACAGCCTATTTGTTTGATTACATCCAAATATTTTTAGTGTTTACTATGGAATGACATGATAACTGTGATAACAGCCTTTGAAAGGAAGAGGGAAAATCTGGGTTATGTGTGAGCACTGATGGACAGGAATCTCAGCCATGGAGGAAAAATAGTTTTGTCCTACTTTCTGAGCAGATGAGAATTAGAGAGAGAATGAGCAACTTCCAATTTTAGGTTAATATTTTCACCCAGTGAGAACTCAGAAAAACATATTATCCTTTCTCACGCAGCAATTGTGCCCATGGAGGCAAAGACTATCCTGTGTAATCCTTGACACTTTACTAAACTAAAACCAGTTGCCATTTTTTATATACTAATTAAGATAAGTCAAGAAAACTATAGGATGCAAGGCTATGTCTCATGGGCACTGAAACTATTTCAGCTGTCCACTTGCTTGGATTTTAGCACACAGAGGTACCCAAACCTCTGGCCATTCAATCATTCACTTTTCAGTCCATCTGTCTGTCCAGCTACAAAGCACAGACACATACATACAGTGTACTCAGCTGAGGACCTCAGTTTACTTGTTGCTTAAGCAAAACCCTCTTATGCTTCAGCGGAAGAACAAAAACATAGTAAATTGTGTTAGCTAAGAGCAAATGAAGGTGAAAACTTTGCATATTTGGAAAATATGCACTCTAGCCACTGAGAGTGTGTCTATGCACTAGTGGTTTGAAAAGTCAGTACTTATAATTTCCTTGGGAAGGTTTTCCTGTTCCCTACTTTTCTATGCACTGCTAACAACCTTGAACCAAAATGAGATGAGCTACATTGGAAATGTCAGGAAACTCAGCAAAAAGTCCATTGCAAGTCTTTAAAATAACCTGTGGCTATTCAATGCTGATCATAATGACTGGCTGAACTTGGTGCACTAGAGGAATTTGATAAACAAAATTTCTATTTTCCTTGTGCTTAGGGAAATCATTGCAGTGTTTAGACTGTTATCAGGCACTTATCCAAAATGACTGCCACCTTGGAAGTTATTGCCAGCCTTAGCTATGAATGTCATTGGTTTCTTGGGTCAAATCAAATCCTTCCTGTGCTGTTACAGAGACAAACAGATCACACATTCCATGAGGATGTACAGAATGTGCAACATTTGATTTGAAAATCTGGATAAAGCTTGCAACAGCTTAACTGTAACATAAGATACCAATTCAGGTTATCTCTGACAAGATGTGTGGATTTTGACCTCCCTTGGAGCAGCACTACAGGAGGGAACAGGAATCGAATCGGTGATGGCGTTGAGAGGAGAAGAGGGAAAGTAGACAGAATTTGAAATCCAGTAGGTGCATGTGATATGGGAACTTTTTTTCACCCCGAGGATGCTGGTAGTGCTTTATGAGGAACAGATACTGTTGACGAAGGACTTCATTTTCTCTTTCCATTAAGCGGAGCTAGGACAGCTGGCCGCGCAGTTCGTGCGGTTCGCAGTGTCTGACATCTCTGCAGAAGGCTCGGAGCTGGTGCCGGTGCCTCAGCCGAAGGCACGATAACCTGCGGTGGGCAGGTGAGCGCTGCCCGGCTCTCCCCGCACCCCGGCACCTCCCCGGACCTGATGCGTCCAACTTTGTCCGGTTCCCCGCAGCGCCGGCCCCGCCGGGCCCGCTCGGCCCGAGGGGAGCGGGCGCTGCCCGGGGGAGGCAGAACCGAGCCCTCGGCGGGCACGGCGGGGCCGGGCGGGCCCCCAGCGGGGCCGGGCGCGGCCGGAGCGCCCCCAGTGCCGCGGGACCGGGCGGGCTCCGGCCGGGCTGGGCTGTCCCGGCCCCGGCCCCGCGGGGACAGGGGAGGTCCGTGCACGGACCTCCCGAGCACGGACAGCTCCCGAGGGGGGAGCAGCCCCCGAGCACGGACAGCCCTCGGCCGAGCCCCGGGGCAAACCTGCTGGCCACGGGCGTGTGGAAGTGCGGGAGAGCCACCGCGTCCTGGGGCTGAGCTCCCGCGCGCCTCGCCCAAAATGCGTGTTACCTGCGTTTAATTAGAATTGCACAGCATCTCTGCCCCCGACTGCCTATGGCCACGGGCTGCCGCCAGGTCCCTATGGGTACAGACAGTCTATAGGCACCAGCGCACAGTGCTGCATCCTCTACACCCCTAGCCAGCCTTCATTCATATTTATACCGCGACTAAATATTCGATCAAAGGTCGAACGCTAACTCAGATCAGTTATATTTTTAATGTACGACCCTTAAAATAGACTGTTTTGTAAACTGCAAGTGTCTAAAGATGCTCAGCGCAGCCTCCCCCGGCCGTGCAGCCTCCCCCCCCAGTAATAATAATGCTGCAGATTGTAGAAGGATTTGAGTCTGCAGCCAGAGAGAAAGGGATTAGGGCGAGAGCACTGGAAGTTAAATTGTGCTGCATATAAAAAATGGGCGGATTGGTCTCTAGATGAGAGCTTGGTACCACCTTCCTTTCTAAAATAAAATCTCTCTGGCATGAAGTCACAGCCTATTTCACATCCGGTTTACCCTGGGACGTATTACTACTGTCTTGGTAAAGAGAAAGCTTTTGTTGTATAGCGGCGGTCGGAATATTGGGCAGAGAAATTTGGGTGCTCAGCCCGGAGGAGCGGAGCAGCGGCGGCGATGGCCGAGGCGGAGTGAGCGGCGGAGCCGGAGCCGCGCATCCTCCGCGCCGGCGGGCGGGCACGGCGGGGCAGCGCCGGGCAGCGGCACAGGGACCCGCGCCCAGGGCTCCGGTAAGGGCGGCGAGGGGCTCGCCCCCACGGCCACGCACACGGGCGCGCACACGGCCACACGGACACGGGGACACACGGACACGGGGACACACGGACACGCACCGCACCGCTCCGGCAGCTGCCGGTGCGGGCACCGCGGCCAGGCGCGCAGGCGGCTCCTCTCCCCTCTCCGCAGGTACCGCCGGGTCGGGGGGGTTTTTTTCCCTCTCCCTCCAGCTTGAAAATCCGCAGCGATCGATGGGCTTTGTCATTTATCTTATTTATTTATTTTTTAGCGCGGACTGATTTCCGCCGGTCCCTCGCAGAAGGTTTTGGGGTTTGGGTTTTTCCCTCCCGCGGGCGCGGTGGGAGGGGTGGCTGCTCGGGGCAGGGGGATGCAAAGTTGAAATGCCGGGAGGAAAACAAGTCTCGATTTGCTGCTCAGAGAGAGGCAAACCTCTCACCGTGAGTCAAAAATGCATCAAAATGCCCCCTTTTTAGCCCCGTTTTTGTTTTAATTTTCCCCATTTCACCCCCCCTCCTTTTTTTTTTCCTTTCCAGTGGGCGCTGCTGAAGCGCTCCCAGCGTGGCTCTCGCTCCCATTTTGAATGGGAGAACCGGCGCTGGTCTCTCGGGCGTTGCGGGCTGGGGGCGGCCGGGGGGCAGGGAAGCTGCTGGGCTTTAACGCTTCTCAAAGTCGTTGTTAACATTTGCTTTTTCCAGATGCGAGAAACTTTCCTTCTCCGGCATTTATAGTGCCTGCACGGTTTTATTGGGGGTGGTGTTGGGAGGAGGGGGGAGAGCGTGGAGCTCAACAGATCAAGATAGTTCAGAATAATTCACTTTCCGTTCTTCATCCCGAGGAGCCTTTTGCAAAGGCAGAAGTTGGCAGGACCGGGAGAAGGTGATTTTTGAAGCCACAAATGTTGCCTTTCCCTTTGTGAGGAGGCTGATTACAGGGCAAGTTAAGATGCAGTCTCGTCCCTGATGATCCTTATCCACGCTTTCCTGCCACATCCAGCTCCTTCCTATCCAGTTAGATTAGCTCAGCCCCATTCAATGCTTATCTGCCCATCATTTGGCTATAAACGCATTAATTATATCTCATTGCTTACATACCGCTTTGTAACGGTATTTTATTGATTTAAATTGTCCCTCAGAGTGTGCAGTGAATTGGGGTAGCTTTATTTAAAGGTACAAAAACATTTCTGTGTACAGTGCTTCACTTCCTCAGACACATAAAAAACCCTCCAATTCACTACTGGGGGGAAATACAGGCTTTGTATTTGCCTGCCCTTATTTAATGTAATGAATCCTAAAAATCAACTGGATTCCAGCACGCATTATATTGATATGTAAAGGGACTTTCATCATCTCCCGGGCAAGCAGTTGAATCTGGAACACCGATTCCACAAATACCAGCTAACTTCTTATTTTATGGTTTATTAGAAAGCAAAAGAAACTTTTTAAGTTGTGTTACTTTTTACTCAAAGGTAAACTGAAAGTAACTCGCTGAAGTCTGGAGAGAGGACAGGAGATATTTGGGGAGGAGGAGAAGGCTGCTCATGCAAAAACATTTCCTAGCAGCTTTCAGAGACTGATAGAGATTTAGGAGATGGTGTGTAGGTTATCAGCACATGGTTTCATTACGAATTGTGCCCTTTAGCCCAACAAAAATGTTACTGTGCCTATGTAGCAGCAGATCAGAGTTAGAATCTGATCATTTTAGTCCTTTTCTGATGCTGGTATTTCAGGAAAGAGGAGAATTGTGTCTGTAGAAGAAAGTTGATTCCATCACATCAAAGCAAAGCTGAGGCTGTGAGGAAAGCACTGCTCTCCTCAGCCACACCACCCCACACTGACACTTTGCAAGAGGTTTGGAAGGGCTCAGCTGGTTAGGTCAAACAAAAAACAATTCCACTTGCTTATCTGCAAATGTTATGGAGGCACCTTGTCACATTTTCAACACAGGAGGAAACTGAGCAAGAATTGCCACAGAATTTGGGGACAGCAGCTTTAACTTGTAATTTTTGTTAACGCTCAAAAATAATGCAAAAAGAATACACCCTTACTGCAAAATAAATCCCACCCTGAGCCTCTGGGTCCAAAAGTGAAAGATAAACAGGAGAACAGCCAAGGCCATGGGCCCTTATTCTGAATGACATGAGCTATACTGTTGTGAGGTCATTGCCTGACATCAAATTATTCTGCAGAAGTTTCCAAAATCAGACATTTTTGTTCTGTAATACCTGCTTTAATGTAGGCGATGTTGATGGTTATTTTCCTTCTAGTTTCAGAGTCCACCATGAAGAGATTCCTGGTGCTTTGTGACTGTCTCTGGGCCTGGAGCCTCCTTCTGAATGCACTGACTGAAAGAAGGTGGGGAGATATTTTTTAATGCACCAACATAATTTAGGAACCTTTAATTTAATATAGCAGCATAAGACAAACTCATGGCTGCACTACCACTTAGTGTATTGGGGGAACTTAATCTCTGTTCAAATCCCAGATAAATCTAACTAGGGGAAGTCTGAAAGAAAACCACAATTTGTTTGCATGACTACTTTTTCTTTCCAATATGGTGAAGAAAATAAAGAAAAAGCTTTCTGAAACAAATTGAAACTAAACTACCTCTTAAACACCTGTGCAACCTTTTCTACTCTTATATAATTACTACTCAGAAATACAAGTTTCTTTAGAGGGGAAAAAGTATAATTAAGGGGGTTTTATATCTCATTTAAGCACATTTAGTAACTTTATTGTCACTGCAAGCAGAGGCAAAACTTAACTTCTTTGTTGGTCAGGACTGTGTCCTAACTTAGCAATTGTACTGAAAATCTGAAGTCGACCTTCCTGCTGAAGGAAGACTGCTTGGATGGAGAAGAATCTGAAAGCTCAAAGCCCATGACAGTTATGTTGGAAAGACCATGCTGCACTTAATGTTTGTGGAATATTTGTTGAAATCATAATCTAAAAATAGCATTAGTATTAAGAGCAATTTGTAATCATACAACACCTCATCAAACAATTAGTAGGTTAACTGAAGACTATAAAGCAGTTTGCAGTATGCTTGAAGTACTCTCTGTAATTCAAAATTCAGTGAAGGTGTTTAAGAAGGCTCTCAGATGTATTTCTGTATTTTAAAAATATTAATGTCCTGTCAGTGATGTCACCTAATGAACAAAAAGCAGTAGAATTTTTGTATTGTCAATGGTGATCCCTCAGAGATCCCTGACTACCTTGAAGATTTCAGATAGAGTGGAGTGGGCAAAGGTTCATCTGCACAATCATTTCCTCTAAAAACCAATAAATAATGAAAGTTGGTGAGTAATTTAAGAGTTGCTGTATTGAATAAATCTGATGTTTCAAAAACAACAACTTTATTTTTATAGTATATTAAGGCGAGATTTGAGGTATTCACAAAGTACTTCCTCTGACCTAGCTGGAGAATTTTGTGAAAACATGTTTATTCTCTAGATATGCATACATGCATCTGTGTACATATATTTATTATACTGTAATGGACGTGTGTGCATTCCTAATGTGAGAATTAAAACGCATTGGACCAGTGTTTAAAAATTCGGTGGCGTGTCAGTATTGGAATGACCTGTAGATGGAGTCAGTGCACAGTTTTTTATTATACTGGGGTTTCATGTGAAAATACAATTGCATACAGTCACTTTTTCCTCAAAATCTACACACCTTACATGAAATATATCTGGTTTTAAAGCCATTTTGTCATAGTAAGTTCCTTTGCCTTTGTTTCTGGGGTGCTGTTAATGCTTTATGATAAAAAACAATTGATGAATGACATAAAGTGTCTGTGATACAGGAAGACAGTCTTCCCATGTCACTCTTATAATAGCCCCCTCCCCCAGCATTAGAACTATTATAATATGTGTGTTTTGAATGAAAAATCACAATCCCTCTGGAGTTACAGCCTACTCCATATGTGCACAAATGTTCAGAATCTTCCTGTTGTGACCATATGTCAGTAAACCCCAGCCCTAATGGTGCTTTTTACCTTTGCTAAAACGGTGGGAAGAACAGGTAAGGACAAACGACAAATGTGATCCCAGCATGGGAGCAGGGAGTCTGTCCCACTGTGCTGCCACCAGGCCATCCTCCTGACACCACCTCTCAAACATACTCATTTCTTTACCACCACAATTTCTGAAGTGGTTTTAGATCCTTTTTCCACCTTATTCCTGATGACCTTCCGCTATCCTTGAGATATGTATGTACAGCAGCTTGTTTGCTGGCACTGAGTGTCAACGTGAATTTAATCCAGTGAAAGGTCCTGTGTTGCAATGCTCCAGAAGGTGGATGAGGAAAGATAATGCTCGCTGGAGACAGCAGGAGAACTTGTTATTTGAGAATATATACAAGGGTAAAAAACCAATTGTGTCTGTGACTTAGAATTCAACTGTAGGTATGAACAATAAACATAAATCAACCTATTTTGTTGTGAAGTGAAATTGTATGACATGGCTAGAGGAAAGTCATAGCATTTTTTAACACTGTGAGAGATTTTGTCTTCTTCATTAGAAATAGTGATTTATATGCATTAAAAAACCCCTGAACATTGTTCTTTACAAAGTCACATCCTATGGAAATAAACCAAAAATTAGTAAAACTTCCATGGATGGCACTCCTGAAGCTAATTTAAATTTTTAGTGTTACATATTCAAACATGTACTGCAAAATAAACTTGGAAGCATTTCCAGAGTGCCCATATTCAGGGTATCCTTCCTCCTTCTCTCTGTATTTGATGCAAGTGGAATGTGTGTGTGGGATACACAATGCATGTCTGACTGATGCAGCTTACAGAAAATCATTTCATGGGTATTTTAGTAGAACCCATCATTACATTAACAGTTTGTTCCTCCTGAGCAGGCTGGGCTGGTCAGGGCAGGAGGGACTGGCAGAGCCCCTTGTGCCCGAGCCAGAGGGCCAAGGGGCCAAAGGAGGGATCCCTTCTGTCACACCTGGGGCTGACAAAGGCTCTGGCACTGCACAGGTTCTTGGGTTCTCCAGTTCAGGAACAACAAACCAAGGTTTGGCAAAGCAGTGCTTTGCTTTCAGTGCCGATGCCAAGGCGTGTTTGCAATGGGTGTTCCCAGCAGTGCAGGAGAAAATGGCCCTGGGTGAGGCCTTGGGACAAGTGGGATCTGTGAGCAAGGGACTCTTCTGTGACAGGGCGTTAGGTGAAGGTTTCAGACGTAAGGAGGTTGATTCTGGTGTCATCTACAGCAGACAGGAACCACTAAGCCCAAGGATTTCATCCTGATTTGTATTGATGGCAGTAAGATTTTTGTAGCTGAGTTCAAAGAGCTTTAATTTTATCCTTCTTCAAGTAAAATTTCAGGACTTTTGGCTGAGTTAGGGATACACATTAGAGATCTGCAAGTGAAGCTTTACAGACATGAGAGATTTTCATATCAACAGATAGTTTTGTTATGCATTTGTAAGGAAAAGATGGAAATATTCCTCCACATCTAACTGCTAAAGGAAAATGAGAAATAAAATAAAGCAAAATAATATCTAGATCTATGAAAATGTACACTCAGTCTATTTCTATATTCAAGAAGATATCTCTGTGTTTTTTCAGCATTTATTTTCAGTACTTAATGTCAGTGTTCTAAATTACTATACCTTTCTTTGCATGCAAATCCTTTATAACCATTATGAATTAAACACACTATTTTTTGCTGACAAAAAAGCCTTTTCATGAGGAATATACACACATTATAGCATATATAATTAGCACATTATAAAAATTAATGAGTAATGAGATAAACATGAGGGAACTGACATTTTACATGCTCACCATTTACAGAGGGCCGATGATTTTCTATGATTTAAAAAAATGTAGGATTTAAGAATAAAAGGTAAACATGAAAGAACCCTATAAAGCACTACAGTCTTGTCATAGGGGGGAGGTTATGTGACCATAAACCAGTATAAGCAAGAACAAATGGATTTTGGAATGACTGTTTTGTGAGGTTATTGGTGGATCAGTGTTTGTCAGCACTGACTGTTGTGTATTTCAGTTATGGCCAAACCTCATCCCAAGATGAGCTCAAAGACAACACCACCGTGTTCACCCGGATCCTGGACCGGCTGCTGGACGGCTACGACAACCGCCTGAGGCCGGGCCTGGGAGGTGCGTGCTGTTCTCACTGGCAACGGTAACGTTAGACACAAATCACTGCAAACAGTGGTATTTTTCCATGATATACTTAATTCTGCTTATATAGACACATAAAATAATGCTGATATTTAATATTAATTTTTTTCGCAAAAGCCATGCCTTCCCTGTCTTTCACGTACTTGGTTTTCTCACACTTATACCCAAAAGAAGAAGAAAATGGTTCACAATTCAAGAAGACCTCTGAATGGGTATTAAAACTTTAAATGTATGAAGAATGAAAAGATAATAAAATATGACCTGTGACCTCACAAATGACAAGTTTATTAATCAGGCCTAAACAGCACATCTATCTATGACTGTGTTCATAGTCTTATGACTTCATATGACTGCTCCTTAGTCTTTGATTAAGGGAACTGTACAGTTCAGTCAGCTACTCTATTACAGTAAATAAACAAAGCAGAGAAGCAATAAATAAATGAAACTGTAAAATGTGTAGAGTCTGGTACATGTCTACAAGAAAAATCTGAGCATATGATGATTTCTTATATGAGTTTTGTTGCTATTATGATTTGTTAACCAGATACCTGAAGAGCAAACAAAGGGAGATGCAGGGAAAGAATTTTCTCTCACTCTATGGATTGCAATTCAGAGAACTAAGCACATCAGTGTCAGCTCTTCTGGCTGTGTGTTTGTACAGATGTTTCTGAATCCAGACTTCAAAGGTGCAGTCAGGAAAGGATCACCTGGTCCAGTTAAAATTGACTCCTGACAAAAAGACTGTTTAAAGTAACTGTTTCTATAGAAGGAAATGAGTGTCTTCACAAAGTTAAAAAGCCATTTGCATGACTGTAAAAAGCAAAACTGAGTGGAGTATGGGAAATATGGGGTTGAGGGAAGGAAGAAAAGATGGAGCAAAGGAAGGAGAGTAGTTTCTCTAACTAAGGCTTAGAGCAGTTTAAATAATATTTGCATTTCTCCTTTTTTGAATTGTGTTGTCTGTTCCTGCCTGTAACCAAGAACCTCAAATATCACAATTTTCCTGCTGCACAGTGCACTTGAGCTCCACAGTGTCAGTCCAGCAAGTCTGTCTGTTGTTAGTCAGCTCTGGACATTAGAACTGAGTACCACGGCTTTTAAAAACATTCCACAGCTGATGAAATTGGGGGTGGTAAATTAGAAGCAGATTTACTCATTTGACTGTTGAATAATGTGTTATTCAAAAGGCATAAATTACAGATTTCAAAAACTAGGGACAAACATCTAGGCAGATATTTTCAGTCCTGGTACCAATTTATAACAAAGGGTTTGCTCAGGAATTTGGAAATTCACGTCTTCAAACTCTTCTTGCTGAGGTATCTAAATCTAAATATGAGCAAAGCACCTCAGGACTTAGTTTTGACAGTTGATTTATACACTTGGTATAACGGGGAAATGTTATACCAAGTTAAATGTTCCATACATAAAAATATGCAGTGAAAAATCTAAATCAATGTGTCAAATGTAGCATGGGCCTTGGACTTGGAAGTTCAATGAGCCTGTGATTATAGCATGACCTGTTGCTGGAAATTTTAAAATGTATATGGAAAAGCAGTAGTTTCATTTTTCTTTCCAATATCAGTGATGGCTTCTTATTGCGTATTTTGACCAGAACACGATTTTTAATCTTCTCTGAAGAGAAAGTAAAGAAATTTACCAACATAAGACCATTTTTAGATATAAAGAATTAGATCAAAAACTCATTCATTCCATACTAGCTATGATGTACCTATCAGAGACTTTAAGAGACTAGAGACCCTCATATATATATATGTTATGTTGATAAATGTTATGCAGTTAGGCACAATGTAAATCAGTGTATCATTGAGTGCACTGTAACACTCTTCCAATTTTCTAAAACTATTTTTTCTGTTCTGCTGTGGCCCTTTGGAGCATCATGCTAAAGAAGATAGTGAATAGGGTAGGAGTGAGAACACAGCCTCGTTTCACACCATTCTTAATTAAAAAGGGCTCAGAAAGTGTGTTGCCATATCTGACTTGGCCGTGCTGAAGAAAAGATACAAGGACTCCCTGAAACAACATCTCCCCCTCGGCCATATCGATCACCATAACTGCTCTGCTCTGGCCTCCAATCGGGAGGTCTGCAGACACCCCATCTATAACGCTGCTGTCTCCTTTGAGAACACACGCAGGGTCACTCTCGAGGAGAAAAGGCAATGCAGAAAGAACTGTGTCTTGCAGAATGTACCACCTAAGGAGTCTTTCTGCTGTGCCTTTTGCAATCAGACATGTCTGTCTCGTATTGGCCTCATTAGCCACCAGCGAGCTTGTAACAAACATGGATAGAGCCTTCCCAAATCTTTGTTTGTGAAGCCTAGCCATGGCATTTTTTCTGTTCTGTCTATCCCTTCTGAGAAACACTAGATGAGGTAAAACCATGCGTGGTACAGTTACTTTCTCCTTCAGAAAGGGCTATCTTGCAGAAAACTCTGGTTATCCCTGTATGATCTCTCTTTCTGTAGGGCAGAGTTTCAAATCTGTTCACCTACAGAAACAGAATTGTGGGCATGGACAAAGAAACAAAAGAGAATCAGTTTCTCCCCTTCTCACCTATGGAATAAAAGGGAGATGACAGTTTCTTCATTGAGTTTGTTTCTCCTTCCTTGTAATTATGCGTGAAGACTTCACAGGAAGACTTCAGTGACTAAAAGGTATCTTTTTCACTGAAAAATTGGAATGAATTGTGAAAGGGGTTTGATCTTGATCTTGACTCTACTCAGAGGAGTAATTTCCTTCTTTTTGAAATAAACACCATGATGTTTCTCTCTCCCGAGTTTGCAAACTTCTGTTAGTGTGGTGAACAGTTTCACTGCTAGGTAGAAATACTCTGGTGAGGCAGATGAGGCACCATCTTGAAGCCAAGAACAACCTTCTGGAGAGATCTCATTACAAAGACTCATTGTAGGAGCTATACTATAAATTCATGGAAAAGCCAGGCTAAAAGGTAGAGCATTAAGATAATGAAAAATTCAGAGGTGCTGGATTTTGGGTCACTCTTTCAGCATCTATGGAATCAGTGCTAGATCAAAATTAACTCCTCCTTTTCCTTTCTAAAATCTTCTTTTGAGGTATTACTTCAAAAGGAAAACTAAAAATTGCATATGCTCCATAAAGAGTATGGGAATGAAAATTATTATTCATCAGATAACCCCATAAGGCCATATCTGAAATTAAATGAGTAGCTTGGAGCATTTTGCCGTTAAACAAAGAAAGAATTATTTCTCATTAACCAGAATATTAAAAAATGGAGTCGGTGACCCATGGGGAAAAATTATAGTTATTGAAAATGCTTGTTACTCAAAAAATGACATTGCTGCTAGAATTAAGCTGATTCTTTTTAAAAGAAGAATGCAGCACCACGTTATGCATTGGCACATTTGCACCTTTTATCAATAATTATTGATATAAATTATGCTATTTAGTTGTTTGCCACCTTCATATGTGGGCATAGTCACTTAGTCAGACATTGCTAGGAAATAGCATCTGTTGTAATCATCCATAAACATGGACAAATAGTTACATTTAGTTATTTATGCATGGAAAATAGAACTCTCAAAATTAATGCAAAAATGTTGTGAATCATACTAGAGGACACCTATTAACTCTATGAGAGGATAATCAGTTACAAAAAGCAAGGAGGAGAAATTGCAGAGAGTAACATATTGAAGCTGAAAAAGAGGAAATCATGTTAGACATTAAGGGAAAAAATAGACAGTGCAGTTATTGAGGTAATAGCATGATTTTCTGTGGGAACTATCTGCACCCTAGAACTAGAGGTGATCAAAAATAGGCTAAATAAGAAAGATGCTGATCTCTATTCAAATACACAGTCCTGAAGAAAATAAAGGATCAAATAGTGCCGGGGGGAGTGAAATAAGGAGGAAAATTCACCTCAGTGTTTGGTGGCCTCTACCAGTAATGCACTGTGTCTAGAGTGGGAGTTAAAAGAATTGAAAAGCAGTGAAAAATGGTGGGAAAAATCAGTTCCTCAGATAAATGGATAGGCTATTCCCTTTTGTTCTGGGCTGTCTTCATGTGGGACAAAGGGATGGTCCCTGGGATGCCACCACAGCAGGTCTGAGGTGCCACAGTGGAGAGAGGGAAGACTTGCACAGGGCAGGTTGTGTTTGATGATGGGATTCATCAACACAAGATCAGGTGCACTAGCACCTTTGCATGGCACACCTCCCCTCCCTAAAACTAAAGGATATCACATGGTCTGTGCCCTTTTAAATGAGAGTAATTGTAAATGTGGTTTATCCCTTTGAGAGGGATTTTGTAGTAGAAAGGTTAATACAGAACTGAGAAGAAAAACAGTGCGTTTGATCTGACAGACAAGAATCTTCCCGAATTAAAATGCTTTTGTTGGGTCAAATGCCCAACAATAGATCAGTTCAAGTAGATTATAAACATTACTTCAGTATTGAACAGAATTACACTTATTTTATGCTATGGGTAGAACGTATTTGTTGATGTCTCCTGTGTGATATTCATCAAAATTGAGTGTGACTGTCCTTAAGTGCAACATCACTCAGTCTCAGGCAATTCATTACTTCCACAGAGTGGAAGGGATGGGAAAATAAACCTCACAGTATTATGTTAATTATGTTTCAAAAATCAGTTTCATGAGAACATTATCTATAAACACAATAAAATTACCTCTTAGTTATTGAGATCCCAATGGAAATTGTTGGATTTTAACGTACCTGAGGTTACATAAAGTTTAGGGAAAATATGGTTTTGGTCTGTATGTGTCATAAAGAAGTTAAACCTAAATGATTCTACTCTAAATGAAAAGACAGTCCTATACCTCACCCCTACACATCATTCTGTAAGTAAAGAAGGGCTAGATGCTACACTTAACTCTCTAAAAACTGAAAAGGCTGATTTTGGTCTCTTTTTTCCACTCTTAGGCATCACATCGATGTAAAGACAAATGTAAAAAGCCTTAGAAAAGCTTAGGAAAATTGATTTAATACAACAGTAGGGAGGCAGGGAGGATATGAGCGCTGAGCTGTTAACTGGTGGGTGAAGAGCTGCCAGGACACTGCACAGCTCCCAGGAAACCTTTTCCAGCAACACAAACTCTACAGCTGGGCAGTCACAGCACAGCTCATCCTTCTCCCTTTTGGTCCCTACTCTACAAAAGCAGCAGCACAAAATTCTTAGGAGTGTATTTGTTGTGGTTCTTTGATAAAAATACCTCACAGGATGCAGCTGGGATGATTAGTCTACATGACTTTCTTTAGCAATAACAGCATACACTGTCCAGTATCTGAATTCCTTTCAATCAAAACCACAGGAAAAGTCTCCTCCATAGAGACAATTATAGCCCACACTTACACAAGGCGTGCAGGAGGAACAAGTGCATTACCAAAACGGTGGAACTGATGTAAACCACCAAAACAAGCAATTCAAATCAGCCTCGTGCTCAAATACTAGCAGGTCATAAAGGGAAACAGTCAATGTATAGTCTCTTATGATAAATGGACTTAAATCCTGCTGTTTAAATAAATCTGTATTTCTTATTTTGTTCTCAATTTGTAATCAGATCACCATTCTAGCAATAATGAGATCCCTGGGAGTTTAAATCAAAATATTTCTTGTTACTAATTTTGAGAGTTGACGTTAGTCTGGCATCATTAGCACAGTGTTTGTAAACAGGGAGATGACAGGAGTTGGTGCTGAGTGGTGCTGTCAGGGCTGGGTGTGGATCAGGTGCCTGAGGCTGTTGCAGAGTGGCTGGGGGGGTATTCGGGTGCTATTTTGCTGATCAGTAACTACTTGGACCCTGTGGTTACCGTACAGTAAAACCAGTAAGTCATTAATCATTTCCTAGGGTTTTTTCCTGGAATTGTTACATGTTCTACAGATATCCTCACATTACTTAGTCCTCGTTCATGGAGCAGATGCCGTAGTCAGGATTCATGGTTAATGTGCCTTTAGAACTGATGGATTTATCTGCAGCAGTCCAATCAGCTCCTGGCCTGAGCTTGTTCTGTTCAGTGACTTAGACTTTGAATATAGCTCAGCATTCTGAGCATTGGAAACACGATTTAAGCTTTCCCATGGTAATCAAGCTGCAAATTGATCATAGGTAACCTTGATTCTAAATATATATCCCAACTGTATGAGTAAACACATGTCCTGTGCAGGAGTGACTCACAACTTCTGAAGCTCTTAACAAAGCACAGTTGAATCATCTAATTAGTAAAACAGTAAACAAAGATTTCAAAACTTCCATATGGCTTTGGAGGGGCTCATCTTTCTCTGTGTGTTCATACACTCTTTTTCATCGCTCTTGAAAATGAGCTACCTGCCAAAGAAAAAAAAATTGATGGTGTGTACACTGATTTTATCTGTATTTGAAGAGACCTGGGATTAGGTGCACTGCAAAAGTGAAATCAGTGTGAAGATAACACAATCTTGTTTGAGTTCACAATCTAAATTTTCTATTACTACTTATTAATTACATGTTGCTTAAATTATTTTCAATGTTATACAGAAACAAATTATTTTTCCAATCCCTTGGAAATCTTCCTCCTTAGTGACAAATTCTTTAATTTCCATTTTGTGATCTTCAAGTGATTTCCTTAAGCCTCAACATCAGCTACTATGACCACACTTCTCCAAAGCCAGAACCCAGGACACCACAACATGATGTGCTGCTGATTCAAAGAGTGTATTCTGTGTCCGTGCAAGGGAAACCAGAGAATTGAATTATATTGAACAGAGTCTTGCTCAGAGCTGGGACTCTTAAAAGGATCATCATTTTGAGCCTGAAGAGCTTCTAGAATCTCCTGATTATGGCAGTGGAAGTGCCTCAGTGGAAAGGAGATGGAGGGATGGGGAGTCAGGATGAAAGACCTTTAAAAGAGTCATTTGAGGTTCACTTTTCAAAATGTAAAAGGCTTATAGATTTCAAGATGCTATTAATTTCTCAGTCTTAAGAAAAGGCAATTCAGTAGCTGGAGTCGATTCAGCAATGTTTCACTGGACCTTGTGAAATCTCTACTCTTTTTCTGCCAGTTGTTTCATACCTGACCACAGCTTCTTGAACTTTTGTGATAGTGATGGGCTGAAGGCCAGAATACATTCCTTCCAAGCCAAGTAATTTCAGACCAACCATATCCTTCTTTCAGTTATCAAAGGCTAAATTCTCACCATGAACTTCTTTAAATCCAGAGCCAATTAGATGTCAAGAAAATATTGAAATTTCTTTAAGTCAGTTGAAAGGCTTGTAAACAGTAATAAGGTCACATATTATTTACCTGGACACCCAAGGATGAGATTTCACCTCTCCGGTGCTTTTGCCTGTGATCACTGTACTTTTTACATGTCTTGGTCACACAGCTAAAGAATGAAAATAATATTAGGCAATTCAGCCACATCATAGCATTTTACTTTCTGTGATTATGAATAATACATTGGGAATTTCATCCTTTAACTATTTTACTGAGTCCTGAAGATTACTTTTGATACCACCTAATTTTTGCATTAACTTACTAACTGAATACATGTAATTTGCTGTATTCCTAGACTGACAGTAGAATCGAGTATTTTACTGTCTCAAAAAAGTGAGAGTTATTTCAGAAATTGTATCCCTCCTTCCACATCGGAAGTTTCTACCCAAATCCCCACGCTGGCTCGTCCAGCCCCACGGGGAATGTCTTCAGACTCCCGTCCGGGTGGAATTGGCTCACTCCACACGGTTGGCTGGGTGCCTCCAGGAGGTGTCCCTCCCTGCAGCTCTATTTCAATCCCCAGGGTGATTTTGCTCTGTGCCACCCTGGGGAATGCTTTGTTCTGAGTGCCCAGCACACAGCAGTATGAAGGGCCCGAGCCTGTGGGAGGAAGGGGAGGTCAAGCCCGGCTGTTCCTCGGAGTGGCTTTTCCCAGTCGATCTGCACGAGGCAGATGCTGGGCTCTTTCTGGGCATCAGCACCATTTTAGGTGTCTCAGACTCAGCATTTGTGACCACTAAAATCCCTGGTTTCCTCTGAATTGATCAAGGGCATTGTGCCATGGAGCAAATTTACAGCCTGAAGATCACAGAGAAGTCCAGCTTTGTGATACAGCCTATACATATAATCTGTGTTAGGTACATTTTAGAGTTCTGAATTATTATTTATACTAATCTCTCATTGAGGCCTATAGAGCACATTTATGAGCAGAGGGCTCACTTCCAGAAAATGTTTACACAGATGATTTCAGTATAGAAATTTTATCTGTTTCCTTGGAAAAGTTTTAGCTCCTATTTGTTTATTGCAGTAAAGGGTAATGCAGCCATTTCTAACTCATATCAATAAAGCATATTTGTGTTTTTGTACACCATAATGTATTCTCTTTTTTTCTTCTATGTTCCTGTGTCTCAATACAAAATATATAACTCATAAGCCCCAGGTTAATTATTAGAGACCTTGCTTTAGCTTGCCCAGAAACCAACAAGTACCCCATGAGACTTTGGAGTACTATGTACAATATTCAGCACTGTTTATATTGTCAGACAAGAAGATTTATCAGTCAAAGAGTGAAAAAATTTCCACAGCAATGGAACTGTGGCTTCTGTACTGTGGCATTACAACCTCTTTCTCAAAAAGTTCTGTGGAAACACTGTAATAAAAAAATTGTTGCTGACAATATTGACTGTGAAATTACATCTAGAAGCAGTAAATTATCAGGACCGTATTGTAGACCAATTTTCGAATGGCTAATCAAAGCCAATAATTTTTCTATTCGTTGTGAGAATTGGTAGTGGTTGGATCTAATGAAGGCTGTTGATAGACACTCACTGTCCTAATTTCCTGCTCCATCAGAGCGAGTAACCGAAGTGAAGACTGACATCTTCGTCACCAGCTTTGGGCCTGTTTCAGACCACGACATGGTAAGTGATGGCCTATATTTCTACAGCACTCAGTTTCTCTTGTCTTTTTAATTTGGAGGATGAAAGACCTACGCAATAACTTATTTACCCCTTTTAAGGCTGGGCTTTCCTAAAGCCCTTGATCCGAAAATGCTCAGCTTTTGTGTGCCACCACTGCTGCTGGCTGGGACTGCATTGAAGTGCCTTAAAATTAGCAGCTTTGGTAACTTTAATGACATGTTTTAACAGACTTTCTATTTGCTACATAATATATCATGAAATGCATTAGGGCTTGGATCCATATTCTTCTGAGACTGATTGCTCGGGTCCTTGCTGGCACACCACTGATCCAATTTGCTAAGAAAGATCATCATCTTAAAACCAATTAACACTTATGCCTACAGTGTGACATCTGTACAGTCTAACCTGTATTTTTATATTAAAAGCTACTGATCAATGGGAAGTGACTTTCCTAGATCTTGGCTGCTGAAAGAGAAGAGAAGATTAATGAGAGAATTAGTGTCACTTCTTTATGGAATGAATATTAAAATCAAATTGCTAGATAACTGCAGGGGATGGAGAAGTTCAGAAAACTGAATGATGTTGTGAGCCCTGGTCTTAAGAGATATTAAAAGTTGTGTCGAAATACAGATAAGGTACTTAAAATTTTGCACCAGGAGGTTGCTATTGACAGGGAAGGTGTGGTCTGCAGCCACCAGTTACTGCTGGAATCTTGTGTGAGTGTGAAAGCTGGAAACAACCTCATTAATTTAAATGAAGACATGAAAACAGTTCAGCCTTGTAGCTGGCTACATTTAACTAAATACATTCACCTAAAAAAAATTAAAAGAAAAACAGAGAGCAAAAATTATTACAGGAAAGGAAACAAGTTCCATTTCTTACTGCAAAATTATCACTAGTTTGATTTGAACTAAAACTATAGACTTTTAACACCTTAAACACCAGGTTATTACAAGTTTCTAACTACTCAAAGCAATGTTAAGGAATGGAATAAAAGAGAAAGTAACTTTTAAAAGGTAGTTTGTTTTTTTAAGTGAACTTTATGAAAAGACACCATTTTCTTGATTGCTTGGAAAATAGCTGTTGTCAAGTTTTGGAGAAAACTACAGTCAAATTTGTAATTGCAACTGATGTCATGATATTTAAATGAGAAAGAATAGCTTGTGCAGCACAGTTCTTGACCAGTCATTCTCCTTAGACTTACAACAGAAAGGTAATACAGGATGGTGCTCTGCCTCCTCAGCACATATATACAGGACTACATATATCATAAAGAACAATTTAAAAAGTTCAGTCAATGACTTCTGCTTTTTTGGTCTGTGATAATCTTGTGAAATTACAACATCTACTTACTACTCTAAATTATACATTAAAAGAGAAGGAATTCCTTGGATTAGAGATTGGTAGAAACCATTGATATCCACTTTTTATATTCTGGTAATTGGTTCAGTCTCAACGTAGGGAACCAGTGGACAAACTGAAAACTTCCAACATAGGCACGTGACTGAAATATATATTTTAAAAAATTTAATAGTCTTGGAATACTTGCAGCTGTAGCAGCTGCAGTTCGCGAGTGATCTGAGGTTGCTCCAGTTTTGCAGAGACTTGTCGTCTTGGGACAAGTCTGTTTTTAATGTCCTGAAGATTAAGGTAATTTCAAGTATTGGGTCATATATGCTTGTGGGAGACGAACAGAAAAGGTGATGGACATATGCAGGGGAATGTACTCTTTGTATTTATGAGAGTTGTTTTGCATAAGCCAGCTGGTTAAGCTATTGTTTCCTTTGTTGAATCAGATTTACTAGAAAACTCTACTAATGAATGGCAATCTAACAAACAAATAAACACGGGTGCTTTCCCACTTGTAGACATAGATTTAGAGTACCTGATAGCCCTGCTGAATTACTTGGGAATATTTGATCTTTTTACATCAGCACCTACTTTGTAGTTTCAGGTGATTTGATTAAGTAGAAGGTAAAGCCAATTTAACATTCCTAGGACAAACTGGTATTTATATGGGATTTGGGTTTTAAAGAGTAAAATGCAGAAGCTAAAAATCATCTTCCAGAATTAGGAATAAGTACATTTGAAAAAGAATTATTGACTTCAGCTAGAATTCGGTACATGAATTATTTTAGCATAAGGGATCACTACCTACAAAAAATCTCAAAAATAATTGAAGACCCATACAACGTTGGCTCTTGTTTGTCAGTCAGTTAAACAGCAGAAAGAATTCATCAGTCTCTTAATAAAGTGTGTGACCAAGAAACACAGAGGCAGGTGTTCATATGTTTCGAGAAGTAAAGAATTCACAGAAAAGTATTTAGTGTAAAACTCCTACTCGCCTCCCGTGAAAAGGAACGCGTGTGCAGCCTACTCATGTGAAATCTTTTGCTTAAGGAACTAAGTGTGAAATCAGAGATGGAGAGAGAAAGATAAAATGAAGAGCTTACCAGAATATAAAGTTTATATTAATTTTAACACAGACTTGGTGCCAAGTCCTCTGTGCCTACTGCAGTTGGTTGTAGACACCGTGCTTGGAGGCTCCTCCAGGTTTGCTGGGGTGAGCAGGTTCATGGGCAGTGCAGCCCTTCCTGGCCATTTGCTCACCGGGAGCAGCTGCTTTGGCACCGAGGGGCCGATAGCCCAGCAGTGCTGAGCCCAGCAGTGCTGAGCCCAGCAGTGCTGAGCCCAGCAGTGCTGGCTGGGCCTGGCACTGAGCTGTTCCAGCTGCCAGGGTGTGTTAGGAAAGCACAGCCCCCATCTGTGTGCAGGAATCCAAAGGCGCTCGCACAGTCGCTCCATTTCTCAGGGAGTACAGGGTGTTTCTACCCACTCCCAATACACTCTTTTAAGAGCAGCATACACATAACCTGTTATTCTATAAAGAGCATGTCTTGGCTTGTTCTTGTGAATAAAGTTACACAGGAGAAGAGCATTTTAAAAATAAAATCATCTTTTTTTGGAAGAACTTTGCAGGTTTTTAGGCATGTTCAGTGGATTGAACTGATCAACAGATATCTGGCTATTCTCACACTACTGTCATTTTTTTGAAATTTTTGACATATATTATTTGGAATAAGAAGCATTTTAAAATTAACTTTTTCATAAAGACAGAATAATTTTTTTTTTTAGTAAACCTTTATTCCCACTTTTTCTGTACTGTAAGCTTTTCAGGAATGATTATCTATCTTACTACCTTCCTGTACAGCACCTCATGTAGACCACAGAGTGGTCTACCCTGTGAATAAACAATCTCCAGGGAGAGACATTAGATGGATAAATTAGAGAATATTTAAGTCAAAGTGTTATAAATATTCAATACTGTATAATTTATGGCAAGTGCAGATAGGATTCTCTTTTTTTTACCTTTACACTATGGAATGAAGAGTCCCCACTGTGAAGAATTTATTCAGAATTTCACCTCACTCATATGTTTGCACATAGGCCACTGCTCTCATACATTGGTTTAGAGAAAATCCTTGGGTTCCCTTGCTCTGCATGCCCCTCTTCTGCAGAAGAAAGCCCTAAGCAGAGTATCTGATGACTCTACATTAAAGATCAGCTGTCTGTCAGAATTCATTTGAAAAGGATTAGTGTCCATGCTAAAGTGGGTAGTGAAAGCTGAAGAACTGAGATATCTCAGCCAAGATAAATTCACCCTATATGGTTAAATGGTCTGGGATAGAGAAAGATTCAATCTGTTCCAGGCATGACCTGTCAGCTACGTTTTAATTGAATTTTCTCTTATGCTTTAAGGTCCCTTATCAAATATCTCAGACTCCTTGTTCTTTTCCAGCATAAGAACCTTGTGTTCATATAAAGTGAAGAACCAGACTCCCTTCTCTCAACCTGTACCACCTCCCACTCACCTCCTTCCTTGCACTTGAAAGAGAAAAGGGAATGGCTGATGTCACCTTCTGGGCATGTCTTTTACCTTTCCCATGTGTGTAGGAGGAAATTTTTTTTGATGCTAGTAAAACATGGAGGAAATCCAACATTTTAATGACAGATAATTCCTTTTATACCTCCTTCTCTCCTACTCTGCTGCATACCTGGGACAATATTTTGCTCACAATTCAACCTAAGGCCCTGACCAAGCAAAATTTTGAAGCAAGAAATTGTTTGTAAGTGCACAACTGCTACCACTGAAGCTGAACAAATTCAGGCTTCAGCAGTTCACTGAGCACGTGATTAATAAAATGGATATACAATTAAGTATGCACCAAAAGGATTCACAGGTCTGGTATGTAAATAAAATAAAATAAACCAAACAAGCCCAAAGTGAGAACACCCCATGGAACTACAACATTTCCATGTGAACAAGAAATTTATTCAAGCATTTCATGCCCTAAAAGATGGAAAAGCACATTACCCGTAAGAATCACCATTCTTTCCTGCAAATAGTTGCACGAGGAATAAACAGCTCACAAGTGCTTAATGTTGTATGGAATGTTGCTGTTTGTTAAAAGAAAAAACAGAAATTCAAGGGAGTTTTCCTTACAGCTGTGTGTGCCCTCACACACATGTGTTCCTTAGAGCTCCACGTGCCTTCCCACAGTTTTCCTTACAGCTCGGGGTGCCCTCACACAAAGAACTTTTCTGTTTCAGGATTTGCCATCTCCATTGGCAGGAGAGCTCAGGAAAGGTTCTGTTTTTCAGCCAAAAGATTTTCATTCAGGGTAATTGAGAACCATATTTGGATGACTGCTTTTCATGTTTGTCACAACATCACAGCCATGAAGGGTGAAAGGGGCAGGACAATCCCTACTGAACTTCCATGTCAGAATGGAATACCATCCTATACTGCATCCACAGAAGTTTTTCATATTTTCACCCAACATTCATCTATATTTCATATTCCAACATCTCTTTCTTAATTTCACCCTCTCCCTCTTGACTTTGTTCCTTTTGCTTTGTAACAAATATTTCTTTCATTTCCTGGTGAGTGTTGGTTATTTTGGCCCTCCCCACATCCCCTGGCAGCCACTGCTTCTCCTCCCCACTGGCCCAGTCCCTGTGTCACCAAGCTGTGAGTCTTGGCCCAAAGCTGGCCTCAGCTTGTGCTCTCTGCAGTCCAGCCATTCAGCCCAGCAAACCATCCCACATCTCATCAATCAGACCTCACAATTTTAGTGACCTGTGAACTTTTTGCAGGTTGATTACATGTTTATACTAATGAGACACTTAGAACAAAAGTGGTAAGACCCTGTCTCAGCGGGCTTGTTTTATTTCGACACGTCCTTCCTGTGCCACACAGACTGGCCACCCATCTGCAGCTGCAATGACAGTTCTAGGGCAGGTGAAGAACAAGGGAGAAAAGGGTGAATTATTTTGGTTTTGCTCTATTATATCTCAAACTCTTGTGTAACTTTTGAAATACTATTCTTCTTAACATTTATTCTGTTGAACACAGTAATGATATTGTAACTGTTTAATAACTAGCTTCTGGTACATTGTAAGTAACACAGGGAATAAATGTTCTGATAATTACTAATACCATTAATAGTCATCTTGCTTCTAGGGAAGGTAAGAACGTACATCTCAAGTTCTCATAGTGGAACATATGACATCAGGTGTGTTTCCCTTTTTTCTTAATTGCTGTAGGAATACACCATAGATGTATTTTTCCGCCAAAGCTGGAAAGATGAGAGATTAAAATTCAAAGGACCTATGACTGTTCTTCGGTTAAATAATTTAATGGCCAGCAAAATTTGGACACCTGATACCTTTTTCCACAATGGAAAGAAGTCAGTGGCTCATAACATGACGATGCCAAATAAACTACTACGAATTACAGAGGATGGGACATTGCTATACACAATGAGGTGAGTCCTAAATTGTTACATCTTTCATTTGGTTTGACAATTTAACTTGTGAAAGCAGATTTTCCAGACAGGAAACAGGTACCTTTTGGAGAATAATTTGAGTCCTGCTTAGTAATTATTTTGGAATGATGGACAAACTGAGCATTTACAGTGCTTATTTTTTCCTCTCCTCCTGTGTACAGTCCCTGGATGTGTCCTAATGCTTGATTTTAAAAGGGTTCTTATAGTATTAAGAATCCATCAGTTTGCAGAGGACCTTAATTTGGTGTTGCTTTCAAGGACTCCCTCAGCAAGTATAATAAAGCCTGAAAGTTTACTATAATCTGTACTCCGAGATTGTGTTCAAGGGTCTTTAATCTTTTGATCCTATAGGAAGCAGATTCTAAGAACTAGCAGATGCACACAGAATTCATTGCCCATTCTTAATATTTCTTGTGCTTGGGAATACAAAGCATGACAGTCTAAAAATAGACATTTCTCATTCCTTTCATTACAAGAAAAACAACTGATTAAAGCATTTGGAAAGTTGGGAGAAAAAATTATTTTTGTGCTGGAATCAATCCTACTGGAAATACATCACTCTCTTCATGAATAACTGAACTTTAGCTACCCAGTTGTCAGAGGAGTTAAATAAATCCTTTTGAAATAATGATGATATACAGTCTTGGGAACATTCTGGATTAAACTACAAATTAAAGATAAAAAAAATCGGTATATTGTCTCTACAGAGCTGCACATCCCTTCTTTGTGTCTCTCATGGAATCAAACAAGGTCTAAAGGGATTCTGTTGACTTCAACTTAAGATGGAGAGCTTAGTGCATAGGTGAACACTCAATTTTCTTTTAACTATTTGGAAGATGTTTTTAAAATCAGTACAAGCATTTGGAGAAAACAAAGTCTCCAGGTTTTTGGATGTTCATTTATTGTACATCTTTCAAGACCGCCTAGGCTGAAGTAGAACTGCTTGGCTGGTAGTTACACAAGTCTAGATCAATTTTGCTTGTCTTTCTAAATGCTTGGCTGTTAGGGATTTAATCCACAGGAACACTATCTCAGGAGCACATTGTTCTCGTCTCTTTTTTTGACCATAACCATTTCTATTTCCTCCCCTTTGCAAGTGCCTTAATGCAATCTTCTGCCTAGTATTCAAGTATTACTATTCATTCCTTGCTGATGTGTGGTATGTGACTGTTTCCAGTTTATTCAATCTCTTTTATTGAGAAACACGTTTGCACTCGAGCTGATATCAGTGAAGTGATTTCAGCAAATGCCTGAGCCCCCCGAGCGGCCGATTGCAGGCTGGCGAGGCGGCGCTGGCAGGTGCTGACAGACCTTAACCCTCGGCGCCGAGCAGCAGGAGCTGTGTCTGTCTGTGCTGCCGCAGCAGGGCAGGGGCAGAGCCAGCCCCCCAGCCGGCCTGTTCGGGCCCCCTCTGACCACCAAGGAATCCAGAACAGAGATGGTGCTGTACTTATTCGATGTGTCTTAATAGAAGTCTATTTGCTATTTCTGTGAAACTGGAATAAATGTGTCCTTTTGCTCATTAATCCGTTATAGATTGACTGTGAGAGCAGAATGTCCAATGCATTTAGAAGACTTTCCTATGGATGCACATGCTTGCCCCTTGAAATTTGGAAGCTGTAAGTTTATTTTAAATTGAGGTTTCTCCCTTTTTAGGCCACTGTATTTTGCAACTGAGAAAACCTCAAGGTTTTAATCTTGTGTATTTTTCACGTTTGTCAGGGTTGTATTTTTATTCTTATATATATATTTATATTTAATATACTGATATTTTATATTTAATATAATTTATGTGTCTTAAATATCCTACAGTGTCATGACTGGACGTGCACAAAAAAGAAAATGACAGTGCTCTAAATATCTAGAAAAGTAGTTTGTCACATGGAAAATGTTGTTAGTTTCATAGTTGCTCTATTTTGCAAAGACCCAAAATCAGTGTTAGAGAAAAGTAAAACACACCATGGATAACTGAATTGGTTTAGGTGAAAAGAGTTCCAATGCCGTAGTCATGGTATGTTTAGAAAAAAATTCTTCATAGGATTATAAGATAGTCATAATACACTCATGCAATATTTCTAGAAGTGAAAACTCTCAGAAATTTCCCACTAGTCCTCCGCTTGCAGCATATGTAACCCTAGGTCAAAGAAAATACTGGACAAAACGTAGTGCAATTGAAATCACTGTAATAAGAGACAAAGCTTTTGCTAAGTTGAGAATTTCTCCCAAAACTTCAATTTGAATAGTAACCCACCTGACACTTAACTAAACATAATATTTTTAAAAATTAAATATAGTTCCGCCCTTCAATTTTTTAAGTAAAAAACCAACAAAATCAAAACCAACCAAAAAACAGAAACCAAAAGTGAAGAGCTGATTCACCCTACTTGGTTCAGCACAAACAAGGAAGTTAAAATGTATGGAAGATGTAATAGTGTACAAATTGTTTCCTCAATGGCTACTTTTTTCTCGCAGAAATGGGTCCCTTCGCTGCTAATGGGTACTTAGTGGTTTGATCAATTGTAGAAGTGAACAAACAGAGCACCCAATTCATTCTTCACAGGTACCCGACAGGGTGATCATTTCCTTGGGCTGAGCAGCTCTGTGTTTACCAGGAGACAGGACTGATGGTTTGTCTTCAAAGAGCTGAGAGCCTCCTAGATAAGGTTTGCAGAACAGCGAGCTCACACAACCTTGGAGTATAACTGACAAGAAGAGTTTACTCCTTGAATGTAAAGTTTTCTTACAGCACTTCCAATAAATCTTTCCAAAGCTCCTGTGAAGCAGAAGGGGAGGGGGAAGCCTGACTCCAACTAACCAGCCAAGAGCTGCAGGAGGTTCCTGCCTGATGGCAGGAGATCTGTGCACCCCTGGGACATCGGAGTGGCTCAGGATGGAATGTCTTTTGTGGTGCACATTAGAGTGTCCCTGGAGCTGGGGGGGGACGGACGTGCATAAAACCTGCTAAGGACAAGTTAACCATGAACAGTTCTGGAACAAATGTGAACCACTAGCCTGAATTTTACAGACTCGGTAAGACACCAGTCACCACACCTGTGCATCACTGAGCCACAGCCTGAACACCAGACCCTCCCCAGTATGAACATTTCCCATCCTTTGCCTCCATCGAGTTCTTTCTGGCTCAGTGTCCCAGATTAGTGTACTCTTGGCTCACAAAGTGCATGGCTTTCGAGATTACTGAGGATTTTGCCTCAATTAAATGACTAAGATTTGCAGAAATTATTAATGAGAAGGGATAGATAATACGGATTTGCATACACATCCGGAGTCACACCACAAGGTAAAAACAAGATAGCAGAGAGACGTGCATCTGCATATCTTTTGTATCTAAATTGATTTCTTTCTCATCCTCTAAAAAAATTATCATAATGTACAGAATTTTCTTAATTGAACAAAAAACATCAGTGATATTTCCGATGGAAAGACCATTTCTTACACTCCAGTCAGAAGTGGTAACTGACATTTTAAGCTCAGAGTGCTGCTGTGGTCTGTCAGATTTTACAGGCTTTTTTCATTACTTTTTTATTTTGAACACTAACTGCCTATCATGGCAGCTGTTCAAATGGTGCCTAGAAAAACACCTAACTCCAAATGCTGGAAAGGACCATGAGACAAAATCAAGGAGTTTTCAGGGAAACTTTGCAGTCACCTGCTAAATTCAGGTGAGCTCCTAATCTGGGATCCTCACAGGGAGGAGTTCCTTCTGTAACATGGTTTTACTGCAAACACTGCATGAGAAATTCACTGTCCAAAAGAGTCCTTAAAGCTGGACCTCTCCCCTCATTCTCAACAGATTATGTCATAACTATCAAGGTATAGAATATTTCTCTCACTCTTTAGTTATTGACAGAAATATATCCCGTAGGACAAATGACTGGACCTAAGTAAGACATGAAAATGGGAGTCACTGTTATAGACAGAAAAAGAACAGTTCCTATATTTAATTGCCACTTTTAAAGTGATAATAGTATTCAAATACATTTGGGACATTTCTGTTCAACAACTAAAGCAATTAATTATAATCATCTTAATGGACTGGAAAATGTACCGAAAATGCATTTAATTGTCACTAAAGTCATGCTTTAAGTGCAGACTACAATGTCACACTTAGTAGCTCCCCAAGGTAGTGTTTGCCTAGCTCCGTTTGTTTTGGATTAAACTGGGTAAGAGTTTTTTTACATCCTCCATTCATCACTTGTTGGAGCTGGACTCCTAAAAGCCTCCGGCTGAAGGAGCTGCACGTCTCCTGTGGACTGTGCCCCTACTGCAGAGGCCAAGAAACGCTTGACCCAGCTCCAAGGCTAAAGTGATTTGCCAAAGAGCAGCTTAAGCTGGAGGTTATTCCAGTGTAAATTCAATGTGACAAACGCTGAAGAAAATCTGGAACAACGAAATGCCATATGTTGGCAAAACAAAATCAGAAAGGCAGATGCTCTCCTGAACTCTTACCACAAACTCCTGATTGTCAGTTTAAAACCATGGCCAGTCTGGCTCAGGGCAGTGACAGGAGCCAAAGGCTGTGCTGCTGTTCATCAGCGTGCCTTGGATGCTGAGGGTGGAATGGAGCGCCCAGTCTGGCAGGTACAGGGCAGGGCAAGCTCCTTTCCAGCACTGCTGAGTATCCTCCCTTTCCTCAAATCCAACCCAGTGGTTCTCAGCAGCTCAGAAAACCAGTCCTCTCTCTTCCAAGCTACTCTCATACTCCAAACAAATGCTTGAAAATGGGTATTATTATTGCCACTCTTTCTTTATGTGACTAGATTAGCAAATCAATTCCTGTGTTTTACCGTGGCCATTACTTTTAAAGTCAGAATTACTAAGGTGTAGATTTGCATTTACCATTGATTCCAAAAACGTATTCCAAATTTTGTTCCAGTGCTGGGGCAATCTGAAGTCTGAGGATAAAAGCACCCTTCGGCTTCCATAATGCAGAACCAAATGCCATGCAAGTAATTTACCAGCACACTCCCTCCAACACCACCTCTTCAATTACTGTTTTCTCTTACATTGATAAGATAAAATTGTTAGCTCACAAATGAGCCAGTGTCCCACCTGGCTTCTACCTGCCTGTGGTGTGTGCTAGTTTGATGTAGGTTCTGATCACACATTCAGTCCTATTCATGTCTTTGGATACTCTTAGGTGTCAAAATTGCACAAGATGCCTTCATGTAGTCAGACTGCACAAAATGACAGAAGAATTTTACTATGGGACTAAGATTAAAAATATTTATATTTAGCTTGATTCTTGAAATAACGTGAATAACAGTACAAATCCCCTCAATGGGACATGTAGATGCTACTGAATTATCTCTGTAACATACCAGACTGTTCGGGTTTGGAGAGTGCAGTGCTTTTCTTTTGCTTTGTGCCAAACTCAAATAAATGTGAACTTGAGTGTGAGGACTTCTCAGAAATAACCAAAGTAGAAAATAAAAAATAGAGTCATTGTCATTTAAACTCACTTGAGCCTAGGCAGCCTCAGAAATGTCTGCCCGGGCTGTTTTCCAGCCCAGACAGTGTGACAGGGGACAAGCAGACATGGAGAGCTGTAACCAGGCCCTTGTTGGGACATCACTGAAGCCACTCTGAGAAGGATTTACTGTCTTACAGTGGCCCAGAAAACATCACACTAAGAAAAATTGAAAAGTCTGGGGCTTGTGTTTCTTGACAATAGTTAAAAATTAGAAAAAGGGGTTGGAGCCCTTGCTCATGAAATTCCACATCTCACTCTGGCATCTGGGACATTTACATAGGTAGCAATTATGGAAGAGAGAGAAATGTTTTCATGGCATTGAGAACTAAACTTAATCCAGCCCTACAGCAGATATTTAGCTAATCATCATACGGATAGACCTGTACAATCAGTTCTATTTCCCACTGCTAAATTCCAGTAAGCTAGTTTTGGGTTTCTGCAGATAATTAAAGAGATTTTAATATTCAAACTACTATGCAAAACATTGTTCTGATAGAGCCATAAGGCAGCAGAAGGTGCAAAGCTGAAATGCAATGTATTTTGTTTTAATTAGATGCTTATACCAGAGCAGAGGTTGTGTATGAATGGACACGGGAACCAGCCAGGTCAGTGGTGGTGGCTGAGGACGGCTCTCGATTGAACCAGTATGATCTGCTTGGACAAACTGTGGACTCTGGAATTGTGCAGTCCAGCACAGGTCTGTGAAAAAAGTTTTTTGGGGAAGGCTCATATTTCATTGCCAAAACATAATTTAGAGCAGGACAAAAAAATACAAAGATGTAAGAGTAAGAGGTAAATTGCAATATATGAGCTTCAGATTAGGAAAACATGTCTCTGAAAAGTTAACATATCCTGGGATTATTTTCCTACTTCAACTGGTGGTTAAAATATTTGAACAATTAAAAAGGTTCCTACAGCATCAGATCTAGCCAGAAAAAACAATAATTTACATTATAAAGAAGCGCTTCTCATATTCTTATCGTATTATCTGCTTACTATGTAAGCTTATAAAAATAGTATAACAATATGAATCCTCAAAGATCATATTCCTGGAGGCAGTGAAGTTGCTAGAAGCAAGTATATAGTTTCTCAAGGAGGTATTTAGAGAATGAAAAAACTATGTCATCAAATTAAAAACCATCTGGAACATCCAAACAGGATTTAGCTTAATCCTGGCACCACCTTTAACTCCAGAACTCTTAATAAGATACAGAAATATAGCCAACATTTAAATATGGTGTACCTGTAACCTTGAAGCTGGCTAAAAACCTTTGCTTTTTCACTTTGTAGTGTTTTTCAAGATGTGATTTTTTAAATTTATTTTCTAATAATTTGGAAGGGGCATGAAGACCTAAATGCAGTAAGAAACTGAGCATTGGGCATGACCAAGAGCTCTGCTGGCCATCCTGGCTGCTCATGGGCCAGAAGCAGCTCTGCATTAGAAGTGTTTGTATTGCTTGGAATGCACAACCTCGGGGACCTGGAGAGAAGTGCAGTTACACCTGCAGAAACCAAACTTCCCAATGTGTAACTGCTAAAGTCAACCAACATTTCAGGGAAAGTGAGGCACTTTAGGGTGAACTGTAATTCATGTCTGAATTTTTTATTTAGCTTGCCAAAATATATTCATATGCTCTATTAAGCCAAGAAAGTTTCTCCCAGACAAGTTTCTAGGTTACAGCTGGGAAGCTTCTGTTCAGTTGATGCAATCAGAAAAGAAGTAAGTGGGCTGGCAGTAATAAGGACTTTGCCTAAGAACAGCACCGACACAACTGCTCCCACAGACACCGCTCCCGGTGCCGAGCACAGAGGGGTGCATCAGGCAGCCCAGAGCAAAAGGGGAAAACTCTTGGCCTGGCCACACCTAGAAATGTTGCCATTGACTTTTCTGGAGCTAATAATTCAGCCCAGCTGCCCTTCACTGAAAAGTCAACAGGATTTGAGGGAAACTGTGAGGATCCCTTTGCTCTTTCCTGAAGCTGCTCGCTCAGAGAGCTGTGGGGCTGCCCTTTGCACTCCTGGCCAGCTCTCTGCTTGCTCCCTGCATTATAAGGGTGGCAGGATAATCAGAAAGGACTCACAAGCTTGGGAACATATCTAAAGCAAATAGAGCTACCAGATATAGTTCAGGGTAATTGGATAGTAATGTGAGAAGCACTCCCTAAAACTGTTAAGAAAGGCGGGTAAGAAATTTTCAAACAGAACTGAAGCAGGTGTAAAATTTCTTCATACATATCCATGAAGAAACAAAAAAGGTTTTGTTTTGCCCATGCTATTTGAAAGGTTTGAATTCTGCCTCCTTTTTCTGCCTGAAGAAACTTTTTCGCATTCCAATCTATAAAGTTAGATACAGTATAGTTAATATATAAAATATGCTGAAATGAAAGTGCTGTTGTCTAGATGCTAAAAAACAGTACAAAGAACTAAATGCAATGGTTATCAAAACTAAAATAATCCTGTTACAGAATCTTTTTGTACCAAACTGACAATTCTCTTTAGTTCCTACCTAATAAGCATATACAGGTACGTATATGTGGAAGAAATATTTATTGCTTGCAAATTCAAGGTCTCAAAGAAAAATTATTCTTGATTTGCTTTGGAAAGGAAAATGCTTTGCCTTCTCCAAAATAATGGTGAGGATTAGAAGTGGTTAATAATTCCTTTTCTCTTTGTTGAGGTAGGTGGGCAGCCAGTCTCAGCAGAATCTTCCAGCCTGTCTTTGTCCTCTGCTCATCTCTGGTTTAAGAGATGAAGTATGTTATGAAAATGATGAAATCCCTCCCTACTTTGAGAGTCGTGGATAATGACTCATCTTACAAAATGACAAAAGAAATTGAGGACAATCTTCAGTTAAGAGTTCTCAGCACCTTTATTAGGCCAGAAAATGAAGCTCTTTTGCAGCTGATTCTGCGGATCATTAGAGGAATCTACATAATTTTGGGCAATTTTAAGATGATATTTATAGTTGTCTGGAATTCTAGATCCTTATTTTCCCAAGGATTTGGGTGTAGCTGGGTTATTCTAAACAACCTCAAAACTATTCAATGATTTGATGGCTCTATAAAGTCCTTTTTTTTTTCCTAATGTCTTCCTTGGCTAGTAGACCACCTTCTGTCCTTATTTCTGGATATATAACAACATAACTACAAACACTGATTTTTTAATGACAAGAGAATCTTGAAAGACTAAACCTTTTTTTATGGTATAGTCTATTCATCTATGCTGGCAATGGAATGTGCAGGTATTACAGGCTTAAAAATAGTATTCAGTAAGTGAAACAATAATTATCATTGCTGCTGTTTTGCTTAAGCAGAGTCAACCATTTTTTATTTGTATGCAAAATTTCTGTCACTTTCCAGCTACTGATTCATATTGACTCCGAAATAGTTTAAAATTATCCTTTTTGTAAGCACCTTAACAAATGCTTAAAGGGCTCATCCAAGATTCTGTTTACATAGAATTATTCTGCCACCTTGAAAACGTTTCTTTGCACTAAGAATCATCAGGATTTATACTCACAATGGTCTGGTTTTTTCTGATGTCCTGTAAATCTGCTGAGAGGATCTTGTTCTTAAGAGTTTTTTTACTGAGTTACACGGCATAAGTAGTAGATGATAAATATTTTGTTTTAAATTAATGACAAGGAAAGCCTTACAGTGATAGAGAAAGTATTGTGATAGCTAGAACTCAGTCCCCACCTCAAACCTCATGTCTGACATGACACACGGTAATTTTAGGTGCTCACCTGATAAATTTGGTTTATTACAAATAGTTCACAGAACACTGAATAATACCTTTAATGGAACCTTACTGACTTATCAGCTGCTGTCTTCTATGGACACAGGTTAGCTTATACTGCCTGCAAGATACTGTAGAACTAAGGGCTGTTTAAAAACTACAGCTACACAAGTACTGAGCACAGGCACAAACTCCTCCAGAGCTCTGAAAATATTCAAATAACTTAATATTCAAACCATTAAGTTAATATAGATGCAGGATGCAAGCGATGACTTTTATGCTTCATATTGTATAATACATATAACTCCATGGAATAAATAAAATGATAAACAGATTTATCTGCACAACACAGTTATTTGTAGAAGACATGGGGAATTACAACAAAGCTAAAAAGAAATACCTTTCTTTCTCACTTTCTTGGATAAGAAAAGATAAGAGAATACAAGATTCATACTTGTGAAAGCCTGGCAATCAGAAACTGTGAATACAGGCAACATTTGCTCAAGAGCTGTTTGAAACTTTAGCTTGTTGGGAATTTTACGGCTGTATTACAGCACTTTCAAAATAGAATTACAGAGGAATTGCTGGGAAGCTAGAGAGTGATAACCAGCTGCCATGAATGTGGCCATGCTTTCAATTAAAGAAAGCCACCAAAGATGGCAAGCTAAAGATGCAGTAAATAACTGGAGAGCTTTAATGACCTGCAGTCATTACAATCAATCTCATCAAAGATCTCCTCTCTTCTGAGAAATGACTGAGGGCCACTGGTACTTTGGAGGCTTAAGAGGATGGTTTTGCCCTCAAACTGGACTGTAAGGCCTTATTCTGGGGCTCTGCTTTGCTAATTCAGTCCTCATGGCATTACCTTTAGCTGACTTCCAGCTCCGACCTGCTGCAGTGCTTAACAGACGAGAGTAATCCCTGGCTTTTTAATTGCCTTCATGCTTTGGATCTTGTTCTCATTTTCCAGAGGTTAAAAATACTTTGATAATTTAAGCAGCTAAATAAAGCTCCAGAGTACAGTGGTGTGTTCGCTCTGCATTCTTCGCTTGCCATCTCCAATCACTGAATCAACTCTGACATACCATTGTGCACATTCTATACCTGATTGCATTAAAATAGCTTCCCACAGCATATTTGAGTCGATAAAATTAAATTATTAGCTCTTCTAGCCAAGACTGGCACCTTTCATAAGATCATAATCTCAGGGACAGAGGAGAAGAAGGTTGTTTCAGTGAAAGTTAAAGACAGGTGAGCAAAATTCAAGTAATAATGCCCACTATACTACTTCTGTCACTCCTATTTTTGAAAAAAAAAATCATTGTATATGCTTTGCTTTACCTCTCAGTTTAAAATTTATTCCCTTTTCCCCCTTTGCTACTGTGTTTTATATTGAAACATAGCAGGAGTATTGTCACATCTTATAAATAAGCTTTGCTTGGGGTTATACGTTGAGCAAGATTGTTCAAATGAATGTTCTTCTAGACCCTGCATGAAAGCAATGGGCATTTGACATGCTCGGTGCATAAGCACTCAATGTCTAGACATGGCTTTTCAATCACAGTTTAAGCTTTTCCTGTACAAGAGCTTTCTCTTTCCAGCTGCCTACATTTTAAAATAGAACTACAGTAATTTCGTGTCATCTCTAATCTAGACAGAAGTTTCCATTCAGTTACATGTCTACTTGTTTCATTCCTAAGATCATGTTTATTGCATAATAAGACTCAATCACAACAATATGTTTTTCAATCTTCTTGAAAATATATTGTTTTTCCAAACCCATTTTCAGTTATGTTAATAATGATCAGAAAATGAGCACTCTTTGCTCTGCTCTGGCAAGAAAGGTTCATAGAATTACATATATTGATATATTACAATATTAATCTGTAGTTGATATTATTAAATGTATTAATAAAATGTATTCATTCATCTATATATATATATAAAAATACCATTCCTTTCCACTACAATTAGAATACCCTGCTCATATATTTTTGTAGCACCCAAAGCACTAATGCTAATGAATAGATTCTGTGTTATTCTTGCATTAGTCATTTACTTCAGGAGAGAATAATCATTTACTGAAGTACTAAATTAGCAGAACAGGGACATTCCATCTTCATAGCACATAAAGCACCCACAGTGGTAATGCAGACACAGTTGCATCAACAATTACATCTTAAGCCTGGCCCCACTGAAACACTTTTGGGAGCCTGTCTTGATTTAGTCTTCAGATGATGTTTACACGGGTTTACTGTGATGGTTTTCCATCTTCTAATGGAACAAGACCTTTCACAAGAGCTCTGAGCAGCCACCAGTTAATGCAGACATTCATTCACTACTCAGCAGAGATGAAAATATGTAAATTTAATTAGCATTTCCCAGAACTGTCTAGTTTTGTATTATTAGTGGAACTTCAGAACCAGGTTTACTAAATGTTTTCTTCAGAGCTGACCCTGTTTGATCTGAGGACTTTTTTTATAAAAGGGATGAATATAATGAAAAATTACTTCCTATAAAGCTCTCTCATTTGTATATTTATAAAAACTTTAATGTCCCTGTTTTTCTTGATTTTAGGAGAATATGTTGTTATGACTACACATTTTCATTTGAAGAGGAAGATTGGCTATTTTGTCATCCAGACTTACCTGCCATGCATCATGACAGTGATTCTGTCACAGGTGTCCTTCTGGCTTAACAGAGAATCTGTTCCAGCAAGAACAGTATTTGGTAAGCAACACCTATAAACTGCCTGGCAATCATGAGGCAAATAGATTTAAGAAGTTTTATGGTAAAACTTCTTAACTTCTCGTGTAACATGATGTTGGAGAACAGCATGAGCTTGGCCACAGTGCAGTACACAGGAGTGAAGATGTTCCATTGCAAGGATGTACATCCAAACCTTTAAAACTGATTGTAAGAAGAGCCTTGAAAATACCTCAAGCAGTTTATTACTGCTTCAATTTTCCAAAACAACCAGAATATGAATAAAACATTTCTGACAATGGCAGTGACATTCATGAGGGGATTATCAGAAAGGCTTTAATCCATGGGTGTTGGTCATTTGACATCCTTAGGGCCATTGAAAATTTTTATCTTAATTTTTTTTTTTCATAATCCCTTTTGCAGGCTGCTGCTAAAGATCTCCTGTTGAGATCAGCAACAATTTACTGTGCTTATAGTAGTGAATAGGTGCACTCAACAAATACAGTGAGAAAGCAATCTAAAGCACTCTCAGTGTATACAGCTGGTCCCTAGAGTTTAACCACTGCTTGCAAATGCTTATCTTAAATTAGAAACAAATAACTTGCATATTCTTTGGAGAGATTAATCCATGTCAAGTACATATTAAATGAGAAAAAAAAAAAGGCAAAAAAAACCCCAACCAAACAACAACAAAAAAACCAAACCAAACCAAACCAAACAAAAACCAACAACAACAACAACAAAACAAACAAACAAACAAACAAACCCCAAAAAACCAAACAAAAAAAAACCCCAAAGCAAACAGGTGTAACAAATCTTTATTTAGGAAAACTAGAACCTGAGATTTCAGCTATGTGACCTAATCTTTTTGGTGATATTCAGATGGGACAGCTGAACACCTTTGGCAGGAGGAGGTGGAAGAACACACAGCCAAACTGGCTTTTACACTTGTTTCCCTGCCTCAGGGCATTGCAGGCCAGGATGCTTTGGGCTTTGCCCAAGAGAATCTCCCCATTTCCCCAGAGACTCACTGCTGAGAAATGCAGAGCTATTTTACTGACCTTTCCTGGCACTCTTCACAGCTGTGCTTTAGCTTCTAATGCCTCTGGAAATCAGTCACAACTTGCATAGCCTTAGACCTCATGAACCAAGCAGAGGCTTTCTGTTGACACAGAGATGTGCATTTACAGGACAATGGTTTAGACTACAGCATATTAAATTTGATTTACATAATATTGTTTAGATTAGCAACTAAAATTAGTTCTGAATTTTTAGCATCAGCTTCACTGAGAACTGCTCTAGTAGGGACTTTTATGGGTCTCTGTAGTCAAAGCTATTGAAATTGTAACTATTTCACCTATTTTTGCACATACCATTTAAAAAGAAGTGTCTGATCATCAGTTTGAAATGCTTCATTGTCACTAGATGGAGAACAGAATTTCCTAGTCTCAATGAGTAATATATAATACTGCAGAGTGCTCAAAGTGCCATCTTCACAGACTCAAGAACCCACACATTTCTCAGTTTTCCTTTGAGAAGACAGTTATTTAGTAAATAGTCTTGTGTTAGCTCCATCGCTATGTACCAAGAGAGCTTTTTCATTTCATGATGGCAGTGAAACACAGTCTCAGAACATGCTGCATGAATACATACACATACAGAAGCACAACTCTCATCTTTTAAGTCCACTTAGTACCGCAGATAATAAAAGTTATAAATCCTGTTTTGCTACTGTGTAAGAGAAACATAAGCTCACTTGTAATGAGTCAAAGACAAGATTTGTCTCTCAGGGAAGAGGAATTGCTTCCTCATTAGGCACTAATAATTCAAGCCCTTCACACTCCCATGTAAATACGTTGTTCATTATCTGGCCTATTTTAGCCACTGCTCATTTTCACTGGCAGTGCAGCGAAGATGAACTCACCAGACACATTCAATCCATGACAGTGCAGTTGTCAAGGTAACTTGTGGACATGTGATTTGATGTAAAGGCCTGACGTGCACTTGGAGATTCATTTTTTAAGCAGCTGCAGGCAGAGTGAGTTCAGTACAGTCCTGGTTCTCTCTCAGGTAAGGGGCAAGATTTACAAGTGAGAAGCTCTGATATCAGAAATGCAAATTACAATGTCATTGTTCCTACGTAAAATGTTTGCTGTTTTCTGGGCATCAGTGAATAAAGGGACAGAAATCTGTAAAACCATCAATTCAAGTAAATGTAATAACACATAAATCTTAGTGCCCTTTGAGTATACCTTTGAAGGAGCTTATACCAAATAATCTGAATGAAACGACGAGTATTTTAGTTTTCTCAGTATCTTGGAACTATTGCAAGAAAGAACTAAAGATGTTAAATTGTTACACCCATAGGACAATTTGCAGGGCACGAGTAAAGAACAGTGACTATGAATCTTCAAATACCAGGAAGTGTAAAGTAGTATCCATTCCACAACCCATGATATTATTTCCATTCCAACTTTAAAAATAATATTCCATTACAACAATGTAAAGGATAAAGGTATAAAAAATGTTTTGAAGATCCTGCAACTTCCACAGGACTTGAAATCTGCTATCCTCAATTAGCAACTGAACCCAGATGGGGAAGTTTATAAGAATCGGAGGCGTAGAAAAGGCTTTTCCATCTCTGAGAAATGAAGGCCAAAATCCAGCTGCTGGCCCTAAAGCCAGCGCCCCGGTTTGCTTTGCAGGAGTGACCACCGTGCTGACCATGACCACGCTGAGCATCAGCGCCAGGAACTCGCTGCCCAAGGTGGCCTATGCCACGGCCATGGACTGGTTCATCGCCGTCTGCTACGCCTTCGTCTTCTCGGCGCTCATCGAGTTCGCCACCGTCAACTACTTCACCAAGAGGGGCTACGCCTGGGACGGCAAGAGCGTCGTCCCCGAGAAGGTAACGCCGCCTCCCCAGCCCAGCAGGGCACAGGGGCCCTGCCTGGCCACAGAGGGCAAGGGGCTTTAGCCCATTAGAAATTCTTATTCCTTAGAATAGAAAGGCATTACTCCAAAAGCATTTCCTCTTGTGTTCACATGCAGTGTTTCTACACAAGAATTACTTAGACGCCGAGCATCTAAATACTACTTCTGCCATACCGGCTGCCACTTCATGCTGTCAGTAATGAAATATTCCACTGAGGTTTTCACTTGTGCAACTCAGTGGAAAAGATGAATGTGTATTATTTAAGGGAAGGCAATGATTTTTTTTCTGTTTAAACAAGAGAAAATGTGGATAATATAGTATAAATATACTATATGTTGGTATAATATACTAATAATACAGTATAAATGTAGGCAAAAAATTTTTGTGGCGAATACTGTCTAAAGATTTTTAAGCTCTGGGGATTTTTTTTGTTATCTGTGTTTTGTTGTTTGTTTTTTTTTTTTTCTCCTAATGGAAGGAACCTGGAGCAAAGTGATACTTTTCTTTACATCTCCTTAACAACCCACTACATCTCTCTTCTGTGTTTCTCCTTGGGCAGTGGCTGAAGGAAAGGTTTGGTCTGTTTGCAGCTGGGACAGTTGAATGCCACTGGTATACCCAGATGGCAAAATTTAAATCTTTTCCTACAACTCGGTCCCAGAAGTAGAATACTAGAAAACATAAGGATTCAGGGGAAAATAGATTCAAATAAGTGCAATAAATTCTTCTCCACTAAAAGATATTCAATACATTCTTGCTTTAGCAATATAAGTAGCTGGATGCAAAAATCATATAGTCATTTAAGTCCTTGTATATGGAATGGCATTTCAGCCACTCTGATCCAACTGTAACACTCAAACAAGAACACGAGGTTCCCAATCCATAATGCATGTGTCTTCGGTGGAAACCATTAGTGAGTAGAATACTGGCAGCTCTGCATTTTGTTAAATAATCCTCTCTTTAGTGCATGGTTACATGATAATTTATTGTGTATTTTTATGTATGAATTGTGTCAGCACTCATCTCATTATTTCTCTTAATATTGGAAAGCTACATTAAGAATTTTTGTGTTTTGTAAAGTTTTGTTCTGGTTGAGAAGCACAGTTGATTAGGGAAATATTGAACTATGAGTGGTGTGTCACTGCTAATTACCATTAAAGCTATCGGTTCTCATTAAAGTTTATCCATGATCTAATTTGGTTTAACTAACACACATAACACAAATGATTTTGTCTTTGTTGTCACCTAAATATTTTGCATGAGTCATGTGTCCAGAGCTAACTTTTCTCTTACAGCTTATTACATTTTGTGGCATGAATTGGATTAATTGCAAAATGTTATAGTGCTTTTTCATAATTGTATCTGTTGAGAAGATAGCGAGAATAAAACACTTTCTTCTTTTTTCAGCCAAAGAAAGTGAAGGATCCTCTCATTAAGAAAAACAACACATACACAGCTGCAGCTACGAGCTACACCCCCAACATTGCAAGGGACCCTGGGCTGGCAACCATTGCTAAAAGTGCAACCATTGAGCCCAAAGAAGTTAAGCCAGAAACAAAACCTGCAGAACCCAAGAAAACTTTTAACAGCGTCAGTAAAATTGACCGACTCTCAAGAATAGCCTTCCCACTGCTTTTTGGAATCTTTAACTTAGTCTACTGGGCTACCTATTTAAACAGGGAGCCCCAGCTAAAGGTTCAAACTCCACATCAATAACCTCATTTATTCCTATAGTTCTGTTTTGTCTTTTGCTCGGGGAGTTGCTTCCCTTTTTCACATACAGTAATTCCCATTTGCTTCATCGCCTCTGTCTTTAAGAAAATAAAGGTTTCTTTATTTAGCAAAAAGTAAAAATATATCTATATATTTAAAAAAACTGTGTGTGAGGGAGAGAACAGTATAAGCTATATACTTTGGAAAAGTAATTCTGAAAATGGAAAAGAGTGAGCTGTAGTGTAATGGGGGGAAGGGGGTCGGAAAGAAACCATTTGTTGCCAGCTTAGTACTGAATGTCCCAAAAGGAATTGTATATGTATGGGAAAAAGATATTTTTATTCAGAGGATTGTAGGGAGGGGGGAGATATTCTTTATGACATTCCTGATGCACATACTAGACTGTACCATTTATTCAACCACTGTTTATAATCTTTTCAAGGTTGTAAAACTTTCCATTTGCTGAATCCCATAAGATGTTATTTTCCTAATCCCTTTTCTCTTCTGTGTTGCAAACTACCTGACTTATAATATTAAATGTTCTTTAATGAGAAAGGAAATCTACTCCCTCTGGGTACAGTTTGTCCCCTGTACAGCACAGGAGACCCAAGGGTAACAAAGGCTTTCATCTGCTCTCAGTGCAGTCTCGTTCCAAGCATTAAGTTGTCACTAGACTAGATTTAAAACCAGTTGCACACCCGAGTGCAGATCCAAATTCCCTCTATCACCTGCGTAATCCAAACAATTCCTGGATGCTTTAAAGATAGCTTTTACTCATCATTATATTTTAGAGAGTTTTAAAAAAACAAACAACAAAACAACAATTTTTGCAAGCTCTAGATATGTTGAATGTATTCTTTTATAAAATGATACATTAAAAGAAGCTTTAGACTGAGATTTATGAATAGCAGAAAGATAAAATATAGTATTTAAATAATATCTGTAAATATGCAGCATGAGATTGTACATTTTTTACTTTTTTAAAGTTGTGTTCTTAAAACATTGTGTAGGATTCACCTCCTAGCTCTTAATATGTTGTTAAATGCTCAATAAAACATATTTAGAGCCTGAATTAGAGGAAAAAATAAATCAGTGGTACTGGAAAGCCTAAAAAAATTAATAAGCAGAAAGTGCTTGGAATTAATTCCATTTGTAAAGTGGTTAAGTGTACAGTAGCTTGCAATTTGACAACGTCATCCAGCGTATACTATTAGATTAACAACTGGTCTGCTCAGGTCATGCATAAACACTAAAGTATGGGATTATATTTGGTAGGTAAAATGGTGAAATATTTGTGAAGACAGAAGTTCATCTGTATATTACTGCTATATTTGCTGAAACATAACTGTTACAATAAGAGATGTAATATATGTAGCATTAAATACAAAGAAAGCATACATAAAAGAATGTACAGGAAAATAGATTTTATTGAGTAAACTTACTACATTTCATTTTTACTGTAGCAATATATTTGTAGGAACAATATGTAAGGGCTTCAAATACAAGATGTCCATTTTGCAGGTATTGTGCTCCCTTTAAAACAATTCTAGTCAGAATCATTACTGCTGATTCTTAGAAATCAAATTTCAGAAAAAGATTTTTCAAAAAGATGGGAAGAATGGTGGATATTTTCAAGAAGCATCAATGAAGAAAGTGTAATACATGGTATTAAATGGATTTTGAAACAGTGCTACATGAGCCTCCAGAGAAACAGCTACTGAGAGTCAAGTTTCACAAGCAGTTTTCTAAACTCATTCTCAATAAATCAAAAAGCTGACATCCTCTATCTACAAAAGGAAACAATTAATGTTTTATTTAGAGAAGTTGGTTTTTTTAATAATGCTTCATTGTCTAACATTTAGTCCTGTCTAAACTTGATAAGTTATATGATTGCAGCTTATTAAAAGGGGATGTTTCATCTCTGGTATCATGTGTAGATATATGTATAGAAAAAAATAAACTATGGCTCTTTAACTTCTGTGTACTTGTTTATCTTGTTATTTTTGGCGTTAAACTAGTGTGTTCATTTAGGGCATTTTATCTTTCTAGCAATTCATAGCTACCTTTTGGTCTGCATTTTGCACATTAGATGTGAATATTACTTACCTAGTCTGCTTTTTGCTATGCAATGATTGCATTATATCACCTCTTAGTTAGTCTATGCCAATAGTATTTTACTGTATAAACTTGACTGCACAGTTTATCAAAGACAAGGTATTCTCTATGTAGCTTTTTTACAATGCTTTGCTAAACCATGTAATAATAGTAAGTCTTCCTTGAAAATAATGATACACTCTTATAGAGGACAGTTTCTGTTTACTCCTAAGATAATTTTAAAAAGAAGACATTGAATGTTTATTGCACCTCAGTGCAGTGATGTGGCAATAAAACCTAAATCTAATAGAGGTTGTTTATGGCAGAAGCATGTATTGCTTTACAGAGTTTAGCAAAAGCTCTTTATTTTATGTCAGACTGTAATTCTATTATAATAATAAAGCTAAAAATGTTCAATAATGAAAGTGAATGTTTTACTTTGGTTTTCTTTAGTTCCCACTTTTTTATGATGCATTGCTTGATTAACTGCTATTAATTCAAAAACTTAGGTTCTGTGGATTTGGTAATGAATGCAGTTTTAATAGATGTGATTTTTCTGTCCAGTGTTTCCCAGGGACAAATATAACAGGAATGTTTCCCAAATCTGATTTGACATTCAGAAAACACAGTTTAGTCTGTACAATATATAACCAGTAAAGCAGATGAACAATTGTACCACAACATGAAATACGATACAGGGTAGGAACAAAATACAGTGCATTTCCTCCCAGATAAAACAGCAGATAAAACAGAACTTGAGAGGAAAAGTATGGGTATTTGTTAGAGATCTGTTTAAATAAATACACAGATCTAAGAAAGACTGTTAGAAAAGAACCTCATGCTGTACAAAATTAATATTTCACTTAGTAAGTTGTAGGGATAGCGTTCCAACAAGCGAATATATAGATATATGTCTGGCTTGAAAATTTTAATTCTCAATTCTCTGTTCTTTCCCACATAGAAAAAGAGAGAGAGGAAAAGTCATTCCAGTGTATTCAGTCCTCAGATTTTCTTGAAAAAGATCCTGGAAAGCAAGGCTTGTGCTTTTATGTAGAGAGAGACAAGAAATTGCAGCCATACAGCTTTAGAGTACCCAAAAGGCTGATATAATTGTGTATTTGTATATTACAATATTCACAGTGTTCTTAAACACGAGTCCTACAGAAGGATTCTTCAAAATGGAAGGAAAGAATGGAAGCACTCAGATTCTATTAACTTATTATGCTTTCCTCTATCTTGAATGAGAATAATGCCATGTGAATCCCTGTTCCTTGCTTCCCACCAGTAACTGCGTGGAGCTGAATCCCTACGAAAACCCTCTCAGCCTCTCCTGGAGGACTGTGCTAAAGAAAGTGTCGAGTGACGCCGTTCGAACACCCACCTCCCAGGTTCACATGCCAAATGCAGAACATACATGGGGATTCTCACATCTTCTTTGTCACTGCTCAGACATTGCTAGGTAGAATTTCACTCCAGTAAAATGAGTGAAAATGTCTAGATGCAACAGGATTTGACTCAGAGAAAACCATAGCACGATTCAGGTTCCCAGTGTGGAAGAAGAGCCTCATCAGATGACAGATTCACAGCCCCCAGTGAGTCCAGCATGACACCCTGACATGGGAGTTCTGTGTTTGTTCTGAGAATACATCAATAGAAGCTCCTTCAGTTTTTCTTGGATCATCTCCAGAAGCTACTCCAGGATTTCCTTAATGACAAAGAACCTTTTTTACACCATCAATGACTTCTCAATAAAATTCTGACACTTGGACTCTAAGTCCTGAAAAAACCTGATTTTCTTTCTATCTCCTTCTATTTTTCATCAATATGGCAAATAATAACAGCTTACAAAACACCCTAATGGCTAGAAAGTGGGGCACAAATGCTTCAGGGAGCAAGTAATAACCTCTTTCAGCCTCTGCTTTGTATCTGAATGATTGTCCAAATAAATTAGTGTGACCAGGGAAAGTCAAACCTTTTCTGCTGCAAAAATATCAGTCATACTTTAAAAGATAAAAACAGTAGATCTTCTCAGACTTTCTATAGCAGATCCACAGGAAAAAAAATCCTTGTGCTATGCATAGACATGACATAGCTTAAATAAAAATGTGTTTGCAGTCTTAGCAGATGAATTTTGCAAGTGAAGTGTATTATCAGCTTGTCAAGCTGCTGCTGTCACGTTACATCTGATCACAAACTGCGTCCAACACAAGAGAGGGAAAAGCCTGGAAAGGCCAAGTTTCCATAGGCTCTCCCTCTCTGGCCACAGCCCATCCAGGCAGGCAGGGGGACTTCCCAGTGCTGAGGAACTTATCCATTCAACTGCTTTGGGGTGCCAGAGGATGCCCAGGGTTGATGTTGCACTTGCAGCAGAGCTGTTACACACGGTTCACCCAAAGACTGCAGACACTGCCCCCCAAAAACCTGCAGAGACACCTCGGCCATCCCAGGGCACAGCTTGTCCCAGGGCACAGCTTCTCCCATGCCATCCCAGGGCACAGCTTGTCCCAGGGCACAGCTTCTCCCATGCCATCCCGGGGCACAGCTTGTCCCAGGGCACAGGTTCTCCCATGCCATCCCAGGGCACAGCTTGTCCCATGCCATCCCAGGGCACAGGTTCTCCCATGCCATCCCAGGGCACAGCTTGTCCCAGGGCACAGGTTCTCCCATGCCATCCCAGGGCACAGCTTGTCCCACGCACTGTCACAGGAGGGAAGAGGCACTTGCTGAACTCTTTCTCCAGCCAAGGACATTTGAATGTGAACAGATCCAATGAATTCCTGTCCAGGTGTCCTCACATGTGCAGGATTGGATCAGCCTCGAGAGGTGCAAGCCTAAGGATCAGAACCAGCCCTAAGCTAAATTAGTTTTGCAGTGATTTGCTGTTGCCTGCCCAGCACACACAGCCTTTGTTACATATTAATTTTTCATGTATGGATCATCTGCTCGGTGCTAGATGACTACAGTGCCTCCCAGGAAAAACGTCATTCAGCTGCTGTGGGATTAATGCAAATTACTCAAAACCCCACATATTTGGAGGCCCTATTCCATTACTGCCCATAGCAGCAGAGCCACACTTATAAAAAGTGCTTTGTAAGCTTGCTCTCCATTTTAGTGATATTTATGCAACAAATTTACAGCAAGGATATGAAAAATTCCAGAAACAAATTAAACAGAAGAAAATCTTTTATGGCCATCTAAAACCGAATATAAAGCTTAGTAAAGCTACAATAGAAAGATTTTTCTCTTAAATTACTTTTTTGTGAAATATCTTATAAAAGCAGTAAAATGGATTTCAGCCAAGAATCTTTTAAATGAATGCACCTTTTGAATCAGAGAAAAAGCCCATAGAGGTCACAGTAAAATCCTCTGCTAATTATCAGGGATAATAATCTACTGTAGGACATAAATTTAATAAAAGAAAATAACATTTTTCAATTAATCATAATCCAGTAAATGAAGAGGCTATCTTTTTTTCTTTATTAAATTGTTAATTTTAATAATTCAGAAGTCACTTTAGACAAGAGTTTGCTTTGATTTTATTTTTGTACAAACCCACATGAAACTCAACTTCTGTTTTCATGTTTTCCCTGTCTGAGGAGCTTTGGGAGGCATGAAGAGGCGACGGACACCATTCTCGAACGTGCATTTCTCAGGGAATACCGGGGTGGGAGCCTTACAGCAAACATCAGCTTGGATACGGCCACGGGAAGGATTGTGTAACTACACAGGATGCTTAGCTAAGTCTCATGAGCACAACAAAATAATATGCAGATTAATGTGAAAATTTTGAGGGCCTGATAGGGTTTTGTTTCCATTTCTATGCACTTCCCTACCTTGCCTCACCAGCCCTGGTTTTGTAGGAACTGGGCTAATTTAGACCAAGTAAAATGGGGCTTTGGGTCATTAGGGCCTTTACCAGCCTGTTCCTGACTATCCTCTCCTACTTTGTGTGTGGAAGGCAAAGAAAACATTAATGAACTGGAGCAAGACATCTCATTCCAAGAGTTTCAGAGGACACTGTGAATCAGGAGCGGATCAGATGCACCCATACAATATTTAATGGCTGCAAAGCCACAATTTTCACACCTGCATGTAACTTCTCTAACATCCATATCATCTCGTCCCCCAGAAGACAGTGATTCCCAGAGAAGGCAAATATTTTTGCAGTTCCAGAGGATTCCAGCCATGACTTCACTCACAGCTTCCCAAGAACATATGGGAGCTGTGTTCTGGTCGCCAAGTCCTTGGATATCAATGCTTATGTTCATCTCTGACCAGAACCTAGGCTTTCTTTTCCAACAAAGGTGGCAGGGCCAAAAATGTCTGCTTCCATTCAGCAGTTTCTGAACTGACAGATTTTTGGCTTGCAACTCCCAAAAAATACAAAAATTGAGATTAAATTTAAGACTACTAAGACAGAAGAGAAAGGTCTTTATGGATTATATAAAGCACTGGTAAACCAGAAAATTCACCTTAAAATGCTTTCATTCAACCCCTAGACAGCACTGGTCTGCTCCAAGCAAATGAGTTAATAAAACAACAGAAACTCTTTCAAGTGAATATGAGCAGAATTAAACAGGTGGCTGATGCTTTTGAAAACCTCACCATTTCTATCCAGGTACAGAATTACTTTCAAAAGCATACTGATCATGCTAAAAAGCAATTAAAAGAAGAAACACATAATCAGATTGTGCAGCAAGTTCTACTAACAAAATTTTCTGAGTCTGAATTCTACCAGACCATGAGGTTAAAAATCTTCCTCTTGCACCCACATGAACAGTTCTGTAAATACTTAAATGTCAAGTCACAGAAACATGGGTTTCAAGGCTTTGAAAGAGACAAAGAATGCCAGGATATATTCATATTGCTGCAAAGCATTGTCTTGTTTAGATAAGAGAGCTTGAAATTTATATGGAGGGTTTCCACAGATCTGCATGGAGCCACCGATCAGACAAATTAGAGACATAAGTTAATTATTATGTTCATATATTAGGCCTTGGTAGTGGTGCTAGGAATAACAATTAGACGTTCAAGTAACTCAGTTCTGTGAAGTATTTTTGCCACATTATTCTAAACTAACATAACTTGTTTTTCAATACAACTTTTATTTTTCCTATCATCCTTAGTTAATTGCAAAGTAGAAGATACAAAAACACAAAAATATTAATTGTGTTACAACCTTAGGTTCAAAAGGAATAAACAAGTGTCAAGAAAAATGACCATGTACGTAAAAAAAAGGAGTTTTATCTGGCTACTGCAAGGAGTAAATGGAAAGCAGTCTATAAATAAACATGATTCATTTATTTATAAATGTCTAGAGATAAGAAATAATAATAATTCTCTGGTGTAGCACAAGCTGACGTATTTATTACTAAACATAATGTACTTAACAACAAGTTTTGTAAGACAACAGGCTGTTTTACTACTGCCTCTTAATGGGAATTACATGAATAATGAGTCTCAGGAGGGATTTACAAGTGATAAAGGTAAATATTGGCCCTAAAAAATGTCAGACAGGCTATTATATCTCTGCATTGCAAGCAAACTATACAGTTTATTAGCTATTATTTTATTATATCTAGTACTCAATAGCTGGGAATGTATATTTAAAAGATAAAAAGACTGCTGGTATCTGAAAGCATGGTTAGTGAGAAAGGCAAATAATCATTGATTTCTATTCCCATCACAGCTGTGTCTGGATGGTGTGCACGGCTAAAGAACGAGCTTACATCAAGGTCAGTGCAGTGAGAGATCTTGAAGAGAAACCAACACAGCACAAACTGAATTGGAATGCATCCCATCCAAACCTCAGCTGAAAAAACCCTTGTTTCTAGTGCTCTTGGTTTCTGTACAGTAACAGAGAAGAACTTGCCTGAGCTTTCAGCTCTGGCACTTGATGAATTATGCACAATGTACTTTGCATAGTTAGAATGGTCACCCTGTTCTCATCAGCACACAAAGAGAGAAGCAAGGACACAAAGAAACCTTGCCTGTACAACCCCAGGGGGAATTCAGGGGAAGATAGATGTGAAGTCAGGGTTGAAGCAGCTGAACTCCGGCTGGGGGAGGCTGGAGCAGGCTGGGGGGAGGCTGGGGGATGTTGGGGGAGGCTGGCAGGCAGAAAATGTGCTCTGTAGGAAGGGGAAGAAAGTGATGCCCCACAACTCCAGGCCAGGGCCTGCATGTCCAGGTCACCCCCCCAGTGTTCCCCTGGGCCCCTGCACTCCTGGCCCCCCCGACTCAGCCAGGACTGAGCTGGCACAGAGCAGGACTGTGCCCGCTGCAGATTTCTGGGGAAGATCCTAAGCCCTGGTGTGGGGCTGTCTCTTGGGTCCCCTCAGAAGGGACATTGTGCCACCATCAAATAATAAGGCTGAAAAGGGCTGCACAAAGTTGTCTTTGGGCATTCTTTATTTCCAAGAGGGATCAACAGTCCTCACAGAAATCACTATTCCCTTTGACCGAAAAATTCGTATTAAATGGTCCCTGTATTAATTTGCTAATTTCCACAGTTAAACCAACATGTTTCAGAAAGGCCAAGAAACCACTAATAGTAGATCTATGCCAAGAACAATTGTCTGTCCAAGAAACTCAGACTTGTGCAGGTGAAAAAAAGGCAGACCAGACCATAACCTGTTGGCAACACTAATTCATGATGCCTTGTCTGAGACTTAGGAATCTGTTAATCTAAACATAATTTTCATCCACTTCTGCGCAGTCAAAATGAAAATATTCACCATAGTCACACCACCATAACTCAGCTGATATAATCCAATGCCTTAGCTATGGTTTAAGTCTCCAAGGACCTAAACTACCGAGTGTTTATCTGGGTGGATGTAGACAGGTCACTTTTTCTATAACTGCATTGCTTCATTGGTGAAATGGTGATAATAATGCTGATCTGCTTACAAATGCTCATATCTCCCTCTTTAAATAAATGAAGCTTAAGAGAAGGAATTATTTTGCAGTTCCCTGGGTTTGAAGAAATTAGGCAAGGATCCACTCACTCTGCTCTCCCAGACTTCTATGACCTTTAGATTCTGCTGAGAAAGAATGTCAGGTCTCAGGGAGGTAGGTATCAGCTCTCAGCTGTAACACCAGCTGGGACCTGTGGTACTGAATGCTTTACAAAGCATTACAAAGAGGGAAGAGGTAGATAACTAGAAAAAGAGAGGAAAAGTTGGAAATCTTACCACAGTAATGGTACGGTTCATGTATATTAGAAGTCTTGGCACTGGAATGTGGTATTGATAGCCAAAAGTCTAGCCCATAATAGGCAATAATGTACAAGAATACTGTGGCTAAGTTAGTTTTAAAAGAGAATTCTAAAATAAACAAGAATGCATTTTATGGAAGCCTTTTTTACCCCAGCATGTTTCTAATTTAAAAAAGACCAAACAAAAGCAGACACCAAAAACCAGTAAGATTTTTGAGACAGATAGTTATCACACCTTTTATGAAATTCTTAGGGGAAGCCTAAAATATCTTGAAAACAACTTCAGGTTGTGTGCTTGCAGGGTATCCACATTCCCTTTCTTGCAGTGGATTTCTTCATAAAGAAGAAAGTTTTGAATAGTCTTTCTGTGGTGACAGATCACTGGCTGTAATACATTTCAGAAGAGCTGTCTCAACTCACCCTACTCCTCAGTTCTACTCTCCAGTTGTCCCAGAAATCACCAGTCTGACTCCCATTTCTTCTGCCACCCATGTCACTGCTGGCCAGGGCAGTGCAACAGGGGGCAGAGCTGTAAAAATACGCCAAGATGAGGAACATCAATTTTAGAGCCCAAGAGGCAAAACTACTGATGCAGAAGATTGCTAAATACAACCAGCTGCCTTATGGCTCTTGAATCTTCCAAGGAACACACTGTGAGGTTGCTGTTCAGCAAATATGAAATATGGACTTACAGCAAATCAGAAAAGTAAGATTTTCTCATAGCTCCTAATTACTGTTTGCTTGGGGGGGGGGGGAATGGTAGAGTGTCTATTTGTACAAAATACATTAAAAATATTTTTATGGCTAATATGATAGAAAGAGTGCAAAACCTGCTGACCCTTAGACAAATTTGCATCAGTGCTGAGACTCTGCCAAGGACAAAATACCCTTGGGGAAAAATAACTATGTCTTAAATATGTGTATTTAGAGCTTAAATTGTGGGATAATGAGGAGGAATTCTCAACCCTCATGAAACAGTCCTAAACCTCCAATCAAATTAACAAAATGCTGTTAACATTTTTTTAGATTTATACAAATACATATGAATTTTCTCCAACTTCAAGTGATTCTTCTATCTGCTGTAGCTTCAGTGTTAATTTGCACTTAAACTTTGTTGTCTACTAACACAACAGGATTCATGTAGAAGATGCTATATTACATAGTTTCCTGAAAAGTGTGAACAGAACCACAGTTGCTCCTAAACTTTGTCAAAACAGTGGAAAGTCTGGGATTTGCCAACCACTTGAAGCTTTCCTTGTTACTTAAAGCAGTTAGTATAAAGTAACCACAGGTTTGCATGAGCCAGGGCGAGCACCCCAAGAGTGATGCACATCTCAGTAAGCCCCAAAACTTCAGTCCAATTTCCCATGGAGATAAATAGTGAGCTATTCAAATGTGTGAATGACACTTTTGCACATAACCTGGAAGTCTAATTCTAAGGGGACATTTTAACTTGTAGACAGATGCAGAGCTCTTCATCTCCTTCACTACATTCATTTGCCATCTTTCCCTCCTCCTATCTCCACAAAGTCTTATTGTGTGCTCAGGGGAGGTTTAGGTCAGATATTAGAAAAAGGTTCTTCCCTCAGAGGCTGGTTGGGCACTGCCCAGGCTCCCCAGGGCAGTGGGCACAACACCAAGGTTGACAGAGCTCCAGGAGGGTTTGGATGATCCTCTCAGGCACAGGGGGTGACTCTTGGGGATGGGCCTGTGCAGGGCCAAGGGTTGGACTGGATGATCCTTGGGGGGTCCCTTCCAACTCAGCATATTCTGGGATTCTGTGAATCTGTGATACTTTGCTTTAGAGTCTTTGGAGTTTCTACAGATCTGTTTTTCAAGCTGTGTTTACCTAGACAGAGCTGTCACTTGAACTAGGAAAATTCAGGAGGCCAAATGTGATGACTGAGCACATGATGGCCAGATATCTCTGGACTGTGCTCAACCACTGAAACGGGGGTGCCTAAACCAGTTTGGGTCTTGGACCATGAAAGCTGAATTGTACTGATTTTTCACTCTAACAGACCTTGTTAAAACAATAAATCAAGGAAATACATATCTCAGTGATATTAACAGAACATTTGAGGTAGAATTTTCTTGCAAATTCCCTTTATTTCGCTAAATCTTCAATTACCTGCTTTTGTTTCACTCTTGCCTTTGCCAAGACTTGTTAGGGCTACATACAGGGAAGAGACTCAGGACAAAAGTGAGATGACATTGTTTCGTGCCACAAGGAGCCACGGGATTAAAAAACACAGAGAGCTTGTGGAAAGATTTTGTGGCTGCAGGCAACCTATGTCAGAATTAGAGAGCAGCAGTCCTGGGACAGCAGTGCCCCAGAGCTGTGACTTGTAACAACTGTATATGGCCTAAATACCAAAAAAATCCCCATTTAGTCATCTCCAATCTAGTCAAAGGAGACAGTAAAACACAGAAAGGAATAATCAAGTAGTTGCTGCCTTCCAGTCCATTCTGAGCATCTTATCCTGAATTAACATGGCCTTTGTATGTGACAAAAAATGAGCTTTTAGAATAAAAATATATTGTTACTCTCTGTAAGATATTTCATCACCAAACTGGATCTTTTGCATGAGTACAACCCCACTTAGTTCATTTTAAATATCATTTTCCTCCATATGGTAAATCGAACTTGGACTCAAAAAATGGAGAAATGATTTTGACATTAATGAATGTTGAACAAATACTGGAATTTATTTGTATTAGATGATACTTAATGAACAGGTACTTTGAATATCAAGCTTCCTGGATTCCATGTCTTTATGAGTCAGCAGTGTATAGTTTGAGAAACCTGAATTAGGAGCACCTATGTACAATTGGTTTAGTCTAAACTGAGTAAAATCGTACCATATGATGGGTAAGATTGAGCCATAGGCATGACAAATACCCTGTCAAATACTGCAACCTAAAATGTCACTGCCTGTGCTCACAAGGTTTTTTTCTGCAGAGTTTAAAAGATACACTTGTATTTTATTTTGAGTAATATATTTTTGGTCTAAAAGAGTTGTGATGAGAAATTGTCAGTATTTTATCTCAAAGTTAATAGAAGATATAAGGTGCTATGAAAAAAAAGTGGAAGTCTAAATATGGTGACTAAAATACAAGGTAGAAATATTATTAATGTGTTATTAAATGATTCATGGGAAATAGATAGCTGACTAAAAAAGAATCCTCCTCAAGTTCCATGAGTTACTAAAATATATTATATTAGGTATATTCTGCTACATGAAACAAATCCTCACATCTACAATCTGTCTTAAGTTTTATACTGAATAGTATGAAAAGTGTATTATGTACAAAAGACAAAAAGATGAACAGTGAGGCCTTCCAGGGAGGAAAAAAAAAGCAGCACAGATAATGGATTTCAGAGATTTGGCCCCAAAGTATCAAGAAGTGAAAAAAGCCCCATGTGCAAGAAAGGGAAGACTTGAAGCTGCAGCAGAAAAAATAAGAGGGAATAAATTCCCATCCTGCGATAAGCAGATTTGAGGATGTTCATATACATCCCAGTACTTTACTGTTTACTGGTATTTGTATCTCTACATGTTTGGTTCATGTTGAGAAATCAAGACCTAAGTAATGATTTGATTTAAGAAAGGCCTCTTTCCAGCTACAGCACAAAACTTCTGCTATCGTAGTAATTGGGCCAATATAAATATAATTAAGATAGAATTTAATTCCTGACTAAGTTGGAGAAAAGATATCTGAAAAAAAAAAAAACATTCCTGCACCTTAATCAAGGTGATTGCCACAATCATCTCCTCTGATCAAAAGATCTGACAAGAAACTGCAGCCCTAATTAGGAACAGCAGTTTGAATCATCCAACTCTAGACCTGCATTCAGAGTTGGCAATTATGAGGGTTTTATCTGTGAGCTCTTTGCACCTCAGCATTGAACAGAGATTTGAAATGTTTAATAAAGTTTGCAGTTTGTGACTGATGCTGAATCACGTGTGAAAAAAGTCCATGCTGGAATCAGACTGGGATACAAGCAAATGGTTTTTAGTGAAATTACATTTTCAACTGTATAGAAATAGAGGATCCCAGGGAGATCCAGTGGCCCTATTCATAACTTGGGTGGCAGTTTTTAGGCAAAAATCTATCTTCATAATCTTATGAGGTGATTAAAGACAAAGCCTCAATTAATGAGGATTGTTATAATGTGATTTGAAGTGGATTATAGTATCATTTTACTTCCTGGGCTCAGCTGATGGAAATAGCAGATGAGTGCAGACACAGGTAGGATCCTTTTACTGAGCAATAAAAGAAAGACCTCCAAGCCCAAACCAGAAAGATAAACCAGGAAAGCAAGCAAGCCACGAGATCTGGGCTTCTGCTGCTGCACACAGACCAGGGCAGAGCTTTGGGAGCTACTGCTGAAAATGTGCAAACTTCAACCCAATGCACTGCGGCCATGAAGCAGGAGAAGGAAAATCAGAATCAAAGCTCCAGGCAGACAGTAGTGGCAGATAAATAAGAAAGAGAATTGTTGTTGGTGTCTACTTTTTTCTTCCCTACAGCACTAGGATGTTAAATACAGAACTACTGTTCAACTCTGGATAAGAAAACCGAGACAAGGAATGATGTTACCCTGCAGTGCCTGAGCAACACACCATGCACCTCACACGACTTAATACAGATCAAAATTAATTTTTAAAATATGGTAAGTTAAAAATTAAAAACTGCCTCTGATAGAAAAGTCAAAAATCAAATGTGTGGCAAGAATGAGGAATCTGTGCAGTAGTTCAGATAACTAAACATAAAATGACATGTTACCTGTTTCATTAGGAAGCAGTAACTGGGCAATTTGACTAGACCAATTAATATTATGCAGCAAATTAAAATCAATTGCCCTACTGGGATATTTTCTGTAAAGATAGAATTATTATTTATCGGGAAAACCAAATTCCTAATCCGAAGTGAAGCAAATTAATCTGCTTCCTCACAAATGGAACTGATCTGTCGAGTGTGAGCCTCTGAGGCCAGTTCTGCCTCGTTCACACGCGGAGGAGAAGCACGAACAAACCCGTCCGGGAGTCCTCCCTGTACGTCATCTTTGAGAGATGAGCCGCTAATTGCAGTTTAAAGAGAGATTTGTAAAGCCTCCTTTGGGCCGCCCTGGGTGAAACCTGAGCTTCAGTAGCACAGCTGAGAGCCCAGAGCCCAGACAGTACTGGCTGCCTTGAGAAAGGGACTACACAAACGAGAGCTCTTTAGGAAAAACCATTAGCAAAGCAAGCGAAAGAAAGGTTGATAAGGGAATCACAGATAAGAGGAGAGCAGATCAATACCAGAAACAGAAGCAGATCTCCCAAGTCTTGCCCAGTGTCTCTTCTATACAATGCTGTGTCTCCCTCACGCTCAGGATGTAAAATTTACGTCTTAGACTCTCTCCCTCCCCCTGCCCCATCCTCCCCATCCCTATCATTGATCATTTCCATGTCCTTTCAGACCTTGAAAGATGGTGAAAAGACAGACTGGAGGCTCACCTTTCAGCTCTGCTGGAACAATCATCCAAATATTTGAAAGGGATTGCGTGTAACCTCTTTACAAAATTAATCTCCCTCCTCCAACAGACCTTGCCGCACTGAAACAAATAAGACTCCCCTGAATCCCCATAATAATCAAAGTGCTATAGCCCTTGCTATAAATAGATTTAAGTTATCTTAGCTCTCTTATTGCATCACTCTACCAGACAATCTTGCTATCACAAAACAATTGTCATAAATGACCTTGAAAATTATGTTAACCCACAAAGGCTCCAGCATTGTTGCAGTGCAGGACAACTTAAAGTAGTTATTTGTATTATTTCTATTCTTAACACATCCATAAGAGAAAAAGCTGCACTTGGGAGCATTCTTTTAACTTCTTTTTTTTCCTCCAGGTCTTATTTATCTTACAGAGCAGGGAGATCCCTGAAAACAGATACGGTATTAAAAAAAAACCCAAACAACAAAACTCCCCCAAACTTAAACACATCTTTCCTTATTTTGACTTTAAGATAGAAGTCGAGGTTAGTTCTAAGGCATTTTCTTCAACATATAATAGAATCCAAACTCTTTGCACAGTCATACTCAATTAGTCTGTGACTGAGAGATGCCAGACGCCAGACTAGTCCATAATCAGGATTCTGTATAACAGACATTCAAAGACACTAAAGAAAAAAGTAATAGAAAACTGAATTTCGGTAAGTAATTGCACTACTGTTAGTTCATTGAGAGTTGCTTGTTGCATAGGCTTCTTTATTCCTTTCAAAGACAGGCATGAAAAGAAACAGTCAGCTTTTCTCTAGCAGAGACATCTAAGTTTACAGATGAATGAAGTCATCCAGGAATGAAAAATTAAACAAGTTCACCTAACAGAATTGCACATTTCATTAGGATCTGCACAATAGCTTAAAATATTGAGCACGGCATATGCAAAAATTAGGAATGTCTTCCTCTGCCAGACTTCCGACAATGTAAGATTTTGTTCATTCAAACAAAGGGAAGTTAGCAGGAACTGTCACTTGTTCTTCCCAAATGCCTCATAATTAATCCCTGAGATTATTCATTCTTCCTCCCTTTATCATTATTCATATCATAACCACAGCCCAAACCACATTGTGCCGAGTACTGTACACACAGGGGCTAAAGAAATGAGTGTGGCCTTGATGAGTTTTCAAGACAACTTAAGAACTAGTTTTCAAAACTATTGCCAGCAGTATTGACACAAAAAATGCACTCTCTGTTTAAGGATCAGTGTAGCTGGAAAGCACCAACTGCCTTTTCACACATTATCTCCTTCCCACCTGCAATAAGTGTTTCACTAGAACAAAAGGTAGTGTTTAAATTACTGTATTTTAGAACTTCTGCGCACTGAATTTAACCATCAATGAGTCGTCTACGAGAACCAGCTGGGTACTCATTGGAAACAAAAGCTGCCATGAAGTAACAAGTACAGATAAGATCGTCTCATTTCTGACTGACAGCAATGGTCCTAATTACTACTTCCTTTGCTTAAAAATTACCCCTGTTCCCCCTCTTGCACGTGTTCTCATGTGGAGCAAAAGTGAAAACGAAGTATTCTGGAAGGAGACAACTAGAAGCAGTTTGAGAATGGGCTTGTCTTACTGTGCTGATTGTGTTCCTCATTGTAGCATCAGTGGTCATAATTAAAATGTCACCAAGAAATTAAAAACGCTCCTACTCTTCAACATAAATAAAGCTCTGTTTATTCAACAAGAAGAAGGATTTTTCACATAAAATACCCTTCTTACACTAATTTAATGAGCTCATTTTCTAGGGAGGATTAACTGATAAGATGTTTAGATGGAACTTAATTATTCTTTGTGAGATAAAGTAACAAATTAGGGTAGACTGTGTGGATTAGTAAATAAGTAATTTATTTTTCTATAATTAAGACTTAACTTCAAGCACCAAGTAAGATGGACTGTGCTATCAAGCTACATTTTCCCAGCATTCCTGAATTTCAGCATGTTAGTTTATTATGCAGAATTGAAGGGCATTTAAGATACAGTGAGAAAACTAGTGAGTAAAAAAAATGCTACAAACTTTCATTATAAATATTTACATATGAAGCATGTTTTGTACTAGGATTACAGAAGCATTTGAACTGCAGAGCCCAACGATTTTCAGAATCACAAGAAGACAAACTGAGTCTTTTATAGCTGTTCCGTCATTTATGCGAGGTATTTAAAAAGACAAAGAGCTAAGTATAAATGAGCCATATTATAATCACAGAGAGATGGTTAATACAGATTGTACAGTCGCTCAGACACCAGGAATGCTCCAATATCTTTATAAATGATCACTTACTATCCCATCAGGAGGCCAGAAGCCATAGGCACAAATTCTGATATTATTCTGTGGTTTTCCTGCCGTGATTTGAAAGTCAGAAGTTTCATGAAATGGCTCAGCTCAGTGCCAGCTCTGGTTCTCAGCAGCTCCATCCCGTGTGTTCCCGCCGCACATCCCCGGCTGCGATCCCTGACCCGCAGGGCCCCGGGACAAACACCATCCCAGGCTCGGGGCTGCAAACCGGCAATTTTGTGCTTTGGTTTCATTTCAGCTGAAACAGGCCCGGAATTTCAGGCCTGCTCCAAACATCATTAGTAGTGACACACCTGGAGCTGTTGAGCAATGCTCTGGCCTTACCCTGGCTCATTCTGGACTTCAAGCAAACAGAAAAGGCATCAGCACCCAAAGCACCGGCCACTGTGCTCAGCAGGGAGCAGCAGGGACCGTGCAGAGCAGGCACACCCACAGTCAGTCAATAACACAAGCTCACAGCCTCCTGAAAGTCACTCTGTGCTACTGCATTAACGTTGACATTTATAATCAAGCTGTTAGCTGTAATTTCTGAAAACAAGTGCATAAATAATGACTGAATATGTAAATTAGATCATGTATTAGAACAGCTCGTAGAACTCTCTTTTAGAGAGTGCATATACTCTCTAGACAGATCACAGGTTTCAGTCTCCCCACGGCAGGAAGGGGGGGAGCTCATACCGTTCCCAGTGCCTTGGACCACTAGAATTTGAGGAGCTGCAACTACGTGTGTGTCCTCCTTTAATACCCAACAATAACCATTGCAGAGAGGATCCTACTGCCTTTTGACATTCAGGAAGAGCACAAATTTACTCCAAGTGTCTTCTTGAACTCTCAGGTTTCTAAACTTTGGACTCCTTCCCTTGCAGCATTTTCTCATTCAACTCTGCCTTGTTGACAACTAACCATGATGATTAGCCTGCTGACATACACAGATGGTCAAATAAGATTAGCCACAATTGGTGCAAAGACAGATGATGTATTTGACTTTCACCTTTTCCACTGAAGCCTCAATATAAAAATCATCACAATAGTCATAAGAACTACTTACAAAATTTGTCCTTTGCCCCTTGGAAAATCAGATACCGATGAGGGGAAGGAGCTGTTTCAATCCAATGCATAAATAATCTGTCATCATCTATTCTGTTCAAGCCTAAACAGTGTAATCATGCCTCTCTTTATTTTGAACCTGTCACTTAGGGCAACCAGACAAATTATTGATCTCTTCATCAAGCATTTCAGTGTGAACTTTGATTAATTGCTTATGCTTCTTTCTGGGAGTGAGGAAATCTCTGAACTGCAGTGGCAGGTGGGAGGAAGCTGTGAGAGGCTGCTCCCAAAGTCCGAAGTGTTCCCCTGAAGGCCCTCAGAGGGGCTGAACTCCAGACTTCAACACACTTGCACTTGTACCTCATTTGAAACATGAACAACTACTAAAGTATTTAGTTCAATGTTGACCTTAGGTCATAAAAAAGGAAAACTCAGAGAATGTTTACAGATCTCAAAAGAAAGTGCAACTGAGGCAGAGCTTCCCATATCTCATTAATCATTCACTGAATTAAAACTGGGGTGTTCAAAAAGCTTTTGCCAAAACAACATTTTGCTCAGAGAAAAAAAATCAGAAAGCATGCATAGAATATTGTTGTTCCTGTTGCTGATTTTAGAAAAGTTCTTGCTAACATACACAGGAATTTTCAGTGAGACTTTTGTTCAACAAGAGTAATTATTAACCCCTTGGATGATTTAAAAAACCAGGATCCATAAGGAAAAATGAGAAACTCAGCTTGTGGAAGAGGACACAGCACCAGCACCAGCCTCTTCTTGGGAGCCACCGCATTTTTGTGAAAAGGTGAGGAGTTGGAGGTGCCATCAAGAAACACCCTCAGTTTCTCTTTCCTTACAGTGAAAGGCCTCCTTTTCTCTGGGAAACTCTCTTAGGCATTTTTTCTTGTCTTTTGCCTTTTTTACCTCTTTTTGTTCTAGCCACTTTATTTTCTCTGGGGAAGGAATTGCTTTCCTTTTCCTTAGCTGCATGTCATGAAACAAAGTTATCATTGGTAAGTTAGTCGAACTCAATGCAGTGCTTCAGTTTGCACTTCACTAAGGCTTTGTGCCCTTTGTGCCCGGAGCCAGCACTGTGCCCACTGAACACTGATTCCACAAAAGGGTCACAAAACAATGGCAGACTCACAAGGGGAAGATTAAAAGGTCTGGGGCTGAGTGAGTGGAGGTCGGTGACCGACTGACACGTGAAACCTGTATGAGCATCAGACAGCTGCACAGGAAACAAACTGAAGGAAAATGAACAACTGTAATACCTCTATCAGCTTGGCCAGATTTTTATGAGGATAGCACTGTATATGTATAGGCCTAAATATGTTTGTTTATCTTTTTTATTGCTTGGATCTCAAGTTTTTCATTACTTCTGTCTTTGGAGAGGAGGGGAAATCAGAATTCAGAGAAATTAATTCAGTGGATTTGGAAAAGTCTGAGACATATTCAAGGCTATCTCTTGTGATCAAGCTCCCAAATAAGTAATTGATGCTCATAGCTTCCTGAGTTTCATATGGAAAGCAGAAATAATCTGAAGTAGAATCCACCAGAAAAAGCTGAGCAATCAGGGACTCTTCAACCTTTTACTCTCGGCTGATACTGGGTCTGCTCCCTGCAATTCCCATTTCATTGACTTGACAACCCTTCTCGACCTTATCTCCTGAATTAATATAGCTGAACTCAGATTTTTCCACAACAGGGACTTTTTAAAACATGGTTTCTTGTCAGCTGTATTCAGGATGGAGGGACCTCATTGTGCCTCATTTCCAGCTCACTCAAGAACAGCAGCTTGCAAAGGTCCTGTCAAACCTCACAAGTCCTTATCCCCACCCTCTGCTGAGGAGGAGAAGAGAGTGAGAGGAGTTAACACGTGGTGGGGGCACATGAATTGGAAAACAGTGGCAAACAGTCTGTGAAAAAGTGGATGTAAGGAAGTTTCAAAAAGCAGAGCAGTACATCTGATAAATGGGGAGTTTCTTCGTGCACACCTACTTAAGGATAACTTGCCTAACATTTTGACCTATAACTGTTTAAAGTTTGACAACCATTTCCTTTGCAAATAATTTCCTGAATTAAAAACAACCATCCCAAATACCACTGGTCTAAGAGAACATGACAAAACTCTCGCTGATTTCCTGATTTTAGCTGTTAACAGCGTCAGCTCCATCCCCCAGCTGTGAAAGGGTGATTTTTGGTTCTGAAGGAAGGGAAGAAAAAAAATTATTTTACAAATGTATTTTCTGATAGTTCATAAGTCCCTTGAGTAGGTAACTCTGCTCAATTTGAATATGCCTGTGGCTCTTGCTACTTCTACCATTCTCCAACCACGTGGCTTTTTCCAAAATAGATTTTTTTTCTTTTTAGCACTGATTTTTTCTTGTGATATTACAAATAGAGAGCAGAAAGCAGCTCAGTGGTTTTAAATCCCAGTTCACTCTGCCAGATCCCCTAAAGAATTATGTACTAGAGATGAGATCCAGCCCTTCAGCACGGCAACCCTATGAAATTCAGCAGCTTATAAAAGTCACCAGCAAAATGCCTTTTCAGTTTTTGTCACTTTGAAGCAAGGTAGCTAGTTCATCATTACAAAAAGACCAAAGCAACTAAGACCCCAAACCATGTTGGTTTTTCCCTAATATTTAAATTATTACTTATATAATTCAGCTTCTTTAGTTCAAAATATTACTTGGTACTTTTACTCCCCCACAGAGGATTGAGGTGGGCTTTCCCTTACTCTCATGGACCTTTTTCAACTAGAAAATTCAAAAAAGTGGATCAAATTGTGATTCTATGGAAGTCAGCGACGAATTATCATTGACTTTGAGAGGATTTTGAGCTTAAAAAAGGATTACATGCATGTATGTGTAATGTTATTCCTGAATTTCCTGCATCTCTGTAGGACTGGGAAGGAAGTATAAACAGGTAGACTGACCTTCACATTTCTCAGATCTGAATCTTCTTCAAAGATTCTTACATCTTTGAATTTTTAACTTTGAAGTGCTTGGATTCAAGGGAGAAAATATGATTATTCTCTGGGAGATTTTAACCATCTTAAGATTTTTTTTTTGTTTGAAGTGTTCTACTTATAGCAGTAAACTAATTATATGCAATTAGAACACAGCAAAACTCTCAGAAAATGAGAAGCTGATAGAAAGCTACAAAATCATAATAAAATGAAAGCATAACTATTTTTAAATACAGAGTTCCATCTTTCAGTCTTGATTTTTTTCAACCCTGCATTGTATAAAAGAGTTATATAATTTACCTTTGCCAAATGAAAATACATGTATATTTTAAATTAATTAACTTACAACTTTGTGCTTGCTCTTCATTAATATTTTAGCAAATAACCTAACAGGAGAATAATTGCAGAAGCTGCAATGCCAATATCAAAGTTACTAAATACTAACAAAAATGTGGTCTTGAAAGCAAAGTCAGATATATGAACATCTATGAATATAAATTCTTTGTATTTCCCCACTCAAAGAGAAACACATCCATATCTAAGTATCTAGGGTTTGATCAGTTAGATTAGAAAGTAAGCAGACCTCAAGTGACTTCATAATTTTTATGTAATTTTTTAGAAATCCATTACTTCTCTTGTTTTTTTAAAATAAATTCTACCACAATTTTATCTGAGCCCCGCTGAGGTACTAAGTAATGGGATACACACTGTGTGAGAGACCCAAATGACCTAGTTAAGTGGCCAATACCGAAATCCTGAAAACCACAGCAGTGTACTAATCCACAAGCCAAATTCCAGTCGTTCACTTAAGCCCCAGAGCTTGGGAATGTTTGTTGTGCAAACACACACATTGCCTGCCTCCCTCAAAAATCATAAAATACTTAAACAACATTCGGCCAAGAGAAAAAAGAATCCCATTTGTGTAGTTTCATTGATTTCAAAGAAGCAAAACTCATTTATCTACTCCACTCTCTACTCCATCACTATGTATCAAATAATGACAGGAATGGCACAAAGAGGAGGAATGTTACACGGTAACATTCATTAGTTTGACTGGACATTGTTGTTTTCAAAGTTGCATTTAAAACTAATGCTGTTCTTTAAAGTTCCTACAACATATATAATTATAGAAACACAAATTTTGTATTACCATTAAGGAAGAACCTTGGGAAACAAAACAAAGACCCTGCTTTTGGCAGAGAATGTCTCTGCTGCTCTTCACTCCTTGATGCAAAGGCTGGTAGTGAAAAAGGAAAACAGTAGCCTGGGGGCTGGGAACGTCATCTGTCTTCATTACCCACCATTTCCAGTGCTATGGACTCAGAGACAGCCTGAGGGGAAACAATGTGCCACAGAAAAATCTCTGCCAAATAAATCACATTTTTAAAGAAACAAGTCAAGCACTCAAACAAATGGCAGGCAGCTGCTAGTGGTTAAAAAAGAAATCCAGCCTTTACTTTATATGTGTACTTTCCTAAGCTTTTCAGCTTGTAATGGGAAATTATTGCCATTTGGAAGGAAAAAGCAACCAGCAATAACAACCCTATCTGGCACCATCATACATTATATTACAAATCAGACTTTCTGGGGACAGGTAAATGCTTCAGCATTCTCATCCTGGACCAGCCAAAAAATTCTAGACATAATGATAGGTGTGTGTGATAAAAGGATTTTAGCAGTGCACAGTTTGGTGGCTGCTTTCTGTTGGCCTGGGTTTGGTTAGCAAATGATTCCTTTTAAAAATCCTTCATCTTTTAATTGTAGGAAAGCTAAATGAATGAACACTCCTAGGTGATTCACAGAGTGTAATGGGGCCACCAAACCTTCAAATCAGACTTTTTTGTAAAAGGTAAGCAGGAAGACCTTACTATTTTTACCTCAAGCATATAATTTGTTTAGAAACACTGATTTTTTTTTCTTCAGAGTCTTCAGGAACTGATTTCTCATTTAAAAAGTCCTTAGATTCTACAGAGATTAAGTAATAAACTGCTAGCCCTGCTATGTATCCTAGGTTTATGCAGTTACATTTTCCAAATATTATAGTTCTGCTGGATTTAGTCCCATGGTATTCAGATGGTTTTATACATTTGCCTAGTACTTCTACCATGAATATTTCCATCTATCCTTTATTTTCAGAAGTGGCTTGTAGCTTTCCTAACTCCTTTTAATTCTCTCATGAAAAAAACCCCAAAACTTTTCAGTGCATTTAAAAAAAAAATCCCAAACAAAACAAAAATCAGCCTCAAAAGTTTTGATAAAGCATTTTGAACAAGATTTAATAGAAGAATAAATACTGGAAAAATGTTCCAGGAGGCACTTTGTTGTGCACCTGTTTCCATAAAAACTAAGCAACACCATTGATTCTCTTAGACTGACCCCATGGAGGAGTGACCCACGGGACAGCAGTTTGGGAAGAGCTGCTGCCCGAGAGCTGGACTCACCCTGGAGAGGTCCATCAAGGACTCTCTCCCATGGAAGGGACCCCATGGGAGCACGGGAAGGACTCCTCTCTCTGAGCAGTGGCAGAAACAACAACTGACCGTGACCCCCATTCCCATCCCCCTGCACTGCTGGGGGGAGGAGGGAGAACGTGGAAGGAAGGAGGGGTGGGGAAAGGTGTTTTGAAGACTGTTTAATTTCTCACTCTTTGCTCTTATCCTGTTAGTAACAAATTTAAGTACTATCCCCACTTGGAGTCTGTTTTGCCTGTGCAGGTGATCAGTCACTGACCTCTCTCCCAGCTCTTATCTCAACTCATGAATCCGTAGCTTATTTTTTTCCTCTCTCCTCTGTCCAGTTGCAGAGAGAGAGTGAGAGAGTGGCTTTGGTATCTGGCCAGGGTCAACCCACTGCAGTATATCTTTAGGATCCCTTTAGATCAGTCCACTGATATTTCAGCTTCCAGCTTCGAGTGCCTGTGCTCTTCTTCGTTTGAGGTAAAGGCCAGAAAGGCACCTGAGCTGGAGCTCCCCCATTCAGAGAGGGGGATCATCATGTTGCTCATGATGCAAAACTGTTATTCTTAGAACATGCTGTTCTCTGGCATCCACCAGAAACATGACTTGCCTCTAATAACAAGCAGCTGTTGTCACACAGACTGAGAAAAGAGTGAGCTGTGCTAAAAAAAATTGAAGTGACTAATCCCTGTTTTGTGGGTTTGAGCTGATGTGACAGTCACCTCCATGTAAGTGTTGCAGTGCTCTGCACAGACACCACCTGCTCCCACACCCAGCGTGACTGTGGAGATGCTGCAGAATCATCTTCTAGTCTTCCAAAGAACTCCACAGGACTGCAATTGGGCTGGTAACTATCCCCATCTTCAGACATTCAGTAAAGACACCACCCTGCTGTACTTGTAGTTGTCAGTTTGAAGTATTTGAAACACCAAACCCAGCAGTTTCTTTTGCTGAATGCAGCCTTGAACTTAACTTTTAAAATAAGACTGCCTCACCTCCTGTAGCTTAGAGAAATGGAAGCAGAATCTGACAAAAATGCAGAATTTGGCAAGAAGGGGAAGGTTTTACTTTTGCAAAAGAACAGATGAACTTCTAAAATATCATTCTTTTTTGATCATATTCTCCAAATCCCCCAGATTAAACCAGGAATCTTACAGTGTGGCACTCCAGAAATAGCTGTTGCTATACTGTGCCAAAGACTTCCAAGACATACTTTTCTGCATGTATGCTTGGCTCTTTTGTAAGCATGTTCTTTCTAAAACTAAGGAAGCTGGTCTGAGAAGGGGTAAATTAATATAATGCGATAATAGCTGCATTTATTTTACAAACAGAAGTATCTGCTAAATCCCATGTGAACTGCTAACTGGCATCAGCATCAGAAGCAGGTTTGCCCTGGCCAGCAGTTCTGCACAGAGGTGTTGGGAATGCCCAAGAACAGGACCAAGACAGGAATGAGTATGAATTATTTCAAAATTACACTTCCTATTTTAATATGAAGTTATATTGTACTTAATGTATAATCTTGCGTGCAGTTTATAGGTTTTCTTCATAATTAGATATTTTAAGAAAATTCTTCCCAACATCTAAACAAACAATAAACCAGAACTTTGCATGAAGCAGCCCCAATCTTTGTGCATGGTACCAAGGAGCCTACAACTTGCAGGCCATATTTGTTCTTCAATCAGAAATTGGTGCTGTGTTTAGGAAAAACTAGCACATCATGATCTCTTTCCTAGTCAAGTTGTGGGATGAGTGCAGGACTGGCTTTATCTCAGTTAACACCTGCGTGCTCATTTGAGCTCTTGAGACTTAGAAAAAAGGCTCATTGAGTTAAAAAACCCCAAAGTGTGCCATGGAAAGAAAAGAACAGACATGTGGCCTGACTTTAGCGGGTCAGTATTTCATTGGGGACCCAAGAGGAGACTGCCAGAATTGCTTTAACCACCAAGAAAACCACTGACTTGGCAGCGTGAATCTGGTGAAGACATATTTAAAAGTTACAAAGGATGGGTGCATGTAAAAAAGGCTGCCTTATGTGTGTTATGTCTTAGTCCAAGTTCTCTGCTTCCAAAAGTGTTATTCAGTACTCTGACAAAACTCAGCTTTGAAGCCTACACACCACTATCTTTCTTACTGCAAAAGACAAAGTCTAGGGACTGCTACTCAAGTTCTGCCCAAACAGAATCTCAGTACAGACACTTCCTCACTAAAACTAGGCAATCTTGTAAAATTCAACATTGATAATACTTTCTGCTGTGGGTTAAGGTCAACTGAGATATGTCTGGAAATAAGAGGACAAGTCGTGCTTATGAAAGCACACCACAAGCATTTAGAGAATAAATCAATTCTTAAAAACTAAGGCAAACTAAAATAATGCACTACTTGCTAGATCCTCACATGGTTAAAGAGTTTCAGCTTTAGACTGTCTAAATAAGTGGAAACAAAGGGTAGTGTCTGAATAGATGAACAGAAAACTGAGTTATATGGGCAGATGTCAGTAGATCAAGTGACAATTTAAAATTCAGCACACGGTGTCTTTATCACCATTCACTGCTCTTTAAACTATGTTGCCTTTTACACTATGGACAAAAACCAACAGTAAATCCATCAAGTCCGACTCAAGCAACAATTTCAGCAGCTTTCTAGTATGCTTTCAGTTCTGGCACCATCTGCTATGCATAGAAACAAAAACATCCAGCTGACAATTCTATAAAAAATTGCTGTCCTGTACATCTCCCTTCAGGCATTTTGGGCGCAGGAGGACTCCTTCACAGGGGAACAGGGTGTGAGGAGGGGTCATCTGCAAAAGTGACAAACCAGAACAACAATGATATGAAATAGAAGTGCAAATTAATCACAACAGGAGTATATGGTAAACTGCAGACTCATGGAAAGAGTTGTTAACATAGACTTGGAGTCTTTAAAAGGTTCATTGCTTTTATTAAGCTAATGGCACAATCATTTTAAGTAAAGGTATTTCTATAGATATGAGCCTTGCAATTGCATTAATCAGCTTATATTTTTTGCAGAATCAATCAGATGATTTGATATTTGTTCATATGTCAAAAACAGTGTATTGCATTGCCCTTTATAAACCAAGCCCACCTCATCTTATTCTTGCAAAATTAAATGAGGAAGAAGAGAAGTTTGGTAGAAATCACACTAAAAGGTTGTGTCCAAAATATTCAGTGTCAAAGTTTGTAGCTTTATTTCTACTACACTGAAAAGTGAAACAACGGCCAGCCTGATGCAGGCCACTATTTATAAAATGATACAGCAGTGACACTTAGACCTTAAACGTTGTTTATTGTCCTGCAGGAAGTGATTATGCAGCAAATACCTGGTCTTGACATTGCTTGTGGGAATTGGAAGATTTTGCTTGTCTCAGCTCCTTTCCAATTGAATTCTGTTCTTTAAAGAACAGAAAAGCCTAAAGCTAGTCTCTCTGCAGTCAGGATATTACTTCAGGAAAGACACCATCACCTACAAGGTATGCTGGAAAGGATAGTATTTTCTTATAGAATGTTAACTGTTGTTGTAAGAGTCATTAACAGCCATGTTTTCTCTTGATTGTGCAGTTTTAAATACAAAATCTGGAGCAACATTTGTGGAAAATCAAACACTTTTTCCCCAAACTATGCTGCAAGGGGTCTAAGAATCCACTGTACAAGTGCTTTGAAAATGGTGAGAAAGAACTGATATTTGGTGAAGAGGAAGGTGATGAGGGGAGAAAAAACCCACTTCCCAGTCAAAAGAGCACCCTAGGAAAAGGTCGTTTGCCCAAAGAGAGAGCAGAACAGCAGAAACTGTCCTAACAAGAAATTGTACAAAGATACCCCATATTTTTCATGTTGCTCAGTAGAACATACCAAGAGTGGCACAGGATGACCTGGCAAGTGAGAAGTACATAGTAACTAAGTATTGATGAATTTTGTAATTTGTAGGTCCCTGTCTATATGGTTAGTTAAGAAATCAAAATAAGTCATCTACTTCATCTGTCTAGAATTGAAGTGACCCATTTCAGTACTAGAATTGGACAAGTTAATTGCAGCAAATGTTAGTTTAATTCATTCTTTTAAATTAATTTAACAGATGAATTAATTGAACTTACATCTAAGCTACACAAATTTGCTCACTTTAAATTATTTAATGAATGGTTTATGCACATTAATTATCCTGAATAAAAGGTAAATATTTAAGTTCATCATCTAGATACCTTGGACATATTGACTCTGTAAACAGAATGACACAAATGTACCCTAACTCTGTTGGAAGTGGCCTTCTCCTAAAATGACTAAAGAGGAAGCTTATGTGTCTTTCAAATTGAGATACTTAAACAAATGAATTCTACTGTAAGCCACTCCCTCCATGACCAGAGATTGAAGAATGAAGAGCTTTTCTCTTTGCAAGATCTAACAAGTTATAATACCTAAAACTGTATGAATAAACATTCAGGAAATGTATATTAGTTGTAACACACCCTTGTTCAATGCCAGGAAAATTATACTTCATGACTACCCTTTACTGCATTTTTGATTCAGATTATGAAGAATGTTTTTCCACTACTTCTCAGAGACACAGAAGCATGGCATGCTGAACAGTTCCAATTTAGTCCCTCCATCACCTTTTCTTCTGATTTATTTAAATATTAGACCACTAGAGAGCCAACCAGACCCTTATACACTGCTGCAGCTCAGTCAGTTCTCTGGATTTCTAGAAGTGAAAATGGAATTGGGCCTTCTTAGCTGAAAATCACCAGCTGTCTTCAAACTCTGACATTAGCAACACATGGCATTTTTATTTATCACAGCCATCTTCTGGCCTATGTAAGAACCAAACACATGTACACTTTTTGGCCAGGAAGTTAAAAGCACCCATGGAAGAATGTAGTGAACAGATCTGGCTTGCATTAAATCTGGTTTTTACCTTGCACAGCTCTCACTATGCAAATTAGATAGTGATTATCTAAATAATGATATACATCACAGGATTCCAAAAGGGGTGGAGAAACTCACTATAAAGCCATACACGCTTCTTTTGACAGCTTTCAGCAGAGAGACATCAGGTCTGAGCAGCTCTGTGATGATGTCCATCTGTTAAAATAGCCCCTCAGAGATTCTCACAGCTGGATGTGGAACAGCAGTCCCCAGGGAGCTCTTATTTACACCTGTGATTGAAGTGCCCAGCAGTAACATTGTGACAGAAAACTGCTTTTGCCATAACTGCCATCTGTTTCTTTGCCAAATGTAGTTCCACTGATTCGAAGGCCCCGAAAACTCACCACACTGCTTTTGTACAAAATATGAGTCTTTAGTCACAGCTTGTAGAAATCCCTTAATGATAATTCATTAGATTACAATAGCTATTTATTTTAACAGACTGTGATTCTTTCAAATTTGTTTCAAGGTGACTCTGCTCCATATTAAAAAGAAATAAAACAAAGAAATAGAATGAAAACCTATCAACCTGCTTCAGCTAGCCCATTCTTTTATTGGCGACAGCTCGAATTAAAACATGTTCATCTGTTTGTTGAGAACATTTTGTCAGCCTAGATTAGGATTCTGTTTTGTCATCCCTACCCAGACCAGTGAGCAGAGGCACGCATTCAGCAGAAGTGAAACAGCACCAGCATCTATAGCACTGCAATCTAGAAGTCTTTATTATAAGCCAAATATTCAGTTTAGCCTAGCCATCTTTTCATTGTGGGAATGCTCCCTGCATGCAGACCTGAGCTGGCAAAGCTTTGCATCACCATTGCTGTTAATGTGGGCAGAAGGGCAGTGCAGAAGCTTTGTGTGGCACTCACCCTTTCCATGCACACACTCAAAGCAAAACTGCACCAGCTTTTGCACACATCTGAAGAGCACTAAAACACTTTTTTTCCCCAGTATCCAAGTATGGATTTCACTCTATAAAATAACTTGCAGAAGAAACGCATACTTTGCTCTGAAACACTCCAAACAATGTTTCAGACAAATATGTACCAAAGCCTTTTACTAGCATGGTGAGACCATTCAAATCAGGAAGCAAAGCAGAGTAACAAATGCGAGGAAATTTCCCTGTGTTCCCTTTCCAACTTTTTTTTGGTTTGGTTTTTTTTGTGGGGTTTTTTTTGTGTTTTTTTTTGTTTTGTTTTGTTTTGGGGTTTGGTTTTTTTTCCTCTCCCCTTTTATCTCTTTGTGTTGCTCCATTAGGAGGAGCTCTTGCAGTATTTGGCCTAGATGGGATTCTGGTTTATCTAGTAACGTCCAAACTGATCATTACCCAGCAGAAAGGGACACAAGTCTAAAAGTCAGAGAGAATACACTGCAAGAAGTGTGACTTCAACACAGCAGCTTTCACCAATATTACCTGTAGACAGTAGACTGACCAGTAAAAAGCAAAACCCCACTATAATAAAAAGTATAGCTAATATTTTTGTGTTTCAGGGCATAAACACACCTTGAGATGTGTTTATATCAGCCACAGTTTATCAGCCTTAAAGAAGCATCACATATATACATATATACAGGAAACACAGAAAAATGCTAAATGATGAAATACAGGCAGAATCACTCATAAGCCAAATCCTTTGTATGGTAATAGTGAAAATATATCTTCCCAGAAAAGTAGCAACCCATCCTGGCACTGCAACAAATACTATGGCATTGCAAGGTCCATTTTCTGCTCTCTTTGCTAACTCTGCTGTATTCCCCGATGGCACTGAATTGGCAAAGGTCAATGGACAATATTATAAAGGCTGTTCTGAGACATGAAACTGAATAAATCCAACTCCTACCAAGCAAAGAACAGGAACATCTGTGCAAAGGCTAATTTCTGTACACACTAACCAGGGAATCTCTACATATTGGATGTAGTGAGGCAATTTCAGTACTACTGACTTCAGCAGACTTAAACTGTTAAGTAGGGGGTCCTGCTACCCAGGCTATGTTTCTGTTTACTTGACTGACACAAAATCTGACCCTTCTGGCAGGAAGAAACACCCCCCTGTGTGCAGAGTTAGCAAATACATCCCCCTGTGTGCTGAGCACCTCCTTCAAGCTGCTCAGTCACTACTGTGTGTAAACCAAAGGACTAAGGATGGGGGATATGAGATGTGCCGGGATATGTAAAGCTCAAATGGTATACTCAGATGCTATAAAGTATATTATCAAAGGAAGGAAGTGTGAACCTCCTCCTAAGTACAATCTAGAAAATTTCTAGATGTAACAAGAGTTAAATTCAATTTAATATTTTAGCAGGAATTTTCCTAAAATTTCGGCTGTGACAGTGATTATGTTCAATGATACACCTATCTCCATGGTGGTTCTTTTTATGGAACTCCACTTGACAGTCATGCACCATTAGATTTTTCAGTAAAATAACATTTACCATACTTTTTGGAGAAAGGTAGGATACAGTGTATTATAGAGAATTTTCAAGGCAATAGATGGTTTCATTTCAGTTCAGGATCAAGATTCTCTTTCTCCATCATGTATACTGAAACACAGACCTGAACTAGATGAGCAGAATTGTGATAAATGGGGAAAACCGCAAGTGGAATTTGCTTTGGCAGTTCGGTAGCCTTAATATGAGGGGTGTCGAAAGGTGACATCAGATTCATTAGCACAACTTCCTTTTTTTTAATACTTCTACAGAAAAGATTTCTAATATTATTCTTACTTTTCCCTAATTGCAAAGGTAAAGAAAAGATAGGCAGGGTAGAGACAAAGAAAGAACTGTCAACTTATGAATGGACAAACACTAAAGCTACCTGCTCGAGATGATTTCCTCTCAGAAGTTATTGGCTCAGACATTGTGCAATATCACCTTGGGACACAGAAATTCTTCTCTGTGTGCAAAGCAGCAATGCCTTTTATTCTTGCCAGCAGCCCTTCCACACCACCTCAAAATGATGCCTCACACTGTTCCTAGGAAATATCCACAGGCTAAGATAGAGAAGGAAAAATTAGATCAAGTATCTCTCAGCACTTTTCACCCTCCTCAGCTCCTGCCATCTGTTGCATTTTATAAAACCTCCACAGATTTCAGAAATTTCAATGCCTTAATTCAGAAAGGAATGTGACAGAGGGCAAAATTCGTGTCAACAGTTTCTCCCAATCTCTGATTATGTTGTTCTTTTTTCTGATAGACATATGGGTACATGGCAAATAAGTTGTGTAATTAATTTTTTTTTTACTATATATGCACTGTTTTAAAAGATATTTTAAATGCATTTCTTCATCTTCTACAGACTAAACAGAAAGGGACATTTACAGAAGGAAATTGTAAAAAACTAAGTCTGCAACACTGAAGGTCTAATTTCAAAGGAAAGAGTGTTCATAGTTTATCTGAAATACTTACAAACAATCCCACAGAATACATATGAAAATTTTTAAAAACAATAAACCAACACTTTCTAAAGGACATCAGCTATTAGGCTAACAAGGACAAATAAAGAATGAGTTAAACTCTAGCCCTACTAGTGAATTCATCTACTGTTGGGTAACAGCAAATTTTTAATTAAATTTTACCATAACGTTAATTTTAACTTTCAAATGTGCCAGTCATTTTAAAAACACCAAATCCATTGGTTACACATAGATATTAATATAATTCAGTAACCTGAACATAATTTCTTACATGACCAGTTGTAAAGAACAGGAATTACCTGGCTGCTATTTTTCTCCTTGGGCCAAGACTATTCCTTTGAGAACCCAGAGAAATTTTATGCTTGCTATTTTTCAGAGGCACCATTTTCATTACTTAAACAAACATTTCACAAAGCCAAGCCTAATGGGAGGTGTGTCCTGTGAGAAGCTGAAAGAACAGCACAGTCATTTCCTCCCCAGGGCTCTCCTCTGCCTCTGTGGCAAGGCTGTGCAGTGCCACTGCCAAGTACCATGGGAGGAACAGGGCCAGTCCCAGGGGCTTTTCAATAGTAGTGTTTGGATTTATTAAAACCCCACCAAAATGCAGAGGACAGTAACACTCTGCTGCTTCTCACCAGTTAAAACCTTTGACAGAGAATGGTGCAGTGCAGGATCAGGAGAACCTCCACAGAGGCTCGGTATAAAACAGTTTGGCAACTTACTGGAAATAGGACAATTCAATGACAGTCTCAAAGAGAAAAGGTGAAGACAGTTACAGATGATCTTCTAAAACTTCATTTAATAAAAAGTTTACATAATGATGCTTCACATTTCATGGGTTCTGAGTGTGAAATGCTCGAAGAGAAACAAAAATGGGATAATATTTTCCTGCAAGTTTAGTAGTAGTCATAGTATTTTAGGAAACCCCACTTGTGTTCCTGTTAACCATTCTGTGAAGTAAATTAGGATGTTAAGCCATGAAATTTTACTCTACAAAAGTTTTCATAGCTCAGAGTCGATCCAGTAAAATTTAAAAATGAAAATTTGACAGATAAGTCTGTCACCAAGTATGAGAGAATTTGAAAAATCATGCAAATATGAAAATCTGGGTTTAGACAGAGGGATGAGATCCCCAAAGTGCTCTGCCTGAAGTCATTGTGCAAATATGATCACACCCAACAAAATACCAGGACGTGAGAGTAGCAAGAAAGGTGTCAGTGTTTTGTATTCAAATTGTGGTATTTATTGCTGCAGCATCAACGAGAGCCATACAATAGAGTGTTTCTTTGCTTCAACATGTAGATTAGAGGCTGACATCACAAGTACAGGATGTGATGACTGATCTCTTGGTTCTGACTGACAGCTTATGGAAAAGTTGCCTGTAAAATGAAAATAGAGATAAGTAGCTTCTATTCGATGAAAGAGGAAAGAAAAAGCACATCAACAAAGGTACAAGGTAAGGAAAGCAATTTGTGAGGCAAATGACTTTTCACAGTGCTGTTCTGTGTAACTCCACTAAGAGTTTTAGGCCAAAGCAAAGGTATATTACAGCAACCAGAGGCCAGAGGAAGAGACCGGAGAAGAGCCTTGCTGATCACACAGGTAAGAAAGCCTGGCTTAGAGATCTTGGTTCATGATAATTAGAATAACCTAGATATGAAGGTCTTCATAAAAGCCTGAGCAAAACAGTGATGCACAGCTGCAGCCTTTGAGAAAGGGAAAACATGTATGATTTTGCCTAAAGAAGAGATGGAGTCATGTGTGAGCACAAGTCAGAAAAACATCTCATGATTTTACATTGAGCAGGTGGAATCATGTCACACTGTCGTTCTAGAGGTGGGTTGAAACATTTGTGCTTGTAAATAAGAACCTCCAGAAATGTGGCATGAAGCTAGAAAAATAAAACAGCAAAGATTTTGTGAAATATGAGAAAGATGTTAAGGAATTGAGTGGCAGCAGATCAAAAGTCGAGAAAAGAGGACAGTGACAAATAGTATGATACATTTTTAGTACGAAGAAAACCAGAAGTAAATAGAAGGTTTACTCTGTCACATTCCTATAAAACTACTAGGACAGTTCCTTATGCTGACAATAAAACAAGTTGCTTTCTACCACCTCACTAAAGTTTTTTACACACTCTTTATTTATTACTGAATGATGCTAATTCCAAGCCAGATCATCCAATTTCTGCAAAAATCCAACTGAAGACTTTCACTTGAAAGTCTTTTGTGACATGAAATATTTTATGCTGTTGTTTTATAGCAAACAGCCATTAAAGTGCATCATCAGTCCCTGTGTGTACATTGGCAGCATCAGCATTTCTTCATGTAGATGTGTGTACGAGCTACTCACCACTGATAGATGAGGAGACTTGTTCACGGTGAGTACACAGAAACCTTCAAACTAGTTCTTGCCAAAGATTTCACTGATCCTAAATGGTTATAAAAAAAGAACTCTCAGATTATTCTACTGATTGCCTTCAAGCACAAGTGAAGGGAATTGCCCAAGGGACATCCAATGCAAATGAGATGGTAAGGGCTTGCAGAGTGGCAGGCCAGGCTTTCAAGAAAAAAACTCCAGTGGGTATTCACAGGGGATATTAACATACACTCATATTTTGTGATTTCACATTCCTTAAAAAAAAAAAAAAGCCATCCTATATGACAACCTTAGCACTTGGCAGAAAGGTTTAATTAGTCAAATTAGATGAGAAATGAAGAACTGGTTTTCATGAATTCTCTGAACACTTAATCCCTTGAAAAACACTTTGATATCCTGAGAGTTCTCTCTTTTTTTTGCTATAAAAATGGTGTTGGTAAATTCAATTGCTATATTAAGTTAGAATAAAAAAGAAACTGATAATACTGCAATAAATTTTTATGAACATTTGAATCCCATTATAACAAAAATACGAAAAGACATATAAAAAACTATCTAAAACCATACAAAAACTTGAATCTCCTACCAATCCCCTTTGTTAGAATTTAACAGCTAGCCTATTTGAATTAGATTTCAAAATGCTGATCTCATTCTAGAAAAAGAACATAGACTTCTTCAGACATTGAGATGCTTTTGCAAAAGCAATACTAGGTGTTCTAGTGGCTAGACACAATCCTTTATAAAGCTAAAGGAGCTGAATGGATCAGCCCAGATTCAGCTGCTGAGCTGCCTCTTCCATGGCCACTCCAATCCCTGGCCCCCGGGACAGATCCGTGGGAGCTCCCTTACTCTGCCTCTATTGCTTTGGGTTTGCCCCATCCTAAACTTGACTCTGAGCCCAATGTGCCAAGTTGTAGAAATTGTAATTCCATGACAGTGTCCAGCTTGGACACACAAGTCTTACTGAGGAGTACAGTAATGGCCAAACAAATCCAGAGATAAAAAATTAAGTTATGGCACAACCATGGGCAGAAAGAGTCAAAAAGGACAACAGGCACAGCTCTACACATTTTGAAAACAATCATGATTAACACATATATGGGATTCAAGTTTCCAGTATCTATTATTTCCAAATGTACATACAGGGAAATCACTTATAAATTTAAAAAAATATTACCTATTCATCAGAAAATAAATTTTCTAAGTTTGCTTTTTTTCCCCTCAGATTTTCTTTAAAGAGATGGTCAGTTTGTGCTGTACAGCAAATTACTTTTAGTTGTCTTATTAAAGTTATAATGGAGAAAATATCATGTACTTTTCAGAATTCATTTAGTACAGAAGTTTGAGTCTATAAGTTAGTAAAAATAAGGCAATTTATTTATGTGAATGCATAAAAATCCTAGTCTTTAATCAAATAATCCTAAAACTGTTTATAATTGGAGTATTCCAGTTCCAATTGCTTGCAAATATCATTCCAATAGATACACCATTAAATATTGAAGTTTCCTTTTTCTATCTTGCACAGATCACTTGGCAAGTCACTTAAATAGAGAATAAACTTCACATTGAATTTATTTAATTATTGTAGCATTGCTTGATAATGTTGCTGCTATTGAGCTTTCTAACAGTTTTAAAAATTTAACTACTCTTTTTCATGAGGCCTGAGAAAACCCTGGCCAGATGGATACTCTCACATCAGCTTTACAGATGACTGAACTGTAGCAGCTGTAGCTCTGTTTTCTCAAGGCTAAGCAGTGAGCCAAACGTGACCAGCTCCACTAGCAAGCACTGCTCTAGGCCATACAGAGCAGGAATGCAGCCCAAAGCTCTTGGAGGCCATCCTTACACTGCCCATGATCACCCGTGGCCTTCAGGGCCCAGCTCAGAGCATGCTGCAAGGGAAAGCCTGGGCCTACAAACACATCCTGCTCAGACCCCAAACCACGGGAGTTCTCCTGCAGAGCCAGTGCAGCCCCAGCCATGGGAACAGGGAGGGTGCTGGTTTACACAGGAGTCCCACCCGTGGGGTTCACACCAAGAATGACATGAAATTACAGAGTCATTCCAATGCTCAGAGATTTGGGAGCCCCAGGGTAGTCAGCACAACACACACAGCCCTAGTGCTCCACCCTTTACAGACACTGGAGTTCAAGGGATTCCTAAATCAACAGCACACCTCTTTTTTCTAGATTTTTTTTTAAGTAGAGGAAAATGATTTATGACATAATACGTTTTCAAAAGTCTAGAAAGGCTGATAAAACTATAAATCACTATTCTTATGGTCAGAACATAACAGATTTCAACAATCCATGGAAAATCAATCACCTGTAAAACTCAGAAGGAAGATTTCCCTTTTTTTTTGTTAAATGGTGCTGCTAAATCCCTGAAGTAATATCGAAAGTCTAATTTGCATTGGTTTGTATGGCATTTTTTCATTTCCCTTCTCTTTAGCAGATATGTTTGCCCATTCTGTTTTCAAACCACCGGCTAGAGAATTCCCCAACATAATTTTTGATTCATAAGCATCCTTTGATTTACTATCTTGATGCTAAAGCTTGGCTATTTTACTTTTCTTAAGGCTCTTAATCACAAGTTTAAAGAGAAAATTATTTTAAAACAGTTTCAGAGTTTCACTGTTGCCTTACTGGACATTCCTTGCTAAGCAAAGGACTTGCTATAAAAGAGTCTCCTGACCTGAATGCCCCACATCTCCCAAGGGTGAGGAACACTGAGCATTCAGATGCACTCTGAGTGCCTCCACAGAAAGTCTGAGGAGCAAGAGAAGTCACAGTACATTACAGACAGTAGAGAAAAGTAAAAAAAGAGAAGAGATATTTGAAAGAGTATTTTGGATTTTTTTTATGTTTCTTCAGCAGATGGAACAAGGGTGGTTTAGCTTTCATATAAGATTAGGTTTAACTACAGAAAAAATAATCATAAGATATAAACCAAGACAGCAAGGACAGAATTACCTCTGAAAATATGTAATGAAGTTATTTATTTTTTAAAATTTATTTTCAGCACAGTGGATTCATTTGTGGTATTTTTATTACACACTTTTCAAGGGACTCAAATGCAGAAGAGATTCTGCTCTATGAATAAAGTCATGCCCAATGTATTTGTGTCCAGAATAAGGTGTCTCTCTCCCATATGACTATCACAGCAACCACAACTAAACAATGATTTTGTCTCATGCTATTCATGACTGGCACTAACCCTGAATTGAAATTGGACACTTTAAAGAATAAATTTTCAAGACAAAATATTTTCTTCTTATAATATTTAATCATTTATCCCTCCTTAAATCAAATCCTTAGCCATAAAAATATACTTCTTGTTTCCCAGCCTTGTTGAACTTTTCCCTAACTTTGGATCATTTCCATGTTAAGTGGCAGATAAAAATATTTTTTCCCCAAGCCTTTCATTAAGTTCAGTCAATAATTACATCCAAAGTATCCTAGAGGAGCACTTATGCAACTTGTCTTATAAATATGTAATATTTAGTTATTAATACTTGTAACTTCTCTATGTATTGTAAGAATTATCTGGAAAATATAAGAAAAATTCCAAAGCATAAAGAGTCACTGAACAAAAACAATTCGTCAGGAAGTGACCTTTAATATCCAGTGATAAGGCCCCCAAAGGAAGCTAAACTTCAATTTAAAAGTTAAAGAAAAATAGATTAAAATTCAAAGAATTGTCTCATTGCATGCATGGCTTTATTCTATGAAGAACAAGTTTTGCCAAAGGAATAAATGAATCAGGCAGACGCAGAAATCAAAATAATCTTTTGAATGTCTATTATTTAATAGTGTGGAATGTTCTGTCCTCAAGGTCACCTAACTGTTGTATATCATTGCTGAAGGGGAACATTAATTAAAATCACTGATGATGAATACTGCATCTTTAGATATTAATAAATGAAGCTAAATGCTTGTTAGATTTTCCAGAAGTCAATCACAGCTTTAAATTAAACACCACACTAAATACCCCAAACTGGCACAGAGTGCTTTTCTAAGACCTGTACTAGAATAGGAATTAAATAGAATAGTCCATTAATACATCGTTCTGAGTTGATTTTTTACTTATTTTTCTTTCTTCATTTGAATAACTCTATTTCAATATTTTTCCCTTTTCTGTGATAGATCCAGCAGCACTACCAATGTTTCCCATTAATCACATATCCAGTGAGCAGTATGTCCCTGCTAACCTTGGGCACGATGCTGTCACACGGGATGTGGCACTGCTGTGGAACACCCTGCCCTCAGAAAAAATAATTTTAGAGCAGCACATTTTTCCCTCTTATCTCTTTCTATTAAAGTTAATGTTGCAGGATTCTTCTTCTGGTTACCTGTATTTTTTCACTACGATATGAGACATTCAGTGGAGCTCAAATTGAACTCTTCCACTTTTCATTCAGTACACCATTGTGCTAAGTGAGGATTTAATTTCCTAGAGCATCAGCAGGTTTCTTGCACTTGCTGTCATATGTGCAAGTCCAGCAAAGGAACCAGGGGCTGCCAACCCCAGTGGAACAAGCACAGGCTCTAGCACCAGTGCCCCAGCCCAGCTGGGTGCCACCGAGATCAGTGGCTGGGTCTGCTCCCACCAGCCCTGGCAGCATCTCTCTCTCAGGCTGCTCCACTCCAGTTCTGCTGCTTGGACTTCAGAGGAGAGGGCTGGCAGTCAGGTTATCAGTTTATGCTTTGAGGAGCCTGATTTCAATTACAGTCCTGCTGACTGAAGGCATCACATTGGCCCCAAATATCCAGTCTGTTGTCTAGCTCATATTGATTTCAACAGATGAATAGTCTAATAGATGATTGTATCTCCTTTAATATGGATTTAAACTTAAAAATATCACGTTTTTCCTGTGGCAGACAGTGCATCCCACCTGGACATACAATCTATTAGAGTACTGGAGCCCCGGTGAATGTTGCAGGTAGTTACTTTCCTAGTTCTTTATTTTTTTCCATGTTATGTTAGTACTTGGGACCTAAAGTCAAATCTCAATCCCAAGTCCAAAGCAGCGCTTAACAAAAGGCAGATTCTGCCTTAACAGGAAGATACCATGTCAGCTTTAAGTGCCTCAAGTTCTTAGATTTCCTAAGTAACTTCCAGTGCATCACTTTGTTCATTGACCTTATTATGCAATGAAATAAAATTAGGTTACATTTCTAATTTTCCTTCCTCCCCAGCTCTAAATACTGGCTTTAAATCAGTTAAGCACACCCTCTTCATTAATGTGCCTTATCTCTTGACTATTCAGCCTCCCTTCTTATTTTGTTAGTTGTTATTTTTGTTTGTTTTATCCTGATGATATCATTTTAGTATTTTACTTTTTTCCCTCTTCTTCCTCTTTATAAGAAAAATAAGTATTACTTACTGAGTTGTATCAAAAAGCAAACAGTTAATAGAAATTAACTGCCATTTTAAAGAACAGAATAATTAATTACCTAACTCCACATTTGTCTTCCTTGTACATCACTTTTCAAGTTCAAACAAGATCATGTGAGTGCAGTACAGCTGGGCAAGTATTCAGGCAACAAGGACATCTCTGAGAGAGAGAAAAGCTATATAGGATATGATGAAATTACACTTTCTGTGGGCTGGACTTGTTTCAGAGCATTGTGAAAAAAATTTCTATTTCTGTCCCCTACCCCTTTGTTAAAGGGATAGAACCCTCAGAAGATTCAGCTAGAAAACCTCACTAATATTCATTATTGAAGAGTGACTTTTTAAGAAATAACTTGGGAGTAAACTCTGAAACAATCAAAATTAAGGAGTTTTGCCAATTCCTTCACAGCTGTACAGAATTCTTCAAAGTTTTCATAGTCCAGGATTTCAATTTTCAGCTACACAGACTTTCCAAACTGCCACCTTTTACTACACTGTTGTATCAGACCTCTGGTGTCTGTGGAATTAATAGTGCTGGTTACATACTTCCTAGATATTAAAGCAAACATTTTCAGTAAGAGCAGTGAAATTACAAAAAAAAAGGGCAAGGGAAGCTGGGAGGAGGCCAAAATAAGGTCAGTTGTCAGATAGAGCCTCTAAGTTCCCTCCATGCCTCGCACGGTCCCCTGGACACTGGAACTGTCCTTACACAGGAGCACGTTTTCCTTAGGGAACTGCAAATTTGGGATCTTGTCAATACATGCTGAATGGGGTGCTATGGAATTTTGTCCCAGCCAGGCCCAGCTCAACTCTTTTCCATATTCTCAGGTGGATTTCTCCTGATGACCCAAACCCAAAAAGTTGTTGTGCATTCCATGAATACTGTCCTGCCATCTATGAGAATCTCATACCCCTGTGAATTCCGGCCTGAGGACAGGGCAAAGCAAAAGGATACATCACATTCCTTCATTTCCCCACTGACTCCATAGGAAGAAAGACAGTAAGGCAGAAAAACCTCAAGTTGTTCTCAATAGAAATTTGGTAGAAAGGAATGAATGTCATTTGTAACAAATTATCTAAGCCCTCAGGTAAGTCACTGACCATCTGGTAGCTGCCAATGTAATAATTCATGGAACTACTTGGGGGGAGCCCTGGATTGAAATATGACATTCTTGCTTTCTTTTGCTTTTAACTGACTCACAGAACCAAAACACTTGCAAATTCCATCACAACAAATGTAACAAAGACTCCCATCCCTTTCACCATCTTAACTTCATTTCTTAATAGTACTTTTCAGCAATCCACAGTGACATGTTGTAGGTGGGCTAGTGGCTCAGAATAACTTTTGCATACCTTCTGATTTCATGAAGAATTTGAAATAGAAGCCTGTAGGAGGGAAAACCCTTTGCTGATACATCATTTGCAGGTCATGCTGTATATGCCCCCAAATAATTGTAAGATGACAATGTTAACAGTGCTAAAATTGGGTATAACATTTAGAAAAAAATATGCATAACAGGTTTAGCAGTTTCAGCTTTCCAGAATATCATGTGCTTAGCAGTTGATACCAAGAATACAGCAGATAGTTTTAAACATAATCTAAAATTGAAATTGAGCTACAAAAAGAACAATCAAGTAACATACTGCTCTAGACATTTGAACAATAATACTATGTTTCCAGCCAACAGAGCAAAATTTTTAATATGTATATGTTCCTCTAATTTTTAAAAGAACTGAGGAACTTAGATATTGACTAGTCAGTTCTGAAGACATGGAGTTCATAAAGCACCTAGAATTGATAAGACACTTCCTTTGATGAGTATGACAGTATTTTCCATTTTGGAAATTCCTTCCATCATTTTTTGAGTTTTCTAAAAGCCTGTGTTGAAGTACATTATAAAAATAAATAAAACATAATTAATTAAAAGTATTTTTCAAAATAAATAAAATTAAATAACAACAAAACTTAAATAAGCAACAGAAAAATAAACATATTATATTTGGGGTGTACAAACAGGAGTAAAGATATGCAGATTAATACATAATTCAGGATTGTGTGATGCAAAAAAAAAATCTCCCTGATAATTTGAGTACATCACTTGTTTTCTTCAATTCATCAAATTTTATGTATTTCCAGCATGATACACTTCTTTCATTTATAATCAGGTTGGGAGCATTGCTGCCCTAGGAAAGCTGCAATTCCTCCCTCCTGCCCTTCTGGCCTAGGAGAGATCCACTGGCAGACTGTGCCTGCTGCCCTTTGCCTGCTGCCCCTGCCAGTGCCCATCCCACCCCCCTCCCTGAAGGAGGCATGAGCTGGTGCTGGCAGCTTTTGGCCACCTGCACACACTGGCAGCTCCTTTGGCTGTCATGATCCCAACTGCCTTGTGAAATGTTACTGCAGGATGTGTCTGGTGGGGCAGACATCTACAAAAGGGACAACGAGTGTCATCTAAGTCCAACTCCTGCCTGTGAAAAGAAGGCCAGAATGTTACTCCATGTGTTGCAGTGTGAGTTTTTTTAGTAAGAAATATCTTGAGAACTTGAAATAACTTTTTTCAAAATCAAAAATTCCAGCCTTTCCAGCAAAGAACAAAACAAACCTCTACAAAATATAGAATATAGCGCTCAAAGATCATAAAATGTACATGGATGAAGCTGTAAATATTGTTCCCTGGTTTCCTTCCATCTATGATTAAATCTCACCTGTCAAATTAATAAGTAGAATGTATAACTGTAGCAGCTAAAGCCATTTATTTGCAGAAAGTAAAATTCAAGCCTCTTGCATCAAAGGAAAACAAATAAATCTGAGCTTGAAATGTCCTTCATAGTCTGAGTTGATGCCATTTCTTAACGTAACTATCACTACAAGAGTTAAGAGACCATATATTTTGTGTTTAATTAAAATTACTCATATAATGATTTATTAAAGATGTCATAATATCAATTGCCTCTTATGTTTTCTTAATATCTTCAATCATATTGAACAAGAAAGGTAATGAGATAGACTTTCCTTACACTCAATGGCACTTGGATTTAGTGTGAGAAATGTCTGAATGGAGGCCTGAGTGAAAGGAATGATGCTGCTGTTTGCTGGCATGAGGAGTGGAGAATTGATTTGAGAAAATTCAGATGACACCTGATGCCACAATGGTGGTTGACGACTCCAAAAGAAACCAATAAGACCAACTGTATCAGCATATTCACCTTCATTTTCTTCCCATCTGATTAGCAAAAAAATTATTCACAGTTATTGTCAGAATTGTCTCTGGGAGCAAGATAATTCCTCACTATCAAATAGAACCATGAAGAAATATATACTACAAGTGATGGAAACGTTTAAGAAGCAGGTAAAGAAGGAAGCACACCTCCAGATCAATTTTCTTGCCTCTGGCATAGATGTGCCAAGTACAGAATATTATGTCGTGATTTGTATTCTTAACGGAAAAAAGAAAACTACGTGCTTGTTGTGAAGAACAGCTCATTTAATCATCAAAATTACTGTAAGTGTCACTTAATAATGCAACCAAACTGATAGAGGAAATGCTGGTTTGATTATAAGTGGCAAATCTGCATACAGTAACTCCTGTCATGATGTTATAGCCTTAGGAAGGGGATCCAGCTTGATTTTGAGCTAAAGAGAGCCAGTGTGATCTATGCACAGGAGGAAAATATGAATGATTGACTAAGATTTCTATGGCACTTACAGTCTAAGCTGATTTACATTCCTGCTATTTAATTTATCTGTATTACAGGAGCACTAAGGACTGAGAACAGAACTGGCACATGTGGTTCATGTATACATCAAGAACTGCTTACTGTTTTCTGAAATCTTACAAGATGCTTTGAAAAAATAAAGAAAAACATGCTTTTAAATTGTGTTTACAGACAGGGAAATGAGACATGCAAAGTCTGTGGCAGAAGAGGGAGCGCCTAAATTATCTACCTACTTGTACATTATTTCCTGCATCTGCTAATCTTGAATCAAGCCTGGAAGTAAAACATCTTTTTTTCTATTGATTAATATAATAAACTGGTATTTACTTTCATAGCAAGTAGATGAAGTTCTATTAATTTTTCTAGTTTTATCTGGTTTAGGCTGGGGATTAGATACAAAGAGACTGGGGCAACACTAGAGATCTGTTCTTCCTCAGTTTAGGAACTGATTAAAAGAATATAGCAGGACCAACAACATCCCCCAGGGCAAATGGTGAGTGAGCACCTTACTCCAGATAACCCCACTGTGCACTGCTTTGAAGGCTTTTGTAGGTGCCTTAGCTTGAGATTCCCCTTTTTCTTCTTCTTTTTTTTTATTTCCCCCTCTTTTCCTGAGGAGAGAGAGGAAGGGTCTTCCCTGTGCTTTTGGCAATTTGTGAATCTAGCTCTTTGTCCCCTTGCTATTGCTTCATGTGTTTGGTAATTTAACAAAAAAAAAAAAAAAAGGAAACCTTTGGGTTATATGAAGGTTTCACATTTTCTTTTCTGTTAGACAGCCAAACTGAAACTGTCACTTTTTAATAGAGTTGTAACAGAACCCACATACAAAGGAATTCTCCATTCATTGCTGAAAAAAGCAAACAAGTTCAAAAGAGTATAAGCATAATCTGAAAGTAGGGTAGATGGACAGGAAAAAAAAGTACTGTAAATTATTTAACAGATGAATGTTTTATATTGACTCATGTGTTCCCTTGTATTAATTGTGCATATTTCATGTTAATATTGTTAGACTTGGCTTATAAAGTATTCTGAGGCCTGTAATTCCTACCAATAGGTAGATTTTTTTTTCTTAAAGAATATGACCCGTCATGAAAATTTCTGTACCCAATTTCTATTCCCAATACCCATAAACTGCATATTTATTGAAATTACTAACTTTTAAAATTGTGATGAATTTAGTGTACTTTGAAACATTTTGAGACTTTACATTCTTACCCTCCTGCACAGTATCATCCATTTGCATAATAATTTCTAACGGAGTTCATGTGAGAACGGCAAGCAAGCATGGGAAAAAATTGTGTTATTGCTGAGCTCCACTATATCAGTCCAAAATGAAAAATCCTTGTGGTTAATCCGTGTCTCCCTTGTTTCCATTATTGAACCTTATTTTCAGAACAGTGGAAAAGAAGCTATTTCTAATAAACCTGAATTATTATCAAGGGAAATAAAAAATATGAGAGTGAAAATAAAGCTAAAATGCATGTAGGAATTCAAAAGCAAGTAGAGAAGCAAAATGTTATCAGTGCTGTCCTATTAATATCCAAGAATATGCAAAGACTCAGTACATTAGGCTCACTTTTCTTGCTGGTAGCAGACAGCCTAACCATCAAGTAATACGTACAGAGCTACACATATTTGTTGTCACTGTGTTTACAAACAATTTAACCCATGATAAATGTATTTACAGCCATATGATTTACCTCGAGTCAGTGCAAGCCTACAGGAAAGGAGAAAGGAGTTATTTTGGCATGAGAAGAGACTCATGACTGCAACAGCTGTCTGATGAATATGCACGCAGCAAAAAGTCTGAAAAGTTTCCAGAAACACAGGGACCAAATATACTCAGTACTGGAAACCTTCATGGCATGCTTTTTACCCAGCTTTACTTCACCAGTTTTGTTTTAATGTCTGCTCAATCAAGGGGAAGAAACTTAGTCAAAACGAAAGAATATGGCTCCTAAATTCGAAGACCCTTTATAAAAGAACTTTGAATGTTATTTTTGTATCCTGATCTGAACGGTCTATGGCAGTGGAGCACCCCTCTGGAAAAGCAAACGCACCCTCAGTACTGCCCCAATTCCCACAGTGCCTCTGGTGACAAGTGCCCAGTTCAAGGCCTTTGGAACTCAGCCCCACTGCTGCTTCAGCAATAGAAAGGTACACTGTGCACCTTGCCTTGAGGCTTCTTCAGTGCATTGCCACAAGTGTCCTCCTCCCTCGGGGAGACTAACATACCCTGCTGGCTCAGCAGAACCCGAGCAAAGTTTGCAGGAACCTTTCAATCACAACCACTTTTATTTAACAGTGTTATTTACAGTTGTCAATTGCTATGGCAAAACTACTGATCTTCTCTTGACTTCAGTTGTCCCCCTCTACCACTGGCCTAAATAATAATTATTTTGCAATGAACTAAAATTATCCTTCTTGGATATGAGTCATTATCATTATTATGGCCTTCTAGGAGGTTAGCATCTGTACATAAAAGAATGGTTGAATAATATATAAACATATATTTGTCTTAATAACGCTATATCAAGAATAAAATAAAAAAAATACAGCACAAAGACTAATAAATCAGGTCAGATGTGAAAATACATTTCAGTTCTATCAGTCCTATCAGATCACTGATAAAGAAATATTTCAATGCTCAAGAGTACAGTATTGTCCAATAAAGTGAGAGTGAGTATAGAAAAAAAGCTTTCCAAAAAGCTGAGAAAAACCCTTTGGTTAAGTTTAGGTAGTGAGTTGCATACCTTTAAAGGTTCATTTCCTAATGAAAAGGTTCATTTCCTTCTTTCTTCCTGTGATGCCTCTGATGCAACATAAATGCCCCCAAAAATTAATGGTGTTCTTTCTACAGATTCTTGCCAGGTCTTGAGACAATATAATATTCAGAAAAAAGTTTCAGGGAGTAATTTAGAGTTTATTGCAGAATTAAATTCCAGTAAGACTAGAAAAGTCACTGAGTGCATGTGCGAGTGTAGCTCTTACACTGAATTTCCCAGCACAATGCCTTCTGTGAGTAGGCCAATGAAAAGTCTACAAGAAAGATTATGGACACTGTGAAAGACACCTAAAAACTGCTTGAAAATCTGAAAAATCCTGCCCTTACTGTGCTAAAGCTTAGGAACACCAGAGGTTCAGCTGAAGTGAGGCTCTGACTGCACTCTGCCCTTCTGATCTGAGTATAGTGCAGTTGTATTTTATAATGTACTTTATTTTAGTCCTTAATGTATCTCTTAAATGAACCAGTGAATTCTATATACTTTATCTAGATAAAGCCCTTTGTCTATGTTTTATCTGAATCATGCTCTTATTCAATGGTTGCCTATGCTTTTAAACAAATATTTCTGGCATAAATGGAAGCGAATCCAGAGGAAATTTTTTTTTTTTTTCCTGGTACAGAGAAAGCTGATAAAAGTAGTTTCTTCAGGCAGCTAAATCTGTTAATGATGAGCCTTATTCACAGCATTCATTAAAATCGTGTTATCTTAAGAAATTATGAAATTTAATTATCCATTATCTATTTGAAAATACTTCTTGGAAGATATAAGAGTATGATACTGGACATAATTCAAAAACAAAGTATAAAATGACATAAATAAATCATTTATGCATTCATTCTCAATTCACAGATGAACACGACCCAGCATAGCCGCACACAGAACTTTGATTCCCATGACATTTTGACTATCATATTGTAAATCACATATTCTTGGAAAGGCAAAGACATCAAAAGGCAAAGGAAAATGGCTATTTATAATGCAGGGGAGCACGACTTTGTTCAAAGTGGTGAATATAATGAAACTATCTGATTTTTTCTATGAAATAGGTACAGTCATATAGAGATTTACGGTGAGGTTCTGACCAGCTGTTCAGGTCTTATCTAATTGGAAAGACACACTGCAGCCAAACTAAATGGTTGAGTGAAAGGTGTTTAATACTTGTACTAAAAATTGTTCTAGACAGGAATAGAGAGATATGATGTCTTAAATTAGTAAGTAGGAAAACTTTGTTAGGCAATAAATTAGTGAAGAACGTCTGACTTCAATACAGAGTTTACAATCTAAAGATGTAACTCGTGTTTTGGGCCTTAATGGATTCACTAAAGTGCTCAATCATTGGCAGGTAAATGCTTATTTTAGAATTTTTCTTTTCATTTTTCCCTTTCTTCATCCTCTATTCTCATTTATATCTTCAGTGTATTTCTCCAGACTCATAAAAGGATTCAAGGACCTGAAAGGAGCTTTCATTTTACATGCAGGCCCCTACATTTTGATGTGTACCTTGACACCAGTCATTCTGCATGACCTTGGTGGGGCCCAGAGGCTGTCAGCAAGAGACTCCTGGGGCTCCTGATTCTGCCTGTTTTGCCATGCTGATCAGTTCTCCACCTGCTCCTCCTCAGAGCCAGCAGAAGTAGTACATTTTTGTTCTGCTCCCAGTCTGCTCCTTGCTGCTCATGCTGCTAAACAGTTTGGAGCATGGGTGAGGAGTGTTTTCATAATGTCACATACGGGGGATTTCGCCTTTAACATTAAAAAACCTCAGCTTTAACAATTTATTTTGTAACAGTTAAGGCCTCTTGTACCTAGATAAATTGGAATCTGCATTGCATAATTCTAAAAGAATAAATCCTAACAGGTTGTCTAAAGTCAAGTACTTCAAAATACCTCGATATTTTGGACTGCAACTTTCTCAGGCAAAACAGAATGAGTAACCACTATCCCAGATCATTTCAGAATTGTTGCATCTCTGGACTCTTTACACTTTTAGACATGACCTACATTCTTTAATCTTATATATACAGTTGTGTTCTAATATAATGCCAGCGACAAGTCAAAAATCCCCTGACGATCTGTCCAGGTTCCATTTTACATAATGACACACAAAAAAACTTTTGTCTTCTCCCAGCCACTAAGTTGAATTACCTTTCTCTGCAAAAAATACACAAGTGAATCTACTCTGTTTTTCTTTTCACACAATAAAACGAGAAGTGCTGCTGGAATTCAGCTGGAAGTTTCTTGGTAATGTTATAAAAGTCTGGGTAGTAACCAAGCTCCTAAAGAAAGATTTAGGCATTGGAGAAATCACACATGAAGCGTGGTAGACAGCTTCAAGCCAGAAACTACAGACACTCCTCTGGAGACACATTGTGGCAGAGTGTCTCTGAAGGATATTACTGTGAATTTAATTTGCAAATGAGCTATGCAGAGCCGATCATGCACAATAATAAATGTGTTCTTTCAAATAAATACAAAAGACTTAAAAAGCCACAGAGACACTCATAATTGTTGTAGGTATCCTTGCAACTCCAACTTAATGAATTAAACAACTTAATGTTGAAATTGGTTCTATTTAGCAGTGTGGTTTTCAGTTTTCATATCTGTACAATACACAGAGAACAACCAAGCCTTGGTAAGGCCATTTATTTCATTAGCGCAGATGAGCTCGGATGAGAGAGTATCAACAGAACACTTCTGCTATTAAAAAGGTTGCTATTTACCTTTTTAGTTTTCCTCCTACAACTTTATGTAATATAATATCTAAAAATGTTAACTTAGGCCATCTGTTCTTATTCCTATTTCCAGCCCACTCTCTTTTTTTTTTCTCTTTCATTCCCCTAGTTTAACCAATTTTAGCAGTACTGGAGCTTATTCTGTGACATTTTGCTACGGGGAAAATCCATGTTTATTTCCATACAATTTAATAGACCCAACCAAACAATGAATATGCAAATTCTGAAGATAGCAAGACTTTTGAAAAAGAGTTGTGAAAAAAGAGAAAACTGGCTATTTATAAATACAGAACCGAAATGTTAGAGAGCAGTTGTAATGAATGTTACAACCCTGAACAAGGATTATAATTAGCCTCTAGATACTACAAAGGAATGTATGAGACACTGCCCAGATCAACAAACAGAATAAAGAAAATATGGTTTAATTACACTAAAAAAATAAAGAATGTATGAGGACAGCACTAGAACTTTGTGAAGTGTTACAGATTAATAGTTTATTCACTGCCTAAAGGAGAAAAGAAGTGACGAGAAAGATTTGCATATATGGATGGCATTGCAAGCACGAAAAGGGAGAATCTTCTCTTTCAACATTTGCTTTCCATGTTGGTGAGAAGGATAAGTGGCAAGAAACATGGCCTCAACTTGGCTGGCATTACCTTTGGAATCCTGATGCCAAGAATTCCCCAGCTGCTTAAGCAAATTTCTGTCCATACTTTGAAGCAGTGTAAAAGAATCAGGGTTGGAAACGTGATCTGACAGAATCCATCTGAAGATTCAGTTAAACCATCCATAAACAACATGGAAAGAAGTAACTAAACAAATGTTGTTATGCATAAATAACTCCAGGCAGTCACTTGTCTGTTTAAAAGAGCCTAACTTATTTGTTTTCTCAGGATTTCCTTTCACAGATGCTGCAGAGATTTTTTTCTCCTCCTTCTTTCTGCAGGATTGGGACTGCAATGTCCATTAGGGAGGATTATTTTGAGAAACAGTCTCCCCATCTGTTGTCTCTTTTAAACAGTGTTAAGTAGTATTTTGCCTCCCTGGAAAAAACTGTCCACGTGTTCCATTCCTGCTGTGCAGCAGCAGCATGGAATGAACACTTAGGAAATGCAGCTGAACGGAGCAGTTTGAAAGGACAATGTTTAACTGGAAAAATGGTGTTACATTCAGAAGATTATTACACTCATAAAACCAAAGTGTGCACTGTAACCTGTGGCTTAAATCCCTTCATGTCTCAACAATGCACAAGTGCTGGGGTGGCTGCACCTTTCCCTTCCTGGCTACTTCAAAGCCAAACTGGGCAGTAGGGTGTGGAAAGAAAGAAATGCCACATGTAAAAAAAAATATTTCTGGGCTAGTAGGAAAATCAGCTTAAAAAAAAAAGATAAAATTTTGAATTTTTAATTTCCCATATCTCCACTGAGATCTGTGAAATTTCAGTTTTGAATCTAAACTTGTGATCTTTACCACACCTCTCTGTTTTTCCTATAACCTCTAACATAGACCCTAATGAATAATACATAAATAAGTATATGTTTTGCTGGTGGTTATGCAAACTTGCTACCTCAGAGGCATAAAAAGCTGCTTCTGTTATTCCTCAGGATTGCTCTGAAATGATCCACAACTTAGTTAAGTAGTGTCTCTGAAAACCCCAACCAAGAAGAATCAAACCCCATTTGTAATGATTATACAGAATGGACAGAACATTCTCTTGGAGAGCCTGGCTGTAAGTTTTTCCCAGCAAAGGCTGCCCAGAGCTGGGGACTCTGGATCCATTCCTGATTTAGACATTCCTGCTCTACTCAACCTGCACAAAACCATTTTTGTGCCCAAATGTCTTCTTACACAAATGGCTGGAAGTTTTTCCTCACATTCACTTTGGAAGGAGATACTGGAAACAGACTTTGAATATTGCAGTCAGAGGAAATAATGATAGATCAAAATAGATCTTAAAATTATGTAAAATACCAAATCTGGCATGGAAACACAGAGCTTTTGCCTCTGTGTTACTGAACACTAATAACAAGTGTGGGTAGAGCCCTTCCCAAATCTTCATTCACGAAGCCCAGCCATGATGGCTGAACACCAACCAAACTGGAAAACCTCCAGTGTATGTCAAATCACATTTTCTATGCAAAAGGGATAACAACCATAGAAAAAGTCAACAACAGTGGGTCTGACAGGAGTGACATCATGCTCTGAATGTTTGCTACAACACAGACCCTGGAGACTGGTGTCTTAAAATATTCACTGATGAACAAATTAAGATCTTGTATTGTTAAATCTCACATTTTTACTTTTAGACCTCACTTTCCTGGTATGAGAGAAAAGCAGAAACAGTAAAAATATCTTTACTGAAAAAAATAGAGATTAAAATTGTGAAAAGTGACATTTTGAGGCTGAACTGTTTTCTGTCAGGTAGCAGCCTTTTGTTGCCTTACTGGAAAAGAAGGCTGCACCTCCTTGAGCAGAGACCTGGACTTAGACAACCCTGATACAGACAGCAGATAGGTTGAAGTGCCACTGGTCATAACCATATTTCTGAACAATAAATCTAAACTCGTCCCACAGTTCATATTATATGAAGTGTTTCCTCCTTCCTTCATATAAAGATTCCCCCCAGAACTGAGCCCAGCCTTGCCCATGAGCCCACTCTCTTCTCCTCACGACTGAGAGGTGGCCAACTCCAGCATCCTTTCCTCTTCAGCCCAGTGCTGAGGCAGAGTCTGCCTTCCTGGGAGGGTTTAAAAGCCACTGGTCTCCAATGTAGTGATTTAGCACAAGGTATGTATAGGGAGAAAGCTGTAGTTTGAACACAGGGGTTTGATCTAAGCTCTTTATACAAAATAAACTGCATAAAATATTGTGCACAAGAAATCCAGCTGAAGACTAATACATATGAATACATATTAATATACGGCTCCTCAAAATCACGTTTTTCTTAAACTCTTGCAGAGCAGAGACTTTTCTTAAGCATTAAAAAACTATTCAGAAAACAACCATTATTGTGTTCCTCAGAAAGTATCTTAGTATAGTGGTTTCTTCACATAAAAATGTAGTGCCATGGAACTGGACCCTCCAGGTAACAGTACAGCATAAGAAGGCTCAGTCAGGTCAGTGGCAGGAAGATTGGCTTTGCAGTTTCCTCAAAGAGTTTTATGGTAACAGAATCCTAGATATTTACTGCACAAAATAGCATTTGGTGTCTGTTTCTGGCACGAGCTTGTAAATCTAAGTACAGAGAGAAAGCCCTTAGCCAACAACTTGTTTTCTTTCCTGTTCTAGCACAAGATCAAAGCACATAAGCACACAGCCTATTTTGGGTTTGTATTTTGGTTGTAGTTAGGCTACCAGAATTTTTTCTTTTAAGTCAAATACTCAGAAAGTGATTGTTTGGAATGGAAACCTGATGATAATCTTTAAAAAAAAATATTCTCTTTGCATAAAATCCTGAAATACCACTGTATACACATTTTAGGAAAGAGTTCCCAATTTTTTTCTGCTAAGTTTTAAAATAATTCATTTTAAAAATAATTTCCCAAGCAGCACAAGATTTTGGCTTTTTAAAAATGCAGCAGGTTGAATCCTCTAAGAAGCTGGCTTTAGCTTGATGGCTTTCTTGAAAGAATGATTATTCTCACCTATTTAGTTTGGTTTTTTTTCTTTTAGTCTGACAATTTAAGTAAATCATCTTACTTCTAATAGATAAGACTGAAACAATGCTTAAGTCACACTTTTTTGGTTAAATAATAGAACAAACCTTAAGTCCTAATTTGCCATTCTAGGACATCAATATTCTACTCAATGATAGGCAATTTGTCTGACTCCATCCAATATTTACCAGGGAAAAGAAGCAGTGCGACTCAATTTTAAGAAGTGTTATGTTCTAATTAAATAACTACTAATAATTAGATTTAAGTTACATTTGGCAAAATAGAGAGAGATCTATATGTGATGCATTGTGCACTATACTTTTGAGTTCATTTACTTAGTATTGATATGGATGTATACATTTGGGCAGTCACAATAATGTCAGCTGTTTGAAGGCTCCAGATTTTACATTGATTAAGAAGGCAAGAATCATCTCTGAACTATGATTTTAGCCTAGCACTTATTCTAGTGTCCTTTTTGCTCAGGCCACCTCCATACCAACTCTTTCACACACTAGCTGTATTTTGAGCACACGGATTAAAAGCAAACTGAGTGTCTGGGTCTTCTAAATTAAAAGTCCACCCACAGGCCCTTGACTTGGCAGTAAGTGCTCAGACCTGGCAGTTCCTGCTCTAGTACAGAATTTTCCTTATCAGTGGGATAATGAGCTAATAGGAAAACACTCCCCCCATACACAGTCACAAATACATATGTACAGTAATAAATGTACAAAACCATGACCTAGGTTTTTCTTCTAGGAGTTTTTCAAAATTCATTCTGAGTTTTTTCCTTTTTTTAATATAGTTAGACAACCATAAAATGTATTAGAAGATAGGCCATGGGAAAAAAGAAGAGATTGTATCAAGTCCTAAAATTCCATCAAAGAAATGTTTTATATCGGATGCTGTTTTTCTCAGGAATTCAGGAATTAAGGTATTTATCTCTGGCTAGAGTATGCTAGGAGAATCATGAAGGAAAGCAAAATGTTATCAATGTTATAATACTACTACTATAAAAATATATTTATATATAGCTTTAAACAAGCTGTTTTTTAAAATATGTGGATTCACGCAGTTCAAAAGAGTTCTGGGTTATTTTGGTTTTTTTTATAACTACAATATATTATTTCAGGATAAAAATAATTTGAAACAGTTAATGTGTTTTTCTAAGCATCAGAACATTACTAGATATGTAATTACTAGTCTTCTAAATCATCACCTCAGAGAATTTAACTACCTATATGTTTCCTTCTTATGTCTTCAAGAAAGCATCCTTAACATGACCCATAATACAGCTACCTCTACCCAAATCTTACACCACTGGAGAGACAGTGAAATTAGCACTTGTGTCTAAAGGAACACGAGGAATTCAAAGATGAAACAGAAAGAACTTCCAGATAGGAACACGTGATAAAAGACAATGTGGCAATATATTGACATTGACATTGTCCTTCTTTTTCACTTTATCCATCTTTTATAACACTTATTTTTGCATTTGCTTGTTCACATATATCTTTTTTCTCCTTTTTTAATGTGTGATTTAATATTTGATAGACAGGAAAAAAATAATTTTAGAGTAAACGAGCCACGTTTTCTTTGAGCTTAAGCATACAGACAACTAGGAAATCATGGAAGCTGAGAACCCCCTTGTAGGCAGACAAGACATGCCAAAATACACTAAGATACTCTTACGAACATCTTTCTGGTCTGATAAAGAATGCATGTCTTTGGAACAATCACTTCTGTGTTTAAATACTCTACACAAGACTTTTTTTACATAAAAAACTTGAAGTTTGTTGTGAAAATACCACATTTGAGCTCAGGGGCAAATTATTATGTGGGACTGGTTTATCACACAAAAGGTGTCAGGAAAACATTTCACACTGGGCAGTGTCCTCATGTAAATTCAGTCCTTTGTGATAATTTATTATGATGGAATTCTGATCCGAGCTTGTGGGCACAGAAAGCAGAACACTGTGCTTCAAAGACAACGTGTGTTCAGATAGAAAACAGCCTGTCACATTTTTGTTTTCTATGGCAGTTCTATCTGCTACAGATAAACAAAGTTTTTCCTGGCACGGGTTATCAGCATAACCAGAGATTATAATATGGAAATGCATTAAGCATAAAACCTGGGGTTGCTTTCTCTTTCTTCAGGCGGAGGTTGCAAAGAAACACAAGGACAATTTTGCATTTCAAAATACTTACAGCCAAAATTAGTATTGCCTGATTATTGGTGGATGAGTTTTACGTACCAGGGTCAAGTATTTTGATATCTAACTGATGGTATCTAGGAGCACTGAAAAACCTGACTTGGCCTCTGTGTGGTCCCCTTCCTGCATCAGAGGCTGCAGACCCTAATTGCCACTACCTAAGTCGGTGCCCAAATGTCAGTTGCATCCAGCTGAAAAAAAATTAAAGTAGATGCATCTGAGATGAAAAATTAATCATAATATGATGATGCAAGTTTTAATATGCAGAATAATCTACACAATCTTCAGAGTACTCTTGGCTATCAAACCCCACTGATGCCAAATTAACAATGTGAATAGAAGGTACAGCTTATAAAATACCTACAGGAATAATGTTATCAGTGGTCTGTACCTTAGTGAAATCTCAGCAGCCAAGGATTAGTATTACAGTGTCTAATTCTTTTGACATACCCTCTATGTGGTGTGAATCCTGGAAAAAACGATGAAGATTTGATGTCAGCAGGCTTTTCTTCTGTTGTAGATCCTTTGCTTCTCTTAACAAGAATAATGAGCTGAACCTCTGGAGTGAAGGTGCATAACAATTTTGTAGGAAGTCCAGGAACTCTTTTCAGACAAGAAGATTCTGCTAACAGAACAAAATTTCAGTAAATAAAGTGCAGAGTAAAGCTGCTATGCTATAACAGACACAATTGCTGCAGCTAAGACAATAACTATTTACACAGTTCAAATTTTTAGCTGTCAACAATTTTGATTCCCTCATCAAAATATATACAGCATTTTTATCCTTCAAAGGAATGTTGTGATAACTGATGAGAGAGATCACAGCAGTAAAATCATAAAAATGTCATGTTTACAGGTAATGAACTGTACCACGAGCAAATGTTGCTATCTGAACATGCACACATACATACATATATACATATACAGATATACACCAAGAGAAAGAGAGATTTGGAATATTTGGTAGCTTTCTATCACTGAAGTGGCTGTATTTCACAAGTTGGGGAAATTACTTAATTAAGAATAGGACCACTGATTGGAAATATTAAGAACCAAGTTTGTAACATTAGTTTGCTTGGAAACAGTGATACAGTGACAGTGTAAGATATTGGCTCAATTTATTACAGAACTATCCAAGGGCCAAGATATATTTCATTCAACTAATAACATTGATCTATTGCTTATTGTTGGGAGTTAAATATCTTGTGTTTGGAAATAGAAAAAATTAGCTCGATGGCTGAAGGCTGGATCTATGTTTCCAGAGACTCTGAGACAGCAACTACTGTAACTATCTTTTTCTGATGGATAAATGTCATTTTGAATTTGGACATTGGGAACTACCAGATTGTCCTGGGTATTAAAAGGTTTGAGCAGGATCCAAGTGTCAGATTTGGTTCAGTCCAGAGGGAAATTTTGATGCATTTATTCTATTGGAAACATTTAACTTCCTCTTCATTTAGGGGTTTTTTGGGGGGGGTTTGTTTTGGTTTGGTTTGGTTTGTTTTTTTTCTAGAATAATTATTTCTTTATTTCTCCCTTGAGTTTTAGAAAGATGGGCTTTGAACTGAAACAGTGTCAGGTCACATCTCCCAGTTTCTGATGATTAAGTTAGTCCATTAATCTACCAGTTCATAATCAGCATTGGGGAGGCTTGTTGCTGTGGTTTAGGCAATAAAAATAGGGGAGGTAAAAAAATTTGTTATTGTTGGTCATGATCCAAGTACCTATTTTCAACTGAGGTGCTCTTACTTTGGGAAATCATGAGATTCCCTGAATTTTTTACTTCACTAGTAGTTGCTAAATTGCATTTTGGACAATAGAACTTGGGATTCTGGTTCCAAAATTTGGCACAGGTCAGCTTTTATGGTCATCTAGTGTTTCCCCTCTGGACAGGAAGTGTTTCCTGTGTCTGATTTTATTAGGGGGAGGGGAGATAAAAACCTTGCATATTTCCCCTAATCCTATCACACACTAATTCACCTCATTCATACTGACTCCACCAATACTGCTTTCCCCATTTCCTGAGTCACTTAGCAACAACCATCCCTCCCTTTTCCACTCCCCCATCCATCCTTTCATTTTTTTCCTCCTTTGCAATCACGATTTCCAGGCTGTTTAGAAAAATGAGGATGCTCAGCAGCATAGGGCAAGCTTTTCTTTCCAACCTCCTTTTTTATGCCTGCCAAATCCTTCTTGCCTCCAAAATGAAAATCCAGGCTGCCTGCATATGTGTAATCAAAGGTTAAAAAGCACCCTGACTGACACCACGCATGTGTTAATCTGTGCTGCAGCAGAGTGCATCATTTCCACTTTGACCTCAGAGTTAATCTGCATTCAGGCAGAAGCTCCGTTTCTTTATTCTTTCATTCTTTTTTTTTTTTTCCTCCATTTACTCTTTCTTGCTCTGTTGGCTTTTCTTGCATGTGTGTCAGTGGTTCCGTAAATGTGTGCTTGTGCATGTGCTTCTTTCCTTGACTGTTTTTGTTCTGTGAATGTCTGTGATTCTGGCTTTTTGTTTGGGTTTTATTTTTTTCCTTTTCTCCCAATTATATTATTTCCCTAGATTTGGAAGCTGCTGCCTGCTGCCTGAGCTGACGTTTTCTGATTATATCTGCAAAGGGCTTGTGCAGATCTAATTTCTGTCCCCCTGCATATTAATTCCCGCAGCTGGGCGCAATGTCTCATCCCACTGACGGGACCCGGTAGGGAGGGGGGAGAACCACTACCAAAAAAAAATTAAAGAAGGGGACGGATCCATCTGCAACCAAGAGAAAAGGGGGGAAAAAGCTGGGGGGGGGGATTGGAATAGAGATGATTCCTCCAAATCCAACAAGCCTGGGGAGCACTGCATTCTTGAATCCTGCATTTTCTCTCAAAATGATGGTGTGGGCACTTCTGTTCCTCTCTCTCATCCAGTGGTAAGATGTGCTTTCTGATTCTGTTCGGGGGGTGGGGGGAAGGAGGGCTGGGGGGTGAAGAATCTGTTTGCAAATTTGCCGATCTGCGGTGAGAATGCCGGAGGTTTGGGCAGTGGCATTGCATTCATCTATCTCCTAGCAGCTCTGATCTTGCAATGTTTTATTTCTCTTACAATTGTCGCTCTGACATGGCCAGGGAGGGGAGCGGCGGGCGTGTATGATGGTGGTACATGCCGGGGTGTTCATAGAATTTGGTGCCATATTAATGAAGCCTTTTATCTCTGAATTAATTGCTTGCTCCAATGCATGGAGTTCTAACGCAGCTGTGTTTTGGGGGCAGAATGTCCGCGCATTCGTGCTTGTTTTCCCCGAGCGGGCAGACCCATCATGGCTGTGCGAGGCTGCGGCCGCGGCAGCGCGCTGCGAGCGGCGGGCAGGGTGAGCACCAAGGACAGGGATGCGGGACCCGCACAGCCCTCCCGGGTGCCTCAGAGCCCTCATGGGCCCCGCACAGCCCTCCCGGGTGCCTCACAGCCCTCCTGGGTCCCTCACAGCCCTCCCGGGTGCCTCAGAGCCTTCCCAGGTCCCTCACAGCCCTACCGGGTCCCTCACAGCCATCCTGGGTGCCTCACAGCCCTCACGGGTGCCTCAGAGCCCTCCCGGCCCCGTACAGCCCTACCGAGCGTCTCAGAGCCCTACCGGGTGCCTCGGAGCCCTCACGGGTGCCTCAGAGCCCTCCTGGGTCCCTCACAGCCGCCCTGGGTGCCTCACAGCCCTACCGGGTGTCTCAGAGCCCTGCCGGCCCCGCACAGCCCTCCCGGGTCCCTCAGAGCCCTCCCGGGCGGCTCCCGACCGCTGTCGGTCTCCTCACGCTGCCAGAAGGCTGCGATAGCGTTCGCGGACCAGATGAGATGGATGTTTACAACAGCGTTTCCCCCCACACCAACACGTCCTGTTGGAAGACCTGTGCGTGCTGCATATGTGTGTCAGATACCGAAATGTAAAGAGGTAAAAATCTCAAGAGCAGAGGAAGAAGGAGTTCACGGGTGAGCAGAAAGTGGAGGGCGGGAGTATTGCTGCAGTGCCAAGCACTGCGCTGAATCACACATTCCGGTAAAAATGTGTGGACTGTGCATTTAACAGGTTAGATGAGAAAATAGCACAGCATTGCAAAGTACCTGGCCTTTCCAGCAGCAACAGACTGTTCCTCACAGCTGCATAAGCCATGTTGTCATTGATACGTTTGAGAAGTTAGTGCCCGCTCTCTTTGCTACTCTTAATGCTGTGTCAACACAGGCTTCTCATTCAAATTTACCTTCTTGATTCTTCCCTCCCTTTACCTGGACACTACCATACTGAAAAGTGTGTTCTTTCTGTTTGCTTTTCTGTTCTGTTTAAGAAAAATCAGACTTGGTAGCTGCAGTATCTTACTTCTAAGCCAAATAAAAGGCCAAATGATCGCCCAGGGAAATTAAAAGTTGCTGTGTTTTAGATCATTTGTTTTCCACACACAAAAAAAGGGCTTTGTAAAGAATTCCTGTGAAAAGAAAGTTAAAATGGTTGAAAATGAAAGTGAAATAAAACTTGGTGAGCCTACCATGAGGGATACCTGGTTGTTGGGAGTAAGACAAGTGTGAGGTATCTCTGATCCTTACAGAGCCATTTATGATTACTATGTGAATACAGCAATGGAAACTGAGTTTCTACAGGATTTTATGACACAGGTTCTCAGATTATTTTGACATAAAACTTCCACTAAAATAATCTCAAATACTTATTTTAACACACTTCCTTCTTTTCACTCATCTTTCAGAATAGCATCACCCGAGAGGAATTTTGCCAAAATTATTTCATAAGCTCTAAAAAAACCCCTTCATAATGCAACTTAAAGTTTTATCTCAGCAAAAGGTTAGGCTGTTTTCTTTTCACAGCCATCTGATAGCTAAGATGGTTTCCTCTGACAGTTTCCTGACCTCATAATTTTAAAGAATATATAATAGAAAAATACTAATAAACAGCTATAAGTAAAGAGAAAATAGTGCTTTACAGAAACATTTTAAATGAGCCAACATGCAAATATTATTTTAATTCTAACAATCAGGAAATCTAACAATTTCCTACTTCTATTGTGGAAGAAGCCTTATTATAAGTAGTTTTGAAAACTCATGGACCAAGGCTGAGTTATAAAAAGTTGAACTTAGATACCATTTATTTATAGCCAGGATGAAAGATTTTCCTTGTTAAAATCTAATCAAACACTTCAGAAGGAGAGCAATGTCATTTATTATGTGTCACTTGTCTGAAATTCTGGAAGGCCAATGCAGCTGAACGCCAACAAAAGTGCTCCATATTATGCATCTGAAACACACAGAGGTTTAAATATTTGCAGAATCTGATCAAAGTAATTGAACACATAAATATTGATTACTAGTACTGTGCAGAAGTTTGAACCCTATTAATACAGAAAATACTATATTAAGAAATTTATTTTTGCAAAGTTGTTGACATTTGCAAGAGTAAAGAAAGAAAAGTCAAGACATCACTAGGCATTAATGGAAGTAACTAAAATTCTGGCTTTGACCTCAGCAAACCATTATTTGAACAAATGCCATATTACAGCACTGCAATATTTTACCTTCACAAGAACTTGTGTCAGATTTATTGCATGCACAGAGTACATCCTTACAACTGGGCACATTAAAGTTTTAGGAAGTGCTTTCTTACAATTTGTTTCTTGACATACATAACTGTACTGCAAACTTCTTGCAGTTCCTCATCATCTTAGCACTCAGACTACTGTAACAGCACTGGGCAGTCCATCACATTGACTGAAGCTGTGTTTCAGTGAAAATTAGTCAAACTAAGCTCCAAATTTCTGAAAATTGTACATAAAAAATCTTAGGATTAAAAGACAGTTTAAAATTATAAATATAATAACCTAATATTTGCACATCCTAATATATGGTTTAATTGGAATTAATTGTTTGATTACCCTTATTGAACAACAGTAGGTATTTAACATTACATATAATAGAATTCACCAGCAAAGTTTAAAATTATTTAAAGCTATACTCTGCACACGATTTGCATACAGTGTTTATTAGGTTTTTTTGCAGAGTCTTTAGCTTTAACAAATTGTCAGCAAAATCCACATGAATACAGTGCAAAGTAATGTCCAGATGGAAAACGTGGAACACCAGCAACTTTTACTTTTTCACTTGCGAGTGCTCAGGTAGCATCATGGCAACGTTTATGTGCTGCAGTTACGTACCTAAAACCAAAAACTGTCGGGACTGATCAAAAAAATCCATAATCATTTTAGCACCAAAAGAGTTTGGTGCCTTTGTGAAACGTATTTTTATTAGTAAATTACTGAACATGGGTGTAAATAAAATTGTTTTGCTCTTGTAAAGTGATATGGTATAAATGGGAATTAAAAGGGGCATGGGTATCCCCCAGACGGGCAGTCATTTAGAATTACTATAAAACTTGCTGACATCAGTTTGGTGGTATTCCTGTAGCTGTAGTTATTCATATACTTCCAATACTTCCACACAGCATACAGCACTAAATACTAAGTCAAGAATAAGGAGCTGCTCAGCAAGAAATGATCTCTCAATTCACAAGGAATGGTTCCCTTTAAAGAAGCATCATGACAGAAGATGTGAATCTAGGTGCTGTTAAAATATGACTTTATCCTTGCCTATGATACTATGAAATTGAATATTTAATACACTACAGTGTTTGTGTCAGCAAAGCTGAGGCTGTACAGACACCAGACCTGCTCACTACTTAAACATGTCCAGGGTGGCAAGGAGCGTGAGACTGCCTTTGAGTTTTTCATAAGCATGCTGCATTCCTGACTGCTGTCAGCTGTAATGCTGGGACACAAACTTGGAACAACTACCATTGTCATAAAAGGAGTACCAAACCCACAGATCTGAAGTAGATTTGAAAATTAAGTAATACCTTGTAGACATATATTCAAATCAGCTCCAAAGCAGAGGCAGTTTAAAGGTCAGTGGCTCTGACTGGCACTGTCCTGCAGTGAGATGCTGTGGCTCATTTGAAGCTGGCTCAGAACCTGCAGCCTTTCCCTTCTAACAACTGGTGTCAGCTACTCCAGCTGCACAAGTTCTATATATTTCTAAATACAAAGATTCTATTGGGGTGATCGTTTGATTATTTAATTTTTAGCATTCAGCAGGATAACCAGAGTGTGCTGTGGTTATCTGCCTCACTGGGACAGTCTCAGCTGCAGCTCTGCAGACTATTGTGCCTGCAGCCCCACTCACAGCCTTATACAGAAAATAAATGGCTCAGGTGAGAATGGAAGTGAGAACAGCCAGCTAGCCTGGGGCTTGATTAATACCAATTCAGGCTTCGAAAATCACAGAAGCACAGAATATTCAGGGTTGGAAGGGACCTCTGGAGACCATCCAGTCCAACCCCTGCCAAGGCAGGGTCACCTGGAACCGGTGACTCAGGAACGTGTCCAGGTGGGTTTGAAATGTCTCCAGAGAGGGAGACTCCACGCCCTCCCTGGGCAGCTGTTCCAGTGCTCTGCCAGCCTCAGTGTAAAGTTCTTCCTCATGTTAGGGTGGAAGTTCTTGTGTTTTAGTTTATGGCCATTGCTCCTTGTCCTGTCGCTGGACATCACTGAAAAGAGTCTGGATACATATGCAAAAATAGACACACAAAAAACCCTAAAACCAAAACCTGACATAGGATGTCAGAACTGAAGGGGGTTTTTAATTTTCATCCTTCATAGCCTGTCTAGAGTTGAACATTTTTAACAGGCTATTATTGCAATACAAATCCATTTTAACACAAATGATAAAGTTTAATTGTCCATTTTTCCAGTTTTGCTTACTAAGAAATCCACACCCTATCCTATACCTAGTACTGAAAATGTCAGCAGTTCTGGGAATCTTCTCACATGTCGAGCCTCGTTTTATCCTCTCAGTAATCCCTGATCCACTGAAGTCAGTCTGTTGCTGAGGGCAAAGCCAAGACATAGCCAGTATAGATTCTTACAAGTGGCTATATGCTCATAAGTAAGAACTGGGAAATCACCCGAAGTTAAATTAGAACTCAGGAAGGATCTTCAAAAAGTGTTTCTTACACTGCATAATGCTTTTATTTTTTTGCAGAAAACTCTCAACCTACATCCCAGCCAACTGATTTACAATAGCTCTAAACACTTTTTCCTTCATTCCTGCTTTTTTATTCTACATAGAAGATCAACATAAGCTTTACACTCCAGTCCACAGACTAATGTAAACTGATCTTAAATGGCACATAGGTTTTGTCCTGGCCCTCTGAACATAAAGGAATTTCTCCATTCACAAACAGGGCTTGTTTTGTCTGAATTGAAGTTCTGAACAAGAACTAGGGAGGCTTTCTGGCAGTGAAAGAGAAAGAGACATGTTTATTTTCTTTTAGAAAAGATATGACAACTGATGATAGAAATGGACATTCAGGTAACTTCACTGGAAGTATACATGTGCTTTCTGGGCTGAAAGGAGGAGGTTGTTTACTTAGAACAAGATACATTCATTATATGAGGTATAAAAAGACTGCAGAAAGTACCTGGAAAGAACCATAAATTACAGAAAAAAAGAGTCCATTGCCATAGTCAGGTAACTATAATTATTATTATTACGTAAGGAAGAGTCTATCTCAAAAAATGAGACTAAAACCAAACTCATGAAATTAGGGACTACAACTGCCCCTAGTGAAAATATCCAACACACAAAAACGAGGGTGAAGAGCTATTTTAGCTGATGGAGAGATGAGAAAGGAACAGTATAAAGTGTATATTCTAGATGCACCTATTGTTTTTAAACTTTGGACTCAATATGAAGAGTGACTTTTGATGACTTGAAATTTCACATTCATTGCATCCTTCCTTTTCATACTGATTATGGCCCAAATTGTCCCAATAATACCAAGAAGTATCCCATGAGAGTCTGAATTCAGCTGGTGTATATGCCTGTGGAGAGGCAGTGTCTGTGCAGGCATTTTATTCAGGTGAGCTCCTGGCTCAGAAGAGCTCTGGTGCAGTAAGTGGGAGCTTTGCTGTTTTTTGGGTCTGGTTTTCTATTTGTAATGTCCAGAAGTAACCTGCTAGTTTGATTCTTCAAATTAAGAAGAAATTCAGCTTCACACTAAGCCAGAAGGTGGAGAAAACAGCAAAACAGAACATAATATTACTTGCTTTTAAACTTGTCATACGAAGTGGTTAGAACTTAATTTATATCAGAATGTGTAACCATCTCCTTCAATGTGAGAAATTTGGAAAAAGCTATATATTTTTTTCATCCATATGAAAAAAGAGTGGGAAGAGGGAGATAGTGGGTACATATTTTCGCGAGTTCCAACACCTGCCAGCTGGCTGACAAAACTGAGGTAAAAGAGGGCCGAAGGTGGCAGGTAGACAAAAGTATTGAGAGAACAGTGAGGATTATATCTAGTGTGATTCTGGGGTATTTTATAGTTCTGACAGGAAATTAATATACGAGTCTCGTCAGACTGAATGTTGGGTATTCAGTCTGACACACGGTGATATCCTCTTGTTTATATAACAGTAATATTTTTAACACAACTGCTGTCAAAAAAGGAGGCTTTAATGCTGCTGAAAACCACCAGTGACTGCATAAGAAGAGAAATGTAGCAAACACCTTCCCATGTAAATGACTACCTCAGCTGCATAATGTTTCTTCATGTGATGTCCTAAGCAACATAGAAAAAGTTGACTACAGCAGCATTACTTGTTCTCTCTTATGTAAATGGCATAGAGCACCCAATGAAATGATCCCTGGCTGCCTGAAAACTTAGGAAAATGGTTGGGTTTTTTTAGTAAGTGAGGTAATGCAGTATTTATATAGATTCAAAGAGAAGAAAAATATTTCAAAATCTACTGAACTCAATGCTAACATTCCATTACAGGAAATCTCTATCTTCATGTTTCTGGAAGAGGAGAGATTTTGGCAGGGATATTTCTGCCCTTTTCTTTTGCTCTTAGTTTCTGCTATTGACATCTGCCAGATGCAAAATACGTGGCTCAATATATTGGTGACTTGACCCAGGGTAATGATTACATTGTGGTTACTGAGAAGTAAGAGCAGGTAATAGAAACTCAGTAATTTATACAATCTCAGTGCAACGGATTATCACCATTAATGAAGAAAAACACTCCTGTGTCAGATTTTTACACCTAGAGGATCACTTCTATTGTTTCAGATTTAGTGGAATGACATTTTCACACATATTCACTGAAGTACAACAGCTGTGAAATCTGGCCATTGTATATGAGACTAAATATTACTCTTACAAGATAGAACTTTCATCTGTTTGCAGATAAACAGGAAAATATTTAAGAAATAGCATTTTTACAATACCTAAACCAACATATACAGATTATTACCAAAAATAAAAGATCAATATATGGGAAAAATGTATTTAAAAGAAATGAAGGATAATAATGAGTATTTGGAAGAAATGGAATAAGAAGTTATTTACTTTTTATGCTTGCATTAACTCTTTCCAAATGAAGCAGGTAATCATGTATGAAATTGTATTTTTTACTGAATGTCATCTTAGACTTTGGTGAGAACCCTTGAGACGAAAGGCTAGATTTTTTCTGAACTATTTATCATCTTAAGCTTTTTGAATGCTTTGTGTTGTACTGAAAAATACTTCTGGTTCTATACATTGATGAGAAATGCATCTTAAAGAGGATCTCATACACACCTAAAATAACCTTCTGCCAGAATTCCCCAGAAAAAAAGTGGGTGATCTGAGAAAACAAGTGTTTTCCTTCAATAGTGATTCAGTGTTATATTGTGTAACACAAATAGCATGTTCTGGTCATATGAAGCTTTTGTTAATCCATAGCAAGATATCTTCAAATCCAAACAGAAATCTGCCTGCTGCAACAGATTGAGGATTATCTACTGGATTCCACTTTCATTTAATTCCCTGAGATTATTTTTCATGAGCGAAAAAGAGGTAGAAGGAGAAAGAATGAGAAAGAGAACAATTAAGAACAATTAATCAGATAATGCTAGAAAGCCTTACTAAACTAATCAATGTATTATTCAATAGATTATCAAGTAATAATGCACTTTGGGAACCTACTGAACCATGCCTATGTTTGCTAAAGCCAGAGAACCGTGTATGAATTGTACTCACAATGATCAAAGAGATCACTTATCTCTTGGCCATTTTGTGTACATCCTATGAGAGGGTGTACTCTGCTTTTCCTCTCCAAAAACTGATGAAGACACAGAAGACTTCACAGTGCAGATTAACACTAAAAAGGCTTCAATTAGATGCATAGCAGATACTGATGCAGGCAAGGGAAAACAGTTCATTGAGGAGTCTGCAATCATTTTTCCTCTTCTGCTATCCTCAATAATGCCTCTGATTCTACTGTTATAGGCCTAAGAGACATTCTTCCAAAATTTAAGCATTCAAACTGAGTCTTTGTGCAGAAAAATAAACACCTGACCCCCCAAAAATCAATAACATAATTCTATATTCAGACCAGTAGTTCGTGTTTATTTGTGCTGATGGCCAATATTTTCAAACCATCTGCGAAAGCATTGCCCAAAGAGATCCAACAGGAAAGGCAAACAGGCACAAAAATGTCAGGGAGTGGAGAATGCCACCAAATACTTTATATATGATTAAAATTGCAGTCAACTTGACCATCTCAGATGAATTACTGAGAGCCCTTAGAGTTACCTAGTTCAGTAAGGGCTGTAGCTATGAGCCCAAAAAGGCTCTACAGTTGCTGTGAATAGGAGGCAGAATTGAAGGAGGTCTGGAAGCGAATTGGGAAGGCTGGAATTACACATCATCTTTAACAGAGAGACAAGAAGCTTGCTATGCTTCAAATAGAAAACCAGCACAGGGATTAGGTTATGTTCAAATTAATAAAGATGACAAACGCAGGGCAACTGTTTGCATGAAGTGCAGAGAGCCTGGGTGTATTTTTGGAAGTCAGAGGCCAGAGAGATGCCACACCCCAACAAGAACACAAGTGAGAAAGCTCGTAGTGGCTTGAGAAAGAAGATGAGGTGTGTCACCCATGTAATGATATTTACACTACCAAGAACTGTCTTGGTGTCCGAACTAATACTGAAAAGTCACCTTTTGGCTTCTGTTATATAAGGTAAGTGATACAATCTGCTCCTGCAGCCCGTGAGGGCTGTCACCCCAAATATGTTTGAGCGTTACAATTTTGTTTTGTAATGTAGTAAAGAAATGATTTTCTGGGAAGGTAAGAATTTGGAAGAAGGAAAGGTTACCAGTGGTAAAATGCTTGGAGGTCCTTAGAATACAAATCCAAATATTGCTACTCTTTTATTGAACCCAAATAATTAACTACAAACCACAGACCATATTGTACTGACTAAACATATCAGGTATTTGTAAGCTCTTTGGGGCAACAAAAATAAACAATACATTAGCAATGGCCTTTTCCATTTTATTTTCTCCAGGAAATGCTAAAACATCTCACTAAGCTGTCTTAAAGACTTAAAGCACGCACTTAATATTACTTAAAACCTAAATAAAGGTCTAATGTAATGTAGCACATGAGATTAAAGTCATGACAAATCTTTAGGGCCAAATCCTTAACTTCTATGTCTACCATAACTAACAAGGCTTATTCCTGTCTGCCACTGGTTTTTGTGATACAGATCCACGACTGCCTCCTTGATGTCATAATGTAGATCTCAGGTGCCTCTGTTTCGCCCAGATAAACTCAATATGCCATAATATGCCACCACTGTCTCCAGAGAGTTCATTTCTCAGAAATTAAATTAAGCAATTCCAAATTACTTGCTATTAATATCCAACCATTTTTAACCACTTTTATACCCACTGAATACATTTTAACTTCTTAATAGCGAATCACTTTTACTGTGGTATACATCTTAATAAGGATTATTTCTATAATGAGTTCCAGAATTTACTATTCAGTCATTTAGGGGTTATGTGTATGAAAACAACTCATATATAGATTTGGTTTTAAACAGGAATAACTTTACAGATTTCAAAAATTGGATTTTATTTTAAGCTTTGAAATAAAATTATCCCTTGGCCAGAAACCAAGAATTTCAGCTTACGTGGTAACTTTGAAGAAGTTCTGAGTATGAGAAGACTTATGGAGAGTACTAGGAGAGAAAATTGTTTGCAGTTTAAATTATATAGTTTGTTAAGAAAGAGAAAAAGAAAAGAAGAAAGATAGAAGATACTATATCCGTAAAAAGAATTCTTCTGTTTCCATCCCCAAACCACTGTCTCTCTTAATATCTCTGTGGTAGATAAGCACAGAGGGGATTGAATTCAATGCAATATATATTCAGACCAAAAACTGAGAAACATTTGTTATCTGCAGTCATTACCTGCATATGCCATGATCTGAGCTCCTCAATTAAAAACAGTAATGAAAGGATATAATGAAAAAATCCAGAAATTTAATAGTAAAATTATGTCCAGTCATAAATAGTACTTATTTTAAATAGGACCTCCCATTGGAGTTTGTGAGCAAGACTTCCAAACAGCAAGTAAAGAATGTATTTTGTCAACAAAGGTGTCATGTCTGCAGTGACACCTGGGAAAACAGGCTGAGGCAGCTAAGCCAGGGTTCAGTTCAGCAAGGCTTTAACATTCAAGCCCTTAGCCAGGAAAACACTTTCATTTGTGTTTAAATGTTTACCAACATAGTTTTCTGCACCAGGATGAGAATACGGAGCAGCTGGCAGTATGGAAAGCATAATCCTGGAAAATCTGACAGATATAAGCTAAAAATGCAACATTTGCCAGAAAGTCTATTCCAATTATGTCCTGTCTTCTAAATTATTTCTTTGGTAATCTGTCTTGGAAAACTGTAGAGCTTAGAATAGCACCTGTTTCTTTATTTAACAAATTATCTCGAGGTGTGTTTGCCAAATTCCCCGGGATCTCAGGAGGACAGATTGCATGTAGAAGTTTTGCTTTAGTGGCTTCCAGGGGAATTTCTTATTGTCAATACTCTGCCTGTTATTCTGCGTGTCTGCAGCTCATAGAAAGCTGCTGGATCTGTAGAAAAGGAAACTGAAGATGGATTTATTCATGTGGGAGATATGCTATGATTAGTAAAACTTCTTTACTCTTCCTTAGCTTCTACTCATGTCCCATTAATTTTAGGGGTTTGCACTCTTTCCAAGTTTTCAAATGTCCATCCTCACCTGATGGTCCCATCAGCATCTGCTCAAGTCATGGAAAGACTCTTCTTGTTTTTAAAGAGTTCCTGATTGTGCAGTTTGGATAAGATCTATAAAGGACCAACAAAATCTCTGAAGCATCATGGTGCCTTCTGTGTACCCATGGAAAATGAGGTCTGAAACCATCTGCACTTTGCCAACGAGCTTATTCTTAGTTGCCACGAGCCTTTGCGTGGCTACCCTAAATTCCTGCCTGGATCTTGCTTCAGAGCTCACTCAGAGTACGAGATCCATAAATGACACCACATGTAGCTGCTGCTTACATCTCTTCCATGGAGACCCCCCAGGTGGGAATGGACTAATTCAAGTAATGCCAGATGGGAACCTCTCCATATCCCTGCTTCATCTTGTATCCATTCACCCTTAAAGCTTGTTGCTGTCCTGCCATGGGGGGTCCTCCACAGAGCTTTTGAGGAGGAGCCAAGGAAACCTGCTGGGGAACTGGACATTGTGGCCTGAATATATGGACATTTTGGGTTTCATCTGAAACAGTCTCTGGAGCACATTTAGTGGGTCATTTGGCTTAGCACAGTACAGAGCTGCAGTGAAGAGGGAGAGAAACAAAAATCTTCTTATATAATCTTTCAAACTGAAGGAAACAATTTCACCTGTATCTGTTTCTGGACTTTGTACCATTCTCTGTAGCATCTTCTGCACTCTGTATTATTCCATTGCTAAATATATTTTGAAACTCTAGTTTTATGAGTCGGCATCTTGTAGACCTTAATGTGGTTTCTTCTCTCCAGGAATTTCAGAAATAAATCAGTAACAGTGCTGTATAAACTAGGTTCCCAAAGCAATGTTTCCAAATAATGCTTTTGAAATATGTCTGTGGTTACATCTACTGCTATTTCTCACCCTTGTAGCCAGTTGCACACATTAATCAAACCCACTCTCAGCTTCTGTTTGTACTTATTTATTATTCTGATCTTGCCCTTTTTTCCAGTTACGAGGAGCTTTCTCTAGCCCAGAATGACACCTACTTATAAAACAAGTTTCTAGTAGCTTCCTCTGTAGAAGTGTCTTTACTTTTACAAAGGCAAACTTCTCTGACCATAATCAGAACCATGACAATTTATAAAATAAAATTCTCTTATGATGACGAGAGTCAAAAAAGGTATGCCAAAATATTTCTGGGAGAAAAAGAAAAGCCTGGGAGATATACGTTTGAATGTGTCTGGAATAGAAATTGCTGCTATTTTCCCAGTGTTTTGACTAGTCTTAATAGTCACATTCAAATGTGAGAGATGGGAAGATAGGCTTTGCAGTGATCTATGCCTAGCCCACTCAAATGCCAAAAACTTCAGAGCTAGGTAGGATTTGCATGCTTGTACTTTACATTTTACTTACTGGAGACTGATAGAAAGGCAAAAAAGATAAATAAGACACTGAGTGAACCCATGCATGGTTTCTTCTCATTAAAATAAAGTTCAGAGTCACCATATATATTAGATAGTGCCTTTAAAACAATTGACCATTTTTCAGAAAAAGATTTTTATTTTCTTGCATAAAAAGTTCTACATAGTTAATAGTGAGATTTTCTTTCTATGGAATAGATATCTTAAGTATTTCTTTTTTTACAAAATTTTCTGTACCTCAGCATTTCTTCTTGAAATTGAGCTAGAAAACATTTATCATAGTGGGACATAAACAGGAAAGGAAGATGTAGCAGTTTGCACCCCTATTTCTCGTGGAGGGCAGGAGTGTGAGTGGCAGTGGGCAGCCCTGCCATGCAGTGTGGGCACTGCTCACGACAGGCCCTCCTTGCACTGAGCCTGCAGGGCCCCAGGACAGAGGCTTGGCCGGGCATGAACATCTCTTGACCTGCCCACAGCTTCTTTTGACTTGGTCTAGCTGCCACAGCAATTTAGCTCCTTGACCAGACATCTCCAGCTAATTTGTTTGACTTTTTGCATGGTGCAACCAGAGTTTTATACGAACAATAGTAACGATCAATGGACTCCACTGAGCCTCCTTTTCTCGAGGTTGACCAGCCGTGGGGTGACAATACCACTGGATAACCCTGCCTGGGTGCATTTTACAGGAGAGGTGCCAGCAGTCCTTACCCTAAAACTAGGATATTTATGTCCCACAGAATTAAGGAGACCCTGACATGAAGCCATTCTGATTGCAATAACCATCAAGGAAAGTCCATCAGAATTCTACAACAAACCCACCATTTAATGAAATTCATAGGGGAATTACAGGCACACTTGTTGACAATTTTCCTACTCAGCTGACATAGAGACATTAGTTTGCCACTTACATTCTTAATTTATCACACATCTACCCTGTTATCAGAACTAAATTCCACATCCACCCCTGCACAGTCTGTTTTATGAGTATGAGTGCAAACAGCGTCTTGCATGATATAAGCTGGTTTATGTGGGAACACATGGGTTACTATTGGTTACCATGCATTAAAAATGAAATTAAATCAGAAGCATTGTTTTAAAAAGAAACAACAAAAAACCAGTTTAGTTTTTACCATTTGCTTACAGTCATTTTGTGAATGAGTTAGCTACATGATGATGTGTATTAAGCAGCTATTTTCTGTTCATTCAGCTCTTTCGTCAAGACACATTTCTACCTAATAAATATTCCAGTAAAGTCACTTCCATGATTTAAGAGAAGTAAGAATTATTAATATATTCCGAATAAACCCATATGGGTTTCACATTTAGTTTTGACTGGCTTTCTAAACGTTCAGGGCTTATCTGACCCACTTGCTTTACCAAAGATACAGGCTTTAACCTTGCTGATAAGTGCAATGCAATGTCATTTCCTAAGGCATGGTTAGTGGTTGTTTCTTCCTAATTAGATGGTTTACCATCATACCTAGTCTTTATCAAACACAAATAATAAGGGACATTTATGTGCTTATTTATGTTATAAAAGTAGTTTACACTTACATAGAGAGATGGTATCACTTGACTTACCATAGCAAGGAGAAGGACTCTAGTCCTTTAACTGGGGTAAGCATTCAATGTTCCTGACTCCCAGCCCAACACTGGGAACACCTCATTATAGTGCTTTGCTGTGTACCAAGACAAAGAAGAAAAGAAGAAATACATTCCATGACAGATTTAATTCTAACGAGGATTTATATTCAGTTTAACTTGAATTTATAGCTCACATCAGTACACACACACACAAAAAAGGATTTTAAATCTAAAAAAAATGCTCAGGAGAGTTACTCAATAAGCAAAACTGCTGACATTTCTAGCACCTCACATGTTTGTTTTTAAACATTAGGAGATAGTGATGAGAAGATGACTACATCATGAATGACTGATTCCAGGAGTGACTTCCTTCTGTGTGAAATTACTGTGCAAACAAAATACAGAAAAACATTGTGCAAGAATTCTGAAAAGCCACAAATATGAGTGCCTCATGCACTAGTACAGAACAAGAAATAATTTTTTTATTTCTCGAATCTAATTGAGCAATAGGATAGGGTTTTTTGAGCTAATGTTGTTTAAATAGATGGCTGAAGGGCATCAATGTTTTCCTAATTTGACTCACTGAGAACAGAATTGAGCTTTTTACTCCTCTTTTTAATATATAGTGAGATTTTAAGGAAATCTTTTCTAAAAGCAATGTACGTCATTGGGGAAGAGAAATCACATAAAATACTAACAGATGACAGTTATATACAATAAAACACAGCCAGGAAAAATGAAGTGGGCTCACACTAAAACAGACCTAGTCCAATCACATTCCAGTAATGGCCATTAACTCCTTCTCTTGAGATTTCCCAGCTATAGTGGAAATCTGCAGGAGCTGAGTAATAGCAACAGGCAAAAATCATGCTCCAAGTGCCTTAGATTTCACATGCAGAGATGCATAAAACAGTTTCAAAAGAAGATAAATTTAAAGAAAAAAGGAGGAAAGAAGAGGATGAGAAGGGAGAGAACTGGAGAGAAGAGGAAGGTAAACCAAAAAACCTTCTCAGGTTCATGTAATTCCAAGGTTAGACCTTTTACAGTTAGATAGAGCCAGTAAATTTCAAATAAAACACAAGATCAACTCAAGCTAACCCTGTGATGCAGAAGAATATCTGAACCTATTTCCACCTTTTCTGTTTGTTTCTAATGCTTTCACTTGCCACTAACATGAGTAGCCAGAACTATGGTGAAAACAGGTATGGGAGTAGATTATATAACCTCCAGTAAACGAAATGTAAGGAAATATATTCATACAAAATTCAAGCTCAAAAAAAATGGAAATAATCATCTTAAGTTAAGGAGGCTTATCTGAATCATCTGATCGCATCTTACACTCCTCCAGAAGTCTAGATGCTGCAGCTCAAGCTCAGGATGTTCAAAATTAATGATATATGTTTGTTTCTATAATTATCTTTCTTATTCCTTACTGGTTAAACAAGTTTGTTTCAACCCTCTACACTATTTTTTCCTCCCTAGGGGTAGCACACGATTCCAGTGCACACCCAAAGGTTCATATTGTGGTGGAATTCAGCTTTGATTATTTACATCAGCCTGTTCTGATAGATCTGAAGGTGGAAATCCTTTATCAACTTATTTAACAATGTGCCTCAACTTTCTGCTGAAGAAACAGATTCTAGACTGGGTGCTACATTTCAGCTTTTGGTTCTTTGCCAGGACTGCTAACACTGGTCCCCGTTTCCGGGAATTTTTGTGACAACTTGCCGTGACCATTTTGTTGCTACTAGAAATATTTTAAAAGGAATAATAATCCTCATGGTCACTCACAACTTGAACCCAATTTGTTGTGCAATGCAAATATTGCACTACAATTTTTCAGTATAGTGAACTAGAGAACAGAGTAAATACTACAAACGATAAGTTTTATTGTTAGAACTCTCAGTAAATGCACTCCAAAGGGCTTTTTTAAGAGGTGTTTTTGTGAACATACAGAAAGGAAACAAAACTTAAACCAACTTAAATTTTTCATTTTCAATATTTCTCTATAAACACTTGCTTTAGCCACATTGAGCTTAATCTGAAAATATGGCAAATAGATGCTTTAACAATAACTGCGAAGAGCTAAAATTTATGATGTGTTATGTGCAGTAGTTGATGTGAGTGCATATCTTGGGGAAGATGCAGAATGACAGTAGGATAAACCAGTCTGCTGTGACTGACAGTTTTACAGAGACCAATACAAAACCCTAATTGCCATATAATATTTTAGAATTCTGTGAAGAGGTTTAAGAATTGGACAGTTTTACTCAAAATGTCTGAAAAGTACCAGTGAGATATTGTGAATTGTTGAATGACTAGAAGAAAGCTTGTAAAATCCACAGTGTGATACATAGGTCTGTGTTGCCAGGTATCATCTCTTCAGTGAACAAGAGATGGAATGTTCACAGGGATCCAGGCACCCTTTAAATCTCAGGGTAGGCACAGTTTTCAGAAATGAGTGATTGCTGGCAATCTGGGGCCTTCATGCTCAGTAAAGATGACTGAGAAGTCATCTGCTGGGAGTACTCATCTGTGCTCCTCTAGTGATTTCTGGGTCTTGAATATCCATTTTGAGACTTGTGTACTCAGTCCCCATGTAATCCTAATGTTTCAGCTTATGAGAACTGTAGTATTATTTTAATAATTATTGCCTTGTACACTTCAGTACTTCTGTGACTTAGGGATGAAAGAAAAACTCAGCTTTGCTTTGTTTTTAAACAGTAATCATTTCATGACAAGGTTTTAAATACTTTACCCGATTTGAATAGTTCATGAAATGATAGCTGTAGCAGAAGCAGTTGCCTAGGAAATAAACTACCTTCTACAGGTGACCTACCTAAGATCCACCCTACCCAAAACACTGAGTAGAGGTCAAAACTATTTAGTTTCTTCCTGTGAACTTCCTCATCCTCCCTCACTCCATGACTACATCAAAGGGCCAAAATACAGCTTATACTCTCTTTTGACCAGGTGTGAAACAAGTTTTACTGGAAACTCTGGGAATCTAGGATTTCAGGCTCTTCAACATAGCTCCATCCAGAATTGTAGTTGCACCAGCACCACAACTCTAGGTGAAGGGAGTAGGACTACATGATTTCCACGATTTCGTAGTTCAAATTTCTCCACATCATTTCGTGTTAAATGACTGGATCTCCTCTTTTCCTCTCTAAGCAAAGCATTATTCCATCTTTAATGTAAGAAATGATTTGGGAAAAATTAATCTCCACATTACATGATTTGCAGTGCTGAGAAAATTGAAGGTTGGGTATTGTGATGAACATTTAGTAGTGAAAGAGAAAATAGGATCGATTTTTATGGTAAGGATAATAGCACAATCCTGGGCATAGCCCTGGGATTTAAACAATACGAATGGACAGCCTAGAAACATGAACAGGGTGAGAGAATCCAGGCCACAGCTTTGTGCAAACATGCTCTGTTTCAATCGAGATGGCTTTGCTTCAGACGTGGCTGGCAGCCCCCAGAGAGAAGACAGGTACTGCCAGACTGCCAGAGACACTGTATGCTCCTCAGACTCATCTGTCACATCTGCATACAGCATCTCTGCATCCACTGGGGGAACCTGGGATGCCATTCCCTCACCTCATTATCACCATGACTAATGTACGACCTATAGGTTAAGGTAATTCTTTATGCACATCAGAGAATGAATTTGACTCTTCATTAAATAAACAGTGCTGTTATGTAAACTAGGAAGCCTCGTTTCAGTCCTTCCCTGAGAGGTAGAACAGATTGGTGCTTTCAATGGACAACTCGTTCTATATGTAAGTAGTTTATTAAATCTTCGCTGAAGGCTTTATAACTTCTGTAGCCTACTTTGTATAAAAGATGAAATTGGCCAGAGTTTTTCAACAAATAAATTTAAGTTCGTAATAGGATTTAAACTAACTAATTGTTAGCTATTCAGTACTGCTACATTTCTTTTCCTTTATGCACTTTGTGGCTGCTCTGATTCTGCCTGTAAATGGCAATGCAACAGCAGGCACATTTCAGCAGGATAATTGACTCTTGGGTGAAGGTCCACAGAAAATTCTCAGTAATAGTTAAAATTAATTTTCACTCCTGTTTAACACCTGACATGGTAAAAAGCTCAGTGGAAGAATGAGGTTTTTATGTAAATGTAGAGTGAGATACCAGTTTACAGATCTTTGCATGTTATACAAAAAAATCTAATCTAAATTAATAAATGCTTATTAGCATGTAGTGATTGCTACCCTTTGTCTGCTTTGTGAAGATGTATTTCAGGTAATTTGTGTCATACAAAGAGCCCCCTGAATGTTAAACACTCATGGTCAAATATATATGTAAGTAATTACCATCACAGCTACCTCATACAGGCTTAGCTGGCCAACTGAGCAGGGATTGCACCAGATGACCTCCAAAAGTGCCTTCTAACTTCAAGTTTCAAGTTTGGGTTCTGACTCTCTTAAGCCTTCTTTTTTTCAACTAGGGAAAGTGGATTTATGTAGAGCAGTTTTGCACACATTTGCAATGGCATTAATGGCCGAGTGGGAATATCTCAACTGTTGAGATTTTGTGTCAGTGTCCGAAACATTAACCTTCTAAAAATTTTGCTGTAATCTGCAAGTAGGTAAATAGATGTTTCTTTTCATATCTATATTACTAGATTTGAAGACTTCTGGCAGTCATAAAAATAAAAGCAGATTTCAATATACATTTGGGTATAATCTAGGCTTTAACAAATTTGTTCTGGACATTAAAAGTTCTTGCAAAATTTAGATGATATAATCAGAAGGACTGATCTGAAAGTCTTAAGGAGATGAAAAGGGCTTTGTCGTTATAACTTTCATTAGTATTAATTTCATTAGTATTTGGCTATGCATGGCATGGCCAAAGCCCTGCTCATCTGGATAGAGATGGAGCTCAGGTTGCTCTGGCTGGTGTGCAGGTTTACACAGAGACACATTTAGACAATTGCATACCCATACTAACTTATGATCCTCTTGGAATTCTGATAAAAGCTGGCATTTAGTGGCATTTTTCCCTAGCTACATTGGCTGTGTTCTCTCTCCTCTGTCTCCCACTAATCTCATAAAGTATTTGCTGGTTTTTGAGATGTGGACTGCCAAAATGGCTTGAAATGAGAGATGAGCAAACAAATAAGTAGATATTTTGTTCATGCAAATAATTTCCAAGAAGAAATGGAAGTTTTAGTGACTTTTGACTGCTGTTCAATAAGGTTGTTCTAGATTTGAGAAAACCACTAGACACACCTACTCCTAATCTTGCACTGTCTAGGACACCAGATTCTACTAACTAGCTGTTTTGAAGCTTTCTCATCACATTGATATTCAGTAACACCTTGCCTTTATGAAAGCATGCACTTGATTTACTTTTTCTTTTCCATTCAGAAAATTATATTCTTTTCAGAGAATGGATGTTTATTTGGTTATAAAACAGGAATATGGCCTTTTATACATAAAGTTGTATTTCTTCATTATCTTTGCATGGTTTGAAAACATATAATCTAGTGCCTTCTGTTTGCAAAGACTTTATTTAGAAAGGTTTTCTTTCCTCCAAGAGAAAGAACTTGGCTTCAGTTATGTTCCTTTGAATTATAATTAGAACTTTGAACTCCAGACAGCGAATAAACAAATTTCCCCGATTTAATTATATTGGCCTGTTTGTCAGTAGGAGCAGAATACTATGGAGCACATACCCAATTAAAACTCTGCTTTTCACTGCCTGTAAAAGGCTCAGGCTTGTGCAGCCAGAAGGAAGAAGTTGGGTTGATAGCTCTTGAGCTGGGAAGCTGCAGCTCCCAGGTTCATACTGCTGGTGTTGGGTGGCTTAGGGGTGCCTGGAGGCTGCACTCAGTGGAATTCAGGACATGGAACGAAGGCACAGATTAACCAATCAAAGCTCAACTCAATGCAGTGCAAGTCTGGCTCTCTCTTCATGCTGCACATTCCCTGTGCACAGTCTCAGGCTGCTTCAAATGTCACTGTCCCTTCAGCACCTCCCAGGGAGCAGAGTCTCACACGCAGAGGCACAGACGTGGAGTGGCTTTGTCCTGTCAGGTTGTGCCCATGGGGAAGAAAGGACCCAAAACCTCTTTCATAGTTCAGTTGTATTTGTGCAGTTGGTTTACAGCTCCCAAAGCCCAGCACAGGAGAGCCTTCAGGCCATCCATTCTGGGTAGGTCCAAGCTGGATGCAGCAGGAGAACACTGCAGGGATGAGTGGGCACAACCTCACTAAGGCTGCTGGTAAGGGAGTGGTGCTCTCAGACTCCGGGCCCACTCCTCCCTGCACTGCTGCACCCATGGCCAGCTGGGCCTCTTTCAATCTCCTGTGCCAAGCACAAGACCCAGGCCCCAGAAGAATCTACTTCTCTGAGCTCTTTCCCACTCCTGTACAGATTCTGGCTGAAATGGGAAAATAACTAAATTTTCTGCTTTTAACCCATTTTATCCAAGTTCTACCTGCTGGCTTAAGAAATCTGTAGTATCATTAAGATTTTTCATATCCAGCAGTGTTCAAACTTTGTCACAGAAGCAGGTCAGGAAAGAAGGACGCTGGTATATTATGCAAAAAACAGTTGCCTAGCACTGTTCAGCTGATTATCACTGACATTCTGAAATTAAAATATCTGATTCTGTCATATCCTGAAGTAGTTTCTGTATTCTCCTTTAGAACTGGAGGCACAGATTTTGAGAAAACAAAACATCCATTAAGAGCAGTCTACACATTTCTGACTCCTAACTTGCCTTTTTTTTTTTTTCACTGTGATAAGCAGGTTGAATTAGATCTGCTGTCATCCTGCTCAGTAGCAGAAACAACTAGCAGACAGACTTTTTATCCTCTCTGGGTTCTGGTTAGCAAAAGTGAAAATGAAAACCCTTGGCAAAAATTTGTGCTGAACTTTCCAAAATCACAATAGGCTCAAGTTCATCAGAGTGGAGAAAAGCTGGGTGACAGTTAGTTTGAATGAATCTAATTATCAGTCATGTCAGTTATGTGGTGCATCAAATCATTCTCTCTAAGAGAAGTAATGCAACAACACTGTGTACATAATAAGTGATATTTTGGGGGAGAGTTGCATAAGCTGAGTGACAATTAGATTTGTTTCATAACAGGTCCCACCTGAGGCAGTGAGAGAAAAAATAGGCGTGGCAAAGGTGATAAGCACTGATGTTCCTTCGGGGAGACTGAATGTGGTATCAGCTGTACTAGAAGGAAATGCTGCTAAAGTGAACTGTAACCTCAACTGTTACATGGTACCTTTACTGGGAGTCTCCTTTTATAAAGCAGGCAATTTTTCAATGTTTTGTACAGTATTATTAAAGCCTGAGGTGGGTGTGTTTTGTGTCCCAAAAAAGTTACCTGCCAATTTGTATTTCTCAAGGCTATTTCTTCATTTTCATTTCCTTATTAGTTCCACCCAGAAGGGAGATGATGATTATGAAGATTACACTTCAAATAAGACTTGGGTTTTGACTCCCAAAGTCCATGAGAGTGATGTGACTCTTATTTTAAATGGCTTGCTGGAAGGATATGACAACAAGTTGAGACCTGACATAGGAGGTATGTTGGTTTTCTTTCTAGACAACTTTGGATTAAGCAGTGAGGAGAAACAATTGTTATGTCATATGATCGCACACAGGAAGCATAATCCATTCAAAGTAGTTATGGGAATAAAATACAATGCAGTAAAACATCAGAGGCATGAAAATTAGTCATGAATTTGGAAGCTGACATAAATTAAGATTGCTGAATCTATCTTAAAACGTCTGATAAGACTGTTGTTAATTGCTGAATCAGGCTGCCCGTAATGATCTACCTGCATAGGAGGTTCTAAATTTAACTTCTGGGGACTGAAAAAGCAAGTTTTTATCATCTTTTTATACCTAAGTGAGGGTGTTAGAGAATCACAAATAATATATTGGAAAGGAAGGTCAAAAAGAGGATACCACAGCCTGATCCTTGTATGATGTGATGGATACAGAGCCTCCAATGGCAGCAGGTCTGCACTGGCTGATCCAGCCTGGGCCCTGACTTGCACTGCAGGGCAAGAGGTGACAAGGGAATGAATGGGGCACGGAGAAAGAGGTTCACAAAAAATAACTGCAGTCAGGCAAGGCCAGTCTCCCCAGATGTTTCCCACAGCAAGTATAAGTATATAGACCTAAATCTGGACTCGTAATGGAAGTCTTATCTGACTGAATCACCTTTTACAGGAATCTTCCTCTCCATTGATTACTGAGGGAGCTCAAAGAGAAAAATCTGAATTGCTGCAAGTGTGTTTGAGAAGCCCCATGTGTGCACAGCACAGACAGACAATACCTCTGGAGAAGAGGATGCAGCAGTAATAAGATTATAGAAAAAGGCAAGGAGATTTCATGGCTGAGGAAGGCCCAGGAAAGCAGAGAGCAGCAAGGTTAATGAAGGAACCTGTTTCTAACAAGTTTATAGAGGCTTATAAACAAAGGAATTTTTCACAGTGGGGGATGAGTCTTTAACCTTCAATGTACATATACAGTGTAAATTAGCAGAGGAACTTATTCTCCTGATCCAAGACTCCAGAAACAGAGAGGAAGTAGACATTCTTAAAAGCAATTGAGAAAAAACATCATGTTTTAGTCAAGGTGTATAAGAATAATAAAGCTACAATAGAGTAATTTCAAAATAAATTTATTCTAACAACTGTTCTTCATTTCTGTTTGAGAGCCTTGAGTATTAATTTTGCTTTGGGCTCCTGAAATTGCTACTTGCCTACAGCCACCTCTGCAGGCAACAGCAATGTTGCATTTGGCATTATAATGTAAAACAGGTGGTCCAAAACACCATAAGAAAAATGTTTGTTCTCATTGATAGTGTTTTGTCAGATGTGCTGCTGTGACCAGACACAAAATATACATCCTCTCAGTCAGATATGAGTCACTCTAAGCTAACAACATTCGTTTCAGTATTTATTCTCATAGCATAAAGGAATTAGTTCTGATAGAATAAGTGATACAAGAATTTGTCTCAAAGTGTCTCCAGCTAATTTCAAACTGAAGACATTGCTGCAAATCTATATTTATTGTATATGCACATTTAAATGTGAGGCAACCACAGCCATCCAGGAGAAGTACTAAAATAATATGATTGTGTTTGACTTCCATGTAGTTGACTTTGACCTTCATTCATTTCACTGATTCTCGTGTTTCTCTTCCAGTTAAACCAACAATAATTCACACTGACATGTATGTAAACAGCATTGGGCCTGTGAATGCCATCAACATGGTACGTAAATGATTGCCAGTTTTCCTTCTTACCACGTCTCCATCATTTTGACATGACAAAGCTTCCATTAGTTCCAATGTGTTGTACCTGTATTATTTTTAAAACCTCATTGTAATTATGAATGTGAGGACTATTATGAGGTATAAATCTCTATGAGATGGGAAAACTGAGCTCTATGCTGAAAAATGTAATAATAATAGTTTTTAACATATGCACACACTTTCATGTGCCTTACTTTCACACGCTTTGGGACAGTTTAACTCCTGTAAAACTGAGCTTCCAGATTGCTACAAAATAAGGAAAGCTGTTCATGATACGATAATTCTTGCCACCCAGAGATAAAAAGCAGAAAGCCCAGATCCTCTCCACAGGCTTCCCCACTGCTGATATTACCATGGCACACAGGCAGTTCAGTCAGCTCAAACTTTTCCTGTCCTAGATCCAAGGAAATAGGTAATTGTTCTCTGGCCTGAGCAGGTCTGGGTTGAGATGTGGGGACACAGAGCTAGAAAGGTGCATATGACACTCAATTTTACCCTAGTTTTACCTCTCAGTGGGAAAAATAACAGGATAAATTGGTTTTAAACAATAATCTTTTGTAAAATTCACAAAAAAATTGGTTTTACCGGTTCTAGGATCATCTTCTGTAGTTCAGTTTTTTCATGTGAAATTAAGGAAAGCATATCAGGAGCTGTGTAAAACGCTGAGTGCTATGTTTTCATCGGTATTTCTGGTTAACACAACAGGAATATACAATTGATATATTTTTCGCCCAAACGTGGTATGACAGACGTCTGAAGTTCAACAGCACTATAAAAGTGCTCAGATTAAACAGCAACATGGTTGGGAAGATCTGGATACCAGACACATTCTTCCGAAATTCCAAGAAAGCTGATGCTCATTGGATAACAACTCCTAATAGGATGCTCAGGATCTGGAATGACGGCAGAGTCTTGTACACATTGAGGTATTTACACATAACTTTAATTTCTGTAAGGAAAGCCAGAGAAAGACCCTCTGAATTCAGGTCATTTGACACTAACCTGAAGGAAAAAACATTGGGGTTTCCTGTTTATTTATTCATAAAACCCTGAAAAAGGGAAGTATTTAGAAGATAGTCATTGCATGAAATTTATGTTATATTGGCACAATAAAGAATTTTATTTCTTCCTATGGATTGTACTGTCTTGCTCCACGATAGTCACCTTCCTATATTAAAATGATTACAGATTTTTACAGTAATTACTCTTCATTTTCAGGTATGTTTTATTGTTTGCCACTGGTTTGGTCCCTACTGTCTTTTACCTTTTTATTCCACTAAACTGATAAATTTGAATTTTCCTTGAACTAAGTAGATGGTATAAAAGGAGGTATTATATACATCAAAGGTGTCTTATTCTGAATTAACTACAATTTAGCTAGATGAGGCTCAACACTGCAAAAGCATTTTGTTCCTCAAATATCCTGTGAGAGTAAGGTTTATCATTTCGGCATTGAACATTTAAGGTTTAATTCCAACCTATGGATATGCCCCATTCCACTAAAATTTTCATGAACCTGAAATTGCTGTGCTCATGTCCAGATTTTCCAGTCACATGTGTAGCTTTCCTACAGAGACAGATTCCCTTCTCAATAATTAAGTTATGTGTGTGCCTACATTAAAGTGTAGCACGTGCCTTATGTAACAACTCATATTACAAATCACCATAAGATACTTCCTAAATGGGAAAATCTTAAGTGTTTGGGTTTTTTTACTTTTTTTTTTTACATGTGATATGATACTTGGGTTTATGTAAAATACAGATAAATACAGCATTTTTTGTCAAATTATTTATAATTTAAAATGAGAGTATAGAATCAAAGATGATAGACAGGATCATCTGATTTTAGACTGAAAGTTTTGAAGAAAATTATACTCATAATTTTAATGAATAGAGGTGGGGCTTTGGTTAACACAACCTTTTAACGTTGCAGCTGTCTGGATTACAAAAAGAAGATTTATTTCATAGTTATTTTACATTCATCACAAGTTGCATCACCCGAAGAGATAAGAGAACAATCGAAATTGAAGTCCAATGCAAATCAAAGTCAGTGTGATAAAAATGATCCTAGATCCACTTTGGAAATGTTAGATTTGAACTTGGCTACACTACTGTCTCTTCAGATGTCATTACCTTTCTCTTCAAATTCCTCAGGTTCTCTCGTTAGAAGGAGATGTATCTGATAGAACTTGGAAAGAGTTTTCTGTTATGAGTGTTTACTCAGTTGTGCTAGGGAGCCACAGCAAGCACCAGTAAGGATCTGATCCAGATTAAAGCACAAGTGAAATGGGATTTAACACGTCTGGGATTCTGTTCTGAAGAGAAGAGAGCTCCGAAAGGGCGGATTGAGTTTTCTCAGTCACCTCCCCCCAGGCTCAGGAACCATCCTGACCAGCAGGAAATCAAGTATCTGTGATACTCAAGATGATGAAAATGAAAAGAGGAAGGGCAACAAGGAAATTAGATTGGCTCCTAAATTCCTAATGTTTCTCTTTGACTTCATTAACTTGGTGGTTGGTGGTCACAGCACCCCCCCTGCATCCCACAGGGTGAGACTCAGGGAGCCCTTAGCAGGCAGGAACACTCAGGATCCTGTAGACAAACCCAGCTCACAGGCTGATCAGCAAAGACCAGAAACCTACAGTTTTCCTAGAGACTCATGGAACAAATAAACATTTCTCCTCCTCTTCTTTTTTTCCTCTCTCACCCCACCTCCTCCCTCCTTTCCAAAGTTCAAGATCCTGCTGCTCATGGCAAGGATGGGACTGAATGAAAAATGGTAGAGTTTCTAGCAGGCACATCAGGGGGTACATCTCATCTAATTCTGGATTTCTAAAAGTACATGTCTTCACCTGATCTATAGCACCTACACTACCTGAGTTATTATGGACCCTCTCCTAATATTCAATGGAGAGAAACCCCTCTTGGTTCATTTTTCTTCTGCAGTAGTGCAAATGTCGTATTTTGGGAGGAAATGAAGTGTATCCTCAGAGCACCTTTGCACCAGCTGGGAAGGGAGTCTAGGTGGCTGTCTTGGATGCAGGTGTCTAAATTTGGACTGCCATCCGCCATTTCGGAAATAGAATTTTTGTCACAGAAAATACATTTCCCTAGAGCATTATGGCATGTTGTGATACAAAGATTTGTCACTGGTCATGAGATGACCTGTATATCTACTTATGGATTTGTTAGTCATGAGTAATGTTGCCATTTCAGATGCAGAGGAACAGAACTTTAATACCTTCTTCTGTTACACGGTCTGAAAAGATGATCAGGGTCTATGTAACCAAAAAAGAAAGTGGTTATTGGTAACCATGATGTCTTCCTATGCTTGGAATATTCAAACAATTACATAATTCTCAATAACTTACTTCTGCTCTCTCTCTCTCCCTACATATAATATTTATATATTTCATAGTCAAGATCCATATTATGAAGAATCTTATTTTGCTTGCCATGATGTAGCTTTCAGGACAAACTTCTCAAGTGCATTCTGTATATCCTGATCTCTTCTCAGGCTGACAATTGATGCAGAGTGTCAGCTACAGTTACACAACTTCCCAATGGATGTGCACTCCTGCCCCCTGGAATTTTCAAGCTGTAAGTAACTTGCTTAAAAATATCCCTTTTCTGCCCCATACTGAACTGCTTATTATAAATTTATATTTACATTCTTAGAGTCAGTGAAGATAATGTTCTTAATTAGCCCAATGGTTTTCACTTTTATTTTGATCTTATTTTCAGTATGTGGATCATATACGTTCACAAAAAAAATTGAGGAATGCTATGTAAAAAAAAAAAATCAAATTTCTGGACCTATGTGATTAGTTTATGCTTATATCTGAGCATAAAAGTAGAAATGTTTACTTTCAGCATCAAAGTCCCGTGACCTTACACTTTCCGTTTGCACACAGGTGTTTTATTATTGCACTAGTTGGACTCAAGTTTGACATTTTGCAGTCAGGTCAAGGTGTGAATTCCTGGTCCAGCTGCAGACTTTTTTTGTCCAAAATTGAAGGATGGAAAAAACTATATACTATGGGTTCCACAAAAGTGGAAAGGCTAGTTTTGAAAAATTTATCTCAAATGTGATTTCAATTTGTAATTAATAAAATAAAATGTGACATTAAGTAAAAGGCACTACTAAGTAATTTGAGGAAAACATATCTATAATTTATTTGCAATATGCTTCTCCAGGTTTTTCAGAAATAAAAAGTAGTATTTTTACTGCCCAAAGTACCCCCAAACCCTAGCACTGACTCTGACCCAAAGCTTCTGTATCTCCCATTGCAATAAGATGGGTACCCCAGAGAAGAGATCATCTACCAGTGGAAGCGCAGCTCGGTCGAGGTGGGGGACACCAGGTCCTGGAGGCTTTATCAGTTCGCCTTCACAGGATTAAGAAACACAACTGAGGTGGTGAAAACTACTTCAGGTAAGACAACTGATGTGTTTACCCCCAGGTTCATTTCGGATTTTACTAACAGAATCAAACCAAGACAGAGATCTCTGGTAGAACTTAGCACTGGCACTTCTCAGTACAATTACAGGCTTTTAAATATCTGTGAAACCATCCAGGCTTTAGCATTTCTGAACAGCTCACAGGCAGAAAAACAAGTTCTTTCCTGTCCATTCCCATCCTCCAGGGGTACATGGGACTGCTGGCAGAAACCACCACTGCAAGGGGGGTGGGCGAGGGAAGTTCCTCCACTGCTCCAGTGGAGAAAACAGCAGAGCTGAGCCACTCAATGATGATCTGATACTGAGGGGAACATTTTATGATCCCCTCCCAACTTCCAGACACAGAAAGTAGGCCTGCACACAAATGAAGTGGGAAATCCCAACCTCTTTACTACAGAGGCTCTAAGTTTACTTTGTTCTTTAAAAAAGACACATTCAACTCTCATTAAAGACAACAGGCTTACAAATCAGAGTCTCAAATGATTTTTCTGCATATTTCTATCTCCTTGGAAACAAGTAATGGAATTTAAAATGATAAATGAAGAACTCTGCATTCAGTAAAAAAAAAAAATTAACTCTACTAACTAAGAAGAAAAACATATTATTCTAGGAATATATAATTTTTTATTTCTCAGTGGAAAGAAAATAAGTGACTATGAGAGAGGATTTAAAGAGGAATTGCATATTAACATGATTGTAGATGCATGATATCTCTTGTCTTTTATTTCTTATTTTCAAAAAGAAGAATTAAATGTAAGCAGGTTTGGTTTTTTTCAGGTTGCTTCCAATTTTTACCTTATTTTATTGATCTGGCAAGTATATTAATTTAAATTCAGACATCTGTGTTAATTCTGGCTTCAGAAATACCCCCACCCATTTTATTTCTAAAAGGCCAGCATTGCTGTTATATGAAGTGAGATGCACTAGAGCTGAGAGGAGCCTGCTGTGCATTGCACAGATGTGCAAAGAAAGAGGTGGAGAATTATTTCAAGTTCCAACCCCTGAATCATGGACATTCAGTACCAATGACATGTTTGGTCTTATGAGCAGGGCAAAACTGTGGCTTGGCTCTGCTGGTCAGAGCCTGGTGCTGATAAAGCCAAGGTTGGGGGTTCAATCCCCACAGGGGCCATTCGCTTAAGGGTTGGTCTCAGTGATCTTGGTGGGTCCCTTCCAAGTCTGAATACTTGGTGAAAAAAGTGGAATGGAGCCTCCCAGCTGTAGCCATGTTTGCCTAATGGTATCTTCTTCCATTTTAGCCAAGGAAGATATTTAGTCAGAAATTCGAGAAAGCATTTAACTTTTCTCGTTTTGCCAGGAAAATAAATATAAAGGTGCAAAACAGGACAGGAGAGCAGCATATGTGTGAGCCAGAGCTGTTAATAACCACCATTAGACATCACACACTGCTCTCAAAGCAAAAATATAACCAGCAATACATCTCCCCTTGGACTGCACAAAAGGCAGCAGTGTATCCAAATGCGTTCTAAAGTCTCATCCTGCCCAGACTGAAAACTAACTACAGTTCAGCCCTCATTCGAGTTTCCTTTATTTGCTATTTTCATTAATTTTCTGCTTGAGCAGAATCTCTAATCAACTCTTCTTTTGACCAGAGATAGAAAATAATAAAATCTTAACATGCTACAAGTTCCATATCCCCTGATTCAGCACATCTTGCATTGGTGAATCAAAAGCACTCTGATGTTCTGTTAATGTGAACAAGGTACATTCTGGGAAGCAGTAAAACTTAGGAAGCAAAAATACACTTTTTCATGCAAAGAAAACTTCCCCCCCCCAGGGGATATCCATTCAAGCTTGTAGTACTCACCTGAAGTACTGCCATAATGTTTTATGTGTAATTTTTCATATGATGACACACACCAGTCCACCCAATTTGCATTAAAAAGGAAGTATTTAGCAGCTAGCATGCACTTTAAAGCAGCAGAGAGTCACTCAATTCCTAGGACAAAACGCCCATGAAAGCTACTCAGCCTGCTGAGCTGCTTTCAGAGACCTGCTGTGTATAAAAACTTGGGAAAATGTCCTGTGTTTATATTTCTTCTTCTGCAGTTACCTTATGTTTGATTTTCCTTGCTCCTCTTGTTTTTATGACCACAGATACACAAAACTACATTATTTTGATCTAGGTGTGGTATCTAAATGACTAGAAGGTGGGGGAAAAAAACCAACAACAAAATAGGGATTGTCATGAGTCTGGTCTATCTCTTACAAATATTTTGGTAAAGCTGGCAGAGCCTAAAGAGTGTTCATTGCTTACTTAAGTGACATATTAGCATACTGGCAGCTACATTAAGTCCAATATTCCTCAGCCAGACCCATACTCTACTTAAAAATACTCTCTTAACATGCACATATTTGCAGTAGAGTTTCACTAAAAGAAAAGACAGGACAAATATTCCAAATTTATAGATTTATTTGAAACCTAAATGCAGCCTGAGTACACCAGTTTAATGTTTCAATGGCCATACAGCCAAAATAAATGCTAAGACTTTATGCAACGATTTTCAGTGCTGTATAGAACAGAATTTAGGTAGAAACTAATATCAGTCCCATTGCTGATGGTGTTAAGGCATTTGAAACTGGAGTAAACTTTCCATATCTCCATTTACTCCATTTCAAAACCAGTTCTTGTTTCTGGCCTCGTTCCTCCCAGAGACTCCCAGTGCCAGTCCCTGAGGGCTCTGCTCGCTGGGTGTTCGGAGCAGGGAACTAGAAAGGGTGGCTGAGATTTGGCCCTTCCAAACTCCCTCACTCTCTTTCTGTCGTGTCAAAGATGGATATTTGAGCTCTGGGCTGAACTGTGGGCAGAGAAGGACAAGGCTTGTTTGAGTGTGAGCTTCCTGAAGCCTGATGCACTTGCTGAAATGACTTCATTTATCTGCTGCTCTTCCTTTGCACGCACTGCAGAAATAGAAGATTAACTGAAAGGGCCAGATGTCACAATTCTGTCCCTGAATAGTCAGCAAATCCCAGTAACAGCAGGAAAAAAGCAACTGGAATATTACAAACCATCCTGCCTGTTTCTCTTGTCTGAAGTGAGTCATCCTGAAGTGGCAGCTCCTTTCCCTCCAAACTATCCAAACTAAACATTTACTTAGAACTGTAATTTTCTTCCACAGTCACTGACCAAGCAGTAGGAAATGACTTAGCTAATGTCCAGAAATTGTGGGGATTGTTAAGAAAAGTAAACTCAAAACCTTCTGCCCTGTGAACATTTCATTAAAATGACTAAATAGTCCATACACGTTACTTGGATATATTTTTTGCTTTTTTACTACAATCTACATTGTGTAAACAGCAGTGGTTTAGTTTAGGTAATGTGCAATAAAATACACACTAAGACAATACCATCTGAGTTACATGAACTAGTACAGTTGACTTCATACACTTAGAAACTGAGATGGGTTTAAGATTTTTCTGTATTATTGAAGTATGTCCGCAATCATTTCTCAAACAATGCATACCTCAATCATTTATGAGAAAACTACCACTTCTCTTGTGTGACCTTCGTGCTCACAGTGTAAGGCCCTCTCCACTGCATGGTAACGAGATCCTCCAATAAAAAAGGGATGAGCTAATGGAAAAGTCTAGGGAACAAAAATTCACCACATTGCAAAATTTGGATGCCATGGGTAGCCCTTACAAAGAAAGCAAGAGATTTGTAAAATCCTACTTCAAAACTAATACTGAGGTTGCTTTACTGACATAGTTCAGAGTTCATGTTATGCTTACAGTGTCTTTAGCTATTGAAGTGTGTGTGATTTATTAAATATACGGTCTCTACATGGGGCAAATGTAAAACTAGCTGGCGAATATGGCAGGAAGTGGACACTAAGTATAAAAAGAGCGGCAAAAATAAAGAGAAGCACAATATCGCACAGTACGTTTAATTCAAATGAATGTCTGTTCTGTTTAGCCGTAAGAACTATTCTATATCTAATTTCTGACCTTTTATATTCACTGTGAATTCAAAATAAGAAACAAATTTGGTGAGAAAATTGCCCAGCAAGTTCGCCACTTGTGAAACGTATGAGCAAATGCTGCTGTTCCTTACTTTTGGGTGTCAAAATGAAAATTTTATAGAGCTTACCTAGAATCACATTATAGAACAAAAGGTGTCTGTTGCTAATGAGAGGCTTCAAGGAAGTTTTTCTAGAGAACTCTGTCAACTCAGATTTGACCAATGAGAAGAATAAGCTTTAATTTTTCTGACTGCTACTGCAACGCAACAAGCGCTGCAGAAGTATAAGGTTTGCAAAATATAATGCACACGTGGATTACATGGATCAGGACATGTTGCACTTTGGGAACAGGAAAACAGGAACATTTCAAAATTTGAAAGTAGTTTTTGTAGTTAGAGAGTGAAAGATTTAGGAAGGAAATAATCAAATGCATAAACATAAAAAGATCAGTAGTTGTTAGAAAAAAATTCTGGGTGGCTGTAGAAGTCCATGAAGGACAGAGAATGTGATACTGCTGCAAAACTCACTGCTTCTGGGAAGATAGTAGAAACCCTAAAATCAGAGGGCTTATGAAATTGCACCACAGAACAGGAGGAAAGGGCTAGCTTTATGAATTTCATAAAAAATACTAGAACTAGACAAACTGGATTTCTGTTCACTATTCCAGTGGTTTTGAATGTAAAAAATACTGTATTATGCAAACCACTTTGTACATGTGTAATTATTCAGGACAGACGGAGCTTCTGGTATTCCCAGTTCATTTCTGTGACTGGGTAGTTCCTCTTTTACACCAGACATTGTCTACAGCTTATTTACAGAGCCTGTCCCGAATTTTTAATTAGATACAAAGGCATTATAAGACTAATCAATAAATAGCAGTCCAACAAGCTGCACAGGATCCACAAGACTGGTCAGCCAATATCTGTAAACGCCTTTTTATTTCCTTCCTGTCCTGGGTTTTACAGAGCTAATCAGAGCTGTGCACCAGAGACAGTGTATTGCTCATAACTGATAAACAGTGTCAAATTGGTAATTAAATATTTATCTTCCTATGCATCTATTAAGCCACATAAATAGATCTGGGTCTGGTTTCTGTTTTATCAGGAAAATGTGGTCAAGGCTATTATTTTGTGGAGGAGGATGTATTTGCAGGCCTTTATACTTTATTTTAGTGTTGTATTGTAATGAATTGAACTGTTGGCAGACAAGCAGTCCCCAGAGGTTGCATAATGCTCAAAAAAACAGGAGTCTTCTTCTGCTTCTTTAATAAGGCAAAATATAACACGACAGTTGCAAATCATATTTGAAGATCTGTGTTGGGAAATAGGCCACTAAAAAATGGCCATAAGTGGATTGCCACTGCACCTAGAAATCCCAGAAAGCCCCATATACAGCCCCAGGTTCTCGGACGGGTTGATTATTGTATATGTTTTTTGGAGTATAAGGAAGAACAGACATATCTAGAATGTGAATAACAAATTTTTCTCAAATAATCTAGATACTCCTGTCTGGTCAGTCATCCGTCAAACCATAGCAATTAATGGATGTTTGCTAAAGTTTAGCTATTGAAAAGTTGGTTCATTGAAAATAATCTACATTTCAGGATCATGTCTTCAAAAAGCAAAAATGCATTACAATTCCCTCATTCCATACCTGTTGTATATTCCGCATTTTCTCATCCAAGTTGGTTAATTGGGTGGCTAATAATTATTTACAGATGAATTCCCATGACTGCATAAATGAACTAATCCAGTCAGCAGCTTTTTGCACTCTCCCTGCCATGCAGGCATTCAACACTTGTGTACACGCGCTTATTCAGAGCTGCGAAGCCACAAGTCCTTAGAACCATTTCTCCTTGTATAATTCCTGTAGAGGCAGACAAGACTACAGGGACAAACCAAAGACATCCCAAGAAACTGTTCAATGAACTGCAAATGAGGGACAGAGGAATCCTGGCATGGCTGGGAAGGACTCAAGTCAGCTGCATTTGGGGCTGTTCTGTACTGGCTGCTTCAGCCTTGCCTGAAAATCTACACAGTTGCATTCCCACTTTCTTTAGTCATTCAGCCATCTCTCTGTTCATCATCTGGTCTGTAGTTTCTTTTCAAATCACCACAGACCTATTCCTGTGACAGCAGAACCATAGGAAAATCCATGCTCTCTTAACATGGCTGAGGCCAGGGAATTTAACACAGATGACATATCCAGCAAGAAAGGCTCTGGATCCGAGCCACATGAATAATTAATAACCAGGTTTTGCCTGTTCTTCTGCTCTATGTTCAGTTATTACAACAATAAAAATGATCTTTCCAGTTTCTGTGACAAAGGTAGCTGCACCCATGTGAGAAACATTTCCATCTCTTGCCAGTTGCTGTCAGATCCTTGGAAAGAGTTGGATGGTGAGAGGTGAGAACCCCGAGCCACGGCAGCAGCGATGGAGCCGGGACCGAGGGTGAAGGGACTTCACCACTGGTGTTAATGCAAAAAAGCTCCTAGAGCACAAACACTCCTTTCCTTTGCTATCTCTGTCACAGTGACAGGTCAGATTTTCTTGGTTTAATAGGGGAAAAAAAAAGCCACTATTTCTGGGGAATCAGTATGTTTCAGATTCTCCCAGGTTGAAAGAATCTGACCTTTTTGTTCAGGTTTGTATCTATATAGCATTTATGCATTCAAGCCCACCTGCTTCTAACTAATCATATAAAGAGTTGAAAGGCTCTTTGATGATTATTTTTCATCTTTTGAAAGGGGTTAAAGGCTTTCTTAAAATTCCAATGACAGTAATTCAGCCTTTTTTTTATCCTCGGTTTTTCCTGGACTGAATGTCAACTGACTCACCTCGGCAAAGTGAAATCCTGACTGTCCCTGAGGAAAAGGGCTGTGGGCTCTGAAAACTTGTCCAATCTGCCCCAGCATGACTTCCCAACTGAACAGACTCTTGAGGGTCAAGTTTTTTTTCCTGAGTCTGTCTTTCCTAAGGTTTGCCATATCTGAAAGCATGGCTTGCTAGAGCTTAAACTGAGCTTTAGAAAGGGCAGCTAAGGATAAAAAGAATTAAAGTACAAGTAACCAGAAAATAAGGGATAATGTGGGGTCTGACAAGCGTTTTCACTGAACCCATTACTGGGTAATTACAAAAGCACAGATATTATAGGCAAGATTGGCTTTGCATTAAATATAGTTTTGTGGATAGAATAGAACAGCGCCTTTAAATAATATTTGTTCATTTAATAGCAAGAAAATAATTAGGTCTTTTAAGAAATTTAAATTATTTAAAAATAAAGAAAAAATTGAATTTTGAATGCTTTTAATTTTATGATAAAATCAGCAAGTTAGCAGAGTAAGTCTATATCTTGAAACTTTTCCTGCAAATAACTAAGCACACGAATTTTTGTAATGCCTCTAATGTCCCTATGTATATATTTTCATAAGTACTGATGACTCTTTGAGACACAAAGAATATTAACATCCCAATTCCCTTTTATAATTCCTGTTTGGTAAAATGAAATCATCATACTCCAAATAATGACTGACTTCCACAGAAACATCACAAGAGAAAACACTGTAATGTCACCCTTTCCAGCCTGAGCCAGATGTAATTATGATGAATTGCAAGGAGAAATCCTTGTTCAAAAGGATTAGACACAATGGCTTGGTAGTTAGAGAACAATGTATAGTCACAATTATTTTAGCATTAAAATAACTGAACATTAAGCATTTTTAGGGGAGTTATCTTTTAGAGTGAGTAAGTACATTCAGTGGCAAAGTCACAAGATAATCTCTGTAATCTGTGAATTGATCAGTCTGGATCTGACAGTCAGTTCCTGCACTGATGTTTCACTTCCAGACCCTTTGCATGTACAAAAAAATATGTTTGTAGTATAATGATTATAAGATAATTTCACTTTTTTTTTTTTTCCCCTTGGTCTTACATTATTCATCATCTTCCTGCTCTTTTAGTGGAGAAAAATAAATTAATTAAGGATGTTTGAAGATGATGACAGCTCTGTGTTCATGATGTGTATAGTGCAGGGATAGTTAGTTGAAATAGGTTTAGTTTTGCCTGGAGCACATATATGTCCTAAATAATAAACATATCCTCTAAGGTTGTTCTTAGTTCAATCCCTTCAGTTTGCAAGTGCAGTTTTGAGCTTCCCAATCTCCTGTCATTACAGAGCATTTTTAGTAACCTACTTATCTAAGATGCTGCTTTGTCGGGGGAGGTTGTCACTGGGTTTGAACAGATATAACTGAAGGGCTGGGTGGAAGCAAGACAAGTCTGTGTAGCAAGGGCCAGGCAGCATCCATGAGAGCTGATAACACTCAAATCCAGCCAAATATCCCATGTAAAAAGTGAATGAAACTAAATCAACACAACTAAGTTTAAAGAGACCTTCTCAATGAGTTTTCATTTTTACTTTTTTAAAATCAAATAAAATGGGAGGGTCAAAGAGAAAATGTTAAATGAAAATGTGTACAGTATGTCCAACTACAGTACATACAGTATGTACAAACCACTCTGCTGTACCTTGTGACTAGAAAATGTTCTACTTCCATTTTTAGATACGTTATCTACACAATTCCACAAACCCATCCTACAACGCTGACAACACATGCTCACAGAGGAGTAGAGTAGAATAATGTTAAGCATGGCAGTAACATTCAAATAATTGTCATTATCGTTGTACATTTCTCAAACATTAACTCCCTCATTTTGTATTGTTAAAACTAAATCTTAATTGTAAATAGTGTGTTTTAACGCTGCCATTTGAAACAAGCTATAATTGTCCTCATTTCAATGTACATTACAGAAGCTATAAATATGCCACTTATCTCAAAAAGTGATACAGTCTATTAAGTGAGTTCTTTGCTACTCTCAAGAAAACTGCATAATTAAGGCTAAAGAGCTACAGGATAAAATTGATGTAATAATACTTTCTTGTGTCATGCCCTACATAGAAGAATTTGAAAATATTTTTCAAGATTTAATGCATGAAGTACAACACCCTTTGTGTGTCTTAATGCTAGTGACTACAAATTATCAGGAAATTAGTCAGCATTTGCTCTTTGTTCTTTCTTGGATATAGTTCCAAGAAATGAGAAAATTATCAAAAACTTGACTATTGCAAATAATGTGTTCTTGTTGATTGTAGCTCAATTTCTTGCACTTTAATTTGAGAATATGAATCTGAAGAGGAAGCAGAGCCATGCTGTGTAGGTAACAACCAGTGCCATGAAGTCGCTTCCATTCTGAGTGCATAGGTTAAAAAAACCCCTGAACAACTCTCTTCCCTTACCTCCCTTTGGAAGTCCTACAATGGGTTCACACTCTATGGTTCAAATTACAGCCAGCAATAACTGTTTGACCTTACTTTACACCCCTTCTCTAGTTATGCAAAATGCAAAACCACACTCATTAAATAATTGGAATGATTTCTTTGATTATTTTCTGCTGTCACTCGGTAACATATATTTAAAAACAAAAGAAAACAAGTCTGAATACTTCCAACCAACTTGTAAGTTCACCAAAATTTCCTTTCTTATCTCACTGTAGCAAATTACTGGTCCGGAACGCAGCTGTTAGATTGTTCCAGTTGCAAAGTCCCAGAGTGAAACACCAATATCTTGGAAGTGCCTATGTTAACTTTTATGACAGCATACTGTCAACTCCAGCTATGTTTGCTCTTGTGCTAAGAATTGGAGCTAAGAAATAAGAGTTCTTGAACAATTCTCTTATTTGCTTTGTTCCTGGGAAAAGCAAAAGTATTGTTGAATATGAAGAAAAAAATTTCTTTCCACTAGTATTTTAAAAAAACAAGAATTGTCAAAAACTGTGTGATTTGATTTAGAGAAAAAGGAGCAGGCTTTCAGGTATAGGTATAGGATATCCTCCCGTTCAGAGAGAGACAATATATCTCTGGTGACAAGAAAAGTAAAGAACTTCACCAGGAAAATTTATTATTAGTGAATGGTGCAAATAGTTAAAACCAATTATGACTCGGTAACTCAGAGAATTAAAGTGAAAAAGGAAGAAATAAATGATCTGAATATTGGAATATGGCAACAGAACATTCCTCTGAACTCCCAAACTGGCTCATTTTATGTGCCAAGAGCAAAGCCCAGCAGTGCCAGGGTGTCCTGCACAGAGGGGCTGGCACCGTGTCAGTCGGGCAGGAGGTTCCAGGGCTCTGCCATGGCCAGGACTGTTGCTGTGGAGCCCCTGCCAGGCAGGAAAACCAGCTGGCACCGGGGTCACGGTGCCCTCTGTGCAGGACAGGATCCACTTGGTACCTGCAGCAGTTCCCACCCCTCTGGAACCTCCTCTGCCTGCCCTGGCTTTGCAACCCACAGTGCCCCCTCCACGGAATGCTGGGCTGCTGACACTGGGCAGTTTGGAGGGGAAAAATCTTTACCTCATGTCTTTGTGGCCCACCTCATTCCTACTGACACAGCCTTGGAAGTTTAAAGTGGATTTTTGTTTCCTGGTGTAATAAGAGATTTTCTCTAGGGATAATTAAGTAAGAATGTGTAGATCTGTGAGAAGAAGGAACAATTTTTTGTGGATTTGCATCTCATGGTAGAATTCCCTGCTGTCTAATCAACATGTAAATGCCATTTTCAGCAGCTGAAAGCACCTCACAGGTGTTCTCTAAGTCATTTCTTAACCCTTCTAGGGAGGAGGACCGTATGGAGTTGCTGATGTTGTGGAAAGCAGCAGCCCCATTATATGACAGTCCCTCAAATTCCCCTATCTGTCTTTTTGACACTTTCCAACTTCTGTCTTAATACTTATAATTGATCAATATTTTCAGAATTAGAATCAAGGACTGCCTGAGATAATATGACCTTGACTTCTCTTAGATGAACAGGATAAAAAGCAATGTACTTCTGTAAGTTTTAACTAAAGCCTAAACAATACCAGTTTTGAGACTTATAAAAAAGAGCTATTCATTATTTACCTCAATTTTAATTACATTTCACAAGCCATTGTAATTCCAACCTCCGGATGGGATTTAAGATCTATGAGCCCAAATATCCCAATAAGAATATAGGGAATTAAACTGAAATAAGGAAACAACTGAAATAATCCGAGAAGTGTTCAGCATAATATTTGTAGATTGAAGAATGGCAATTTTTTATGCATAGTTCAGATAAAGAGTTTGGATTTAGTGTGTGGAATTAAAGAGAAAGTAATATTCTAATATACACTCAACTTTTGTGAGAAGATCCTTTAGCAGACTTGTGAGCAAAAATTTTACACAGAAATGTACTTAAAATAATATTTGACTCTAACACCTTTGAAAATAAGGAAATTCAGCCCAATATGAAGTTCTTCATAGACAGAGCCTCCACTTCAGACTAGGCTAGTTGAATGTGGGAGCTTCATTCCACCTGTACTAGCTAAAATCAAAGATGAATGTGCGATAGTTGTTAATATACCTGTCTGAATGCAGTGCTGCAGGGACTATCCATGCAAAAAAAATGCAGTACAGTACAAAAATCAATTTAAAGAAAAAAGTAGCCTTTCAGTAAAGGGCAATGAGCAATACTATTTTTGATATGGCAAAGCTCTAATTCTATAATTCATTTACTCTGGAAATGTAAACTTGGAGATACAAACTTTTTTCTTCTAGATAAAATTCCTATGATAGGGGAATTTTATTCCAAAATCAGGGTTGCTAGCTCATACTAATACAAATAAACAACAAATAAATTGTTTCGTGTTGAGAACTGCTTGGAGAACTTTGTTTACACCTGTATTCATATTTTCAAACATTCACTTGGCTTAAAAAGTTGTTCACATAGAAATGTTAGGATCAAGAAACAGCGAGGAAACTACATCAGTAAAACATGTATTTTTCAAAAACTACCATCAGTCATCTTCTTTTGAACTTCTAGAAATAAAATGTTTAAAAGTGGTCTGGCTGGGAACAGTTGGGATGCAATTTGAGAACACGGCTGTCATTTCCATGGTAAAAACTGAAAGTCATGACAAAAAAACAAGCCTCTGACTTCAGTAGAGTGAAAAAGAGTAAAAACAGTATTTAAATGCTCTCTGAGCAACTGTTTCTGTCCCACCTGCAATATGTGCCTATGAAGGGCCAAGTGCTTGCTGGGGAGTGTGGCAGCAGAGCTGAACTAGAAGGGCCCCAGCTGCTGGGCACAGCCCATGGAGGAGCCACACTGGTGGGAATGGTGCTTTCCTAAAGGTAGCTGGATGGCATTTCCATAGGGACATGCCTTCCAGGAAACTCATGAGCCCCTCAAAGCAAATACTATTTTGCTGGGTGTGAGAAATTAATGCTTGTAATTTTATTGCTTTGCCTCTTGCATTTTGAGCGTCTTTCTCTCTTATGGAGTCTGAGGTAACATCATGACTGTTTCACAGAGAATCTCTCTAACAAGCTACACATGCAAGGTACAAATGACCACTGCCTCATTTCTGCATGTCACCCATCATCTCGCCCTGGAGTCGAGCAACCTCTACAGAAAGATAAAACCAAAAAGCATTGGAGGACTCTTTGGGGCATTTTAACCTTCTCTGGTGCCCAGCACCTGTCCCAGCCTCATCTCCCTGGGGAGTTACAAACGCAGCATCTGAACTTCTAACAAACACTGCAGGAGCCCTCCCAAAGGCCTCTCTCTCAGTGACTCCACATTCCATCACTGCTCTGCAGGGCACACTCCAGCCTGCACGGCAAAGCTCAACCCACAGCTCCCTCCCCGTGTTCCTGGGGGACTACAAACACATCCCTCTCTGCATGCCACACTGTGTTTCAGATTCAGAATTGCCAGTTCATTCTTAACAGCTTTCCAGGACATAACATTTTCAAATGCTAAGAGAAGAAAGCCTCAAAAAGACATAACCCATGGGATTCACAGTGTCACAACCTCACTTTTAAGAAAAGATTAAGAGGTTGCACTGTCTGGCCTGAAAACATGCAGTGTGATGGTGTACACACTTCGACATGGAATGCAGACTCCCAGGGGAACTGTTTTGTAGTAGCTGTGAACGTTATCCTGAATTTGTCTATTTGAGAAATAAATAGTTCTTCAAAGGTCTCCTCTTGAAAAGAGCAAGCCATTTAAATACCTTGTAGGATTTGGACTAGGGTGATTACATACACCTAGAAGCTCTACCTTTATTCCCGTGAAGCTCGTAACTGAAGCTTCAAGATGGTATCTGTAGTCTTTAAAGAATTTTTTTACATCCTAGGCTTGATCTGTTTGACTTCAAATGGCAACACTGGTTATAAATTATTCATGATTCATAGCTGTCTCTTCTGAGAGATGATCTTCAAACTAAGCATCCTCTTCAACTCTCTTCTTCCCTTCAGGCCTGTTGCATGTGGGCTTGTGGCTTATCTTACTCTTGGTAATAAGTGTCATTTTATAACATTATTTCATTGTTTGACATTTTTATTAATTTCTCTTCCTCAATTTCTCCTACATCTTCTACTTTAATTCTACATTTATTTACTATTTCAATCATAACCTAGTTCCTTCTACTTCAGGGCCTTTATTTCTTCCCTGATTTTAAAAATCTTTCTTCCCCCCCTTGAATAACTAAAGACATACTGGTTTGGAAAGCTTCTTTTTCTTTCCCTCAGCAATTTTACTTTCTACCTGATGTCAGTAATATCCTCCTAGAAAGTTTAAGAGGTTAAAAATACACCCAAACACATTTGTCATCTGCTTTCTTAGCATATAAATAACTGTTCTGTTAGAGCTAGTATTTTGCATTTCATTTCTTCACCAATCACACCTTAGACTATTTTGCAACACCTACTTTTGCCAGTGGATGTTTCTGCTGTTACCTCTAAACTGTGATTGTGAACAAGATTAATTTGCACATAGTTGAAGGTTTGCACCTGGCTTCTGCAACACAAAATACTTAATAAACCAGAAACAATTTGGAATCTGCACACAGAGCAGGTCTTGTCCTCAGGCAAACTGAGAGCAGGAGAAGGAGGGTAGTGTTTACTGCTCAAGTGCAAGTCGACAATAGTCTCTTCTAGAAGAATACCTCAAATTGAAAAACAAATACATTTGTCATATTTTTATCAAAATTTCTTCTAAATAGTCCTAAACACCAACAGACAGAATGAATCCATGAAATCTGTAGCTCCCCTGCAGAAAATTGCCTCCATGCAATCATGCCTTCTCTCCTCTGGAGAGGAAGTAGAAGAAAACATTAACTTTTATTGTAGCCTCAGGTCTGCTGTCTCCTGGCTCTGACTAAGACAACTGGAAACATCTGGATCAAAGATTAAATGGAGTATATCCTCAAATTCCTCTTCTTTCCAAATGAAAAGCATTCAGAGAAATTCAAGAATGACCTTTGCTGTGCAAGACAATTTATAAGGATGAAAAAGCAAATTTAAGAAGTGTTTTATGAACTACATTAGTGCTGTGCAGTCATTTCAGCAACCAAATCCTGCACAAAGCTCATTAAACTAATTTCAAGAGTTTTCCAACATATCAGTAAAACATTTGTTATTTAGACCAAAAAATTTAAATACTTCATTCTTTTCCTCTTGTGGCATTAACAAATAGACCTGTATATAATTTTTATTAGCAGTCATTGACCTCAAAGTGTCACCTTTAACTTAAATCCCATTTTTACATCTTACATTGATTCTTATTACACCTGGAGCTGCCCACACTCTCTTTTCAGACAAATCCTTTGCACAGTTGTCCAGTAAGTCCAAATACGTAGACCCACAGTATGGTATAAATATTGTGCTTTACCACCACATGAATGTACTTTTTTTCCCTAGATGCAAAATGCTAAAAATTTCAACGTGATAAAATTTCAACGTGATAAAATTTACATAGCTTTGACAATTTTTGTGTCATGCTATTTCAGAATTCTGATAGTGGGTTTGATCTAAAGCACCAGAGATGTGTTGCACTTCATGCTTTGAAGTATGGAAATAAAAGTTATTTCCAACTGTCCCTGTAGCAAGTAGGGTTGGATGTTGCCAGCAGGTGGGTATACCATCTGGGTACCCTGAAATGGGTGAAACATGACAAAACATATTTCCTATTTCCTTCCATTGGTGATTACACTATCTCAAAACCTGTATTATTATGGCAATAGGTTAGATAGTTAAAATGAATCAAGTCGTTACGTTAAACATGCACAGAGCCCTGCTAAATGTGCGTAATGTGTTTGAAGCAGAGAGCTTTTCCTTAGCTATTCAGATAACAACCAGCCTTTCAAAGGAGCCAGAGCCACAGGTGGCCTGAGCGTGGCACAGCAGCTTCCTGACAGAACAGACCCAGCACGTGGGGCTGCCTGGAAATGGGGACTCTGCTTTCTCACCTTCCACGACATTTCCTGTCATCCTCACGTCTTCTCACCTCTGAACTCAATGGACTTTCTATCACACTAAGGCAAAGAGGTCATTTAGAAACCCAACCACTCCTAACCATTCAGAGAGAAGATGCTGAGCTCCCATCCTTGCCTGATGCTTCCTAGGCAGGAGGGGGATGGGAAAGAGAGCAGAAGGTTCTATAAATTGCAGATTATTTACACACTGGAGCATAATGGTTCACTCACAGCAGTTGCAACCTATTACACTGTGCTGCTATCACATCTGAGCATTTATCCTGCACACTAAAAATCCTCCTATGTTTGCTAATGCCAATATAATAGCTTACCCACCTTCAAAAACAAACAAAAAAGATCAGTTGTTTGTAATTATGTTGCAAACTAGGAAAAAATCATGTGGAAATATATAGGGTCAGTTAGGTTCATTTTCCCCTCAGACTTCTGGCATTCACAGATGAAATCTTGGAAGCAAACATATGTAAGTTTACATTCAGTTCCTCAATACATTTCCACATACTGACATTTTTCAGAAAAAAAAATTCTCAGGCTAAATCTTGTCTCTGTGATTCCAAAGCGAAGGTGGGAACAACAGTAATAGATTTTAATCACTGTCTAGTGACATTACATTCTTTCCTCCTATAATTAGAAACTAATGAGAAATGGAACACATTCTGTCAAACAAACTGACAAAACATCACTTCAAGTGGCCAAGGACCAAACAAAATACAGAACTGTTGGGCAGAAAGTCATGTCATATATAAAGAAATTTCATTTGCTTGGATGACTGTAATGATTCATCTCATTTTGCAGAATTTTCATCAGCTGAGATTGTCATTTCACAAACATAAACTAATTGCAGTTCTCTTCTCTGTGCTCCCCCAGGAAATCAAGGTGTTTGATGTCAGACATATTCACACATAGACATTCACCTTACTTTCTAAAAGCAGCAGAACAAAAGCAAATCTCCTCCCATCCCCTGCCCTCCATCCAGCTGTGCAATGCAGTTGGGATTCATCTTTCGGAATGTAAATTGAAAGGCAGGCTTCAGCTATCTGAATCCCAGAGATAATCTTATATAAATGGACTTCAGTGCAACCTTTGTCAAAATCTTAACATTGTTTTACCTCATTACATAATCAAAGTATAATCACAGCTAAGAAATGGATATTTAGAATTTCCACGATTAGATTTTTAGGGGAAATCACTCCCTACACTTGCTGTGCTGTTCCAGCAATGAGTGTGGCTGGTCCATTCTCTGGGGAATGCCAGCAGCCAGGTAGGGACTGGCACAGTGTCCTTGTGCTTCAAGTCTGTTGCAAGCAAATATCTGGAATGCCATGGCAGATGTTCTTTCTTTGTCCTAAAGACTAAACATTTACAGGATTTTATTTCAAATCACAACTTCTCTATGACACAACAGTGATATTTTGCTGCTAAACCTCGGGGGGAAAGAGGTTGTTGAGCATTTTTGGAATGGAAGAGACTTAATTATTAATTCTTTTTTGAACTCTGGCCCTTATGCATTCTAAAAATCAGTCAGTGAAAGAACAAAAAGCTGTGAAGGATAGAAACAATGAAAAGGACATTTGGCAAAGAATGAGATAAGAAGGTCTCATGGTCAGATATCTAGAGAACAGTGTTTTTTCTGGTTTTGCCTTTTCCCCAGGTTTCTCATTTCTGGCTGTGGGAACCAATAAATCTCATACATATCAGCTTATGATCAGCCCTGTGACCAAATTTCTGTTCTGTCTTGATGAACATTCACTCATGTGCCCAGTGATCAAAAACTTCAGCTGAAATTACATTCCTGCAATATATGCAAAAACATATTGCACTGGAAGAGCGAGTATCATCTCTTCATGTGATCAGTGACTGGTTTTAGAAGTACATTAGTACAGAACTAGACAGACTTAAGAACTTTCTGATCTGTTGAAAGAATAAAAAAAAATAGGTCACCAAGTTTTATACAGGACAATAATTTGAACAGGTTAAATCTGAATCCTCACTGTGACAATTTAGAACAAATATTGTATTTTTGCTCATGCCACTGTAACAGTGCAAGACATCTCACTGAACCCCATCTTCAGGCTGACTCAGTATCCAAGATGGTCACCAAGACAGTAAATGCCAGCAAACTCCAAATATAGACCCTGTCAAGGCAAGAAAAGAGATGGAGACAAAAACCAGATTAAGGTGCATCAGGACAAATACACCAATCTTAAGCTATTTACATGATTTTTCATCCTAGATTAGAGCTGCACTGTACAATGTAATCCACAGTCTGACACTGGCTTGATTTGGGAGAGAGATCTGACTCCTGTCTCCCATTCTCCCCTTTTCCTGCCTTTCCTGGGGGCAGTTATCTGTGTTCAGGCACTGCTGAGCAGAGCAACACCAGAGCTCTGCTACTACCACCTGATTTGACGTGAAAGAGAAAAGACTTTGTCCATATTCTCTCTTTTTTCGTTTCCTTTAATTTTCTTTCACCACTTGTAGCAGCTTTTGGGTGTCCCTGCTGCCCTCCAGTGTACCACAAGTAACAGAAGGGCACACAGTGGGAAGGAAATCAGCTGTTTTACAGGCAATGCCCCCCAGTCTAATACCATCCAGTTATTATTTGTTATTACAGAATAGCTGTGTAAAAATGGCACCAGGCCTGACTCTTTTTGGAAGAAGGATCCATTTAGAATCCTTTTGGTCTTGTTTACTATTACTTTTATAGTCTGTACTAATCCAGTAGCCTTTAAAGAGCTAGAGAGAATAGGAACCTCCTAGCTTAAAGGAGATGTTTATAGAAATCATATGCTACTATTTTAATGGTATTTTCATGTACCATGACTAAGCCCTAGAAAACACATCTTTTCCATTAAACTACTATTTACCCATTCCTTCTTTTAAAATAAACCAACAGCACTAGCTGTGATCTCTGCCTAGCAGAAAAGGAGACTGTGGCCATGTTAACAGCAAAAGAGAGAAAGAACAAGGATGTATCTATTAGCTATTTATGAGGAAAAGAAGATAAATTCTGCCCCAACTGTTGTTCTTCATTAACAATTTATGAAGTTTATACTCATTACTTGTAGCACAAAGGTGATGTTGCTTTGGTGATATTTCTGCCATACAAGAGTCAGTTTAGTCCTTCCAAGTGCCCTCTGCTAACAGAGCCACACGAGTCAGTTGTGCCGTTTCAGTGTTTGTAGAAACACTCAATGGCGACAAAAATTAGAAGTTTTTAAGAGTCGGTTTTCCACTGGCAGACTTGCAAGCGTTTCTCGTTTCTCTTCTGAGGTGACAGTGCCCTCCTGTGGCAGGAGTTTTGCTATTTCCCTTTTTCCCTATGTATACTCCATACTGAAATATGAACTGGATAGGGTTTCCAATATATAAACATGTCATTTATTTATATACTTGTTTATATGAGTTAATTATGAGAAAACGTTCCATTTCTATCTATATTTTCATATGGTTCTTTCAGCAAATATTTTAAAAAAGTTCTGGCTCTTCTCTGTATGTTTCTGTGTAAAATGAGGAGATAAAAGCCCCCTGGGAATCTGGACAGCTGCTGCATCTCTGGTCTGGATGAACCGTGTGGCCGCTGTTTGCTGCGCTAACAGAATTGTGCCTGTTAGTTACCATATCAATTGTGACCTACATTGATCCTAGTGTTTAGTCATTTGATCTGTCCTTAAAGAACAAATGATGGCCTGAAATTTTGGGAGAGTTTGGCTCATATATTACTCTTCTCCTATCTGAAATTTTTTTTGGCAGCTTCACAGATCCATCTAGTAGAGGAAAACAATGTTTTAAAAAGACACTCTAAAGATACTTGGTAGCTTTTTCTGCCAATGTTCTCCTATATAATTTATTTTCTTCACAGAGTTTTACATTTTTGGTACAAAAAGCACTAAATTAAAAAAAAATATCAGAATTAATAACACACACATTGATTTTCATACTAGTAAACACTGCCAAAATATTTAAAGTAACCAAATATTCAAGAAAAATTGTATTCATACCCTGGGATAGAACACATGCAGTTCCTCAGGGAGAAGAGCTCCACAATGAAACTCCTGACACCACGGAGTCCATGAGCTGAGGAGCTCACACGCTGTAAACTTTCAGCACAACACAGAGAAATTCTGGAGATTTTAGCTGGTGGAATGTATAATGGGACAAATACAGTTTGAGAAGAAGAGAGCCACCTCTACCATCCATTGGTTTTTGCTGTGCCATTCAGAGTGCTGTGTAGCTTTGTAAGAAACAGAGGGAGAAATAAAGTCTTACAAACTTTCAGAAACCTTATGTCTATGAACACGTCTATGCAAACATTGGCTGTTTTCCAAAGCTTTGAAGTTAGCCATGAAAGATTTTTACAGAAATGCCAACCCATAAAAAGGCCAGCCCTTCATCTAATGGAATTTCCCTGTTCCAAACTCTCTCTTAGAGTTAACAGAAATGAAGCACTGAATGTTCCCCACTCCAACCCATCTATGAGAATTAACTGAAGTGACGCATACAAATAACTTGCCCAGGCAGCCAACATATGATTTTTGAAGCTCTTCTGCAGTTCTTTTAATAATTTAGATCCAGCAGTGTTTTAAAAAACAGAAAGCAGAATCTCATAATAGCATGAGACAATCTCAGCTAAAAGTGTTGCTACCTGAACTATAATTAAGACACCAATTTCCTGTGATGTTCTAAAGCTGTTCTTTTCTCTTGCATTTGCACTAGCTTCCAAATCACTTCTGAGTACAAATTAAAGGCTTGTTTCCCCAGTACCTTACACTTTGCACAGTCACTTAAACATGCATAAAGAGAGCACTAATGGGTATAATTTCCCATTCACTTTGCACAGGTAGAAATGATTCCACAACCAGGAAGCAATGAAGGATCACACCCACTGTGCTGATTAAATCAGTTAAGTACAGGGTACATTCCCCTGGCTATGCCCCACTAATTCCTTCTATTGAACCTTTGGGACTTAGGTCAGGACGTGTGCACAGATGGTTCCCCAAATCAGGAATTCACTTCCCCTACTGGCTTACAGAGCCAGAATCCTGGTATGCAAATCACTATATCACACACGTATATTAGGAGGAACTTAACAATTTCTGAAGTTCACATAGACTGCTTTGAGCCTGTGTAAAATAGGATGGAACAGGACTGTTAGAAATACATTTGTAAGGGCTTACTAAGGTCATGATCACTGAATACTGATGCATGCATCTCATTTTCAAAGTATCTCCTACTCTGGAAGTGACTTAAGATCCATGCACTCTCTCTGAGTGCAGCAGAGATTATTGCCACCAAAAGAAATACTCCAATTCCCTTTCAGAGTGACAGTCTGAGAATGCTGTGTCTCAAGTCAGAACCCTGCCCTACATCTCGTGATCTTCCAAACATAATTGACAGGAATATACACTTAGGAGAAAACATGAGTATTTATACATGAGGATAAACATGACCTGGATAGCATTTTCCTGAGGGATTGCATTCTGGTTTACATATATATCACCAAAGAAACCGAATAACTTGGTATTGTATCTTCAGATGACAAAGACTGTGTCTATTGCCTCTATAGGCACACAAGCACTGATATAGAGGAATAGGTATATGATAAAGATTGAGGAATAGGAGAAATACAGATATTCTGAGAGAAAAAAGGCCTAAATATATTCAGGATGAGATATTATGCTCTTCAGTGTAATAAGATTATTTTTTCCAGGGAAATTTTGTATTTCTTTAAAGATTGAAAATTACCTAGGTATTATTTTCCAGACTTATGTAGCAGTTAACATGGGCCATAGGACTGTAAGGTTGCTGGTGAAAGGCTAAGTAATCCAAAATCTCCTAATTATGGTGCCAAATGTTAAGTCCTTAAGTATGTTGTCTTACAAAGATACTGCCACATTGCATTATTGTTCATTTCTAGAAAAATCCAAAAGTATATTAGTCCTCCAAAAGCAGTCTGGCAGTCTGAGAAGCTTTCTTGCTGCAGTAGACAATATTGGATAAACAAGAGCCAGAGCTCAGGGAAAGAGGATGAAGTAATAATGAAAAGATTATCAGTTTGTCAACTGAGGACTAATGAACGACACTGTGCTAAGGATCAACTCTAGCCATTTTTTTGCTAAAATAATGTCTTAGTTTGATAGCTTCATGCAGGCATCACACTAGGAGTGAAAAATCACCTGAGGCACAGAGATAATCTGAAAAAACCCAGAGAGTATTTAAGCTGGTTTTAGCTAAAGAGCTGAGAAGTCCATGAATGGAGTTGGAAAATAAACCAAATGTGCTTAAAAACAGGGCTGGGGCAAGATTGCATCATGAAAGGTGTGATTAAAGCAAAGTACTGTCAAGTGCATGTTCCACAGAGGAGTTAATGCATTTGACATTTTGGATGGATGTGTTATGACAACTGATACTAGTTCCTGAACTGCACATCTCTGGTCTTGCATTATTTTGTATGCTCAGAGTACTTTCCTTATTCAAAACCTCAGAAAACATGCTATAATATAATTCTAACATCACTTACATAAACTAGGCAATACCACCAAGATACTTCTCTGGAGTATCTCACCCTTTAGTCCTGTTTTCCCTGACTCATTATTGTCCCAGTTTTCCCCTGGCTAGCAATGGAGCACCACAGCTGTTCACTCACTCCCCAGTCACCAGCCCTCCCCAGCAGGGAGGAGAATCAGAAAGAAAAGGTAAATCTTGTGGGTTGAGATAAGAACAACATAATAATTGAAACAAATTATTATTATTATTATTATTATTATTATTATTAATAATAATAATAATAATAATAATAATAATAATAATAATAATAATATGTGAATAATGTTAATAATAATTGTAACAATAAGGGGAGAAAGAGTAACAGAACCCAGCAGAAACAAGTGATGCCACTGCAATTGCTCAGCAGCCAGTGCCTGATGCCAGCCCAGCCCTGGGCAGTGCCCAGCCAGCTCCCCCAGTCTGCTGGGCACGATGTTCCGTGGGGTGGAACATCCCTTTGGCCATCTGGGGCAGATCCCTGGTTCTGCACCCTCCCAGCCTTTTGTGTGGTTACTCACCAGCAGAGCAGAGCATGAGACACTGGAAAGTCCTTAACTTGGGGTCAGCCCTGCTCAGCAAAACAAACCTCAGTGTGTTATCACCAGCCTCGTGCTAAAACCAGAATACATCCTGTGCCAGCTCCTAAGAAGAAAATGCACTCTGTCCCAGGTGAAACCAGAATGTATTACTTCAAGGCTAGAAGAGATAGTCAGTACATTACAGAATTACCGGCTTGCCTTGTCTTGGCAATTCTTAAATTCTATTTGTTATTCTCACTCTTACCTCAAAAAAAAAAATAAAAATCATCAGTAAGTCTCACTTCCCAAAATCCCACCAAAGCAAGGTAAGATATTGACAAAACAACTCTCAGTGGTATTAATATTATTCCTTTCTCTAGTAAGGGTCTCTGGAACACTCCATAACACAACAGTGTCTGCAGCATCAGCAGGCTTTCAGATTAGAAAGCAAAATGTAGTTCACAAGAATTTCTGCATCCTTGAATGACTTCTTGGACTGGTCACCTCCACAGTGCCTGGCAAGTTAGAGTTGACACTGAAGTTTTCACTTACCCTGATTTAACTTCTCCATTAGTAGAAACCTTAAAGCTCATATAAAATATATATGGTCTCTTATTTCCTTGTGGTCTCTTATTTCCTTGTGCTTTCAGTAAAACATTTCCAATGCATAAGAAATAAGATCTGCCAGAATAATGCTGCAGACTTTGTCTATAAATATCAGGAGCTGACACAGAGTTTCCTATTGATATCATTCTGGAGTGGTTTGAATTTTTTTTACACATATGTCATTAGGAAGTCTTTGCACAAAGGAAGGTGCAACAACATTTGTGAGGGTTGAACAAGACCTACAACAATTACACCACTTTTTTAACTTTTTGGACATATTAGCAGAGATATGTTCTTTCCCAACATAACTGCTTCAGAAGCCCTGTATTAAAAAAAAAAAAAAAAAAAAGAGAAAAGAAAAGCAGAGAGAATTGTATTCTTATATTCCATTAGATATAAACCACCTGGAGTGTCTCCAGTTTTTGTAGCAAATGCTCTGGGACAGGTCACTGTTATTCCTGGATGGAAATGAATTGTCCTCTGATGTGCTGCTTTGAGATGACAGAGAATTCAGTCGAGTTTCACTGCTGGCGAACAGCCAAGGGCTTTACAAGTTAATGTTTTAAAAGGTCTTACACATGAAATTAAAATAATGCATACAATATTGTAAAAATATTATTGTAATAGTTTACTCCTCATGTTAAGGGAAAAATCCAGACAAGTGTCCATGGACAGCAGATGGTCCCCACCAAGCTTTCTAAAGAACCAAACAAAAAACCACTGTATGTGAAACAGTCTATAAATTAAAGGGCTGAGGCCACTCCCCCCCCCCGCACATCTCTCTATATTCACATGTTCTCCACATCTCTCTATATTCACGTGTTCTCCACATCTCTCTATATTCACATGTTCTCCACATCTCTCTATATTCACATGTTCTCCACATCTCTCTATATTCACATGTTCTCCACACCTGTGTATATTCACATGTTCTCCATATCTCTCTATATTCACATGTTCTCCACACCTGTGTATATTCACGTGTTCTCCACACCTGTGTATATTCACATGTTCTCCACACCTGTGTATATTCACATGTTCTCCACACCTGTGTATATTCACATGTTCTCCACACCTGTGTATATTCACGTGTTCTCCACACCTGTGTATATTCACATGTTCTCCACACCAGCCCTGGCTCTGCACACACAGTCTGACCAGGGACAGGGCTTTGCAGCCAGGCCTCACTCTAGGTCGTCTCTATTTATCTTTCTCAGCACAGGTGCCAAGTTTTGGATTTGTCTCTAATACCTGTAAGAAAGTGCTGGCTTGTGTAGTGGATTCTGCTATTTTCTGTTCCTTTGAATACAAGGCAGGAGTGCTAGAACTACCAAAACAGTAGTTTGGGTTTGTTTGTTTTTTTCCCACAAAAAGAACTGTCCAAGTGCAGGACAAACCAGAGAGAGTAGTTACCTGGGATCTTAGACATCCTTCAGCTACTCCAAAAGGCTTCAGAAAAAAACAATAACAGATATAAAACATCTGATTTTCAAATTTCAGTTCTGAGCTAATCTTTTGTACCTTTTTATGTTCTTATATATGCTTGGGTTTATATTTCACCTCTTACTTTTGGTAATTTTTTGTCCCATTAAAGTTATATAAAAGTGAGCATGAAAACAGCTCCTCCTTAAAAATGTTTGCATGGAAGTAATACAGCTACTGTTTAAAAGGAGGTCTACCATAGTATAGCAAAAAAGAAAAATTAAATACCAATGCTAATAATAGTATATATGAGGGTGAGTAAATAAAAAGACAAGTCCCTAAACTGAAAAAATAATCAGTTCTTAGGAAGTTAATACATGATGAAGAGAGATCAAGATTGAATCATATTGCAGTTTTATGGCTACAGTTTTACAGTGCTTCTGATGAGTGGTGGTTTCTTATTTTCAGGATTTCTTGGTATATGAAGGACCTATACATATGATGCAAACTTATCTATGAACTAAGGGGATAATAAGACTAAAGTTATTAAAATTGGTTGCTCCTATTCAGCCATATCTCCTTGTAAACCATATGTATAAAATTTGCCTTTTTTGTGGTTTTGGTCGAGTTATAATATAACTAATTTAAAACCAGTTAATCCCAGGAATATGGACATTCAATTTTAAAAAAATAACATAACAAAGAAGCACCAGCTGAAGACTGATCTCTGAAGTTTCTTCTGTGGTCAGGTTCAAAGGGATTATTCTGGGGGAAATTAAAATTTTAATTATGCCTGAAAAGACGGAGCTCAGTGTTAACTAAAGGCACTGATCTAAGCAGAATACACATTAGCCACAGAGTCTCTTTGATAAGACTGGAAAACTATCTTACTCTAAATTTGCAAATCCTACCCTGTTTCCATGTGAGACTTCTCTGGGCTCCTTTTCACTGAATTGCAATGAAGTCTTTGTAGCCTGGGGTTCTGTAGTTCCTTTGCTATCAAGATTTCCCAGGAGTGCTGTAATCTGAAGTAAAGATGGGAACTAGGTTTGTTTTGGGGTTGGTTTTGTTTTGGATTGGTTTGGTTTTGCTTTTTTTTTGTTTTGTTTTGTTGTTGGGTTGGGGTTTTTTTTGGCTTAGAAAAGAATACATCAAAAACTGAAGCTTTGCTGTATCCCTGAATCCAGACGGAATATACTTAATAATTTGAGAGAGGAAAAGAAACTGAAAAGAAAATCACAACCTATTGAATGGGAATGATGTGTTATGTACACCGAGCAACTTATAGCCTGGTTTTCGGGAGCACTTAGGAAATGTGGGTGCAAATTATTTTAGAGGAGAAAATACAACAGAAAACCTTCAGGCAAATAAAAAATTAATTACTGACACAGCCTAGCCTTGAAGAATAGTTGACAACAGGAATAACCTCGGGAGTACATGTGAAAGCATGCAACATTGAGAGCAGAGCTGTGTGCTCACAGGGCCAGCACAGGGCCTGCAGAGGCTGGACCAGCACACACCAGAGGACTGGCCTGGGCAGCTGCAGGTTGTGAGGAGTGGCTTGGGTAGAAGGAACCTGTCACACTATGCAAGGGAGGTTACCCTGGAAATCTCACAGTAAAGTCACCTAAATGGATCTGCAGGACTTTTTGCTTTCAGAGTGTGGAAAATCCACCAGGTCTTCATCTAGATCTGGGTTGAAGAAGATGTATGAATGAATTTGTTATCAGCATCTCTGGAGAATCAGTTAAATATATATATATACACACCCCTCAACCCCCAGACATGGAATAGGAAAAGCCTAGCTATTACATAGAAAATTTATGCTGGGTCTTTAACATATTTTATCTCACTATGCTTTTGTTTTACAGGAGACTACGTAGTCATGTCTGTTTTCTTTAACCTGAGCAGAAGAATGGGTTATTTCACTATTCAGACCTACATTCCCTGCACACTTATTGTTGTCTTATCCTGGGTCTCTTTCTGGATTAATAAGGATGCAGTTCCAGCCAGAACATCACTGGGTGAGTCGATTTTTTCCTGGTTTTATTCAGGAGTTATTATGTTTAACTGACACCTCTGCAGTTCACCAGTTTGTAGATGTAAGAAAAGACACAATTTCGCAAGAACTCTCCTTATTTAGAGGGATGTAGAGATTTCCAAGGAATAACACAGACAAGCCATATTTGCATCTCTTCCTTTTTGCTGTGTCAGATTTTGAGTATTGTAGATTGTCAATAATAAAGGCTTTTGCATTTTTTCCGATTCCAGCAGTCCTTTTTCTACCCATCAAGGTACTGGGGAACATTGCTGGATTAGAGGCAGGGACACATTAGTTTCATTTATTCTTACCATGACTGGCAGCACAAATGAAGGAGAAGGAATCCACCTTTCTGGTTGCCTGCGTGCCATGGTGGTAACAAGGGGAGAATGTAGAACCCTGACTTCTGCTTTAGAGGTCAACAGTCAAATGTAGACTTCAGGCCAAAAAATCAACTGAATTCGGTGGTAATCAAAATCCTGGGCATGAAAATGTGACATGCAATTAATCAGAATTAGAAATTTCTACACATTTAGCAACTGCTCCACAAATAAACGGAGACCAAATTAATCTTGCTTGTGCAAAGGAGCTGTAGCCATAAGAATCAGCAAAGGAGAAACATTCAACTAGAGAAACTCAAACACATTTTCTACTTCTGCATTAAATCCACACAAGTGAGGATCATTTTAGTTTTTCCCTCTGCATTTTCATTTCTTCAGAGAACTACAGCACAGAGCATTGGAGTGCAAAATGAGGGACACAATCTTCATTCCAGATTCCCTTGAGAGAAACACAAGAATAGAGGAACAGTGGCTCCCATGGCAGAAAGTTTTAAGTATTTAACTGTCTTTTTCACATTCTCACTAAAAAGAGGTTATAAAATCTGCTTTAAAGAAGTAGAAAATTAATAAAGGCATTCAGATACACAAAACACTTATCCCTCTGTTGAGAATTAGTCTATTTGTACCACTAAAAAGGTAAAACCAATGGCATGAAATTTGCCATGTACAATGTGATGGATTTTAACTGTCCTAATGCATTTTTAATGTTCTTCACATCATAGTACAGGGAATAATGTTCTGAAAGGGAAAGAGGTGGTGAGGCATGTCACAGTGCTTCACAGTTAAACACTCTTTCTAGCTCTGTTTAAGAGTTTGAGCACAAAACCTAAATTTTTAAATAAAAATCAAGGCTCTCTAGAAGTAAACTAAAAAACCAAAATTCCAAATTAAATTTCTTAGAATCAGAATCCACCTAACCAAAATATTCTACAGAGCAGCACTGGCAGTGGCCATGCAAAAATATCTCATACCCCTGTTAATCCTCTAAGCTCTCACTGAATCCACATTTCACTGCTGGGATGTACTGTTTAATATCTTTGCTATCTGTTTGAACTCCAGGCATACTTCAAAACCAGTCAGAGAGGTGATTGGCAAAATCAGTTTGTTACTTGAAGTAGTAATACTTTTGTTGTTTTCTATCCATCTACCAGGTATTACAACTGTCCTGACAATGACCACCCTCAGTACAATTGCTCGTAAATCTCTTCCCAAGGTCTCCTATGTGACAGCAATGGATCTTTTTGTGTCAGTCTGCTTTATTTTTGTTTTCTCTGCACTTGTGGAATATGGAACTTTGCATTACTTTGTCAGCAATAGAAAGCCAAGCAAGGATAAAGACAAAAAGAAGAAAAACCCAGTATGTATCTTTTTTACCAGCAAGGCCTAAATTCAATTACTTTTTCTGAGAGAGCATTTGAATCTCTCTTTACAATTGTACTTTTTTTTCATACTTTGCTGTTACATATATACTCTTCCTTTGTAATCATAGAAATGCAAACATTCACCTTGAGAATGAAAAGCTCATATATTACAGTTGTCTGCATGTCAGAGAAACTAATTTCTTAGAATAAAGATCCTTTTAACCAAAGTGTTTGGTAAATCACAACTATGACCAAACCCATTATTTGTGCCATAGATAGAGCTCTTGCTGTGACTTTTATAGAAGCTTCTCAATTTCTCTGTCTTAGCATTAACAATATTCTATGCCATTAACTTATGTCCATATTATTGACATGACTCTCTTTCTTATTATCAGGACTACAGTTAAACTTTTATATTCAAACTGCAGTGTGTGCTTTTTCTAATCTCCCCTTAAGTATCTGTTTCCATTTTTTCCTTATCTTCTTTTTCTTGTATTTCTCACCTCCTTTACCTACTTCTCTTCCTTAGAAAGTGATTTGACCAGTAGTTTATGATGATACCTATGGATGCACGCTACCCAATAATAAAAAAATTAAAACAATAATTAAAAAAAAATCCTGGAAGCACCCTCAGTAGATACTTGGGCTTTTGCCCAAACAGGGAAAAAAGTGTTGCTTATTTTGACCAGGACAGATTTCTCCTTGCCTTTGGCAACTGAACTGACAAATTTGTTGTCTAGAATCTCTAAAATAATTAGTTTAAAATCAGAGGGGGAAAAGTAGCATAATCATCTACGGGGAAAAAAAGTGACAAACAAGTGTTTTACATTAAAAGAGAGCATTTTCAAATCCATTTTAGGCATCCAGCAAAAAATAAAGTGATTTGGATTTGCTCTGCTAAAATATTCATGGACTTTTGAAGATATTCCTTTTAGTTATAACACAGAGCATGAAAAGGATATAGAAAAAAACAATTAAAGAACCTTTTACTGCACATTATTCCTTTAATTTCAACTTTAAAAGCTGTTGAGAAGTAGACTGTAAAAAAACGAAATAAAATGATGAAGTGAAGTGTCCTGTCTTAGGTGGAAATAAAACATGTCTCCGTGCATGTGTGTCTTATGCAGTCAGGTAAAGGAACAAAATCTAAATACCTCAGATTTAGCTGTGACCCTTTAAAGTGTCCATATAGGGGCTGATTACTTGTTCTTTACATTGCTTATGTGTGAGCTTCAGGGAAGAAACAGAGCTAGAAATGTTTGCCTGGATCCTAATCACAGAGCCTAAAAAACTTAAAATAACTCTATAAGTCTACTCTGTTAGGGTCACAGTATGCAGGTAAAAAAGACTTCTTTCTCAATAGTGGTTCTATAAACTGTGAATGGTCTCCTTCAAAACAGTCCAGCATAACAGACTGGAACCTCCTCAGGATGTGAAAATCTAAATGAAGGTTGATGTCTTATGTCCTTGGCCCAGCTATAGCTACAAGACAGTGACAAGTCAAAGATGTGGGGGTTTTATGCTACAGATACTTGTTTCAATTGCTGTTATCCCAACCTTTCTATAACTCTAGTTCTTTAGACTTACTATGTTTTAGAAACATATTTTTAATTTACATTATTTTTGTCTCTTTCTTTCTTTTCTTTCTTTCTTTAATTTAAAACAAAACCCTCTGATTCTCTTTTCTGTCTACAAAATGAAAGCTTCTTCGGATGTTTTCCTTCAAGGTATAATGTTTTTTGGAATGGAAATTCACTGCATGCGACTGCTGAATTTAACTGTTAGAACTTAGATGAGAGTGGTGTTTTGTTGGGTTTTTTTATTAATGAGGCATCTACTAAGCCTCATTCTACTAAGCATTCTACTCAAGGTACTTCCTAATTAAGTAGAATGGTTACATATTTCTAAACAAATTGTAGAGTTGATTCAGCAGCCCAAATACTGATTCACTATGGTTCTGAACTTACCTAAATTCAAGAATGACCAACATTATTGGATCACATGAATTAAGAGAGTTTAATGTTAAAACATTTCTGCTCCTCTCTTTCTCAATTTGCCATGGGATCCAATAGCACCAGCTGCCCTACAATCCTGCAATGTACACCCTTTTAGAACTCAACTCTGACTCTGACTTTTTAACCTTCGTGATACTTCATATTATAAAACCAAATCTGTTCCCATGTTGACCTGAACAAAATTCAGTGTTATCATCAATTATTCAAATGATGATCCTTATGCAAAAAAATTTGGGGTTTTGAAAGGGTTTAAGACGCATATAGATTTTTAATGTCATCCCTGGATCAACACACTCTTAGCAAATTAGCAAATATATCTAGCTGTGTTCTACATCTAAAACCTATCTCCATTCAGAAATGCAGAGATTTTATTTTAAAAAAGAAAAAAAAAAGAAATTACATAAAATAAACCCAAGAAATTTACATACTTATAGAATGGAATTGTTATTTTCCCTAATAACTACACCAGAAAATTTCAATGCCTGTCATGCTAGTGTTCACCAAGTGCTCAGATGTGTTTACATGCTTAACTTGCTCAACTGATACTAAATATATATGTGTGTGTAGATATATATGTACAACTACTATATAAAATTTGGATTATATTGAACTGTCTGGGTGGTGAACATTAGTAGGTGGTGAACTGCATATATTCAAATAATTGGAGAGTTTTATAAAGATTCTCCTAACCCTATTCAAAAGGCCCAGTTTTTTCCTTTATTTCTTGTGTATATGTATTTGCTCCTGACTCAACATAAACCAATTCTATTAAAATCCTGCATTTCCAAATAATTAATCTCCTTCCACGTCCAATACACAAATTGCCTTCAGATATCAAGCAGCTATGTAAAATATAAACCAAAAAAGAAATTCAAAATACCATCAAATTACATTCCTGGATGTTTCATTTAACCTCTAACATTTACTTAGTCTGGCTTTGAAGCCAGTTGCCCACAGCTGTTAACTTTATTGATTCGTGCTGCTTCCCTGTAAAGTTAAAGTGTGTGATACAAGCGACTTTAATAAGTTCAAGGCAGTATCACCATTAGAGCCCCTCAGCACCCCCTGCCCACACAGACCCCCATGCCCATGCTGCCCATTAATGCCCCTCTCCTGTCGCTCTGGTGACACTAACAGATCCTCCTCTTTCTGCTGCTCCACCTTAGGCACCTACTATTGACATCCGCCCCCGCTCAGCTACTATTCAAATGAACAATGCTACACACCTGCAAGAAAGGGATGAAGAATATGGGTATGAGTGTCTGGATGGCAAGGACTGTGCCAGTTTTTTTTGCTGCTTCGAGGATTGCCGGACGGGCGCGTGGCGGCACGGCCGGATCCACATCCGCATCGCCAAAATGGACTCCTACGCACGCATCTTCTTCCCCACCGCCTTCTGCCTCTTCAACCTGGTCTACTGGGTATCGTATCTTTACCTTTAAAGGCAGGAGGAAATCAGTGATATGAGCCTTACTCACTGAATTTCTTAGAGAGATGGTTTCCTAAATTCACTTGAAGTATTTATGATGCGCTTTATAGTGGTCTGAATTCTTTAGTGCCATAATCCCGTAAATATCAGTCATATCATTTGTCCAAAATTCACCATCTGGTTATTGTGAATTGTATGTCCATTCCACATGCCAAAAATAATTTAAAAAGAAAATCATTTGGACAGGCAATATACAGCTACACCCACTGGAATAGAGAGAAACGGGGAGCACAGCAACACCACTCAACAGCTGGTACTGCAGTTTCAAACAGGAGAGGGAGAGAGAGGGGGGAGATAAAGTGCTGTACAGTTGGCTAACATTGGCTATAATTATGCTATAGCTTTATTCTCTGTGGGCTTTTCTTTTTGGAAGAGTCATCTCTCACTTTGAATAGGTATTATTAAGCTAGGAAAGTTAAATTCTACTCCCACCAAGATGAAAATACCATCCCTTTAAGAGCACATGTACAATGCTGTAAATATCTCAATACCTTGTAGTACATAAAGTCTAGTGCATGCATCTTTTGGGGGCCAAAATAAATGAGAAAAGGTACCATAAAGTTTTGTCTTTTATTTTGTGTCTCTGGATGTGCTATTGTAATTGAAATGTGGACAGAACTTTTTTTTTTTCTTGAAAAATTGCCCCTTTCCCTCATGCATGGAAGATCCAAGCAGACAGCACTTTCATGTAAGACATTAGAGAAGCCTTAAGGATTCAAATAAATAACATGTAGACAAACCTGTATGGCCAATATAATAGCTCATAAAGTGTAATGTATGTGTCTGCTGCAGTTGTAGCCTTCATTTGCCATTGATATTTCAGCTGAATCTCCAGTAATTATACATTGCAAGATCAGCTTCCGAATTTAATCCATGTGCTTCTATTGTTCTTTTCCTATGTTGAGCTCTCCTTTTTTCCTTACACAAGTGTTTGTGGGGGTCTTTTGTTCTTTAAACCAATCCAGGAAATAGCTTTTATTCTACATGTTATTTTTACATAAGAGCTTCAAGTTAATTTTGAAACATTAGACTTTGTATTATATATACACAAACAGTTCTCTGCCCATCCATGTCCTTGATCAGCAATAGTTGTTGTCAGTGCTGCTTTCACTCGGTGAGTACCTTTACTAAAACCAACCTTGCCCGTGGCTGGCACACAGTTTATAGACAGCCTTGAAAATGATAGGGAACAAAAGGGTGTCTTGGCTACTAAATCACATGTATGCAGTTATGTGCATTTAAAACCTTCAACCCACCTGGGTGAATCTTGAAAACCATTTATTCACTGGTTTTCAGAACCTGTATGATTCTCAATTATGCAACCTTAAGCACATGTAAATAAGACTGACCTTTTTTTTTTTTACTTGTAAAATGTCACCTCCAGGAAAGTGGGCTTGCATCTTGAAAAGGGAGATCTATAATCTATCATTACAGAATTACTACTAGGTAAAATGGAGAAAAAGGAAAGTTTTCCAATGTTTGTATAGTTTTGAAAATAAAAATGTATAAAAAAGGAATATCTCTATCATCGATTGCTCCTTGTCCAATGTATTTGAAAAAATTTTAATAAAGGAATTGCACACACCTGTGGACTTTTTCAATAAAACTGCTGCACTCAATTCCAGTATTCCTGTGATTAGTTTGTTAAAAGCATGCTTTGAGAACTAGACTGCTGGACTAGTTTGATTCATCAGATGCCTAAATATAAATGATTATAATCCTCATAATCCTCTGCATTGTCTCATTTTGTAGTCAAATGGATTACTCACATAATTTTCAAGGATTAAGATTAAATCTTTCGAAGGTTATCTTATTCTTAAATGATAATAATAACAAAAGTATTTAAAAATCACTGAATTGGAAGTACTCCAATGAAGAGAGAGAACCTTTCTTTATCTACTTAGAGTCTCCACTACTTGAATGTGTGTCAATCATCGTTCACATGGAAATGTGTTTCAGCTGGTGGCAGACAGATCTTTAATTTTTTTTCCCAACAGTCAGTGATTTATCAGCTTTCTGTTAGTTCCTTGCAATTAATAAGTGTGACTGATGTCATAGATTTAACATTTTAATTTTTACCTGGATTTTTCCTGCTACCAAACAAGTTTTATACAGACCATTAAGAAACTCAGCCCAAGCCAGCCCTTTAATTCCCTCAGCCCAGGTGCATTTTGGTTAACATATTTAGGATTATTTTTGGCACGGTCTGTGAAGTTAAGGATTCAGAAACACTAAGCATTTTACCTTAGTCCAGGTCAAGTTACATGTGCCTGAGAAAAGCCTGTGACACCGATGAACTGGATGCAGTAACAAGGAATGAACGATCAGATCCCTCACTTGTGCAAGGTGGGATCTCCTTCCAGCAAGGGAGGGGCTCAGTTAAAGACTGATACACCCCCATCTCAAAAACACAAACCACACAAGATGGAAAAGTGTACCACGTCTCCCTAAAGGAGTTGAGTGAACTTTTCTCACCACCACTACACAAAATAAAGAAAATAAGCCCTTATCAGTCATTACTCCAGACTCCGGTTCCTGCACTTACTGAGGCAATTTGTCAGTTCCTCCTGGGGAAAATGGATGAGATTCCAAAGGACAGTTCATGCAGAACCACAGAATTCTAAGTAAGAAAATGACACCAGAGCACAATCTAGCACTAACTAGATAAGAAGCACAGTGCTCCTCTGAACAGAGATTATCTTAGTTATTCAGCACAGGATCAGAGGATGACCTTTGTATTGTAAAGCCAGGCTGCCACCACAGCAAACAAAACAGCCTTTGGGTGTGATAAGGGTTATTATTCAGAAAAAACTTGCCCAGAAACCTGTCTATTCTAGACATTCACACATACATATTATATAAAACATTATGCTAATATATACATTATACATACTAACTCTCCCAGTTATATTCTAGGGAAGGAACTCACTCCTGACAGGCCAGGTTGCTAAAATGTTTCCAAGCTCATCACACTGCAGATAGCTCTTACTGCTCTGGGATATGGCTGAGGATGTTCAGATGGTCATTAAAGGTCATAAAGGATACACTAGTGGCACAATCACTTACTTGCTACTTATATTCCAAGAGTATGCTATGTCCTGAGCAAGACACGACACTGTTTTTTCCCAGGGATTATACCAAAACAGAACACCCTCAAAGCATTTATAATTCTTTATATATTTATAACATTTAAAAACCCCACACTGAACATAAAGAACTGGTATTTAGGGAGATAATGTGACTAAAAAGTAGTTCTCCTATTTTCTATGTTAGCCAAACTCAAAGGACTATATTTTAACTAGCCAGTATGGAATAATTTTAGCCTCTGTATAATACAAAATGCTGAAGTTACACACACACACACAAAGGTAAAAAAAAAAATAAAAAAAAAATCAAGAGGTTTTGGTTTTTTTTTTAATCACTCATTTCTGCCTCATTTTCCCACAGTCACACAAATCTATTGAACATGACTGGATTGGTCTCACAACTGTGCGTAGCAGTTCCAATGACACACATATAGCAGCAATTATTGACATGGATTGGTGGGCCAAACATTCAGACCTTCTTCCATCTGTGCTGCTAAAGCCCTTCAGTCTTGCAGTGTGTAGAACAAAGTATACCTATAAAATATTCAGGCAAATGAATAATGTCAGAAATGGAACAAGAAAGCTTTGTTAACTGCACAAATGTTAGTGGATAGCATTACTTTGGTTTGAACCAAAAAATAATTGGGAAAATATAGTGTTACATTACCTGCCTTACCACCAAATCTGGGCTTTGTAGGACCGTGGTAGGGATGAGCTGCAAACTGAAAGACGATAAGTAAGGGTTTTTTAGGTTTGCTGAAGCATTTCTCATGCTGCAGAGGAAAGGCAGGACTAAGTAGAAAAGTCTCTGTGTGAGAACTTGATAGTCAAGGACCAAAACTGCAGCTCAGCTACGACCCAGAGGCTGCAGAGAACGAGCTGCTCCTCCAGCCTGAGCTGAGAACTAATCAGAGACAGATAAAGAATTTGCACCTTAAGCCACTAAAGAGGCAGCCCAGAACAGCAAGTTAAGGAGAGGAATTCAGAGGCAGTAGGATCCACAGAAAATAATTTCCAAGGCCAAAATAATGAAGGTTGCAGTTCTCTGAACTTAATAGGACACATTTAGAGTTCAGGCTTTTAGTGATGCCATGGCAGAAAGCTGATGTTATTTGGAAATTAATAGCTACATCCAAGATAAGGTCCTCATTAAAAATAAAGCTTGTTCATGGGCCTCTGGAGTTGAAAGTATAAAACCTGTTATTTTAAGCTAAGAGATCATCCAAGGCAGAATCCCATAGTAAGCATGAATATAAGAAAAAAGTAAAAATATAAGGAATCTATGTAACTTAATTACAGCTCAGGGGAAAAAGCAACACTTTAAAATGCAAGTGTTGTCTTTCAAACAAGATTTCAGTCACTTTGCTGAGAATTCAATTAAATCTTGTGAAAAGCTTCACAGATAAATCAGTTTATTATACCCATGAGAGATCTATTGTTTCTTTCATAAGAATTAAAAGCCAATGCACTTTGCTTCCTTATTTAGAAGGATTCTGTAGATGAAAAAATTTAGACTTCCTATTTACGCATTACTGAGTTTTTCTTTTTAAAGTCAAGATTTACAATGAAAAGCATACCTGTTGAATATGCAAAAGAAAGCTCATGACCTTTAAAAGATCTTGAATAACAGATATGAACTCAAAGCTTTGCTTACAACTCAGCAAACACATTTGACAAATACATTTGAATAATTCATTCCAGAATGTCCAGGATGTCAAATTAGCTCACAAAAACAGTATGTTAGACTGGGTAAGATATTCTCATTTGTACTTATATAAAATTCGTATTGATTATCAAAATGAGAAAAGGGAAAACAAGAAATACAAAAATATTAATATAGCTGTAATTCAACCAGTATGAAAAACATTAGAAATATTGATCTTTCCACCAGACACATGCTTTTTAATACTGGTATATTGAAGTGTATATCTAATGAGATTTAATCAGCCATCACTCTCTTTAGAATTTTCTGGTATATGCTACAGGCCTAACTATAGAGTCAGTCATTTTGCTGTGAGAAAAACCTGCACAAAAGAAAAAAACCCTTTCTCCAAAAAACCTTCAAATCAAGACTTCTCTTTTCATTCCTAAAATGAGATACAAGCACATAGAGACATCCATCCAGCTAATATATTTACAAGATGTCTATAAAAATAGCAATTGAGGCTATAAACTACTTGAAAGTCAGATAGACCTGCTAGAGAAGATTTAGCATAGTTGGATACTTTGTTGCATTAAAGAACCAAAAAACCCCATGTAGATTTACCATGTCTTTATTTAAAAAAATAAATTAACGTCTTCATGTTTCTCTTCACATACCAATGCATAAGAATGCATCAGACTTCACTTCAGTGTTTCCCTTAAGACTAGAAGGGAAAGACTAGATCGACAGTTTTAGTAATTCCACAGTCTTAAAAATCTGTTCAGATTTCAGAATCTTTTCTGCTTGTCATTCCTGTTCTATTTATACCAGCACTCCTTAAACTGCTGCCACAGAGAGATTTCTTATAGAAAAGGGCACTTTAGTTTTGCTCTTTGCAGTTCCTTTGCCCTCACGCTCACCTGAAGTTGGTACCTTTCCTGCTGATTTAGCAGTGTTGGGTCTTTCTTGCCCGTGTGCTTCTGTCCCACAAACCACCATCCCCACAGATTCCCCCATTTCAACTCTGAAAAATTATTGTAGTTTGAAAACTATTACTTTTAAAGAAACTAAGTGATGTCACGAAGTTAATGGACTCAATACCAGGAGGCAAAAAGGAGCTCAGACAGAGCATTGCTGACTTCAAGCCTGCCTGTATTTTCCTTGCTTTCAGGGGAGCTGGTGCCAGCTCTCGTCAAGGCCGGTCTCTCTACAGTGAACTGTAACCACAATTCACTGCCACAATTGTGACAGCTCAGAGAGAACCCACCTTGGCACCACCTGCAGTGTTATTCAGTGACAGTTATTCATAAAGTGATGTCAATCTCTGCATAAAATTTTAAGCATCATAAGTTTTTGGTAATTTCTCTACCATGCTTCCGGCTGCTCCTGTAAGTAAAGGTATCAGTTACCACCAAAACTGCTGTAGTATAAGTGGTAGCACACGTCTTTTCTGTAATTGCATAATTTAGAGCTACTATGAAATGAACAAAACTACAGGATGCCTGCCTGGTACAGTGCTGCAGTGGTTAGCTCTGCTCGAGATCTCTGAAATGGGAAAATCATCTGAGCCACTTTTTGTATGTGTGATTTTTATCCTTTACAGGTAATTTAAGGATAAAACAGGAAATTTATGGATAAAATCCATCCCAAACCTGAAATAAGATCTGCTATGATAATATTTTGTAGCTGGATACAAGCTCATTTCATGAACATGCAATTTGGTCTCCAGAGCTTGTTTTTCCTGCCTGTACACAGAGGAACAGGCAATAATGCTGAGCAGTTAATGCAGACACACAGGGTTTGATTATGTGAACAGGCTGAAGTTCACATCCCATGTACATCCGAGATAATTGTAAAATTCTTCTGAGGATTTTGCCAAATAAATACTAAGTACTCTGTTATTGCTCCTTCTACCTTCCTTCCCACTCTCCCTGGCACCCAGGCCCAGAAGGAACCCTTGGTACTTTGAATTCATATGCAGTGCAAAGGAGAAGTACCATGTGAGAAGATGCTCCTTTTCAAAGATGCCCTTATTTTATGCTGTCTTTTTTGGGGGGGGAGGGGGAAGCGTAGGACTGAAAAGTGGTATTTGGGGAAAGTTCTAATAAAATAAAAGCTTTAAATTAACCTTGCAACAAACTTTTCGAGGTAAAGAAATAGACTAGTATTGATTGGCAGCTTAGTTTCTGTTCTCTTTCTAAAAATCATAGAAAAATTAAGATAGTAGTTTAGTAAATTAATCTTTGTAGACTAAGACCATCATGACCAATCCTAGGATGAGTACACCAGATTCCTACATCATTTTGAGTACCAGTACAATTAAATAATTCTACCCTGCCTGAATAAATGGATTGACATTGTGATGTTGCCCAGAAAATGTGTTCAATGAATATTTTAAAACAGAAAAATAAAGTACCAGTTTTTCAATTTTAGTAACAAAAATCATATTAACTTCTAAAGCTCCATTTAATTCATAGGTAGCAGGCAAAATACTAATCAAAAAGCTAACCAAAATCATTCATGCTCTAGTAGAACAGAATGCGTTTTATTCTAAACAGCAACAGCCAGTTTCTAAAGATGCTCTGCAATTATTATCAATTATGAGGAATCATATGCTTTTCAAAGAGTTAAAATACAGAAGAAGTACTTTACTTACGAAGAAAAAAAAGAAAATACTTACACAGGAAGTGAAAGAAACAAAGCAGGCAAAAGAACTATCTGAAAATATGGCAAAATAATGGAAAACATAAATTAAGAAAACTCACCAGGTACATTTTAAGAATTAACACACTTGAAGTTTACAATTTTCTTTTCCACTAATTTGGAACAAATTCAACAATCAGAACCATTGGAGAGTTATGTCACAACTAACCATGAATATATTCCTACCTGAAGGTAAGTTACCATCTGCACTTAACTCTGCAGATCTGCATTTTTATTTAGTTCCATTTTGTTCAACATGAGATACAAATCCTCTCTCTAAAGCCTTCCCTACAGATAAATTATTTTTTAAATTAAACCTTAGGTCACCTGTTCTTCAGTATGTTTAGACAACCAAAACTGACAGCGAAGTTAGAACACTAAAAAAACCCAAAAAAGCAAAAAACCCAGCAAAATAAAAGAACAAAAACAAAACAAAAAACCAACAACAACCAAAAAACCCAAGTCGGCAGGTTGCTTTAGTTGGCACTTAGTCATCTGTGGGAACTTCGGAATTCACATTTTCACATATTTTCCAGAGCTTGTAGAGAGAAAACACTGACATTTCATTCACTTATGTCAGCAAACTGGGTGGGAAATGGCCTTTAAACTGATCCAGGACTTGGTCCCTTTCTGAGACAAGGCCATTCCTGTGATGAGCCTGCAACCCCACACCCCCTTAGGAGGTGGAGGTACCAAGAGAGACCAAAGAAATCCCTGCTGGGATCACCACACACACACAAATGCAGAGACACACAGGGGAGCATAAGAAGATAAATGTAGGAGATGGTTACAAGGTTCTTCATAAATTAATGAATATTTTCTCCTTATATAGCTGGACAGGTACATACAGAATTAAAAAACTATCAGTTCAGTGATACATTGTCTCTTTGCCACATTTTCTTATACAAAGTTAAATATTAAGCTGCATAAGAACCCAGCAATATTCGTTACTGTGTGGCTCACTTGTATCAAAGTGTTTGCTCTACCATTTCATATTTTAAATACCACTTGGGTATACCATCTTAAGTAATCTCGGGTTTAATCATACTGCATATTTTGCAGTAAATATTGAAAAGAAGAAAGTGGTCCATTTTATGAGATTCATAAACACTACCCAAATATTCTCTGTGCAATATCATGCTACCTGGAGATAGTGAAGCGTTACTTTGCATTTTCAAACTGCCTAGCAAAATGCCTAACCCTGTTAAGGAGGGAAGCACTGTGAATGTCACCCCTAGACAGCAGCAGTGATTTTTGGTTTGTTTTTTTTCTTGTAGGTTAGAGAATGACATATAAGATATAAGATTATTCCTTCTCTTTTGAATCTAAAATGTCCCTTTACCTAACAAAGCAACCTATAGCAACCTATAGCCTACATCCTGGCTCTTTCAGCTTATTTATTAACCTTATAAAATTAATTATCTTAGTTTCTGGCTGCTGGCAGGCAAGTATGATCTTGCATGTCAGAACAATACTACCCATAGACAGTGAAAATCCCAGGATTTAGTCTCTATGACCCCATAATGATTCCCTAATCATCAGCTAATAATGCTACATATAATTAAGATTTTCCCATTTCAAGAAAGCAGAATCCTCCTCTAAGCAATCGCCCTCAGCTAGTAACACAAATTGTACTCTGTATTAACTCATGCAGGAAGAAATTCCCTTTGCTACCATAGAAACCAAGGATGAGTACTCTGCATCATCCCTTGAATTTAATCATTTTAAGACTGAAATGGATATTTGGAGGCAATGATAAACAGAAAATTTGTTTCTGAAGGAAAATAAAAGCAGGAAATGAATGTAAGTCCACTGGACAGTAGGAGGATGACTCAGTTCCTGTATCTTCTCAGACAAAATGACAAAAGTCTCAAGGAGACAGAGCCATTGCAGCACTGCCAGACACCTGCACAGAAGTTTCTGTCTATACCCCTCTGTAGACTCCATGATTTGCAAGAAAAACCAGGATAAATTATCTCATGCTGCCAAGCAATTATTCCTACCAAGAACTTTTCTGATGCTATTACTCTTGGGGGAAGTGGCAAATGAAATGGCCATTTGTTCAAGCCTTTCCTTGCTTCTCTTCTTCCATTCCTTTAGTTGATTCTTTTCCTCCTTGACCTATTTTACAGATGAAGTGAGAACTGAGCTTGAGAGACAGTTCTCCCTTCTTATAGATATTGAAATTGCAGGCAAATGACATCAGATGGCTTTCAAGGAGCCATCTAAAGTGGTTAATGTGCAAAAAACTAACCAAACTTGTTAGTTTTATGAGTTGGGAAAAAAATGCTTTGCTTGCCAAGCCATCAAACGCATTTCTTTTACCAGTGCAGAAATCTTCACTTGACTGAGAGTGTAAGCCTAAAAGACTGAATATCACATGAGGGATTGTACAGCTTCCCAATGCACAAACCAGGTTAAAATAAAAGAAAGCATGTTACTCCCAGCTGAAAAGAAACCTGGTTTCATGATGAGTTGACCAGCATAAAAGTCAGATGAGATATAAAGCGACAACAACTAAATATGAACATAAAATAAATTGCCTTTATGTCAGATAACATGAGTAAAAGGTAATATCTTCCAATAAGAGTATTTTAAAATGTTGATACGCATTTCAAACTCTACTGCAGTTGCCCTTGAAATATCCACTTCTGCCTGTGTGGCATCAAAAAGATGAATATTCTTTTGTGCTTATAGTGCAGAGTTAGCACCAAACTGATGTATAAACACACCCCCAACACTGAAATTTGCTGGACATCAGTACTGTGCAGATCTCCTGTTGCTAAGAGATGCATTGTTTGGTACACTGAACTTCTCTAATTTGTGATCCTTCTTCAGCATCAGTTCAGGTGAGTGTCTGGAGGCTAACGCTGGACACACTGTTAGTCTGACTGGCCGAAGGAATTAGGCACGTGCACAACTACACCCCTGTACTGGAGACCTAGATTTCACATTAGAGCAGAGTTGCTAGATGCTAATGGTTCCAGTGCAAAAGATAAAATTCTCGAGACTATGACATCTAAGTAGACAGATGAATGCTATCCTTACAGAGAGGAGGGGAAACAAATGATACAGGGAATGTGAAGTCTAAACCGACACCAGTACAAAGTTTATGTCAAAACATTTAAACTGAATCCTTTGAGACTCAATCTATGCCTTAATCACAGATCTGTCCTTCTATGCCATAAAATGGAAAATCTCACCACCTGCCTGTCAGCCAGTGACAGCATTATAAGAGGATTAAAGATGAAAGGTTTTAGAGTTTTTTAAACTGCAGATCTTACAGATTCCCTGCTTTCTCTCATGAAGATTTTATATTTGTTCTCACTTTGTATTTCAGTTTTCCTAATCTAAAATGAAAGTCATTGAGAGTGAAATGTATGCTTTGCTCTTTATGCACTGAAAACACAGCAAAGCAAGCTGTCAGTGAAGATCCAACTGTGAACAACAACAAACTGCTTAGAGCAAAGAGAAGGTGAAGAACTTCACAGTTCTCACCTTCTGGGAGCCAGAAGTTCAGATACATATAGAAAAAGGGTTTTCAGAAAGCTTTACACTCTGGCTGTAATCCAGGAAAATGGCCTTTTGTAATTAACTGTGTATGAATCTGTTAGAGAAAATCATAACTTACTGGGCTGTCAGTGACCTAGAAAGGTCTAAGGGTGCCTTGCCTGGAACTCTCACTACAAAACAGACTGTAGTCAGAAAGATCAGTCAGCGTCGTGTTTTTTGGAAGAAGAAATTTTTTTTTTTTTTTTTGCAGCTGAAAGCCTGAAATGACTATGTTCTAGCTACTTAATTTTGTCTTTATTTTTCATAGCTTCTGAGCCCCACAGCTTCTACTGCCTTCAGATTTGAAATTCAGGTCACTACAAGTGACCAAAAGCAGTTGTGGGCCAAGTGCACAGTAACAGTTAGGTATTAAATATTAAATATTATTACTGAGGCAGGATAGAAGAAGGGGATCTGCTGGTGAAATTATGACTAATAAGCACTGCCAAAAAAATTCAAAAGATTTCTGGAAAGTTGCCTAAAATACTTTTATGATGGAATGGATATGGCTGAAAAAAATTGATTAAAATAATAGGGTGTGATTTTGGGGGAAAAAGTAGGAAGCAATGACAATATTTAATGAAAAGAGTTTTAAAATGGCAGAAGACTGGGTTTGAATCATTTTGCCTTAACTAAGTACAGTGCCCTTACACATCAGCACAAATACACTGAAGACTATACATTGCTGACAAGAAAAGGGCTTGTAGATCTAAATGGAAGCTTAGAAAAACATACTGGACTAACAAAGACAGTTTTCCTGTTTGCTTCTCTACAGACAAAACTACTGCAAAAGACAAAACAAGTCAATTTTTTAACTTGTTTTTCAAGTTCTCTTTTTATATGTTTCTCCAGAACTAGAACAAGCAAATGAAACAGATTTAAAACCAAGTCATGTGGAATATGTATTTTTTAATGGTTTAATTTGAGGAGGGAGGCATATTTAGATGTCTTCCTCTTTGCACTGATATACAGTTCAAGTATTTTCAATTCAAGCATCACTTCTTATTTCTGCTTTCATAGGCAAAAATGCTGTGACATTACTCAAAAAATTATACTAAATTCAATTCAACTAAACCTCTGATATTTTACTAGAGCTACCTTCTCAAAAAGTGTGGTTTGCGGCTCCTGGACCTCTTCCTACCAGTTTCGTTGCCCACTCTGAAGTCTCTTAAGAAAACAACAAATAAAAAAAAAGATACCAGCTTCCCAAATCCAACCCTTCACCCTTTATTGCTTTTCCTGACACAGGAAAAGATTTTATTCTCTTGAAGGTGACAAACTATACAACCCAGTCTAACTCTCGAAAGGTATTTTTTAAGAGAGTCATTAAAACCAGAAATAAATAGAAACAAAGTGGCAGCTGTGTAGGAGGAATGGGTGACAGAAAATATCTGAATGGTTGACTGAAACCCCTCTAAGAGAAGCATCAGTGAAGTGGTAACTGAATTCTAGAAAGAGGTGTCCATTCTCAAACATTTTTTGGACATTATCTGATAGAATTTCATTCCCTTCTATGTTTGCCAGGTTCTTGTTCCTCTGTGTGCCCAGACCTATTTTTCAACCCCCTTGTCAGGGATTTAGGTCCTTTGATGTGCCTGGCTTATTTTCAGTCCAGACAACTCCACAGAAAGGCACTTTCCCAAGCTGTTACATTTTATTACCATAAAAGATATCTTTGTGCCCTCCCATCTTCCCACCTCCTGCTGCAGTGGCTGCAGCTGGTACAGGCTCTGGCCAGACAGGTGTAGCTGCCAACGTCAGAGCAGTTCTGTTTGCACTCAAATGCACTTACTGGCAAACAGACAGAGCAGTAAGAAAGCCTGAGCATCTCTGCTGCTTCAAAGGTGCTGTTTGTGCCATTTCCAGTTTAGCTTATACATCCATCATTCTCAGTGCTGGGATGGGACAGATGGCATGGAGTTGGTCTAAACCCATGCACTGTGCAGTGTCCAGAGCCATCACAAATTGGAAAGGAACCTTACTCTAAGTCTCACTTGTAAGACTCATCTGTGTTTATAAGTAGGTTAAATTCAAGCATTTCACAATCAAATAAAATTAAAACCCCTTCCCAATTAAGATGAGAAATAAAATTGAATAATCTAATTTTAACTGTGCAAATATTCCTGGACATACCTCATACTAGCACACAAGAAAACTACTTAAAAACTTATTTTAACTTACTTTTTTAAAAAGTCTTTCACTAAATCTGGGGGCCAGTGCTAGAGTCAGCACATTTTATTTGATTGCAGAGCCAAGTTCTCATTTTCTGAATAATAGAACTGAATTTTGTCACTAAAAATCTCTCTCTGGATCTTACAGTTTGCCTGCTTAAAGGCATATTTCTTATACTAAACCTGTGTCCAAGATAGTTATTAAGAGGAAATGTTTTATAAAAATGTTGAAGCCTTCCTGCCCACCATATTTCACTTTAAATTCAAAAAATGTCTTTGTTTAAAACTGATAGATGCTTTAGAAGATTTTAATGCAGACATTTCTTTTCTCATCTACCGATACATAGCCCAATTATCTACAAAGCATGTACAAACAAGCTGTGAGACTTCTTGTAAGTTAAAGTTACTGCCTAATGTGCCCAGGAGAATGCAGAGGAACGCCGCTGCTCAGAGCAGGACAGCCTTTGCTGGTGCATTTTCTCATCTACACCGAGTGCACATCTTCAAATGTACTTGTTGTACCTCAGCATTTGACTGGGTAGGTGAGTCATTGGTCATTCCAAGCCATGCTCCTATTAACCTGCAAAGCAGAGTTCACCCTGTTCTCTGCCAAGAACTTCCAGATATACACATGTACCTACCACCAGATGATAGAAAGCACATACATAGAATAAATACAGTCAGTCTCTTAATTGGGAATACAACTTCACACAGACATGATGATGTTGGCATCCATATACTATTTACTAACTCATAAGGTCAACTTCATTCAGTTTTGGCCTGCCCTTTATGTCAAATGACTTACTTTGTCACATGTAACAAGCAACTATAAAGGTTAAGGACCGAGAAACGGAACAAAAAATTGACAGTATTTGGTATAGTCTTTCTCAAATTGAGCAACTAGGAAATTCTGGTAACAGTGCAAATGCAAACTAGCAAGTGAATCATAGTACACAGTATCCATTTAAAAATAAATAAATAAAAAACATCAAACATTACAAAGCGAACATTGCAAACTGTGGGCCTAGAGAAATAGCAAGTACTATAAAAGGCCTTTTACAGTGATGAAGTAAATATGCTAGTTCATCATTTATCTCTGCAATTCATCATCATAAGTATGATCTTGGCGTACTTCTGGGTTTGTATCAAAAGCATGATTGATGACACTGCATCCAGTAATGCCAATGCCAGCTTGGTCAATCCTCACACACAAATGGACACTTCGATTCCAGCAGACAATTTCTCCAAGCACTAGAGAAGGCACATGGTATTTTTCATGCCCATCTGAATTGTGGTTTTATGGGGGTTTTCTGTTATTTTTATCAGGAAAAATCAAAATGAGCAAAAAACCAAAACAAGAAGCAAAAAACACAATTCAATAGGCAACAATTTTTGTCAATCAAGACAGGAACAAAAGGCAATTAAACACATCCTAAGGGTTACCTGAAATGAAACTAATTCTGTGGATCTACTGGAAAACGAGAACAGCAGTCTGTCTTGTAAGAAGGAATTTTAGACACCTGATTTCTTTTAATGCCCTTCTCCTTTGCCAGCTCATTCAAATATTCAGTATTGGCAGGCAGATACAAGTATACCTGGTACAGGTTCACCTGAAGCAGTGCACACTGGGAGCCAGTGAGTGCCCATTTTTCAGTCATTGCATCAAAAAGCAGCTGAGAAATACTTGCAAACAGGTATTAAAAGCAAATCAAAATTGTAACTTGTGTATCTCTTCAAAAGAAAAAATCCAGCTGATCTTCAGAAAACAAAAAATTAAAAAAAAAAAAATCCCCAAACCCACTTTCCTGCATAAACTACTAAACTTTTAAATGTATTGTTGGCTCTTCAAAGAGCCTCCAGTGATAACAAGCTATAGGTGTAAAGTAAAGCCAATAGTCCTCCATCTGAAAATCTGAATTTGTTTGGGAGCAAGCACAGAGAAGGGAGTTTAAAGGTCTAGTTGTACATCTGTTCAGTAGAGGGAAATTGTCATAGACTACCAGAGTCCTTCCTTGAAAAACAAACTGTAGGCTCCTACACAGAAGACTATGTATTCAGAAAGCCTTAAGTCAACTTTCTTGAAGTTTTTTTAAAAATGTACAAAAAGACCATAAACTGTGAACACAGTGAGATTGTTAATATCCTGAATTAAATAGTTAGTTGAAAAGGTTAAGGGTAGAAAGAAAATGAAAGAAAAGCAACAAATACGTAATGAAGATTTGCCTCACAGGAAAGAAATCATGGCTTAGAAATAGTAGCTCTCCCTCCTCTGTTCTCCATTCTTAGGATTCCCCAGAATTACCCAAGACATCAAAGTCTGAGTTTTTCAAAGACACAGTGAGAAATTAAGTCAATACTGACTCCCGGCTGCTTCAGTGCCTCTCAAAGTACAAACTGAGCTGCCTGTGATTTAACTTTGCAATCCACCCTACAGTATTACTAAAGTAAAAAATGCACATCATGTACATTTGGTTAAAGAATATGCTAGAATACTGTAGCAAGGAAAGAATTTTGGAAAATTATGAAAGTCCTTAATTCCTGAGTTCAAAGACAAGAACATATCGTTAACTACTTTGTAATATCTTACTGTGCAACATGCACTGAGTAATAGGCCAGCAAGTATTTAAATTTGCCTATTTAAAGGATTTTTCACAGGGCTAGATTTTTCTTTATGAAAGACTAAAATGTTTTCTAACATATATTGATTGAAATACTACTACTTAAGACAATAAATTTCAAAGTACAATGAATCTCAGATGAACATGTGCTGATGTATGATCACAGATTGCCACTTAAACACTCATCAGAATATGACTGCTTTCAGGAGCTGAATTTTTGCAATGAAAACCAGCTATTTATAGACACTGAACTACATTTGCCAGCTTTGCAGGCAGGAACCAGCAGGGGGTAAACACAACAGCAGTAATAGCAGTGCAAACAAAATAAATATTGAAAGAAATGTCAGTCATTGTTAGAGCAACTTAAGGACTGTGTTAAAATCCTCCAAAACTGTTCCTGTGTTTAGTGGGAATGTGTGGCTCCCCTTCCAGAGGCAACACAGGTATCCAGGCTTCAGTCAGACACGTTTCCTGCCAGAGTCGTTCCACTGAGTTAAGAATCTGACCTCATGCTTTTCAACTGGAATTGTTTAATAAGACTACCAGGATCCATAGTCCTTATTCTACACAAGAATTATCAACATTATGCTTTGCCTTCAGGATGCAAAAAAAATTCTCCCTACAGTTGACTCTGCAAGGCAGCGTTTCAGTGTTCACTCTGACCCTCCACACAGTTCTCACTGTGGCTCTTTTCCTCAACAGCTCACTAGAAACTTTGGACATACTCAGCCTACGGATTACTGGGTTGTGGGAGGGATTGCCTTGTAATTGTTAGGATACGATAAAGGGTTTGGTTTCTGGAGGCCTAAAATTAAATCTAAATTACTGACAATTATCTTTCTTGAAAAAGCCAAACTGTGTAACACATTTTGCACACTCACAAAGGCTTTTGAACCATTACCTTTTCTTCTAGATATGGTACCTGATTTTGAGTTGGTACAAGCTGTAACAGGGAAGATTTTCTTGTGTAAGGAAATTTAAATGAGCTACTACACTGAAGTAGCTCTATATGACAATTACTTTTTTGTGTACACCATTAATAGTTACTTTCTTGTGGAGTTCAGAAGAATAATTATGCCACTTAGAGGTAACAGTAAATCCTTAAATTTGACAAATTCTTGTCAAACCAAATCATATACTGAATTTTCATATATTGAATTATTAAAGATTTCCTGCATTATTCTCGCAAGCCTGAAATTATCTTTCAAGTATACTTATGTTCCCAAGTGTACTTTCAGTGCTTCCCAGGGCTCCACACAGCTGAAATTTTTTGATCAGAGGCAGCTGAAGAAACAGGACCTGGATTCAGAATGGTTACAAGTAGACAGCAGAAAACCTATAGAAAACACACTCAAGTGATACTGTGGACTTCACAATTCAGATCCTGCTGGCAGAACCACAGCTCGAGTTTTCAGCACTGCATTGCTCCTTGTTCCTCTTGCTGTTGCTGGGACAATGCCACTGCTCCTGATGCCCCCTGGGCAGCTGCTGGCAGAAGCCAACCCTCCTGCTCTGGGCAGTAGCTCTGGGCCTGGCTCTGCCCTGCTCCACGGGCAGGATCAGGACACTGCTTGCACTGCTGGAAAAGTCAGGGTCGTTCTCCAGGGAAAACCAGCCTCCCCGCTGGAGACTGCCACTCTTGAGAGCCACTGCCTTTGGTGAAGTTTCCTTTTATTAAATCCTGCCTGGAAGCTGAGCTAAAGGCCAACATTTTGAGAGGTCAGAGAATTCAGTTTGCAAAGGATTGTGCATTCTACCTGCATGATTAAAGCTGAAAGAGCCATACGATTACATTTTGTGTTCACTGGAATCTTTAAATGTCATCATTCCCAATAAATAAGACAACACAAAATGACTCTTTAGCTTTGTAATAGTATGATTTAATTTATCATTATATTGTTTTGTATTTTTGTTAGAAATAGGCCACCATTCTAAGACTATGAGACCTACAGTTTTCCTAAATTCATAGCAGCTTTTGAAAGAAAGATTTTCTCTGAGAGAAGTTAAACGGATCATTTTTTTCCCCGAATTATTTTCAGTAAATACCTGCTGTTCCAACATTATATAAAAGTCGGTATTAATGAATTCTGTCTGCAGGTGGTCAATTGCATTTGGTATCATATTTAAAAATTTACAAGCAAACATCTCTCCTTTAACCTCACCACCTTCTTTTCTTCTAATTGTCATATAAGTGATTGTTTCAATATAAAGCAACTATCTAGAGCATGAATTGTTTCTCAGGATGCTGAAGTCACTACAACTTTTTCCTTATGCCAAATATTAAACATAGATTTCCTCCCCCCCTTCACTCCCCAAAAAGAGTAGAAATCTCATATTCTGATAACTCTTCTGGAAGACTGAATGTAGGATTTTGGCAGGCTCTTCACCTATAAGCAGTAACAGTGGACCAGAACAGCTTAAGAGCTCACAGTATAGCTGTCTCTTGGCAGTAATCATTTAGTTCAGCTGAATGCTAACAGCAATCATTTACTCTAACTGAATGCTAACAATCCTTTCTTGAGTCACAGTGCTATTTTCCTTCTATCTATTGCCTGCAGCAAAGTCAATACAGTTTTTCTAAAAGTAATAATAACAACAATAAACCTTTCTTTTTAAAAAAATTAAATGCTGCAAGCTAGCTTAAAGTTGTACATTTGGAGAGGTCGGGGAATTTATGATGTGAAGGGCTGTGTACTCCCACCCACCTGGTTCTGAGCCCGAGTCAACAACCCAGAATGTAGCCCAGTGTCCCTGACAAACCCAGAGCTTCACTGCATCACTACTGGGGGAGAGTTGGCTCCTGACCTGCCCCTGCCATTGCCTTTTGCTCCGTGCTCTGTCTTTGGGAGGAAGCTCTGCTCTCAAGGACAAGGCTGCTGTGAGCTGCATCCATCCCTGCTATCTGCTGGTTGAAACCAAGATCCCTGGAAGTATTCAAGGCCAGGCTGGACAGGGCTTGGAGCAACCTGATCTCCTAGAAGGTGTCCCTGCACATGGCAGGGGGGGTTGGAACTACATGACCTTTAAGGTCCCTTCCTACCCAATCCATTCTGGTCTCAAAGCTTCAATATATGCCAACTGTACAAACACAGTTTGGTTTTGTTTCTTCATGTCTTTTACTTTTTTCTTCTTTTCTTTTTTATTTTTTTTAAGACATTTTCAGATAGAAATTTTCTTAGGTGACTTTCCAGATTTTAAGTAGTAAATTCACCAGAATAAACATGGGAACTTCCTGTGACTATAACCATCTCAGAGAATATTCTTAGTTTAAGTGATGTACATCATTACTCATTTTTATCCCAGTTATTTCTGAAAATTCATGAAATAAATATATTAATGAAATAGGTATAAGTCACCATCATTACCCAGTAAAATTCAAATTAGAGCTGCAACTGTAAAAAGAGTCAAACAGACCAATAAAGAAGCAAAAAAAATGCTTTCACATGAGTGAAGAATTTTATATAACTGGTGAAGCAGCAGTTTACCCAATTTCCAGGTTGGTCATGGGTGCTGTAGGGCAGATGTAATACACACAACAAGACCACCTCTACATCCTGGGGCATTACAAGTGACCCTTAACTGACTGACTTATTTACCAAGTGGAAAAGGAGTTTTCTGTCAGAAAACAAGCCATTGTGTTCTGCTCTGGCTCTGCCCAAAGCTTAACCAAAGTATAGCTTCTATTGAACATACCAGTTAATCTATTTCTGCTATTGCCAGCTATAAATCTCATTCGCATTCTGGATTACTAGAAAGAGAAATAAATTTGTTCTTATGCCTTTCAAAAATACAGTATATTCTACACTGGGTGGTGAACAGCTCATTGCCTAGTTAACCATCCATAAACACTGATATTTGTCAGCATTCCAGGCAGTTAGACATGCCCAGTTCAGGGCTGTTTAGAAAATATTTGTAATAACATTTAGCAAATAAATGCAGCACTTCATAAAACATTAATGATTGTCATAAGCAAGAGAAAACGTTATCACACAGAACAAAACAGTATGTTTAAAATGTCCACAGAGAGAGATTCAACACCAGTTTCCTTTGCAAACTACACATGTTTTGATGATTTATCTTACAATGGTTGATAAAGCAAGTGGTCTGACAGGGGGCCAAGTTAGGGCAGCCTCTTTTCAAGTCATGTCTGACTGGGAGCCAATTTTTCTTTCTTAATATAAGTAATAAACACATATGGAACATTGCTGTATGACACAACAGGCTTGGGCATGTGTGCTTCCAGTCAGTGGAAATTAAAAACAATCTCAGTTACCATATAATAAGGTAACATTAGAAGTCACACAAGTAGAATTAATCCAACAATAATCACAGTAAAAATATAAACATTTTTAAGCATTGAGAAAGCCACTTGAAAACAAATCAAAGTTGCTATTCTTGGATTCTGCCTTAGGTTAGCTTTTTCTCTCACTTGAACTGCAACTGTAGAATTTTCGACTCTGTTCTGCCATGTACACACACACACATCTGCTGTGTGCCTGCTAACATATGGTCTTTCACTAATTAATTGCTCGCCATCAGCCAGGCTCCGACTGCTCATTTCAAAGTGAGTACCCTCCAGAATATTTCACAGCAATGATCACTTCACAGATTCATTGCAGCAGCCACTGTATGGTCAGAAAGCAGTTTTCCATGAGAAATGCAATAAGTATGTCAGCATTTAAAATCTGGGTTTGTTGATTTAATATTGCAGGTTTACTGATACATAAAACATCAGAATAAGTGCACGTCTATAAACACCTGCAAAAGGAAAAGCTGTAGTGTTCAGCAACCTGGTTCCTCTGATGAAAGCAGAATTATGGAAAGTGCTGGGACAGTTCAAGTCCAATAAACTTTCAAGGCAGCTTTTAAAAAGGGATAGGATTATATTGTTTTCCTAGTAAATAAGCTGTTGAAATGCTCATATTTTATTTATCATTGGCCACAAAAGTTATTTCTGCATAACCTTTTAAGTATTTTACAGTGTTGTGGCTCTTTCGGTTCTCAACATGAAGTAGATTTGGTGATGACAGAATAAATCCCTTCAGCTGTTGGCCACCTTCTACTGGTAGGTTCATCTCACTGAGCAACAGTTCCAGAGCTACTTGCTCAGTGACATAGCTGGGAATTCATGTGACAGAGCACAAATATCTCATCCCAATCAGACATGACATTAGAGTGCTGGAGAGAGCATGGCCCTTGTTACACCTTCTCACCCATGCATTTTTCAAATCATGAAGAGGTACAACAATAACAGCCTGAAACATCAGGAAGAGGAAGAAAGCAGTTGTGGGCTCCATTCCATGGAATCAAAAGTTCTGTTTCCTAATGTATTTTTTTGGAGAACATCTCATGTGTGACTCTTGCTTATGTGTTTAGGTGTTCGATGTATGCGAGGACAACTTAACTTCCTCTGAATTGACCTTAGAGGTGATACTCTGTCTCTACTAGTAGACTAAGAAAGGGTCCATGTACGTGTCCAGGGATCTGCACACGGCCAGGGATCTGCATGCAGCCACCTATCTCATTGTATTCAGATTTATTTCAACACGAGACATCAAGTAAAACTGAGCTTTGTTCAGATTTAGCTTGGCATAGAAGTCTTTGCAGCTCTGCCTAATGTACAGAAGGATCTGTGTGAGACTGACCAGGCAGTACAGGATTAATCGTTCTATATGCAAACATTTCTAACCACTGACAGAGTAGCCACTGACAAACAGGAAAAGAAAAGCAAGCCATAATGGTCATTAGAAGTAAATCAAGAAATACATGGTACCAAAGTCTGCCAAGCCCTTATTCTATCTAATACCAGAGACTGGTATGAAATAAAGGAAATTATTCAGAAGTACTTCAAAGGAAAACACATATAGAGTTTAATCATCAAAGAAAAAGAACTTGATAAGAAAGAATCTTCCTGCCCACATACTGTATCAACTCTTTGTAGTGCTTAGTCACACAAACTGTGGTATCCCAGACTTGAAGGGCAATGAATAGTAGAAAATCATGACCAGAGAACACAGCTGGTATAACCCAACCCAGAAAGAATGTCTGCAGATGGGACGCTGACATTTGATGAAGTGGACTTCATCACTGATCCATGGACTTTCTAGCCCAAAACTACACTCACAGGGCCAAAATAGAAAGACTTTCCAAGGTAAGAATGAGTTCCAAGATTAAGCCTTCAAAATTGTATTTCCAAAGGGAAACACAGTACTTTTAATAAGAAAGGCTATTTAATCTTATTGCCTGCTACTCAATGTCTATTCCAATGACATGGTTATAGGATAAAGTTAAATCATAAAAAATATTGACACTCTTTTAAATATTTTTCATTGTGCAAAACAGTCTTTGTGTCTATATCCCATTATGACAAATTCTAGCTAAATATGAACTTTACCTACTTGCAAGTGCAGTCTTTGTGTCTATATCCCATTATGACAAATTCTAGCTAAATATGAACTTTACCTACTTGCAAGTGAAGGTTTCATTAATAGAAGCATTAACATTACTTTAATCGTAGCACCAACATTATAATTATGAATATTTTATAACTACACAGTTTTCAGAGGAATAATAAGATAACCAAAACTATTATTAACAAAAAGCAGTGAATTACAGACAAGTACGAGAACTACCTTTGGAATTAGAATACAGTTACTGAACATAATTAATAAGACACAATAATTTCAAAAAAACCTTTGAGATTTGCATTGTTTTTCTTTTAAATAATGCAAATCCTTTGGCAGCTAAGTACAGAATATGAAGATAGGAAGAGTGACATAAAGAACTGTCACCTTAAGGATGAGCTTAAGAATTGAATAGAGAGGCTGCTTAGACTGCAGGAAGGCAAGTGTGCCTTCCAAAGATCACATTTCCTCTGAGTGTAACAGTCAAAGTACCTTAGGGAGCTTGAAGAGAAAGAAGAAAAAAGAGAGACACCAGTCTATGAACTAAGGTCAATTCACTGTAGTAAAACATGGAGAGGTTATGTAAGGAATGAACACCAGTGCCCAAAATAAAATCAGAAGAGCAAGTTCAGGCAAAATAGCAAGCACCAACAAATTGCAGTTCTGTCCATACCTGCTGCCTAAGGCCAAAGAAGCCTTGGTTTTGTACAATTTAATGCAGACTCCTATTGTAAAACCCTTTTGTGTTGAACCTCATTTGTCTTCATATTTTGGCACTGATATCCTGAAGCGTGGTTGGTTGATCTTAGTCTGAGTTTGAGAATCAACACTTACATCCATCTTCCCAGAATCTGCAAATTGTGCAACGTTTGCTAGGATTCATTAATGTTACAGGACAAAATGTGAACTCAACTCCACCAGCTTTAGAAACAAGCTCCTTGAGTGCTGTGTATGAAGCCTGTTTCCTAGGAATCTAAGGCAGCCATCTCTAAAAGAAACCTGTTTGATTTTGAAAATGTCATGTTTGTTCCCATTTCCTGTCTCCACCTATAGCCTCCCATGAAAAAGTTCTATCTAAAATCCTTTCTAGCCTTTAACAGAGTGCTACCTTAAATGGTATAATATGGGTAGCTGGTCTGAAACAGATGAGAGTCAAACCTGTACTTTCACTGGAGGTTTAAATTACTGGTTTTTTCCTATGCAATGTCCCTTCATCTCTCTAGTTCCTCTTCTTTTCAAAAGGATCACACTTCTCACCTGATAACTCCCACTTAATAATTAGCGTTTTCTCTCCCTCCCTGCCCTCTGTCTCTCTGAGAAAAGCAAGACAGCGAAGCCTGCAAAGTAACAGGAAACATATCATGCAGATTCAATAAGAAATATTTATTCTTCATTCCCATTCTGCCCAGCTTTCTCATCTCACCTTCACATTCTGCACTCCTTTGATACACTAGTACGGAACACGCTCGTTTTTAAAAGAACTTACTGCTATTTGCACACTGACAGTATATAATCAACATCTGCTGCATGACTCAAGGCTGCCCAGCAGAAATCAGTGCATTTCTATTTGTATGCGTGGGCTCTATTGATAAGAGCTGAATTTTGCTTCTTGTATTTGCTCTCCTCATTCTCAATGTCATGTCTTCATAAATGGAAAAAGAGTTACAAATAGATCACCTATTGTAAAAAGAATTGGACCAAGTGTCTTGGATGTAAGAGCTGCAATATGTTTGGTGTTATATTTTAAAAAATAGTTTCTCATCAATAAAAAAGATGCAACATTTGTTTGTAACAAAAAAATGTAGTGAACAGTGTTACAAGGTGTCTTACAGTAGCCTAAACTGAGTTTGTTCAATTTATCACCTAACCATAACACCAGAGCAGTGTAAAATGGACTTAACATATCTAAATATATCTGGGTTGGAGTTGGGTTTTTTGTTTGTTCGTTTCGTTTCTTTAGTCATAGGGGTTTTTTTTAAATTAGGAATCTTACATTTTTAGTGGCAGAATGCTCTGATACCTAGATCATAATATACCCATAGTTGTAACTTCTAGCTACAAAAACAACCTCTGCAAAACAGTTTGAGACAGAAGATATCAGAGTTGCACAAAAAATTATTACAAAGTCTTTCAGAAATAGGTCACTTTTAAGTAAACCATGTGCAATATTTCAGGCCAGCACATTTTTTTCAATTTAAACTGCTGTCAACTTATTTCAGTAAGTATAAATTAAGGAAGACAAGCTGGCAGAGGGTAAGAACTTAATCATATTTTTTACCTACTGTCAATTGCCAATAAAAACTCGTAGCTGAAATCAAACTTTTAAAAGTTAAACTTACAGCTACTATGTCACTGAAGTGACCTGAATATGCCATCATGATCTTCCCTCATCCCAAGAGGCCAATAACCGTTATGCCAAAACAAGGAAGGAGAAGATATTTTTTCACACAGTAGTTCCCCATAATTAACTTCAGTGGACCAAGCAACACCAAAGGCTTGAACTAAGCTTTCAAAAGTGCCATCAAACAGCAGAAGGGTCAAAAGTTCTTGGCTAGAAGCTCTCCTGGCAGACTAGAGAAGAGCCAAAGGACAATGTGGCTGTGAATGATCTTTCTACAGTTGTTATAAGAGACTTTTACCAACCTACAGAAAGACCCTCAATACACTGAAAGCACTGGAATTACGAGTTTATCCATGGCCACAGTCATGCTTCTGGCTCTAGTAATCTGGTCACTCTATGCAATTCATAGTATTCTACTAACGGGGTCAAGTTTGAAGACTACTAAACACAGCATATATAATACACCAATTGCATTTTATATGAAGTAACTGAGCAGGTACAAAAAAAAGACAATTTTGCTGAAAATTTTTGAGAAGCCTGCTCTTCCAGTTGTTTCTAATATGATTCTCCAAATGAAAGAAAAGTTTATACAGGTAGCTCCTCTGCTTGTATACTTAGCAATGATGATTTTGGAAGATTTGACAGAGGTACATAGGACTCCCTAAATAGCTCTTTGTTCCCCAAATGAAGAGGGTTTAATTACTATGTGTTCCTCAGTTAAGCAAGGGAGAATAAGGACATCACCTGGTTATCTACTCCTTTCTTTCTTGAATCCCAGCAGCATCTTTATACTTTCTTACCTCAGAAGTTGTGATTCTAATTTTGCTATAACTGTAGGTACTCCTTTTCCCTCTGACCTGTGTCACCATTTCAAGTTCAGTGCAAATCTAGCTATGCTATTGTCAGTCCCAGTTAGGTCAATTTTTTACTCATTTACTGGATATGAGATCATGTAATACAGGGCTTTGTCTTCAAGTATCATTCTCTGTCAACTATCAAAACTTGGATACAAATTTTGTACTTAAACACATATTAATTGTCCAGCAAATAGAAGTTTTTCTAAGAAAGTTCTCCTCATTTTCTCTTCTCCACCATGTTGCATACTCTAGACAACAGAACATGGAATAAAACCCTTTAAGACTGTTATTTTAGCAAGAACTAGACTGCTAGGAATCTTAAGTTTTTGGGGAACCTGTTACATAAACTAATGTAAAGTTTGGTTTGAATACACCTTAAACTGCATATTGTCTGATTTAAGTCACATGCACTCAGTAAACAGTATCCTAAACCACCAATAAAATTAAGGTCAAACTGTCAGAATCAGTACAAAGCAATAAAACTAATCATGTCTCTTCCAGGTGACAGCCTGCCAAATCTTATTTATTCATATGACCATGGCATCTACTGTACTTATGAGCATCAAGATTGTCTGAGCACAGAGATCAGAATAGAACCAGAAAGAAGAGCTGAAGTAGCACAAGAGCTCTGAAGACCATTCAGTGATGCCGAAGGGTTGGTCTGAAGAGCAAATGTGTGGGGACCAGCAGTTGGATAGAGCCCAGCAGCTGGATAGAGCCCAGCAGCTGGATAGAGCCCAGCAGCTGGATAGAGCCCAGCAGCTGGATAGAGCCCAGCAGCTCCCGGAGACAGCACACTGTGTGCAGGTGTGTGAACTCCAGTGAAGCTCAAGTTGAAGTGGCCAGTGAGTAGGATCAGGGATACACAGGAAAAGGGTGTTCCCCTGATTGTCAGCCTGTAGACCCAAGATTAAAGTACTCATGCAGTGTGTGTTTATAAAGATACCACTTCTGTGGGGCCAGCTGCATTGTGATGATGTGCCCTTGTGGGCAAACCTACTGCAAATGATTCTGAGTCTTGCATCTGGCTGGACCCGGACACACCAAAACCCCAGCAGCCTCCCACCTGCTGACCTGGGACAAGGCACAGAACCTGAAAACTCAGCTCTACCTGACTGGGAAGGAAGAGTCACTGGGTGATAAGTGCACTGGATTTTCTTGCCTCCGGCAGCAAGAATGAATGGTAACTAGTTTAGTCAGAGAAACTGAATTATTACAGGAGATTTTACTGATACTAATCACACATAACAATGGCCCTGTAATTTAAGAAATATACTATTCTGCTAATGCACATTGTTTTGCAGTTATCATTAATTGTATAGTTTATACCAATGCATTCCTTCAAAACCACTATTATCATTATAATCCAGAGAAAGCTTTTCATGATCAAACCCAAACCATTATATTTTAAAAGCAATAACAAAAGCTGTTTCTACTCTTTGCAAAACTATTCCTTGATTTTCACTCCATGCAATCTAAATATCTCAATCCATTGTGCTTAATTTAGTACTATGCTACTTTGTACAGTGTGCTCAACACAGCAGTCTATTGTTTACATATTTACATAACAGACGAAAGCATAGGATATTATTACAGCCAAAAAGAACATGGAAAACTGGTGACAGTCAGCACAGTATTGGATTGTGAAGCGAAATGCTTATTTTTTCAGGGAACAGTTCGTCAGCAGATGCCATACTACACAAATTTTTTGAAAGCTTGTCAACCTAAAAACGTCCAAAGCATTAAAACATGTTTACTAAAACTCCACTCCATTTATGGACTAAATGTTAATTAATTCTTTCAGGTATGCTGGATCCTTTTAAAACACCAGACTCCATGGAACATCTCTAAGCAATAGAAATGTGTTAGGTTCCAGACAAGAAAACCAACATTTTTAGGGATGAGGAAAAAGAAGACCAATTATATTAAAAATCCTCCCCAAACCTGTTATTTTCCTTTGTTACTACCATATATAGGAGAGATTCATCCCACAGTGAGTGAGTGTGCTTTTCACTGACCAAAAACTACAGGTGCATCAACTCCATCAGAGCAAAGTAAAATCTTTCTCAGCCGGTGACACCGACTGGACCTCAGTGGTACAAACCACTGCATGTGCTAACTTGCACCATCTTTACTGATGTCACTTGTTGGAGCTGCTGGACCTGCCTCACACTCAAATGCATCCTCGTTAGTCTCAGTGTTTTACATCCTCCACTGATCTCACAGTATTGCTTCCTCATACACTCAAATGCATATACTCTTAACCCTTATATTTTAGTGAAATATTTACCTTGAGAAAACCCTTGGAACTATTAAGGTATCTATACTCAGAGGAATGTTTCTGCTATTAGGTGATGAATACAGTAGATCATATTGGCCTGTTCATGAAAAAAATGAAAGATATGGAAACTCTTCCAGACAGTCAATGCAAAAAAAAAAAAAATCCTTACAAAGGTAAGACACAGTTTTCTCCCTCACTTCCACTTCTTTTCCACAACTGGTCATGACTACCAATCATTAAACTCATTAAATACTGTCAGGGTTAGATTATTCTTTTTAGAAGCAGCATAGCTATTGCCATTGCAGCACATATCTTGAGGACCAAACCAAAATATATTGGGAAATGTTAAACTTGTCTTAAATGAAACTCTAATATTTATGAAGAAAAACAAAACAGAAAACAAGAAAACACAAAACCAGAAGAGGAAAAAGGAAGACTATGTAATGAAAAAAAATAGAATTGATTTCTTTCATACTCTAGAAATATTCAAAAAATGTGTTACATTAGAGGTTAAAATTTAATAAATAGTTTCAGGTTACCTAATAATAGGATTAGATTATTGATATTAACTAACCCTAAATTGTAATTTTCACAAAAGCCATGATATTAATACAGAGAGCACTAAACCCACTGGGATGACCTTGTAAGGTGGATATCATAAATAGCAGAAGTAACACCTTGGGGAAGCAGCCGAAAAACAGTCTGCTTTTGAAGCCTATGCAAGATTAATTTTTCCAAAGCAGAGGCATAAATAGATTTCATTTCAAAAATGCAAGAATAAGTATGTCTATATAATTTAGTTTTCACACACAAAGGTAAGCAAGCATACAGACATTAGTTCCTACACATTATGCAGGCTCCTCAGTATATACCAAGTGCTATTTCTTTTTCCAGCAAGTACTTGCATACTTAAGAGCTCTTAAAGATCTTACATTTAATTAAGTAAGCTTTAAATTCCAAATCATATTGCCTTAAAGCCCTCACCTGTCCAGATCATTATAAATCTAATTCCCTTTTCAGTACCTTCTCCTAACTAAACTATATCCAGTCATTTGGTCCTACTAGGCTAGCTCCCACGCTCCGATATTTAGAACTGATGACAAATGGAATAAGCTGCTGAGCCCAGGCTGTAGCCAACACCATTTCATGCTTGGTGTCTAGTGACTATTAAAGGTAATCAAACTTTTCTACAGCAATCTGACATCACTACTGATGGTTTCAGAGATCAGCTTTTGATGAGCTATTGTCTTTCTCAGAATTGATGTTCTGTAGGTACCTGTGACAGCATGTAATATTGCTCAACAGTGTGTACATTTTTTAATGTTTATCTTTGCTGAATAATCAAATATCTAATTTTTGAGTTTCTGCAGTGAGATTTTTTTTCCAGTGGCTATATTCTGTTGAACAAAGTTTTTTTGTCTCAAAAAGTATTACAGACCCATGATTGCCATTTATTGAAATAATAACAGTAATTTCACTTTGAATCAATTACTTTAATCTTAGCCTTGAAAATGAAATGACTTTTTGCAAGGGCTCCAGTTCTTTAATCTGAGGTTTTTAGACTGGGCAGATACCCGAATGTCTTAGGAAGGTCTCTATCTTATTGATTCACCTAAAATAAATTTCAGTTTACGCAGACAAGAAGTTTCAGAAACTACATTTGAACATTCTCTGAAATAAAACATTTAAGGTGCCAGGTCCTGATTCCATCAGTTTACAGAAGAAGTAACTCAAGCTACAATAATGTACTCCTGCCACACTTAAATTGGTGTCACAAGCAGAATTTTATCCAAGATTAGCAGTAGATTTGGTTTGGTTAATCATCTCTCATGGACATCAGAGATTCTAAATCAAAAAACCCTGATTTAGGTAATGGAAATATTAAGTTACTTGAAAATATATAAAGAGCAATACTGGAAAGAATGAGCACTCAGTGGTAAAGGCCAACAGAGAGGTGTACATCAAAACATCATGGCATTAACCAGCACCATCTGGAGATCTTCCCATGTGAGTTCTCAATGGACTGCAGCAATCTGCAGCCAGCCCGTGACCAGGGGCACCTCTCCAGACAAAATCTGCAGGAACATCAGTCTGGATACAGCAGCACTTCTCCATGTGGCTGAGCAAATGTCTGAAAGTTTCTCAGTTACAGCTTGGGCAAATCCCAGTGGGAAAGAGCAGCATAAAGAAGAGCTAGTCTGCCTAATTGTGCTGACTAAATTAAGAAAAACTGAAAAAGCCTCGCTGATGTCCAAGCCATTATATTTGTTCATTAATCCTTTCACCTGTCCTTTTAAGTTAGCCATGTAAGGTACAGTAAAACAGGAAGTTATAGTACAGGCAATTAACCTTCAGTAAAGATCTTTACATGGCCCACTTTACAATTCCATTTGCATTTTGCCAAAGGTTAAATATGTAGTTAGAAATTAATCCAGCTCTTTGCTAGTTCAGATCTGGGCAGAAAAGTCAGATTGACACAACTGAACAGAATATTCTGTGTTCAGTCCGTGCTGAATGGACTGCTTTGCTGGCAAAATCGTCCAATCATTGCTATAGGATGAAAAGACAAGTCAAAATAATTCCTCTTAGCACTCATGCTGGTTGAAATCCCTCAAAACTCATCAAATCCGAAATATTACTTGCACTGTATTCCTGTATATGTGAAGCCATTTGGACATCCTGTCACAACTGTACATTTTAGTTCAAAACATTTTGGATTCCCTTCCTCTCACAAAACAAAACACTCCAGATTGACATTCCCATGCTTTGATGCACAAATGAAATTTCGTACATCGTTGCCTGCAGTCACAGCAATAATATTCTCATGGACTTTTTTGTATACACAAGCACGGAGCTAGAGGTTGAAAGAGAGGAATCTTTTCTATTACATTGTGGTTATTTGATTCCCTCTTCTGTATTTTAACATCCCCTGAAGACCTTTCTTTCCTCTTTCCTCACATCAATTATAACACTTAAAATCAAAGTCTAGCAAACAAAACCAAAATGAAATGTCAGAGGTCTGATAACACTGAAATATTGTATTAGTGTTTTGTATTACAGCTATTGAACAATGAAGTTACTCTTAATAGAATAGGCACTTGGAGGCAGTGATCAAACAGTTTACAGCAAGATTGCTGCTGTCTTAGAGAAGTTGCTTTATACATATTTAAATGAAATATTTTCTGGGGAAAATTAACAAAGTTAAGACCTATCAGACCCATACTTTCTTTTACAAACTTATTTGTGATTATTCTAATAGCTCTGCCAATCTGAGTTCAGTGTTTCACAAATGGGTTTGGATAACACAGTGGGGTTGCAGGGGGGAGGAAGAGGGGGATAGAAAATGTCACCCCCATTTTCAAATAGAGCATTGCGATTTTTCCATTGAGGAAGGACAGATGTGTCTATCCTTTCATAAGACATATGGCTTATATAAATATCTTTTAATACAATGCAGTGTGGAAAAAAAAAATTGAAGCAGCACAAAAACCCAACAAAAACCCCCAAACCAAATAACGAAACCTCAATTCTCCCTGAATCAAAAATATCTTGAATTAGGATAGGTCTGGCCACAGTAGAAAAGTAAGATCATTAAGGAAAAGAAAAAGCAGGCACAGGAAAATATTTTAATTGGCTTTCAACTGGTTGCTTTGATACAGAAGTCTTTCTCTTTTGGTAACCAAAAGCCAGCAGGTTGTCTTGGCCAGCTTGCTGACAAGCCATCACATCCTTAGATGGTAAAGCCGAAAAAAGAGCAGTGGAGAAGACAGACAGACCACCTGTGACACTGCCAGTAATGTAACAGAGTGCAGACCAAAGACCTGAAATTCATTCAATTACTCAATATTACACCAATTTTCATTTAAAGACAAGGAAAAAGATTGTGGTTATGCAATTTGAACAGCTGAAGTTTCATCCTATTCAGTGAGGATGTGATTTAATTTTTAATGGAGATTCAGAGAGGCACTAGCAGCAGTGTAATTAAAATCCTATCATATCAATTCTGTATCCTCTGGGAGGAGTCATATCAGTTTCCCACACTGCATGAGCTGGTCAACTGCTTTTTGGGAGTACTTTTTAAACAAAAATATAAACATAACACTGTCAAGGTTGGGCATGAAAATGTCAACGGTAAATGCAACAATTTATAAAAGTGTCTTGTAACAGCACACTAAGTATTAACTGATGATGCTTATCAAGGATAGGATAATGTAGCGCATCCTTGGCCTGCAGGAAAGGAGTAGGGGAGGAAAAAGTTTGGCTAGAGAAAATGGAAAGGAAGGTGAACATCTTGGATTTTGCTAGAGAAGCTCAGAAGTCCATTAGGATGTCTTAGTTGCAAGCTAAGGACAGAGCAGGTAGGCAGAGCTTAGTTGACTCAAAGTCCTGAAGTTACACAGGAAAAAGTTTCAGCAAGTGCTGTTAAAGGGCTGCCCAGAGTTCCTACCTATGTCAGCAGAGGGACCTCTGTCTCACCTGATCTCCTCCTACACCTGCTGCTGCACTCCCATCTGAGGCCTTCAGCTTGTTTATATCTGATGTGGTGTACACTACAATCATGACTTAAAATGAAAAATTTATAGAACTCTATGTATCATTATGTTACCCACTTTTAGGACATGATTTTCCTCTGAATGTGTTAAGACAAAGTGAAAATTATCCCCCCTGAAGAGTTGTTCTTGTTTGTTTGTTATAGTACATGGCAAGGGTTACCCTTAAAACTTTTTTTTCCTCTATAAAGAAGTTAAAGCAAAAGTCTAGAGAATAGAAAAGTGCAGAATCAAGAGTTAGAAAAAAAATTATCACAAATACATTAACTTTTTTGTAAAGTTGATTTGATGTTACAAGGTAGACTGGAGAAACACATAAATGAAAAAAAATAACCCAGTAGGTGCTGGCTTTTTGATTTTGTTTAAATTTTCAATTACTGTCTTTTCTCAGTACATACCAGTTTGTGTCTTCATGTTATTGATGTGAAAGAGTTAGTTATAATAAATTTCACAATTAAAATACATGGAAAAAAAGTCTTATGAGTGTCAGAATATTCTTTTTGAAATTTAAGACTTGATCTACATGGTTTTTTTAAGGTCCCAGCAACAAATCTGTCTGAGGCAAGAGAGATCCATATGAAAGACTTAAATAAATATTTTAAATGCCTGTAACAACAATCCAGTTTTTAATAAATACTGCACCACATCATAAAGAATACTCCAAGAAAGTATATAAAAATTTATGCTGTGATTCAGCAACACCTGAACACAGGTTAAACTTCAGGGACTTAACTAGCTTGAGAAAGTTTGTATGAGCATTCAGCAGGTTCAGAGGAAATCTGTCACTTCGGTGTGCTGATAAACAGAAGTCTCCATCCACATGTATATATGAAAATACACACACCATATAGTATTAACTGCCTTGCTTCTTATTCTTAAGATATTACACACTTAAACGTTATACTTCTTTCAAGCACTAAACTAAAGCAGTTCCTAGTTTGTTAACTGTGATGTTATTCTAATAAAGGAATGCCTATGGCCCTGTCATTTGTGACCTTTAGCAGCTATCAAATGATAATGACTTCTGCCTACTTGCCCTGGTTAAATTCACTTTCAGGCCTGTAATAAGTCAGAACTACAATAATGCTTCATTATGGCACACAGCATGTGCAGTGTTTTTATGCTGTGTGAAAAAAAACCCCTGAATTCCAAATAGAATTTGCCAAGAGAAATATCAAGAACTTAAAAGTCAACAGACATCAGAAAAGGGCACTTGGTGTTTGGCAGTGGGATGGAATATGACCTTTGAATTTATTCACATTCGAAAGCTCTCTTTCCTTTTTTATTTTAATGGCAAAAATGTAAAATTATTCTAAGGAAATGACAGTGGTACTTTCTGTGTTTCATTACTGTTGTATAATTCCAGAGCCTGGCATGTTCCATGTTCCCATTCTATAATAAAGCTTTATATGAGTCTGAGGCTACAAAATCCCTCTAAGAAAAAAAAGATCTGATATACACTTAAAATTTCTGTTACTTCCATCTCAATATATATGATCTACAGTCATTTTGGGGTAAAGTTCATCATGGAATGAAAAGAACAATATTAGGACACAGTTTCACGGCCATTATCTACTATAAGGCTGATATTCTTATCCTGCTATAACTAATCAGTCCTCTCACTTGAGCATGATCTGCAGGAGAGATCCTGCAGTAAACACTGGTGCAGGTCTCACCACAACCTGATCATTGCTGAATAATTGCTTATTGGTGCTACTGATTATGATCCTGATTGCATCTCTTAAATCCATGTTTTTTAAAATTTATCATACTGACATGAATGTATGATTATTTAATACTACTGACTGCTGCTACGTGAAAGAATGACAAAAAAGAAGGCTGTGATCAACAGTCTGACAGGAAGTTCTTTCCAGGCACCCATAAGTTGAAAAACACCTTCACAAGGATAGTAAAATAAGCTCTTTTCTTGCTTCATCTCTTTCTCATGCCCCATCAAGAGAGACAGTTTCAGACTTGTAAGAAAAAGCTGTTCCCTTAAGAACACCTGACCTTACCAGCCTTACTAAAACTTTATACTGGACATTAAGTACTCAGTGTCAACCAGAATACTGAGATACAATAGCACAACTATTGCTGAGTCACAGCATAATAATATGATTAAGTAAGGTGGATTTCTTTGCCAGTGGCAGAGGAAGAAAGGTCTGTTCTCTAATGTGCATGGATAAGGAAATCTGCAAACAGAAAATCCTTTCTACAATCTCAGTGCAAGAGTCTACTTTGACCCCTAGTTTATACTCTTGAGGGCTTCACATTCGCTTGGTAAACTGAAGAGCTTTATGTCCCCTGAAGAAAAAAAAAAAGAAAAGGCATAAAGCAATCTGGCACCTAAATTTGTCTTAAAGGATTTTTCTCTGCTGCTCTGTGTACCTCTCATATACACCACAGCAAAGCCCTGGCAGGACTGGATTGTGGTGATAAAGTGCATGTTAATAAAACAGCACTGTTCAACAGCAATTATCTTGGTCAAGCAGCCTGCATTTTACAGGGGTCAAAGGGACAAGCGCAGTACCAGGGAAGTAACAAAATAACAAGGTGACTCCATTGGATATGCTTGTGTGCTCAGAAACTTCAGGTTTCCACTTGTAAACTAGTTCATCGTGTTACTTCAAAGCAGGAGCTCAGCAGAGTCAAATCTTCAGTACTCAATGCTCGTTTTTAAAGGTGGTGAAGAAGTCAGACATTAAAATTTGGCAGTGTGGATAGTTAAGTTGCCTGGAGCACATTATGAATATTAATTTTGACACATATAGAGGCACTGCACAATTAAATAACAAAACACATAGTGAGAACAAAGGATAGATAGGTTGCCGGATTTAAAACCAAACCCAGAGACAAAAGGACTGGACCAGCAAAGTGGAATTTCATTTCTGTTACAAACATTGACTGGCTGGACTGTGAGCATCTGTGTATCCCATGGTAAAACACCATTGTTTCAATCGGGTTTCCAACTCTTACTGAAGTAATGAGACTCCTTAGGGTAGCTAAAGTCAAAAACGTTTGTATAATAGGCCCATGGTGCATGTGATAAAAGAAGTATACAGTTTCATTTTCTTTGCCTCTACTTTACTTTTTACTTTTAATCCACTCTGGAACTGTTTTGAAACCACATTTACTTTTCAAGAAAGATTGACGGATGACCCCTCACATCATTCCCCCACTTCAGATTCTCAGCTACATTGTGACTTTTCTACTATCCACTCCCCCACAAATGCTACAAATGTTAACTTTTACAATTGCTAATTTAATCGGAAACTTTATAAAGTAACAAATGCTTGGAAGCTCACTCACACAGGCATGTTTATACAGGATGGACCCAGTCTAGCCCAGCACTTCGAGGCACATGGCTTTCAGTGTGTCCTGCAGCCACCACCTACTTGCCATTCAGTCCAGTGCAGTGTGGGCAAGTAGCTGCAAGCTGTCTCTTTTGGCCTAGTTCAATTTGAAAACCAATGAGTGACAGCCAGCCCATGTGCTACTTTAATTGACTTTTAAGTACTCCTTCAAAGTCAGCTGCTAGTCCCAGAAGCATTTGCAAAACAACCTCCCTACGTGCAATGCTTGGGAAGTGCTTTTCCTAGATTTGACCATTTTTACATCTGGTACTTGAGCTCCTTAACTTCTGCTTTGGCTGTCAGGGAGCCTGTGTTTCAGTGAGGAGCTGTAACCATGGCAGTGCTGCTGCAGTTCCCCAGCACACAGTAGCAACCAGAATTAATAGCACTGGGAACTTTCACTCTAGTCATGCTCTGCACGTCTCACGTTATGGCAGCACCGCCCACCTCCCGCCTGCCCCACGCACCCACTGCTGTCTCACTGTCCTGCCTGTGCTCTGGGCTAACAGAGAAACTCTCATGGCTCCCTCCCTCTGCACCCCAGGCACCTCTCTGCTCAGCAAGCACACAGGACATCTCACATGCAGTGATAGTGTTTGGGGCCACAGGTGTCAGGGCCTCAAGTCTCCAGGCACTCTGCAGCCTCCCCCCACCCCAGCTCAGTGCCCCCCATCAGGTCAGCTCCAACATGGGCCTGTTCAGCCTCAAGAAGGGAGGACTGAGAGGGGACCTGATTAATGTATATAAATATCTAAAGTGGGGGTGCAAGAGGCTATAGCCAGCCTCTGCTCTGTGGTGCCAACAGGACACGCAGCAATGGGCAGAAACTGATGCATAGGAAGTTCCACCTGAATATGAGGAAAAACTTCTTTACTGTCTGGGTGAACTGCACACTAAAACATATTGCCCAGAGCAGGCACGGAGTCTGGACACAATCCTGTGCCACGTGCTCTGGGATGACCCCGCTTGAGCAGGAAGGGTGGATCAGATGACCCATTGTAGTCTCTTCCAACTTGACCAATTCTGTGACTGTCACATGGCTCAGCCTGTAGCCTCAGCCTGATAGAGGAGTTCGGAGACTTCTTCAGGACCCTCTCCCCCTTCACAGGCAGCAGCTGTTCTGTTCTGCCCTGCCCCTTGCCCTCAGCCCATGCCAGGGCCAGCAGCCAGGAGCAGAGGGGCTGTTCCTGGCAGGCAGCCCCTGGCAGAGCCTTACCTGCCCCGGGCCAGAATAGGAGCTGTACTACAGTGTCTGGGGGCACAGCAACATTTTCTAGGAAACCCTCCAGTTTTGATTGATAACCAACTCCAGCCTTCCTTGCTTTAGCTCCCTCAGCTACGAAACAGGCAGCTCCTCCCTCCACCTTCTTGCACCTTGTGGAAAAAAAGAAAATAGATGAAAATTAAATGTCAACAGCTCTCCAGTGCAAGGGCATAAATAAAGTGTTCGTTAATGGTGTCTTACAGACCAAGGGAGATACAGGAAGATGTTTGAAGACCCAGCTCTGACCTTAATTATGCCCACATTGCTGTAGGAATGCATCTTCATTGCTATTTACAAAGAAACAAAAATGGTGATTAGAGTCTAGGTGGATACAAGCAAAAATGGCTGTTACTTGTTCAGCATTAGGGCACAGAATAATAATATGAACAAACTCCTCAGGCTGAACCAAAAGACAGATGAAAAGAGTTAGTGCTCAGAAGCTGCAAGGCTGGACAGTGATCAAAAGCTCTTCAGAACTGTCAGGTTTCTCTCCTCCCCGTAGCACAGTGCAGCCCTGCAGAGAATCCTCCCCGAAAGCCCTGTGTAGGTTCACAAAACTAATAACCAGCCACTACTGTCAAGGATTCCTCATTTTGCAGTTTAATTTGAGACATTTGTCAATGGTCTTAAACTCTAGAAAGATGAGGTTAATGTTTAGTGTCTGATGCCAGGTGGAAGAAAAGAAAGCTTATATGCTTGTTAGGAAGCACAGGAATGCAGGCTTACTGTTATGGTAATCATTGCAGAATTCTGTTATCAGTAACATTAACCTGTATAAATGTTCACTTATTACTGCAGGAGCTTTTCCTTCCCTCAAGGAAGTTTATCTGTACTACTTAACATTGATTATCTTGGTTTGGAACATCAAGAGACATAAATTTGTTTGTTAAAAGTCAAACAGAAATTGAGAGGAAAACATTCTTTTCCAATTCTGAAGAATTGTGGATTTGTCAGATTTACAAGCTTGCCAGGATTTCAGCTGTAATAATGCATCAAATTAAAGCATACCAGATGAGCTCTTCTTGTATTTGAGATCAGAAGCAAATATAGGTATTTACCTATAAACTTCAGTGGAAATACCAATGTGCATAAAATACCACAGGCAGAAATAGTTATTTTCTTTCCTATGTAAATTAAACTTGCTCTTCTTTAGTCTTCAGTTTAGCACGTCCAAAACATTTTTCATCTTAAATCCATCTTTGACTGTAGACAGCTATCAGTGTTGTCAGAGACTGAATAATGTCATTTCTGCTTAAAAAGCCCCTCATATAAAAACTGCTGCCCCACAGTAGTTTTATTCATAAATAAAAAGGCAGAAGGGACAGGCTTACAGCTAAAACTTGAAAACAAGATGAGGAGAGATAACAGAAAGTTACTCCATTACAGAAAGGTTAGCTCATGTGAAAGAAATGAGAAAACTCCAGATAGCAGCTTTATAAAATGTATTTGTTCAATTTGGAGATGCTTTGTCATAATTACATATGAGTTTGTTCCTCATCCATAAGAACAGACATATTCCTTCAGAAAGCATCATTTAGCCCAGAATTCAGCCAAGGGCCATGAAAAGATGCTGTAGTGAAAAGCAACAGAGTTGAGAAAGCACAGAGTGACCCTTTGCCTGGACACCATCACAGCTCCTGTAAAGCAGCAGGTAAAGCCACCTGAAGCCAGGAGCTGCCTTTTCCCAGCCACACCGAACAGCTTCTGAGAAACACATTCTGCACGAACCTTCGATGGCCTTTTCTCACTCATCACAGAGCCCCAATGTTCTCTAGGGCAGGGAATTTCATAGTGGTGGTGTACTTATGAGAAAATGTATCTCCTTGTTAATGGAAGTCTGGTGCTTATTATTTTTATGGAGTGTCCTTTAGCAGAGTGATAATCATTCTGTTCTCTACATGATTTGTATTTTTCAGAACTTTAGCATTTCTCCCTCAGTTTTCTTATCCTGTGAGAAAAAATCCTGATATAATGAATCTTATTTTATAAGCTGTTCAATAGCTCCAGATATATTTTGTCAACTTCTCTACCTTTTCCAGTTCTATTAGATTTTTTAAAATGAGATGAAGTACAGAGCTATGAAGGATTCTAAATGTTCACTATGTCTTTACCAGTGGCATAAATAATGTTTTCTATTTCTAAGTACTTAGCTCATAATGTCTAATATTCTTGTATTTTCAGTACTGCTCTAGCATGTTCAACACTGCATCATGGGGATCCTGGTTCTGACTGCTAACCAGGAATTTACAGCACATCTCGATGCATCTTCAGTATTTCTCCAACTTTATCACCCAACTATTATTGACTAGAGCTTATTGCTTAGTGTCTCTCTGAAACTTTTTGCAGCATGTTTTCATTTCAACTATGATGAATATTTTACATAAAATATGTAATTCCTCGTTCACTCTGTGACCAGTAACTCAGGGATGCAGTAAAGCAGCACAGACTTCGCGAGGCTTTGGAAGTTTCTTCTCCCTCAACAGTTGAGCTTTTCTACTTATTTTAATTACTTTTTACTAGATATCAATCCTTTTTTCCCCTCAAGTAGATTTTCTTACTGCTGAGAAATGCTGGCTGGCACATATAGCAGTAATACATCTCCAGCAGCTGGAATCAGAAAATTGGTAAGATCCTCTCCCAGAAAGGTTATAAGAATGGTTTTACAATCATAAGAAGCAAACACGGGTGGCATGTTGTCAAAAGGAACAAGTAATTTTAGACTAATGGCCAGGGAAAAGGACTGCACTTCAAATTATGTAAATAGCAATATCCTAATCAACAACAGATTATGATGAATTGTTTCATGAAGCCCTACAAACATACTATAGATCTCCTCTTCTCTCACTGTTACAAAGAGCTTTTCTCTTGTAATAGAGATAACAGAAGTAAAGCAGGATGGTTTGCAATACAAAGCTAAGCATAGTCCCCCTGCATAGGCTCATGTGATGTTAGTCAAATTAATTTTTTCTTTTGTCACAGGTGTCCATGTAAAATAAGATTTCAAGAGCCTCTCTAATTTAAAAAAAAAAAAAAGTAAAGGATATGAGAAACTTGGACACAAGACAAAGAGATCTATGGTTATGTACCACATTTGGATAGTAGCCTATACCTACCATACCTTCAATTACTGTGCATCTATAGCACACAGCATAATGGCATCAAAAAGAACTCAGAATGTGACTACAAAAATAATTTGTATGCTACTCTGGTAGTGTATGTTAAATTAGTGTAAGAAATGAGAAAGGGTTTGTTTCAGACTTGTAATTGTCAAGCCCTTTATCACATTACCTCAACAGCAGTAATGGGTATGGAATGATGTACACAAAGGAAAGCAGTGTGGAAAACACCAGGAAAGTAATCTTCAATATATACAATTGTTAAATATTATAACTATACTAAGATTAGCTGCAAAAAACCTTGGTAGGCAAGGCAGACATCTCTTTATTACTAATGAGACACTGCAATTCTTTACACTGCTCCTGCTTCAAAGAAAACCTCTAGCTTGTTTTTAATTAGTCTCAAAAGAAGGTTTTCATTGAACAGAAGATTCTCAAATGACAAAAGAAAACAGAGTTCAGCATAAGTGAAGTGAACTAGAACCAGGGGAAGACAAGCTGAATGTCCACTGGACAGGTTTGCCAATACCCCAGCAATTCAATGTCACTTAAACGAGAAGCACATAGAAAGTGTCCCATCATCTTAAGGGACCTGCCACCTCGAAAAAAGTTGCTGACATTGGGTCTGTGTGTGAAGGAACAGTTTTAACAATTGCTGAAGGGGGGTTTGTTTTCTTTAAGAACACAAATTAAAAAAATATTACAAATAACTAAGGAAAGAATGAGATCCAGCAACAGGAGCTCCTTGGGTTTTTGGCCTTTTGAGGAAAAAAAATAGGTGAAAGGTAACTAAAGGAAAATGATTTCCCCATTGTTTAGCTTGAATTAACTAGAGTGGTTATGTACCCTGCAGATAAAATTCGTGGCTCAATCTAACAAAAATACGCAGTCACCTGAGAGGAAAGAGTGAAAGCAATGCCACCCATTTATAGGTCCTTCTACAACTTTGCTGCTTCTGTGGTAACATGTTCCTCATGTTGGATGACAATAACTTACAAAATCATTTGAGGTGGACACAACACCATAGCTCATTTTGCATTGGTTTCAGCTTTTCATCTTTTCTTGTCATAGGTTCCCACTGATAATCTGGGGGTTAATCCAAGGGAAGACATTGAAATATTAAAAGTTGACTACACAGTGCACACTTAAAAGGCAATGCAGCGGTAGCCAATGAGCTCCATATATGTAAATACACATTCTTAACACCAGGTGTTCTTCAGTTTTACTATTGAAGTTACTTAGACAATATTCCCACTCTCTTAATGTAAATTTCTTAGGCTTACTTCATCACTCAGTGCAATTTTTATTCTATCTCATGTTATATATAAATTTAAAAAAAAAAAAAAAAAAAAAAAACAAAAAAAAAAACCAAAATAACACATTCACCACATAGCCAAGCCCATATAAGCAAAAATACCATTACAATTGTTATACTCTGTTGACTACAGTGATGCTTGAGAAAATGTCATCTCATTATAGCTCTGAGAGACACTTGGAAAAAACCGAACCCCAACCTTTTCTGACAATGAACTGTAAGATATTTTAAGCAAACCATCCCTATTTCCAAAGAGAAACAAACACAGACAAGATAGCAACTAGATTCACTAGCAATCCAGCCTTATTTAACAGTTTTAAAACTGTTTCAAACTCATGCTTTTAAAGATCCAACTCAGCTTTGACTCAGCACAAGTACTTGACTTCAGTTGTTTTTATCCTCATGCATTAAATTTGGCAAGACCTTTTTGGAATTTCAACCAGATACATCACACCTAATACACATATACTGGGAGAACTGACATGAGGCACTCTGTGAAAGGCTTTACATTTTGGAATTCCACCCCCCACCTCGTGTCCAAATGGAGCATAACATTGTTAGTGTTCTACTTACACTGCAAATCTTAATTATCTTTTTTCCTCCTTTTAAGAAAAATTAGGATGTATGATTAAGACTAATACTGTATATATACATTATTGGGATAACCATGCCTTAGTTATAAGGAATTTAGCACAGTATATGCAAAAAATGGATTAGCAAAATAAGCACTAAAGGCTTTGAAAAGCATATTTAAAATTTGCTTTTAGCAGGAGGAGTGTTTTATATTGTCTTCGAATTCTAGAACAGAAATTGGTATTAATGCTGACTACTAATAACAACTAATTATTTTTTTTAAACATTAGGCTATTTTGTTAAATTTTGAATGAACTAAGGAACTTTTACATATATAACAGGTTAGAGACCAGGAAAAATAACTTCTATCAATAACTTAAATTAACCAGAGCAATAGATGCACAAGGACAGGAGAGAACATAATTGCATATGGTCGTGTATTTTTTTCAGAGCTTTTTGCCCCACTAATGAGTACAGCAGAGCTGTCAAATTCACCTCCACAAAGACGTGAATGACTCCAAATCAAACAAGAAGCTATCAGAGAAGTATTGTTTGACACTGTCTGCAGAGCTCTAAGCTTCACTGATTGCTACAATCTTCATTTTCATGAGATTCAACCCTTTTCTGAAAACCTCGAGGTGTTAATGCTGCTAACTTACCTGTCTTAAAAATCACATATTCTGCTTTTCCTTCTGAAGTACCATGTGAAAGGTTTTGTGGAGTTAAAAGTTAAAAAATATCTAAAGAAACCATACAGAGTATGCAAATGCAGGGTGCCAGGAATTGATATCAGCACCTCAGAGAAGCAATGATAAATACTGCCCTGAGCCAAATAGTTGTCACCAATAACCCTCAAGACCAAAAATTTAACATTTTTTTATATGTACACTTAGACATCTTGCTATACAACAATGTAAGTCAGTTAAATTTATGAACTCAGTATTTGAGATATTGGTTTCACTCATTAACTACTGGAAAAGTGAGCAGCAGTTCTTTTCACTGTTTTGCTCCTTAGATGGGAGCCATTTGCGTCTCTAGCATATCGTACAAATTCTGAGAACGCAGAATATTTTCAGAAGAAAACATACAGAATATAAGGTGACATGGGGATTTGAGAGTAGAGATCAACTGGTTTTAACATTTTGGTTTTCTTTCTGACAGTCAAGAAAGAGGGAACACACCCTGTAATCCAACACCACCACTTGCAGACAGATATCCATCATTAGCAAGTTCTGCACGTCTTTCCTTCCCCCACTTCTTTTACTTTTCAGAAGAACAAACATCATTGTGGTCTATTCCATTAAGTGATCCTGTATTTAGTTGTCATCTGATATACTATATCAGTTGGGTTTGGGCTTTAACATAAAGGGAACTTTTTGTGTCTGTTACAACAAAGTTAACATCAGGTGCTTGCTTCTGTCAAGAAACTACTTCCCAAGGGGCCCAAGAAGTTTTTGCAAAAAAGTCAGAGACATTAATACATTTTTAATTTCTAACCAGTACTACTTGTTTCTAAAAAGGAGCAGTATTCAGAATGCAAAAGCCACCAGATGCTTTCCCCACATGTCTCTTATTAACAGTAACCTCTGAATTTTAACGATCATGAGTTCTTAGATATTGCTGTAATAAAACCAGACACTGGTGTAAAGGGGATCTATTGATAAAGAGGCTTCATTTTACTTCTTAATCATCAGGGTAAAGCTGGAAAAAAGGCTATGGCTAGACCACAGAGAATTTGGCCCACTAGCCCTGATAACATATGCTGAGCCAAAACAAAAGAAAATAATTAAAACCACACAATTAAAATGGATGAAATAGAAATTGCTAGTTCTAATCCAATTTGCTGAATGAAAGGCTAAAAGCTCTTCTATGGGGTGCACACTATGAGCAAATTTCTCTGTTTTCAGACTTGGTACTTCAAAACCTACTACCATAACCATTTGGCAATGTGCTCTGCTTTCCAGAAAACAGCTTCTAACTTTTTTCCTTATTAATGAATTCATAAAGTAGAAAAGCATTTTTGCCTGAAAACAGACAGAAAGAAAAAGCTGAAATAGCAATGACTAACTAGATAGTCTCTATTTTTTTTCCTCTCTGTTATAAAGAAAAAGCACTTACCTACTAAACTCTTGTCCTCCTAAAAACTCTTACTGTAATGATCTTCAACACACCTCGGACAAAAGAAATACTTGGCCACCCTTTTCTTTTTATATAAATTAAAGGAATTGCTGGCCCAATTGCATTTTGAACATAATTAGTTCTCATTTATTATCTATCACACTTTCAGCTGTGCCACTTATTGAACCCAGGATCTTCCACTTAGCTAAACTGCCATGCTCTCATAGACCCTGACCCTTACAGAGAGAGGAATCAGCCTGTAACCTAGAAACAGGATTTAAGGCAGGACTTAAGCAAAATACGGGCACAGAGTCCAATGCTGAAATCCAAAAGGGGCCACATGGTGCTTCCAAACCCTGGAGTTGTGGCGCTTTCCTTTGTGATAGTTGTTAACACCCCAGCCCCGGAGCTGCAAGCTCACAGGATCAGCCAGGAGTTTTACTTTAAAATATATATAGGGTTCTTTAATACCTCGAGATAGCGTCAAGAGAATAAGCCACACACTCGTCCCTAAGAGGCATTTTTACTGATAATTTAGGGGAGAAAATAAGGGAACTTGGCAAAAGTTCAAAAGGGCATCACACAATCTAGAGGAAACATTTCTCCACAGTACTGACCCAGCACATACCAATCCACACTACCCAGTTAAAATCCAATTCCTTCAGCTTTAAGCTTCCCAAAGCATCAAAAAAGGAGCAAAGAAAGAGAAAAAGAGGGAGCAAGAAAAGAGAGGAAGGAGAAAGAGGGAAAGGCGGATTGTATAGCTACCATAGGAAGCTCGTGGAAGCCCAGCTCTCACCTGTCCAGATGGCAGGGCCGCGACACGAGGCGAACACATTCCTTTGCTTTTATCCACTCTGGTTCTTGTGGCCAACCCGCCCAGGCAGGGCCTCACCCACCGGCCATGAGGGGGTTCCCGAACGGGGTGAGGGGCGGTGTCCTCGCTGTCCTGCCAATCTGAGCTGCACTCCGGGAGCTGAGGGATGGGCAAGTGTGCGCGAGCTGCCTTTGACCGACAGAGGGACACGGGGCCACCTCAGGGAGGCTTGAGCTGGCCCTTTCCCCTCCACACACACACAGAAAGACAGACACACACACCAGACACACAGACACACACGCACATACTCATACACACACATACTCATACACACACAAACACACAGACACAGAGACACACACAGACACATACACACAACTCATACACACACAAACAGACAGAGACACACACACACAACTCATACACACACAAACACACACAGACACACACACACAGACACACACACACAACTCATACACACACAGACACACACACACAGACACACACACACAACTCATACACACACAAACACACACGGACACAGAGACACATACAGACACACACACACAACTCATACACACACAAACACACACAGACACACACACAGACACATACTCATACACGCACACACAGACACACACACACAGACACAGACACACACACACAACTCATACACACAAACACACACAGACACACACACACAGACACACACACACAACTCATACACACACAAACACACACGGACACACACACACACATAAACATTCCACAGACACACACACACAGACACACAAGTATCTAGACCTGAACACTGAGAAGAAAAGCACAGACAAGGAACTGCAGTATTTGCATGTCTTTATTAAAAGTAGAAGACAACAACTGATTTATCAAAAAAGTTTAATATATATGGCATCACATACAAAAACCATTGAGTCCCCACTGTACACAGTGGTGTTAATCTAAGCTGGTATGAATGTGCAACATAGATTTTATACAATTTTGAGCAAAAGATTTGGCAAAATTTTACCTTTTTTTGGCAGTCAACTTACAGAAGTAGTATTGTAAAAGAAAAATTACAGAATCACAGAATATGGTAATTTCTAGCACAATGATCACACTAATACAGCACTAAGATACGCTTGCTTCTCTTGTGCTTGGCCTAGATATAAAACTAAATAAAAATAAAAGTTTTTGCTAGCTGTACATAAATAAAAATGCCTCAAGTGCTCTTCTCCAATTTGGTGCAGCTCTGCTTTGCAAAGCTGTACAGTTTTCAGCATCCCAGTGGAGACTACATTTTGCCAAGTTCTCACATGTTAGGATTTTTTTATATGCACAGCCATCTCCTGCTTATGGAGTTGGTTGAGGCTGCAAAGGTTTTCCTGGGGGAAAAAAGGTTTAGAGAACAGGGCCAAGAAAATCACTGCATTTGCTTTGTAAGCTCTGAAATCTTCACCACTTTTTCTGATCAAACATGTCTTCAGTCCTGATTTCAGTCAGTCCCACAATCTTCTCAAACTTTTGGCACCAAAAAATCTTCTTAGTGATGAAGAATACTGCAACCAAGATATCACATACATATGCTGCATCTGCAAAAGCCAAACAATCAAACAATTATTTGCCTTGTTTTCCTCCCAGATGTTGGTATTTTTTTGGGTAAAATGTTCTGGAGTTAATGATCTTTGTGTTTAGCTTACACTGCATTTCTTAAAATTTGTATGTCAGTTTTAACTGGGGTGGATTAAGGGCAAAACCACTTTCTTAGCAGACAACTGTAGCCATGACAATGAATACACAATACCAGTAGCATTTTTTTCCCTTTTACTTGAAAATGGCAGTATTTAAATGTGGTTATTCAATAATCATTGTGTTGTATATGTGGTTACATTCAGGGTAATGATCTGGAAAAGCAATGTTTCTAACTGGGTTTTCCTGACAAGAAGCTTTTGCTGCAAAACAGGCAATTAATCTTCAAATAGACCATATAAAAAAACAGGTGTTCAGTGACATACAGATTGGTGGCATTGGTATTGAAACATCTTGTTTCATAACATGTTGGTACCACTATGGAGAAAAGAGAATTCATCTGCAGTTCTCCATCCAAAGCAGACCAACACCTTTATAAATAACTTCTGCTTCTCAAGACAACTCTTCATGTATCATGAAGATTCTAACATTAGGATCTCTTCATCTGAATGGAAAATGCAGCCTAAAATTAGTTACAAACCATCTGCATCTGTGAGTTGTCATACAGAACTTCAAAATCTGTATCGCTACTTTTTGTGCCTGAAATAGAATAAAATAAAGGAACAACATCTTTATGTATGAAATCTGTGTTAAGTGATTCAAGAGGTTAACTTGCTGCTTAAGCTATATTCTGCTGTCTAAGAACTATTATCTCTCAGTAGTTCTGTTCTCTACTTAATCACTTATTTTCACATATGACAAAGAAAAGTTATGTTTCAGCCTGATGAATTAGATCATCACATTGGCAAATGCATAGCTACTGCATTCAGAGACAGTTGGTATGTAAATCAAAATAAGTTCATTAGAAAAAAGTTTTGCAGTGGTCAGAGTCTAATGGCTTAACAACTGATTTGGCTTTTTCATGGAAACAGAGACAAGGACTATTACAGTTCATAGGAAAAAGAATCCAATTGCCCGAGAAGGGACTAAAATCATCAAGACCTGAATGTGAACCTGAATACAAACTGCTGAGATGTGCATAGTGAGGAGCGAAGGAAGTTTCTGTGTACTTAGGCATTTTAAGGAATCTCCCTTTGTTGATGGGAGAGCCTTGAATTGATGATCCACTGTATTCCAAAGGCCAAACCAACTTCTCAGATGCTAAAAAACTGGTATTGCACTATTCAGGTTGGTAAAGCTTTGCCAATACACAGCAACAAGGAGAACGCTTCCTATTCTAGTAAGGAAAATATGTTCCTTTCCTATTTGCTGCTTTGGTTTCTTTTCAGAAAAAAAAGTGCAGACGTTGGCTTTTTTCAGAATAGTAAACTTGCCCAATTAAATTATGTCATGCTCTACATTCTTTTTTGTAACCTAAGTGTGTTTTTTCCTGTCAAAAGGGGTCAGCAGAAATCAACGCATCAGGTGCAAGGTCTGATGGCCTTTTGCAAATTTCAGAATGTTATTAAAATTTATTTTTAAAAGGTTAAGATTTTTTCTTCCGCTTTCCCTATTGAAATAACGGAATAAGCCAAAATGCCACTCTCTGATAGAAGTGTTGCCAAGTTCACAGTATTAGAGAACACACTGTCCAAGCTTTGACATCTAATCAACATGACTAATACACTTAAATACAAAGAAAAAATAACAGATTTTAAGAATTAGCTGTCCTCTGGGGATATGTGCAGATTACATTGTGTCAAATAAGGAATAAAACCCTTGGAAGTTACCCTCGTGATAAAAAGGACTAGTTGTAGTTCTTAATATGTTTGACACTGGCTGGAGGCTTTTAAAAATGCATATTCACTAGAAGTCTTGCTTTCTAAAACCACCTTACAATCTGGTCGCTATTCAACACAAGAGCAGCTTTATGCCTTGTGTTTTATTAAATTTATGCCTATCTTTTAAATGATAGATGTTCAAACAGATTTGCACAGTACAGTAATTGTGTTCACACAAACTGCCTATCAGTTCAAGACTTCAGTCTGAGTGATTTCCAATGCAGTCTGTTCCAGACCAAACAGTTTAAGGGGAGAAATGTCTCTTACATCACAGGTGATTAATGTTGTTTTCTGAAGTATTTCTCACCTCTACAGATATCCACATGCTCAACTTGTAGGCAAACTTTTTCTGCAGTACATTTGGGAGGGAGTTCAACAAATAAAGCTTTTTTCAGTGCATGCTGTTAGACATGAATACGCCTGGTATTTCATATATGAAAATTCAGAACTGGGCTTATGGTCCAACTTAAGCTTCAAAACACCAAGGTATATATATATTGGGTAAACCTTCCCAGCCAAAAGTTACATTTTTCATTCTAATGAGATATCAATTTGCTTCCAAGGATGTTTACAATATTTTTTCAAAATAACTTTACAGTGATTGTTTCAAAAATACACAGAACTCTGTCTTAAATGCCATGCCCATGCCTACACCTGGAAAATGAAAATACAATGTCTCAGTCTGCGTTTGGAAGTGTCACTTCCCTACTCACTAGAACTTAGAGAATTTAGGTAGAGCTGTTTTTCCATTTGCTCAAAAGATAAAATGAACCATAAGAAACAGGAATTAACCTAGATATAAAAATGTGAAAAAAGAAACATGCACTTGACTTTTTTAGGGCTAGAAAATGTCTTTTCCTATAAAGTTACCCAGATATTTAGTCAGACAAAGGGCGTGCAATGGTGGACTTGCTCTAGTACAAATAAAATCACTCCATTAGTTCTAGTTCTACTGCTTTATGTAATCATTTGATCCACTTCAGTGGTTGTAATGGTCTGATGGGACAAGACTCTGAAGTAGCTTAAAAATCCCCTTACTTTGTCAAGTTACTCTGCAGCTCACTTTTGTACAACTTCACTCAAACCCGCTCTGTGTTATCTAGTGAGAGAGTCAGAACAATTCAAAACTCTTAAAGAAATGCCTTATTTCTTCAAACTGACTGTCTCAGTCTGGAGTAAAATCCTCTTTGCCTTGAATACTGAATTTTATAAACTCTATGTCCACATTTACACAGTCCTTTGCTGATTCCAAGGAGCACCATGGTCCAGTCTTGTGATCTTTTGTTATTACAGGAACCCGTTATATGTTGAATAATTAAAATTATTTCTACTTGAAGACACACAGGTTAAGAGGAGGAACTACAGGGAAGAGGCAGTAGAATTGATCAGACTGCCTCTTCCCTTTCTTCTCTGCAGAAAGAGCAGAGATTTTCCCCTAGAGATTTGCTAAAATCCCTGAAGTTACAGATTAAAGGCTATATTTTTACAAGTGTTAGGTATTTAAAGATGTAGAAAAATGCCACATAAGCACATCTGAAAATAACACTGAAAGTCTATCTGCAAATTCAGATGCTTTTTTAAATATAATGAAAGATGTTGTTATCATACTTAAGCACATAAATAAAAGTACATGATTTTCAGACATGTTGGTCTATTATGATTCCTACTGATCATAGTCAAGTATTTAAAATAATGTGCTGATAACACAAGCACTGCTCTTTATTGGAATGTATTGATTCCTTTTATATCTCTGCAGACTTGGGTGGAATTACACTTTTGGACTTTGTACTGGAAGTGTATCACAGTCATGCAAGGCATAGGGTTTTATTACAGGACAGTTCCAGTTCTCTAGCACAACAAACTCACCTACTGACACTTCTTCTATGTATCTGTGGAAAACAGACTGAAAAGAGACACAATGACTTGCAAAAAAAATTTTTTTTTACTGTTTTCAGTTATATTCTTAAATTGGAAGTAAAATTCTCAATAGGATTCTCAGTATCTTGCCAGGATCTCATGGTGCTAGGATATATACAAGGAAAAGACTTTTTTTACTTCTAATGACACCTAAACATACCAGGTTCTCAACAAGATGAAGTTTTTATGAACAGTGCTCACCCTTCAGAAACGCTGCTTTTTCAAGACAAAAAACGCAAGCACCCAACCAGTAAATTACATTTTGAACTAGCTAATCATTATGAACTAAAGGCAACACTTTTCAATTCAGCATTTCCATTATGGAAGTCAGTTATGCTATTCAATAAAGCTGTAGCGAGCCAGCTCTATGTGCCTGTTCTCTTCCGAGGACAGAGCTGTGAGTTTGGAAGTCACAAGGAGGTGCTCTGCTTGCAAGGAGATTAAATCACACAGTTTCTGGTACACTGGACATTGAATATCTACAATATCTGTCAGTTTGCAATAAAAGGAATGACTATAATACAACAATTAAGTTTAAAATATCTTAAAATAACTGGATTAAAGGACTGGAAGACTTGTGCTTTTCCAGAGTTCTTTTTCTATTTAATAATAATAAAAAAAAAAAGGTCATTTTAGTGTTGTCAGCAATACTTTTGGTGGGGAAGAATCAAAAGGAAAAAAAGCAATTTCTGGTGAAAGCAGAAACTGTATTATTTTAGTGCTGCCCCTCTCTGCTTTAAACTAATATTTTGTAATTACTAGCAAATGGTATCTGAATTTATGCATGTGTACATTCAAGGCTCCTGTTAGTCTTTGTATAGTCATTTTAAAGAACAAGCCCCAGTATTTGATAATGAGGGCATTGTCTCAAAAGAGATACCCTCCCCAGGAGGCACTGCCCAGATCTTGCTTGGTGCTGCTCAAGCAGAGCTGATACTGTGACAAGAAAAACAACTTCAATTGCTCTAATCTTGCAGAGCCCTGTGCCTTTTGATCTTCTCTTTGTTCCCTCTTTGTGAAGCACAACTTACACCGCCTGCAGTTTATTGAGTTCCCAGTTTACTTAGCTGAGCAATAACACAGCTTAATGTAAAGTTCCCCTGCAACTATTGGACTACAATTTTTCTTGCTTCTAAAGACAGCGTCTGCATTTTTTTCTATTCATTCCTGCATTTCATTCAGTCTGAATGTCACATCATCTGTTTACTGTCTTTTTAAAGTCATCATCTGAACCTCTAATTGCAGAGTGTTTGTTTAGTGAATAGAACAGTTAAATTCTGATTCATTTCCTCTCAGACTTTGTTTGGAGGCTGAAGGATAGTTCCACAGCATATGGTATACCTGTTAGTATGGATCATCATACAGTTTAAATACTAATTAATTAAGAAGTAGACAATTCTCATAGAAACTGTTCATTACCGAAACTTACAGTGACATTTATTTTCTTATAAAAGTAGACATGTATGGTTGCACCGAGTAATTTTCTCATCTTTATAAATTAGGTTTCTGTTATAAGGCTGCATATCTAAGAGAAAATGTAACATTGTGCTTGGTATCCAGTTACTGGTAAAGAGAACTCTTGTCTATGAAGACACCTGTAGTATATCTGACTCCTGCCAGTGTCACGCTGGAGTGAAAGAATTGTGTTGCACTGCAAATGTAACATTTTGCTGTGTTTCCCACAGCTTTGAGAAATAGAAAATAAGGTTGAATAATTAATACTGTCACCGGTTGACAGTCTCAGGAAAGAAGTAGAAACAGATAGAGGCCTTGCTGCAAGGAATGAGGAAAAAAAAGATTGGCAGGACCAGAGAGTTTGAAAAGTAACTGGGACAGAAAAGGCAGTGGAAAACATTAGTTGCACATGATAGAGTGGACCTGATGAGCTGAGCTGTTTTTCACTGAAAGGCAACAAAATATATTTAGCCAGCAGCCAAACATCTGAGAGACCTGCTTCACAGTGGAGTGAGTTAGTAACTAAAAAACCTATTTGGTCAGATGGGGTATGGAGAAAGATGGGGACAAAGCCAGCGTCCCCTTACAACACAGTGAGACAGATAACAGTGTTTTTTGCTTTTCCATGTCTATAGTCAGTGCTCCAGGAAACTTGTCTAAAAGCTTCAGAAGCTTCATATGTAGTACAGTCATTTTCTGAGGAAACTGAGTACCCTTCAGTAATGCACAGAACAATGTGTTGGCTAATTTGAGCTCACAAAAATGCAGTCAGATGTGCTACACAACAATTCTGTGCATGGCCAAAATGCTCTCTCGATACAGAATTGACCATAACAGGCTTCCACCAGCCTTCACTCAGCGTATGAATTATGAAAAAAGTTTCAGAGATGTTACTTCAGAACTGACAACAGAGAATATGCTACAAAATGTTGCAAGAGAGACAACAGGTTACTCTCACCTGCACAAAGACAGGTGAGGTCACAGCATTCAGCTACCCCAAACTGTCTGTAATCCCCAGCTTCTGTGCAAAGCAATTCTCATCAGAAGCACAATACTGAACTGGAATCTGTATATCATTTTATATACATCTATTGCTATTTTATAGTTTTAATTACATGCACTTCATCATAACTAAGTGTCTAAAATTATAATGATAATTAAGTCAAAATCCAAACCCTTGACTGGCAATTTATAGCTTTAAATGGATCATGCAAATAAAAAGATGGTTGGATATATTCAAACACATCCTTACAGGTCTCTCTGAAGGATATCCTCCATCAACACTGCTTGCATGGTAAGTTTTTCAAAGTCAGTATAGAGAACCCTCACAAAGATCAATATATCTAGTCATAAATCTTAAGACAACCCAATACATTTATCTTCATTTATGCATATACATGTTTATAATTTTTCCTTTGAATTTTCTTGTTAAAATTCTAGTTGTACATTTTAGCTGAGAACACCTTTGCTATCTGATTAGATCCATTTTTGATCTTGTCACAGATTTGATACTGGGAAAAGGCAGAATTACACACAGGACATGTGGAGGTTAAGCAAAAAGAGGGTCAGAACAACAGTGTTAGCCTCTCACAATTCAGAAAATTCTCCATCTGGATTCTGGTGAGTACCAAAAGCATTTGGAAATTCAACAGCAGTGATTAGGAAGGACACCAGTGAAATCAAAATACATTCCTGGTAGTTCATAAAGTCTTCTAGTCATGTACCAAGGGTGAAAAGACTAATCCATCACATTAGTCATTCATTTAGGGGTAGGTAATAGGAAAAAATCCTCAGGGACTAGCAGGCATTTTCTAATAAGTGACTTGGAGCTCTTTAGTAAGTTCAGTCCCACAGGACACACATTTCTGAAGTCTCAACATATTTTCACAAGTGCTAAGAAACGCAGTAACAAGAAAGTTCTGTATAATTCCTGTTCCCAAGCTTAAAAATATCAATTTAAACTCTTGCAGCCATGAAAGAAAAAAACATGTAAAATGAAAGTGTTTCTAACCAAGGTATAAAAGTTTAAATGTAGGTTTTATTTAAAGATACATTATATTTTAGAGGTCAGACTATAAAGAATGAAGTTTTTATTATGACAGAAGGATAAGGACAGATATTATGACCTTCCTCTGTTTTAGCATTCTGCATCTTTGTGGAGAAGGCATGATGAGTTATGGTTCCTCTCACTATGAGGTTCATTTGTTGAGCTCTACAAAGTTTTACGTAGAACTGTCTGAATGTCATGCTGACACTTATGAAAAGCTCAGTTAGTGGTGGTGATAGGAGAATACAGCAGAAAGACAAATATTTCAAACTAGTATTACTTCAAATTCTAAGATACCTAAAGAAATGTTAGAATCTATTAATGTACTTACTGGATTCAGCTCCACCTGACTTCTTGGTTTAGCCTTAATCAGCTTTCTCTTTCAGAAATATTTTGGGAATTTCAAAAAAACAACACAAGCACTTTTGCATAATTGCATAAAGCATAATGTAAAAAGTTATATGAAGAGCAAAAATACTTTCCATATTTGTTTCTTCCACTGAAGTTCATAAAGCTGATTTGACTTGGGGCTCAAGCTGATTCACCTGAAGATCTGGTTTCATAGGAACATGTTCTTTTATTATTGGTTTCTGTCAGAACCAGCCTACCCTAAGGGCAATTTGTGTAACTTCCTAGACATTCTGTAAACCTGTACAATTGCCAGGGATGTCTTTTTTTGAAAGGCATCTTTAAAGATTTCAGATTCTTTTATTTTGCTTAAGTCAGAGTGATTGAGTGTACTGGGCAAGGTTTTAAGTTTATGGAATTTAATCATATTATTGTCAGTGCTGCTACTCTGGTCTTATCTTAAAGCTGCTTGTAAACTACAATTGTAAACTAAAGTTTTTATACTGAAATCCAGTGTCAGAATCTTGCCAAATTATATCCTTTTTAGCTACTTAACTAGGACAATTCCAGAATTAAAAATTCAGCCAGCACACACAGACATAAAACATATGGGAAAAGCAAAAGAAGATGAATTGTCACAATATTTTTTTTGTTTTCTAGTAAATCCTTAAAAAACCTGCAAAATCATCATCATCATCTGTAATTTAGAGGATCATTTCCAACAAGTGCTGCTTTCTATATATCACATATTTACCATTAACTTGAACCAGCTATTAGTACATTTATAGTGAGTAAAACAGCTTTTCAGAACTACAGAGCATGCTTAGTGCATATTAGATTGGCATCATTCTACTATTCCCAGCCCAGATTGCATCCAGCCTGATCAATGTTTTCTTTACAGAACTGAATTCTGGCAACAAAAAAATGAGTGTTTTTTGTTGGTTGGTTTGTTTGATTTGTGATACAAAGACATTTCTTGGCTACAATAAGGGTGTATCCTACTGTGTCTTCATGTCAATGTTTTATGCATGGTCAGAAACTGCTGATAAAACATTTCTATGCATTCAGAGGGGAAAAGCACTCAAAAACTTATTTCTATAGATCTTTGAAAATGTATCATAGTGGAACTGTGTGAGTTTCAACTATAAGGAATAAGAACAATGTATGTTAAATTTATCTTCCTTGCAGCTAATTTATTCTTGAAATGTATACCTTTAATAAATCTCTTTTGGTTCCTTCTGTTATAAACTGCGTATTTTTGAAGTAGGCTGGACCTGAATTCAGGGAACCTAGTTTCTGTTTCTATCTCTTTCACCAGCCTTCAAGTTTCATTGACATTATTGAAAAACAGAGAAATGAGTACTTATACTCTTTCTGTTGACTGTTTTTTGGGTTTTGTTTTTTTTTTTGCAGACGTAGGATGTCCTGGGTTGAATAGGATTTTGGAGAGAATCAGTACAAACTTCTGTGATAACAGATAATCTTTCCCTTCTGTCTCTGCTCCTCCATTTATCAAAAAACCAAAATGATCAAGACCTCTGTTGTGAAGTGCTTCAATATATATAAACAAAGGGCAGATACAAGAGTACCAGATTTTTTTACTACTTGTTTTAAAAAGAAAGAGGATTTAAAATAAAAATACAAATACCTTACCTATAGAAAGATCTTATAGAATGCTTCTAGCCCTAATCAAACTAAATCTTTCAGTATGAGTCCTAAAAAAATACATGGTTGTCCTATTTAGTTTTCTTTAATTAAATGATATAATCTCAAGATGTTTCCTCCAAATACTACTTAATATTTAGTAATCTCGTGTTTTCCTTTACAGTCTGTATTCTCTAAAATTCTCGCTTAGAATTGGTCAAAGCATTTATACTTTTGTCATGTACATTGATAGATTAAGGAAAGTTGTTAAGTGTTGTTATCATTTATGAAAAAACTTTCATTTTATTAGGATGTACTTCAAGAAGTGTTATTTCTTTTGGTATGTGGATAGCTCAGGCTTAGCACCTTTTTCTATGTTATCCACTTTCCACAACAGCCCCTCTTTTTATATTTATTTTTTATGATGTTATGTAACACTACAGAAAAACCCTGACAATAAATATTTACTTAAACATTATTATTTATTAAAATTTATGAGAAATACTGATAGTTCACATAGGTTTATTCTGACTTCTGGATCAAATATGAGAACTTTAAAGCCTAACCTTTACAACCTTCAACAAAAGTTGCAGAAAACATTAAAAGAAACTTTTAGCTGAAATGCAGTCGCATCCTAACATGTTTTCTCCAATCCAAATAGGCACTTCAATATTTCTTTAAAAGTTCATACAGCTGACATTGCCATTATTATTCTGTAGCTATTCTGCTGTTGTTGCAAAATTCCTGAATAGTTCCCTTGGAGGACAAATAGGTCCACAATTTTAGAGTAAGATTTTAGGAAAATAATTAGGCATTTAGAGATCCTGATAAGGGAGGATTATTTTTCTGTTACCAAGAAAACCCACTTGATAGAAACCTGGGTTTAAAGAAATGTCACACTATTTACTTTTGAATCTCTACAGGGGAGGAGAATAAGGGATTTACCTCTTACTTCTTTCCTGTTCAAGGTGACTCCCAAAGGCCTCAAAGAAAATTCCCCCAGCTCTAAATTGTGGTGAAAGGAAATCATCCATGTACTAAAATAACCTGTTACACATAATCCAGTTGCTCACATTTATTTAGAATGGTTTATATTCAAAACCTTAAAAAGGACTAATTTCAGTCTAATTTTCAAATAAATTACATTATTTGGTTTGGGTATTTTTTATGTAACTACACTTTATACCATTGAGTTACAAAGTAAATACTCCAAACCTGGAGCTTACCTTGTGATTGTAAGAATGAAATGGTGATTTTCATACTATTTTATAATTTGCCCTAGCTAAATCTTTACAGTACAGCTGAAACAATAATCCTAGACCTTCCTATTTTCTGCCACAGACAATTCTCAGAAAGAGAGATACAATCAGGAAATAAAAATACACATGCTAGCTAAAGAGTTGTTTATCCTATTGATTTTCTATTTAATCCCATAAAAGGCTTCCCTTCCAACATGAGAAGCCTCTCAAAAGAAAGCTCAAAGTGATATTATCTAGACTAAGGATACTTTGGCCTAGGGCAGCAAAAGTTAAAATTACTTAAAAATTACTCCAAAAGTTTAAATTTGAGGAACTATCAGTAATGCTGTTCCCCATCACAGCTGAAAGATTTAAAAAGCAAAGATCCACAAATCACGGATGCAAAAAATGGTCTGGAAGGAGACATGGAGGAAAGAAGAAACACTTGAATTTTTTTTTAACGAGTAGAATTAGCTGCAAAAGTTTAATTAAGTGACAGAGAAATTGTGTCATGACTACATTTTGAATGCAAATAAAAGTCTTCACAGGAAGAGATTCTCTAACATCATCTAGCCTCACATTCAGGGTATTAAAAAACTTTCAAACATCTCCTCAGGACACAACTAGCACCAGAAGCCAAGACATCTTCCAAGTTCTTCTCCTCTTACTCCATTCAGCCTGTCAGTGATTGGTACTTCAAAAGTAAAAATACAGGGCAATTACTGAATGCAAAGCACAAAAGACCTAAAAAAAAGTAAAATGAGAGGCAATATGACAGCTAAAAAAAAAGGAGTCTTAAATAATTTTTTGGCTGTCCAAGTTCACTGATGTTTGGAGAGCTGACTGACCCACGGTGAATCCCTTGAGGATGGACACTGCCAGCCCTGGTTGATGGCCCATGTGAGTTCCCAGCCCAGCTGGGCCGGCGAGCGATGGCACTGCCAGGCCAAGGGGCCGCCTGCCTGGACCGAGTTCTTGTTCTCTGTACTGAGACATTTAGTGGATTAGCAACACTTAAGGATTTGAGGAAGCATAGACAAATATTTATTGTAATGGTATTTGGAATTCTGCAAATAACAGTGAAATTAGTGTACTGGCATTGAAGCATGAGGCAAGGTGGATGTTTTTTGTAAAGGGAAATGTGTTATCTGTTAGATCCCAGAAGTTTGTAAACCAGGCAAAAGGTTGTATTTGCAACAGTGTTTCTTTATGATTTCAATGACAAGCAGTACTTTTAAGACCCTTTTAAGTCGGAGTTTGAAGAAGCATCATGGGGATCACTCCAATGTGGGAGCAATGCATGCAATGGTAACCAATGAGTAAGGTACATTAAGTGTTTCGGAAGGCACACAGACAATGGATATATGATACATGAATTCAGGACAGAAACAAGAAGCATAAGAGTTTAGTTACAAAACTTACTTTCCTGAGAGGATATCTCTAATATTAGTTATATATGCAAGTATAATGAATTATTACCTATAAGAGCTCTTGTACTATATTTGAACTGAAGTGTGTTAAATGGATATCTTGCCACACAGGTATTAACTTCTATAACTTTAACCTTACAAATTAAAAATTCATTAAAGAATAAGTATTTAGCTGCTCTGTCTTTACCTAATAGTCAATAGTGCAATTGCATGAAAATGCACTCACAAGCTGCTGATATTACTGGCACATATCCATACACTAAATGAACTTGCCTTTGGAAAAACAGGTTGGATTTTTACCCAGAAGATGAGAAGGATCAGATTCAGTGGTAATCAATGCCTTCAGGGATTTGAGATCTGGGAAACTGCAAAGTGGAAATGTACTGAGAGCAATTTCCCTACTCCGTGCAAATGAAATCTAAAATACATATGCTTTTGACATCTAAGCTTTTGAAGATGAGATCCAAAATTAATCTTGAAGCAGTGAGAGAGTAAAGAAAGAGGGAAAAATCACTTTCATTTCTCTTCATGCGCAGTCAAATTGTTTCCACCAGCAGTTCTCTGTCTTATCAGTGGGCACTGTGCACAGCAGCTGATACAACACAGCTTCAGAGCTCTTTCTCTAATGAGGGTGAGCAATCTGTTCACACTGCAGCAGTGCTACTGAAACCAGAAAGGATACATTGCATTCTGAGTTGTTCCAGCAAGTGGAATCTGAAAACAACATATTGGACTGAAGATCGAAGACAGCCATTTAGTAGCTGCTGCAGTACTGAGCAGCTCATGATTGATCTTTTTCCTCTACTTTTACAGTACATAAGATATATTTTTTCAAGTGTGATGCAAATAAACACTTCATATTTTAAGTAACAGATATAATAAAAATCTGTATGAATAGAAAACTAAATACTATGCTTTTCTCAGTCTCTCTAACTATCTTTCTTACTCTATTTTGTTTCCTAAAGGTCCCTCTGTTGTCTCGTGAAATACTGAACCGGGCTAAAAATGTTACAATCCTACACATTAAAAACATAAATCCCTGTAATTCCTGCATCCCTTTACCCCTTCAATCAGTTCTCTGGATTTGCTAAGTCCATAGGATGTCAGGCATTTTTCCTCACAATTTCTCATTATCATAAAAAAGGATCATCCCTCCTTGGAACTACAGAATAATCTTTTGCCCTTCTGCTTTTACTGCTTCTCAACAGGGTAAACATAAATTTCTTTTCCTGACTGACTGACAGACACCAATACAGTAGGTAATAGAGATGACTTGACTGGGAAACTCCATACGTTTTAACTTTAGGAGAGCTTCACAAGATTTTGTTCCATAAAAAAAGAAGGTAATTTATTTGTTGGCCATGAAAAGGAATTGAATTTGGAAGAAGAAACAATACCTTCCCGGCATAGCAGATAATTAATATACAATTACTTACTCTAAATTGATACATGCTAAAATGTTTAACACAGTCAGCAGCTGAGGTGTGTGTCCTGAGATGAAAAAATACGAGAATATTGAGATCACTGAAAAGTACATGAAATGAAGTAAAAGATGAAGAATTTGAAGTCAACAAGCACATGGTTTGAACTAATTGCACTTAAAAAGACCACCAGCCAGATCTTGACAATTCTATTGATTGAAAATCCTAAATTAAATGCAGCATGCAAATCTGTCTGGAAGAGATTTGGATCTCTGCAAGTCTGTCAGATTCCTGCCAGCAGTATAGATGAAAAATTGCCTTATCCAATCGGGTTTTAACAAGAAATGAAAAGACATTTATTTCAGAATAAGAGAGGACTGAGTAACCTACAATTAGTTCACTTTTGGATATTTTTTCTCCTGAGGGCAATTCTCGGTAAATATGTGTTCAACAGCATTTCTTACAAAATCAGGTTTTATTTATATTCAGATTTGGATGCAGATGAGCCTCTCAGGCTACAGAAAATGCCAAGTGAACAGCAGCAACCAGTTCCGATCAATTATTTTTTCCAGCATCACATGAAAATTGATGACTTTTTAAAAACAGTGTTATTTAAATACTTTTATTTGCTGGAAAAAATCTGTAACATGAAGATTACGGCTGTAACTTTCCTTTAGCTATCTGAAAGTTCTTTGTGATCTGGATAGACAGGTTGTGCATTTTCTTCTCAGACCGGCTGTTTACCCACGGCATATGTGGGAGGTGCACTGAATGTTGCTTCAGATGTGAACAGTGGAGTATAAACAGATTTTGCTTTTAAAAAAAACCCACTTATTTATGAGCCTTGACAGCAGGCAGTGTAGTTTTCAAAATTTTAATGATTTCAATAAGAACAAACTATTGGCTCACAAAACACATGGCAGTATTACTACCCACCAGATTTAAAAATATCCCAAAAGAGAATTTAAAACCACAGCAAGTCTTCTGTGATTAATCCAGTAACTAAAGATTGTACTCTGGGTGTTAGTTAACAGCTTCACTTTGAATTAACTGAGAAAGACAGAGAGAGAGAAGAAAACATAAGTTCATTATTTCTTTTTTCCCTGTTTTTAATAAGGAACTTAGCATGAAGAGTCTCAAAAGAAACCTGTGGAGTTCTTTGTAACTTCTTACCCTGCTAAGTACTTATAGTTATTAATGAGCTCTATAAATCCTCATCATTACTTTCTACTTTGACTTTTGTGGACATTAAGCAGAGATTTAGGTCTAACGTAGACATAGTAACCCTATCAGAAACTGTTTTACAAATTTAAAGGTAATTCCAAAAAATTTTTCCTCCAAAATGCAAAAGGAAAAATTTTTCATAGATTATTATATTGCCTTAACTGTATCCACTCCTAATTCATACAGAAAAAGTGATTTTCAATTTATTGCTTTTCTTCAATTGCAAATTGATTATTAAACATAAATTGCATGCTGGTTTTTTTCATACTAGTAAATGGCTTCTATAATAAATGTTTTCTTCAGAATATTCTTAAAGGATAAAAATTGCTCCTCTTCTCTGCTTAATTAATATCTAAGCACGTGTTGGAAAAGATACTGCCAGCTCATGGTGGTCTATCAATCTTTCAAAGACCACTGAAGTCAAAGGAAAAATCCACGTTCTTATGATCAGCTCAGAGTTTTTGATCAGGCTTATGAAGTGACTCGAAGGTTTCAACAGGTTAAGAGGTTAATCTAATGAAAAGTGAAGAGACAGATAGGACACAAAAAACCCCACTCCAAGAACCCATAAAAAACCACCCCAACCAAAACCCAAAAACAGAAAAAAAGAAAAAAGAAGTGGATTTGTTTTGAATGCTGTATATATAGTAAAGTATAGTGTTGTTCACCTCTGAAATCTTGCCCAGCTTCAGTCAGTGTTTGTGTTCCCCAGTGTCACTCAGTGCCTGTGGCTGTCAGAGTGGGCAGAGACAGCTTCCTGACAGGGCTCCCTGTGCTCCCCAGGGGGCTACCACCAACTGCAAGAGTATTACAGGCACAGACAGATCTGCAATACTTTTGGGAGTCTCTTGGGAATTCTGAATGCTTTGAACATACTTAAAGTATTCCGTAGAAGATGGTTCTTAATTTAGTTTTGATATCTCAAGAAACTACAGGCACATCCTCTACATCTTTTTTCAGACTTTAACACAAGGTTTATTTTACCAGATCCTAGATGAACAGTCATTCTTAGCTGGATCAACTTCCATTAAATTTAAAATAAGATTCATGTAAATTTGCCTAAAGAGACAGAAAGATCACAACCATAAAATTAAGCCTATAAAGTAAAAAGATTTTTCAACATGCACAAGTTGTGCAGGAAAAAGTTCCAGGTTGACAACATGATTTTGTGGGGGTTTGCCTTGAAATGATGCAGAGTATAAGTAAAAGCAAAACACCTTTAGGGGTTTTGTAATGTATTAAATTTGAAAAAATCTTTATTTTTACCTTATATGCACAAGCTGCAGGAATTCCTAACAACCTACTACCAGAGCACTTAAACATTGGTTTAAGACACTGGATTAAATAGAGCTGAGTTGACAAGGAAACAGCACCCAAAAGTACCCAAGAAGTGTCTATAACCTACTGAGACTGCACAAGAAAATGGATGGAGAGGATGGAGATTTCCTGCTGTAGTATGCTTTGGAATCTGAGACATATATTTAAGGCCTATCTATGTAGGTGGATGCAATATTTACTGTAGTTGTCATTGACAAAGTTAGTCCTATCAAATGATAAAACAAACATGGGGTAACATTCTTTATCTGTGAAGGATTATATGAATGATACTAGAAAAATCAGTATATCCATTGCTTCAATATGAAAATATACTGATAGCACAAGATCTAATTTTATATTTACAAATCCCTTTTTTCACTTTAAAAAAATCTCATAGTCCTGTACACATCCAAACTCTAAAATCACATTTTTCTAAATTCTAAAATTAAAGTTTTTATTATAACTAAACATGCATTTGGGGAAAAAAAACCACCTAAGTTCAAACATTTCTCCAAATTCTGAACTATATGGCACAATTCACTTTCTACCTATTTCTACATTCTTCTAACCTTTCAGAATTTATATATTGGAAAGATCTGCGTAAATGTACAAGCATCTGGGAGGCTACCTGAAAAATGAATAACTTTCTATAAAACTTCATAAATCACAGTTTACTCGGTGTGAAGGCAATCATAAAAGATGAAACTGGAATGTATTTCAGGAAGGTGTCTCATCTACCCTTCCACTGCAAAACTTGCTAACTAATTTTTTGCAGCCCTCCAAGTTATTTCAAAAGAAGAATTAATTTTCACAGATGTAAGTTTTCTTAATGTGAGTTTCCTTTCCCCAAGTATTGAAACTGTAAAGGAAACAGTCAGGCAGAATACTTTTTTGCTCCTATATGGATAGCTCTAAAGAATCGTTCAGATTCTGGAAAGTTCTGACTTCTTGCCCCATGAGGAGCTGGAAGATTAGGGAGGTTATGGCAAACCAGTTTTATGTGCGATAAGCAAAGGGCAAATTTAGCAGTTGATTTTAAACATTCCAAGAATAAATCAGCATTTAACCCAGGCAGTTTCACCTTGAGAGGTAAAGCACCAAATGCAACCTTGGCCTAAGACCAATTTGGGGGAGAAAAATTCCTTAAGGAAGAAATGACAGATTGCTCCTATACAGAACTTGCAGGGCTGCAAATTATGCATCTCCCTGTCTGGTATCTTTTAAAGCTCTTAGTAAGACTATAATGTGCTTTTGTTCTTCTCGACTAATTCCTAATCTTCTTCTGGAAAGCAAAGATAATCAATCTACTTTTCTCAGCCAGCAACAGGAGACAGTACTCTTTAGTCACAGCATGTGTCTTCTCCTCCAGAGACTTTGAGCTGACTGTCTTAATTATTGGGGTCCACTGAAGTCAACGAACTATGATAATTTACATCAGTTGAGCACTGTTCTTTTATTTCAAATTATGATACAGTAGTGAACCAGGGATCAGTCTGGCTGTGCTGGCTGGATAAGTAACGAGAAGGAAAGATGAGCTGAAAGATCAACATCATAGCCTTGATGTACATATTCTTGATTAATGAAGAGCTATTACATATTTACCAGGTAAACAGAGGAATACGTGAAAGGAAACAAAATGACAGAGAGAAGGGAGAGGATAGGAACTTTTTTATTGACTAGTGCACAGTGAAATTCAGCTATTTGCAAAACTTTCAGCTAAGAATACCCATTTATATATGCAACTCCAGGATACTAATCCCACAAAGTCCAGCAATATCATTACTGCAGTATATAGTCCAAGCATGTGCTTCCAAGAACTTGTAACTCCACTCTGTGGGCTTGAGAAAGTCACCAAAAACAGCATGAGCAGATAATTATCCAAGACTGTGCAAGAACAGAGTTCCTTGTCCTGATTACCCAGTAGGAATCATCCCAATCATATGACAGACAGTACTGATCAGATCATTGCAGGCCTGCACAAAAGAAAAAAAATCACCGCTGATTGAATAGCAGAAGCAGGACACAATAGAGATGATTAAACGGATGGTGGTAGACATGGGCCTGCAGGAATAGCAACTCACACATCAGAATCTTTGACTAGCAGAAGCTGTGAAAGCAAAAATAGATGCTAAAGAGCAGCTAATAAGAAATCAGAAAGAAAAGAGGAACTTGTTGGATAAGTGGAATGTGATCAGGACAGACTGAAATTAAACATGAAAAAAACCAAGAAAGGAGAAAAAGGAAAGATATTCACTTATTTAGAACAGTCTCAAAGTATAACTAGATGATATATGAAATATATAATTACACAACCAGCTGATCTGTGCGAAAAAGAATTATCCTACAGCTACTCACAATAGGATTACACCATGGAAAGGATACCTTTGCAAAAACAGCTGATCAGACAGCTGGAACTCGGCAACAGGTGGCCCTGCAGCTGTTTGCTTAGTGAGACAGTAAGAACTCAGCAAGTATAACTGTGGGGCAGCTGAGTATTAAACATCAGAATTAGGTAGCAAGAAATGATCTGAGGGCTCCAGAGCCAGGCAATATGAATAGAAAAGTGCAAATCATAAACACGGTGGAAAAGAAAGCAATTCATTTTAGAAACAACAGGACCTGACAACAACAGGGCAGGGGAGTGGGATCAGACAGCTGACTGGACATGGCTCAGATCAGACAGCATATGCAGCCCATCAGCCAGAAAAAGGATCCAAAACCAGGAGCAGTTCTTTGGCAAGAAGCACAATAACCCAACAGAAGCAATAAATCAGATTTGACAAGGTGAGTGGAGTCTCCTGCACTAAAAATGGTCTGGCAATGCATGTTGCTGTGGAGCAGTGCAAGCATTACCAGCTAATGTTAAGCCCCAGTAACACAGACCCCGTGTGGAACCTGGCACACCTTCCCCTGTCGTGGTCCGGGGTCCCCCCTGGTGCGGGTTTGCGGGAATGCCAAGGGAAGGGGTTGGATCTGTGGGAGCATACACTACAATATGATGACTATAATCCTTCACCAAGGCAAGGTACCTGTCATTTTCTCTCACTGCTGTTTCAAGCTCCACTGGTTTGAGAGGATTATGAGTAATGATTAAATCCAGCAGTCTCTTTTTTCTGTACAAAGCACCAGTATTTGCCTTTTGTATCTTCTTCCTGCGGTTGGCAAAGTTCTGTCTTAAGCTGCAGCACAGTCAAACCTTCAGTAAAATATTAGCAAGGTGTTGAGGGAACAGAGCAGATTATAGGTCATTGTCTTAAGGTATCATCTGGCCTAGTGCACTAGCACAGCTTGGGACATTGACAAAGAAATAGCCCCAATACATCACTGATGCCTTAAGTATATATGACTGCTGTTCATTTCAGCTTTCCTTGGCTTATTCTCCCTGTACTCTTGCCAATTTCTGATCACTGTTTCTGTTTCTATAAATCACTGGGATGCCAGGAAACATTACAAAAATCCTAGAGAAGTGAAATGGCATTTTTCATTTTGTCCTCCACTCTCCCCTCTTTCCCCACAAACCCCATAGTTAGGCCTGTATAAAGGATTTCTCAGACCTTTTTATTTAATCTTTGAAGGTCTGTGACAGCACCACCAGCCTAATCCTTCAAGATAGTGGTTAGCAAAATTTAGAGACCAGTTCTTTCACCAAAAGCTGGTGTAGCAAGCACTATTGCCAAGCTCAGCACTGTTTAACTACTGCAGACAAGAACAGAAGGATGTTAAAACTCACATTGTTCTTATACTACCTATACTGACCTCTGTCAGTGATGGAGCTCCTCATGACAATTTTTTTTACAGTGAATTTGATGCTTTTCTTGATTGTCCATCAGTGACTTGCAATCACATTAAAACCACCATATCTGCTCACAAAATCTTATCACTGATTTTGTCTGTTCTTGTTTTGCTCTCCCATATTTCTTTTCTTTAAAATCTTTTCCCCCTCCCCCAGAAAGTCTCCTACATGAGTTCAGCAGATGAAAGCTCATGGGATCAACTGCACTAAATTTTTCATGAGGTTTCTCAGCCCTTTGACTCTTCATGCTGTTAACAATTAAAGCACTAATTTGCAGGCCAAACAGAGAGTCTTCCCTGGCCTCTCCTCATAGAAGCGAGTCTATGAGACCTTCATTTTCCTCCATGTATATGTATATTTTGAAGTCAGAGATAACTCAGGATCTCATTTAGGTCCTCCCATCAGTGTTCTCACCTGATACCTCTAATCTGAACATAATTCTGCTGCTAACCTGTGCTATTGGAGGCTGCCTGAGGTTTTAGGCAGAAGCCCAGGACATAGCTTTTAGTCATACTGACAACCTGATCACTGTGCCATGTGACTGGAAAATAAATAATAGAGGTACTGGTAGCTCTCAAATGTCTCCCATATTTGCCTCTGTGGCACAAGCATGTTTGGTCTCTGTCTTCTCCTGTTCAGCACTGAAATCATTCAAGGTTTATCTATGCTAATCAAGCATACTTCTACCTTAATCCCATTTTTCACACCCCCCCCCCCCCCCGAAATTACACAGCTTTTGCCCAGGTGGCCTGGCCATGGAACCTTTCCCACAGGTTTGTGTGGGGACACAGGCCAATCTGGGAGCTCCCTTGGTACTGGGTGAGACATATCCTTACAGGCTGAGACAGAAAGGGCTCTTTTTCTCAACTACATGGCTCTATGCACCATTATGTCCTGGGATATGCAGTGCAGAGCTCTGGATTTCCTTCTCTTTGTCTGAAAGAAACCTTGGATCAGATGTGTGGGAGGAATGTAAATTTTAGTGATGTTCCTTTAGTTAGAACTGTGTCTGCTAAGTGGCAAGTCACCAGCTGCAGCATGTTATCACTTTTCTAGCTTCATTCCCAGACCAGCCTGAACACACGGTCTGCAATGTTGGATTTGGAGCAGGGAAGAAGTCACAGTACAGATCCACAGGTGTGAGAAAACACTGCTGAATGTGTGGTAGAAGCTGGTGTATGAGGTCTGATTTGAGAGACTTGCTGCCACATTTTTAAGGCCAGCCCTGCAGTACACAGGTATCCTATGAGTATGGAAGTCCTATGGAGAGAAAACCATATAGAAGGTACTGGAAATCCGTGACACTAAAGCAATTCATTTTGCCATCATTATTGCAAAGAAAGTAGGTGCTTGAATCCATCAATTCTAGATTCCTCTTAACGTGTATGTCACTACACTCTGACTCAGGAGGACAGGGCTGCAGGCTCCACTAGGTCTAGCCTAGGTCAGGGTCCCTGCCACCCTCCCAGCAGCACCAGCAGCAGGAATTGTGCTCACACTGCCCTGCCACAGGCTCACAGTCTGGCAGCTGAGCAAGAGCCCATCAGCACTGCTTTGCATCCACTGGGCTGTGTGTCTGTGTGCACAGGATCTTTTCTGTCATCTCGTTCTACAGCGTAATTTGGCTTCAAAAATTCCAGCAGAATCTGGGAACTTAGCAGTGATCCATTTCCTTGATTTATGATAAGGCAAGATCTTAAATCCTTTTTAATTTTACTGCCACTAATGCAGCCTTCACATTGTGTTTAACAAATAAACTAATGTGTGTAAATAAAGAATAAAGTTATTTTCTGCTAAATAAGTAGATTTTGGTTTTCAAGTTAATGGGTAATTGTAAACAGCAGCTGCCTAGATATCATCCTTTACGGCATGAATAGAACCATCAGCATATTGAAACTAGAGGGACAAAGAATATTTGCTTCAACTGCCTTGTTCTCTTCAGAAAAAAAATCCTTTTGAAGTATGCAGCTACAAAGCAGCTATTTAACAACAACAACAACAAAAAGGTGTCATTTTCTACAGCTTTAGGAAAAGGGGGAGAAAAGTAGCAGCTACAATAATAGGATGTGATATATTATAAATTTCAGGAAGAATCAATCCCTCAAAGGAGGAGAAAACGAATGTATATAAAAGGTCTCCATTCCACAGAAAAAGGAAAGATGCCTTTGGAAATACCTAAACTGTTATTTTTTCTTTAAAAAAATCTTTTCTGTGTTCTGTGTTTTATCTGTTTTGAAGAGATACTTTCATTGTTTACAATATTCCAACCTTCACCAAAATTCCATCATTTACATTTGCAGAACTCACACTCACTCACAGCCAAAGTCAGTTCCATGGGTACAATCTCAAATCATCCCCCTCTACATGGCCCTTATAGAGCCACCTTCTGATAAGTCCTTGTTCCCTTCAGATAAAGGCAAAATGTACATCTTCTAGGTTACTGTAGGAAAAACTAAATGCTACTTTTTTTTTTCCTTTGTCCATATCCCTTTCTATTTGTCAACAACTGTATGCAGGTAAAATAACTGCACAAGATTTCTCCTTACTAAGCACCAAAAACTCCAGCACTGTTCTGTAGATAATCAATTCTGAAGTTATATAGAACTAAGTTCAGCCTCTGTAATAGCAGATTTGCACAGCTGTAAATCAGAGAACAACTAGCTCTAAGATTTTCACAATTCTGAGGTTTTGCCTGGTTCAAGCTATTGATTTTGTCCTTGGTACTATAATTATTGGTAAGAAGAGCAAATACTTTGAAAACATGTCAGCAATCATATAATACAGAAATGGAAAAGACTGTTTTCCAACAGCAGCCCTTTTCCTGAGCAGTACTTTTCAGGACAATTTCAAAGGATTTTCTTATTAGATACCCATATCACTTGTATTAATATACTGTTGTTTTATATGTCCATAGTACTCCTGTGACAAACAGATGTGTCTTCCATGAAGTCACCATTCACACCACTTTTGTAAATTTAGCATGTCTGTATCCGTGGTTGAAACTGTTTTAAAATTCAATTTGACCTCTGAGGGATTATGTACTCACACATTCAGACATTTATCTCATGTTGTGGCTGAAATGTATCTATGTCATTTTTAGGTATCTCCTCTGTATGAAAAAGTATATTGTGGAATACATTTAATACACCCCTGATATTCAGAGTGATTATATTTCTTAGTACGCAGAAACATTTTCTCATTTACTTTAACAACTAAAAAAACCCTTGAAAATAAGTTGTATTTATCCCTAATTCAGACACTACTGCATTAGCTATGGATGACAGATCAGGATATGTAAATTTATTAGATATGTTAATAACTCATACCTTGGCTGATGGAAAATTTGGAGTATTACAATGTAGATGAGGCTTGCCCACAACACTTAGAGAAAAGGATAAAGAAACTCATCTTCAAGATGCTGTTTGCCCTCATTATAATTGTTAAAATAATAGCATTATAATCTGAAACATTTTCCCTCTGAAAGGAAAAAATTGTAATTAACTTACATGAAGTAAAATCTCGTTAAATTAATTAAATGAAAAGAAAAATTAATTTGAAGGGAAAAACAAATGAGGAACAAACTTTATTAAATACAGTAGAACTATTAATATTCATTTCAGTGAAATGAATATAATTAGAAATAGTTAGCAAGCAAGAAGGCAGAAATCTGCTCTGTCTGCACAATGGAGGAACTGTTCCATGACACTCTCTGTAAAATATGGCTTCACACATTTCATTGCAAATAGCCTTCTGATACAGAGTGTATTATAGGTTTTAGTTTCAAAATAGACTGCTAGTAGTTCTTCAGGTAAGAGATTTAAATTCCAGTATGAGTTCTATCTCAAGAAAATGGTTCCACGCTAGATTAAAATAAAATATGAACAGCTATTATTAATGGACCTCCATAAAGTGCTCTGCTTTATAGACTGCTCTGTGCTAGCCAGTCCCCGGTGTAAATGTTTTCTAATTTAAGTAAGGCAGGAGCAATCAGAAACTGAGTTCTGTCCTCAATCTTCACTCCCAAACCGAACACCTCCAGAATGAAGCTGTATGAACTGATTCAGATACTTCTGCTACCATAACTACAGGGGTCAGAAACTCAGCCATCACGGAAAACCAAAGTACAATACAAGCCACAGGTCTATGGTTCCACCCAACGACAACATCACATGACTTATTTTGCCTGAGAGAGCACGTTGAAGTGAGGGCAGTTCACCCCCCAGGCTGTGCCTGCAGATGGACAGTTTGAACACACCCAGTCCTGCAAGGAGTGGGGCGTCGGGGCTTCACAGTGCCACTGCTCCCACTGCAGCCTCTTCCCCTCCATGGAAGCAGCTCTAACAAGCTGCCCTTCAGCACGAAGCACGTGTGTCACACCCCAGTGTCTATGAAGCACATGTCACACCCCAGTGTCTATGAAGCACACGTGTCACACCCCAGTGTCTATGAAGCACACGTGTCACACCCCAGTGTCTATGAAGCACACGTGTCACACCCCAGTGTCTATGAAGCACACGTGTCACACCCCAGTGTCTATGAAGCACATGTCACACCCCAGTGTCTATGAAGCACACGTGTCACACCCCAGTGTCTATGAAGCACACGTGTCACACCCCAGTGTCTATGAAGCACATGTCACACCCCAGTGTCTATGAAGCACACGTGTCACGCCCCAGTGTCTATGAAGCATGTGTCACACCCCAGTGTCTATGAAGCATGTGTCACACCCCAGTGTCTATGAAGCACACGTGTCACACCCCAGTGTCTATGAAGCACACGTGTCACACCCCAGTGTCTATGAGGCATGTGTCACACCCCAGTGTCTATGAAGCACACGTGTCACACCCCAGTGTCTATGAAGCACATGTCACACCCCAGTGTCTATGAAGCACGTGTCACACCCCAGTGTCTATGAAGCACACGTGTCACACCCCAGTGTCTATGAAGCACACGTGTCACACCCCAGTGTCTATGAAGCACACGTGTCACACCCCAGTCTATGAGGCATGTGTCACACCCCAGTGTCTATGAAGCACACGTGTCACACCCCAGTGTCTATGAAGCACACGTGTAACACCCCAGTGTCTATGAAGCACATGTCACACCCCAGTGTCTATGAAGCACACGTGTCACACCCCAGTGTCTATGAAGCACATGTCACACCCCAGTGTCTATGAAGCACACGTGTCACACCCCAGTGTCTATGAAGCACACGTGTCACACCCCAGTGTCTATGAAGCACATGTCACACCCCAGTGTCTATGAGGCGCGTGTCACACCCCAGTGTCTATGAAGCACACGTGTCACACCCCAGTGTCTATGAGGCACGTGTCACACCCCAGTGTCTATGAAGCACACGTGTCACACCCCAGTGTCTATGAAGCACACGTGTCACACCCCAGTGTCCACAGCACTGAGTGAAGAACTCCGCTCAAGCTGCTGTGTGGACAAACTGAAGTTTGAATATACTCGTGAGTCATGTTTGCTATCCACTAGTTTGTATCTCCTTTCCTTTTTGGTCTATTAACACTGTCTTCAATAGACAGTACTCTAGAAAATACATTAATAAAATAGAGGTAAAAACCATTTCCTTACATCTTTCCTTTTATAACCACCATTTGTCTACATCTCCATCTCAGAAGATTTTATGGCTGTCAAAGCTGGCTCAACGAATAATGTTTTCTGACTAAGATGAAGGGAGTCCCCTCTGCTCTCCCGCACTCTCTTCTGCTCACACTTTCCACAGAAGTTTAGCAGACTAGTAGATCAATCTGTAACTGAAAATAATGTAAATATAGCCTCTAGTAAACATTGTCATTGTTAAATGGACCCAACAAGTTTTCAAAGCCTTGCACTGGCCCCACTGTAAGTGACTGTACTGATTTCTGTCACATTTGGAGACAACCATGGAAACACAACCAGTTATGTCCAGTTTGGCCAGTTACAAAATTGTCCAAATTCTCTTTCAAAATATACTCACAAAATACTTTGTTCGATTACGGTAAGTTATACACTTCAATGATCTAGTGAACCCAGGCTTTCCTAACACACATACACAGGGAATAGGACAGTGGTATTTAAAATCCTACTATGGCTATGGGAAAAATAATTTATGAGGTTTAACCGAATTCTCTCCTTTTTCATTTTCCTGAATAAAGGACTTATTACCTAAATGATGCTATTAGATGCTATTTAAGTTTGTCTAGCATGACTTGCATAGCATCTTTCACATTACAGTATCACAATTGACAAGAAAAGCAAGAACAGACAAGAATATTGTGCAATATTGCCAAACTACCACAACTATTGAAACCTTGACTTGTTAACTTCCTGAATGGATTTGAGACGTCAAGATTGTCATAATCTTGACAAGTTTTCTCTCATTCATGTCTTTCCTCTTTCAAAAAGAACACCTTTTTTTTTAAGTAAGTAAAATGCATTTTTTGAAATGCGAAGCATATTAAAGCAAGTTTAGATATTTGAAGAGTCATGGACTTTCAAACTACTGCAGATATTCATGGTGAAAAAGTACTTACTGATAAACCACCTAAAGTCCTTCACAGTATAAAGCTTCAAAGCAGTGTAAATTCTTCAGGCAAAATACGTATATATCAAATTTTTGTGTGACCTAGGGCCAGATCTTCAGCCAGTCCAGCTCACAGTAGATCCATTATCTTCAATGAAATGCTGCAGATCCACCCTTGGAGTACTGACCCATAATCTTTTAATACACCTTAGCTGATTAATGCTGATTCTGCTTTCTATAACTATTTTCTTGTATTATTCCATCTACTTTTCTGGAACTCACTTGCACAAATGTGAGAGAGATGCAAATCTGGGCCTTATTGCAGCCTAAGCACTTAAGCCTCCTTACAGCAGATACCACACAGCAGCTGTAAGAGACATTAGAGAGTGAATCCTTGAAAGCACAGGAACAAAAAATCTCCAACTAAACACAACAATGGTACCTGCACAAAGGAATACATAAATCCCAGAATAATAGCTGGTAAAGGAAAATCTACCAACAACACACACTTCTTCCAGCACACATGAATCTGCTTGTAAACTCACAACTACTGTCACATTCTCAACCACACCTGGGTGTGCCAGCTGTCAGAGAAAGCCTGGTGTGTGCATCCGCACTGGTATTCCTTGTTCCACTGTGGCACAACCCCTGTGCAGCTCAGGCCTCGCGTATAAAAGCAAATTAAGAACTCTGTGTGGCCCTGACTAGCCTGTATTTCTCATCCAAGGTGTCCCTCCTTCTCCTGCATAACCTAGGAGCCCTAAGAACATGGTAGAAATTCCCCATATTGTTCTTATAACATATTCTTGATCATTGATCCTGATCATTGAAAATGATGTATCTTGATGTATTGAAAGATGTAGACTGAATATGCGTCCATAAAAAAAAAATAAATAAAAAAAAAAATGGAGCCTTAGCAAACTTGTATTTCAAAGGCACTAGATACCCTCAGAGGCAAAGTTGCTTTCTTGGCAACATCTACAGCATGTGCAGGGCCAATTACAAGGACGCTCAGCTTTATCCAGTCAATGCCTGGATCAGATGTTCCATGGAAATTGAAGCATTCAGGAGTCATCTAAGTAAAATAAGAAAGTGGGAAAGAATATTCTAAAGAAAGAAAATATTTTAACCTTCTTGCAACTCAAAAATAGCTAGAGAACTTTGATCCAAGTATTTCAAGAGACTTGACATCAATCAAGCAAACAAAAAAGGAGAAAAAACCTCTTTAGGCAAGAATACATTTTGTGTTCATTAAAAATGTGTGAGAACCAGAATTAAATAAAAATGCTTTTGAAACCTAAACTCTAACAACCTAAACACACACACATACACACAAAATCTTAAGACATTAGACTGGAAAATAGTTGTCAGAAAAGCTCTTTAACCTACAAGTTCTAATTTAATATTTTAGGTAAATAAAATACAGATGTAGGATGTTCCAAGTTTTACTCTCTTTATGGCATTGATAACATATGTATTCAGATGATAGGGGAAAGAAAGACTCATTTTCTTCTCTTTTTGACATTGTTGATACAGTAAAATTTGTAAGAGATAATAATCTTCCTAAACACTTCATACATCAACCCCAAAATAGACTGCATTGGAGAAAACAAATTTGTGGAAAAAATGTGTCTGCTAAATGTCTGTTATGCTAAGGAATCAACGTTCAGATGTTTTTGTGCCTTGGAAAATGCATAAGCTTGGAAAATGTATGCAAAATACTCTGAGAAATCTCCTGATGCAGCTGCCGTAGATAGCATGCAAACTCCTAATTGTAGGAGGTACAGAAATGGTACTTTTTTTCCTTTTAATTCACATCATCACCCCTGAACAGTGCTCCCTGATCTCAGAGAGGTGACAGTGCTCTCATTCTTCACCATGTAGGAATCTTTTGTTGATTAGTTCTTCTAATACAACTTTTGGCAACCTGGTTATGTCTGAATATTTGTGGACCAAAGTCTTATACGCCAAACTTTGATCGGTGCAGACAAAGGCATACATGCCAACGTGTGCTAATCCATTTTGTACAAGTTTTTATTTATTTTATTTTTGTACAGATATAAAGCACTTCATATCTCGTGTGAATTTCCAAAAAAAAATGAGAACAATGTGGGTTTTTTCCTACCATCCCACTAATTTTTAACATAAAAGGTGTTTAATTTCTCTGTTCACAAACATAACTTGCTGTTGAAAAGAGCAACCTAACCTGAATTTTAGAGAGGAAATAGAGCGTGCAAACACTGACTATTCCTTTACTGCTCTGCTTAGCTTAACCAGTCACTTTCACTTATTCTCCTCCGCATTCTTTGTCTTCTCTTTTACTGCCACCTTCCTCTAGCACTTGCAACTAAGTAGAACCACAGCAGCTGGCTTTGCAAGAAATCCTTTCTGCTCCCAAAGAGCAAGATTCTAGATGTAAATTGTCACCCTCTAGCATTTAGTGCTGCAATTACATCTAACTCTGTAAACCTTGTAACATAAGACAATAGGCACTCCTAAGGAATTCCAAAGTATGGGTGATGCTGTGGCTATTTCCATTCATAACATGGAGCGAATCAACCAAGCTGCCAAGTGCAATAGGTTTCTTGAGAAGAGATTGCAAAAAAATGAGCAGTTGATAAGAGTAAATATGAAAGATTTATGCCTGTTTTTCCTCATGCTGAAATCTGCAATATATCAACAGACTGCAGAACAACAGACTACTAGAAAAACAACTAAAATATGCCCACTGGCCAAATGGGAAGGGTTATTTCACTTGGTTGCAGTGGCGTCTAACAGACATTCCAAGTGTTCTTAGCTAGAATTATTGGAGAAAAAGACTATCAGCAGTGGAGGTGCTGGCTAGAAAAGGTTATATCTCTGCCAAAGATCCTTGGAGGGATTTTGTGAAAAATAGTTATTCATCTACATTTGAAAGAAAAGGAGGAAAATCCAATAAATTATTCGTATTTGTGAATATTCAACCGCACACTACGCATACTGTAGAGGGCATGAAAGGCAGCCATCAAACCAGGCAGAAGGAAGCTTTTCTTCGTGGGTTCAATGAAAGGCTCTATAAGTAACTGTGAAATTACAGCAAGCTTGATGCTGCTGTACCTAAGCTACAATTCCTATGAGCCACAAGGAGTCAAGCAGCTCATCTGAGGAATACCCATTTCCCATTTATGTTCTGCATCATCCTATGTCTTTCTTTCTCAACCTCCACCACTCCATTAGGCACTTTTGCAGTGGACTTTCCCAGGGCTACTAAGGTTTTTAGACAGTATAAAGCAGCCACATGCGCAAAAAAGAAAATTCACTTTTATTATTTTTAGAAAAAAATTGCTCTTCAAACCTTGTTCGAAGGCAATGTTGTTTTCACTGATCACACGAGCAATTCAAAGTTTTTACTCTTAAAACATCCCGAGTGCACACTGCTTTCCATTTTTATGACTTATGCACTTCAGTAAATTCTGTCTTGGTGCCTGCAAAGGTTCTATATGGATGATTAAAAGAGCGCGAGTTTACCTTAATTGAGCAAACTCTGGATTAACAAAGATTACAGATAAAAATCTGTGGATTTGCTCCAGGTTCACTCTAAATTAGCAGGATGTAATGCTTGGACACGTTATAAGAGTATTTTTGAATTCAGCAGCTTTTTCATCCTAAGCAAAGAGCTTTCTCCACCTTTAACAGGCAACATTTCATTTGGTCAAAGCATTGTCAACCAGAGCTGTAAAGAGCTGACATTAGAAGACAACTGTGTACTGACTGTGTGCAGCCTGTGTTTGCTGGTGGTGTTCTAAACGTTGTCACAGTTCATTGGATTTTATCTGTTCTTCATTAATTTTATCTTCTGTTTTCTCCAAAATAATTTGAGGCAGAATAGTGGTTACTGAGTATTTGACAACAGCTGTGTAAACACATAATGGTTTTCATATGGGTCTGGAATGTACACAGCATAAACTCAGAGACATTGCAATGGGTACTGGAACTACAGTACCATTAACCTGCCATCCCTTTTTTTTTTTAAGTAAAACACAGTACCCCTAGAATTGAGTTATATACTAATTTTGAATATTTCCTCTTTCACTTTCAACTGGATTAATTAACATTTCATAACTACTCATGAATTATTTAAGGATTGAAAAGTCTCTAATGAATGCTTAGTTAAATTGAACCCCAAATACTTCAAATACCAAGTAAATCTGGAATTGTTCTAGAGCCTCAAAGGTATTAGCAAACAATTATTTAGGCTTTTTATTAAAAAACAAAAAAACAAACATAGAATAACTATTTAGTTGATGTCTTCATAGGCTTTCCGGACTGAATGACCAGAAAATACTCTGTATTTGTGACTATTTGGTTTCACAAAGCTGATACCATGGAAGTGCAGGCTGTCTCCTGGTTGCATGCTATCATAATAGTTCTGCTGTTATTCCCTCTGAAAAGTCCCTAACTTGCTAAGAATTTTTCTTTTGTTTGTTCTTGCTCTAATAATTTGTCTTTTTCTTGTTCCCTAGGACATTATGACTAATTCACTGCTTGATTATTTTTAATGTTCTTAAAAGCCACTTCTGAAACTTAGTATTACTAGTGCAAGAAAATTTTAAATATCATTTTAGTAGCATAAACTGGAGACAGTAATCAGGACAATGAGAAAACGCAGTAGGAAGCAAAGGAGTAAATAGTAAATGCTTGCTCTAAAACATCTGTAATTGTTGTTTTATCAAGATCTGCATTCTTGGTAAAAGGACGCGATACATGATAGAACAGGTTCTTAGCGCAGAAAACAAACTTGATGCACATGGAAAGCAGCTACTCTGGAGAAGCATGGCAGTATTTTCACATAGAACATTTAGGATTTTACTGAGAAAAAAAATCATGTTTAGGTTCTCTTACTGTCAATCTGATTTCAAACATCCTTTCTAAAAGTCTGCAAATTACAGTGGAATTCTATACTTTTGTCTCTTTAATGCAATTCCTTTTTCCTACAAAGCACTTTCAGAAGTACTCATCTGTAAAAATCACTGCATTGGAATGCTCAAAAAACCTTGATCTCCTACAATTCCTGCTCACAGACTTCTCCAGAGACTGAGTCCACCCACACAGCAGATACAGCTCCAGAGAACTTCAGTATATAAAATGTTTTAAAGATTTGGTGCCTTTTCCAACTCCATATTTTAACACAGTTTTGGGGGTTTTTTTCCCCTTTGACTGGTATTCATAGTATTGTGTGGATATATTCTCTGCTGATATATGATAGACCAGGCATTACAATTTTTCCTCCCTTTGAAAGCATTTCCTACCTACTTTTCTAAGCCAAGAAGGCTTCTGTCATCATACTGCATTTGTGTGTGTCTATTAGATGCCTACTTACGATCCTGTTAGCTGTTTTCTAGTACCAATATAAGTCTAAAAGCTAATAACTTCCTCATGATTTATTAAAATAAGTAGCCAGGTAGAGAAGAGAAAATGCTAGAATCCTCCTTTCAAAGGCTGAAACTCAAGAAAACTCCTTCCTCAGCACAAAAGAATCTGCACAGGCATCAGACAAGAGGAGAGTCTGATGCACTGAAAAGTTTAAACAGAAGCTTTAATTTTATTAGACATCAGAGAACGTGTTATACGAAGGCAAGGTCACAGAGGCATTGGAAAAAAGGTTTCATTCCACAGAACAACTTGTTTTTGAAAAAGAATGTGAAAAATAGAAGACTTTCTTTAAATGAGGTTGAAACACAGTGTGTGTGCTTCCCCAAGGAACTGTGTCATTCAATCAACCCGTGTTCCACAAGACACTGAAGTCAGAGCTGCACCGTTCCAGTGAGTCGAGCTTCAGCAAGAACTCAGCTGAGCATGGCAACAGGGCAGGAAGGAAGTGACACAGTCACAGAGAATGTGAGAATGAAGAGGTCCCCAGGAACTAATACCAACATAGTTTTAATACTGTACAGACATTAAAAGCAGTCATAGGTCAACTGTCCCTGAAATTCAAAACAAATAAAAGAATGCCAAATATCTCCAGGACCAACTGGAGAGGCATTTGTGTTTGCAACATTTCCATCCTATGTTTTCAGTGAATAATTTATAAATGTTTTCACATCCTTTGGTGACTGGGATAGGCTGCAAGCTTTCTACTGAGATAGATTCCATTTTTAAGCTACGGGCAAAAAATCTCAACAAACTTTTGATAACTTCTTCCATTTTAGGGCAGCAGAGAGACTGGAACGACAATCCTACAACAGGGAACAGCATTAGCCCTGCTTTCTCCTTTCTAAAAACATCAGTGCTGAACATCATGTCACTTTTAGCATCTCAGCCATATTTTCTGTTAACTGCTTTCTGAAATGTAACTCATCTTGAGAAAGAAAGGGTTTGGAAAAGAATACCAAAGCCTGAGAGGCCAGAGAGGAGCACATGGAGCATCTCTGATTATTTGCATTAGAAATTAAATCATGTAAAGGATTTGATACAGCAATTGTTTTAATTGATTATTGTGCAAGAATAAGTAAACCAGAAAATTACTGGAATAACTCAAGCACCTGACTGTGCAGTATTCTCTAATAAGACATACAGTAGCAAACTTTTTGAAATTTACATTCCAAATTAAAATCATCCCTGTAATTTTCTTATTGATCATACTGATAGTGACAAGAATACCAGTATGCCACTGGCCTTCCTATGTCAAAGAGCACTATTTCAATGTGCATTTTTGATCTTTGTGGCCTTTTTCATCTCTTTGAAAATTCATTCAAGTCCAGTTAATTTGAAGACAACAGAATCTGTATAGTTTCCTAGTGACCCCAACTTTTCCTTTGGAACATGTGCTAAGCACTGGGCTACTGCAGAAAGAAGCTACAGATGTGTATTCTCTCATTAGCAGGGTTTCTTTTACTATGTGAGTTAGAAGAGGTGTGGAACTGAGATGAAGAGACTGATCATTTTTCACTTACTTTAATCTCTCGTTTTCTATAGGAAGTTTGTGAACAAGAAGCTCTTAAGGTGAGCTATAGAAAGCAGAATCATGGGAAGAAAGGAAGGAAAGGAGAAACTGAAAGCTCCATTCTCTTGTTTCTAAGATTGAGGACAGCTTCTGCACTCATCTGAGCACTTCACTAAGCTTCATGGTTACAAAATATATTATTTAGGTATAGGCAGAAAAATTTCAAGTATCTAGACTGAGAAATTGCTCTTATATAGCATGGCAGTCAACAGTATATTCCAGTATATTTTATCCCAGAACTTCAAACATACTTACAACTGACTCTTTTTCTTCATTTCTGTCTTCTGAATAACTTCCTTGACTTTAAAAAGGTTACTTGAGAAAGAAGCAAGCAATATCGGATTATCTATTTAACAGATTTTACTAGTGTTGATATTATACTTTTAAATCAACAGATTTTATTTTTCTATTTATGTTTTAAAGAGATATGTAAGCAATAATACTGCAAAAATATTTAAACACACATCGTAAATAAAATAGCAACATCTCCTTCTCTGTGATCTTTTTTAAGAATAAACTTGAAATATTTCCCCAGAAGTTTGTGATACAGGAAAAACACCTCTTATAAGAATGTTGGTTTTTCAGGTGGATTGAGGTAACACGACAAATTCCAGTAAATCTAAGATTTTACAAGAATTCTCTGATCAAATAACCTTAAGTTCCAGCAGCATCTTATAATGTGTGAGTGCACTATCCATCAAAACCACTCTGCATATCTGGAGATGCTGATATTGTCAAATTGGGCTGACAAGAAAATCAGAGTTCTGTGGAGCTTACCTTTGCTGGGCACTGAGGAGCATCCTGCCCCTGCACTCCAAGGGGAGTGAGCACAGGGTGAGAGAAACAGCTCAGTACAAGTGGGAGGTTGAAACACAGACGCTCTGCTGCTGCTGCTGACACGTATCTGGAAGAGATGAGCCTTGAATCAGGTTCATGTTGTTGTCAGGTATAATGATAGGAGAATAACTCTACAGATTAGAAAAGAGAGAGGATCTACTCGAGAAAGAAAAAAAGGTATTTCACCATACGGAAGCATTGCAGCAAAAGGACAGAAAAGACAGATTTATACATCATGCTTCAAGAAGGGTGTTATTTATCCAGACCCCAAGCTTGCCTGTAGGGAAGCTGGATTGTGCTTATATGCAGAAACCTCTGGTTTAGCACAAATGACATTCTGCAATGTACTCACATTTTCAGATAATGATAAAAATGGGAATGCCAGAAATATGAGGAAAGCTTTGTGTGTGCTAAGAAGCTTGAACTGACCTAATGAAGAGTTCACGAGACTGACATAGGCAATATATCTGCTGTTAGAATGGCACAAATAATGGAACAGGCAGTTCAACAATTATACTACACTATGAGTTTTCTTTGGGCAGTGCATAAAAAAGAAACACTTGGACTGACTTCTGTCACTGGAATAGAATATAGGAAAGGGAAATATTTTGATCACTGTAGAGTCAGCTTGTAGCACCTATAAAAGAAGGAGCTTTCAATTGCATCTAGGTAGAAGCTGAAGCCAAGTCTCTAAAATATTACTGGAAACACTTGATGAGCAGTGAAATGTGGCAGTGATGCATTCATCTGGATAGTTGTTTTCACTGAAGCACTATCACAGCAGGACAGAAGATGGTGCAATATTTTCCTGCCAAATCTGAACAAGGAATAACTTCAATACTTGTGAACAAGCCTGGATTTTTGTCATCTGTTTTACTTCTATCACTTGTACAGTCATTTCTGCTTGTCTTTGCTGATATTTATAACCCTGTGCACTGTTCCAAATCCCCGCTGCTTTTTGACTGCTCTGGCCAAATTTGTTCGAATTCTCTTTGCAACAGGAGGATTCCTAGGTTTAATAGGCTTTTAATGACTATTAGTTGCTTTGCTCAGGGACTCCCCGAGGGTCATATTCCACAGTGGAGAAGTGCATGCTTTGAAAAATGGAGTACAAAACGTAAACAAGGAGAGAGCAAGAATGTAAAATTTGGAATTCCTGCACATTCATTTTTTCAACAGAAAAGCAAAAAAAAAATTATGTGTGAGAGATACCTTAAGAGTTTGCATGTTTGAGTTTTTTTAAAAAATTATTCACCATCCTTGCTTTTATGCGGGCTACACTGCACCCTGTGTAAATAAGCTTATTATCTTTGCTTTAGCATTTTAAGATTATAGGATAATCTAGAAGATGCAGCAAGAAAATACTTTCATATGTTCCATCTCTTACCTAAGAAGGATCTTGCCAGACATTTATTGATCTGTGCTTCAGTTTTATGCTCACTAATCTGTCCTGCTACCTATAATTGAAAACATCTTATGTCCCTTTTCCATATCCCCATCCCATTATATGAGAATATGTGTGTGCATCATTTAAATTTGTAAATGGTTTATGTACTTATGCCTGAAGACATTCTAGGATGTTGCTCATATATACAATTTGAAAGCAATTCACAAGTGATGATAATAGCACACACAGAGGTATATGTTTCAGTGGGAATGCAGGCAAGCAAAGAGACATATATACATATATCACAGACAAAATTAAGAAATTAAACATTATCTTATCTTAAAAAAAAAAACAGCTACAAAGGCTGCTATGCTACTGGGAGGAGAAGGAAGGGCTGCCCTGACTCAGGTAAACTCTCTGGGGTGTAATGTATATAATGCTTGCAAAGTAGTATTATGGAACCAGAGATGAGAAAATTAGGAAATGGTATTGATTGCAGTTGTCATGCCTTCTCTAAACCATTTGGATATTCTCAGCAGCATTCCCAAGGTGTATGCTAAATTAAATATATAGAAGCACATTACAAAATCCACATGATGGTGCTTCAACAGACTTATTGGCAATTAAGTTAGAGATGCACTTGTTTTTCACGGAATCTACAGCTTTAGCTCCAGAAAACAGTGACTATCTTGCAAACCGGACTGAAGGACATTATGGGGTCACATTTTAATGTCTGAATCTAATTTTCAGGGGAAAAATACCCTTCTACACATTTTGCAGCACCCTAGTATTTTCCCCACAGTGTCCTTTGCATTTAAGTGAGATGATGTGTGTTGCTGTAAGAGCTCCCTCCATTCCCATGGTAGTTCAGCAGCCTACACACACAAATGGCAGAAGGAAACCAGTGCCTGTCAGTTTGCAGCCTAGAAAAATCTGACTGAGATTTCATTTGCTATCACCAAAAGAATTTTTAGCCTAAAGATGACAGCTGTCTCTAGCATGAAGAAACAGCCCTCTCTCTTCAAATACAGGCAGCTGAGGCTTATCCAGGAAATGTCAGAAGGAGTGACACGTTCAGTGCCAAGTGCCCTGAAAAGGACATGGTTTAACCAACTTAACCCATTCTAAATACAGAGTTTGAAGAAGGATCTTTTCACTTTCCAAGTTCTTGAAAGCAAAACTAAGCCACAGGTTTTTAAATCTATTTGACCTTTGCATCTGTGTAACAGACTCGTTACGTTTTCCCTTATTGTTAAAATGAGAGAAACGTATACTAATCTTCCCATTGCCTCTTTTCCTCAAGCAAAAGTCTCCACTTACTCATTAATTTGGTACAGAAATTAATTTCCTATGCCAAGAAATTATTCTTGCTAGCATACTATATAAATTTCTCTGCAATCACAAGGCTGTAAAGCCAACCAACTAGAGAAAAATCATTTTGCATCATCAAATATTGATTAAGCTAATGAAAATTTTGACAAACAGCTATATGACGGCATGAGATTAACTGCCTTATGTGGTTTTGCTAGATATTTTTCCTTTGTAATTAAAAGTGAGTTTATATGTCACAGAAAATTATAAGAAGAAATGAAGTGGAATTAAATTAATTTTATATTAGACTTGAAAATGCAAATGATACCCTTTTGATATAAATTATAGTCTTTTTCCAGGACCATCTTTGGTACTTCAGAAGCAAAATGAAGTTACACTTTTACAGGCAATTTTAATAGACCAATTATTACTATTAAGACAGTATCTGTAGCACTAGACAAAAACTGAGTCTCTTCTGTGCTTCAGAAATTCTTTCTTATATTCTGTATATGTGCTCAGATTAAGAGGATTTTAGAAACATCCAAAACAAACAGACACAAAACTGCACTGGCAGTGTTAATAAGAAAAATACTGTGATAATTAGAATGGTTCTCATACTAAATTTCTTTTTCCCTTTTTCTCAAAAGTTACCACTCTTGCAAGAAACTAAAGGAGTTCTATACTGATCAAAAATATGAATTTGCAGTGCAAAATTCCAGCAATAAAAATGATTAGGTCCCCCCAGTTAGTAGGCAATTATCTTCCATGTACTTTTGCAAATTGAGGGGCTTAGCACTAAGGGAAAGTGGGGAAATGTACTTTTGCATGATCTAGTTTCAGGCATATTCCCATGGGAAGTCATGGCCTCCTATAACATTTTCTAATACTTGTTTTGCAACATATGGTTTGTGAGCATTCAGAAGAAAACAGTATGACCTCTAAATAAATGCCATTTTTAAGAAGGACCATGTGTGCAATTAGAAGCGTCTCAGAAGAGTTAAGAGGGGTTTAAAAGCTACTCCAGTGCCTTTGGGCTGGAATCCCTGGCACAGACTGAACCAGAAGAAGATAATCTTGATTAACAGTACCTTGGAGGCAGGGACAGAGAGAAAGCACTGGTGATGCTCAGCAGCACTGCTGCAAGGCCTGCTGGCCAAAGCCCAACAAGAGAGCAAGCTACACTCAGTTCTTAGGTGTGACAAATATTTCTCCCTAAGACACTCTTTTGGGATTATTTATAAAGATTTCAGTTCTTGCTGCCCTCAATAAGGCTCTTTGTGCCATTGGCAGAATATTCTGGGAACTGCATGGCCTATAAAAGGCTCCGTCACAACTACTGGAGTTCAAGAAACTTCTGGTACATGTGCAGCACCCTCCATCATTGCCTCCTCCAAAGGTCAGTAAGATTACTTGGATTATTGGATGACTAAAGACAGGTAAGGAGAACGAACATTTACAGTCATTCTCAATACAAGTAGAATGGTACCATCTATAGAACATAAATCACTTTATAACTTATTATAATCCAATATAAAATTAATTTTATTCAGTCAGAAAATAGTCCAAATATTGGACTTAAAAGTCTCTTCTTTGCTGTAAGGTTCAAATACCTCCTAGGAGTGCTTACCACCTCTGAATAACTTTTTTATTTTTCATCTTATTTCCAAATGGAGATAAAAAAATCTGGATTCAGTCCAGAGCTGAATTTCACTGTTTTACATGATATCTCAGCCTCCTCCCATGGATAGTTCCTCCAGGAAAGTATTATCCTCAGCCCAGGCCATGTGGTGCTGTTTGCTGTGTACTGTCCTCCTTCCTCTCATGTAACTCATCTAGGAGTGTGAATTTACAGCCCATGTGAACAACTCCGCAAACTATTTATCCTGAGACTGGTTTCAGCATGCCTGAAGGATAACCTGTAACTAACATCTTTCCAGCTGAAAGAACACTTTGGTCTCCATTTCTATTTACTTTTTTACCCTGTGCAGTAAATCTGCCATATGAATAGAAATTACTCTTATACCAGATAATTTCTGTGATGGCTATTTGCCCACTGAAACTAGACTTATTTGCTTATTTACAAAGTGTTTCAGAGGTATCAGAATTCTGAACAAACCCAGTCAACACTGACTTGGGCTGGCAGTGAAGCAGTGGCCAGACATGACAGCTCCATATTCACTGCAGTGAAAGAATTTTTGAGTATCATTATATCACTCTTTCTGAATGTCTTCATGTATCTCAGTGAATCTAAGAAAAATGACATTCAAGCTTTCAAAAAGGCTTATTTTATTCTGAAACAGACTCTGTGAACACATCACTGAAGATACACGTTTCTTCTGGTTTCCTGATTCAGTTATCAAATTTACTCAAGTGAGAGCTGAAATAAATGCTTTTGCCTTTTCATCTAAATGCCAGTCAGGAGATGGCAGATTGTACTCACAATCTGAATTATTTGTGAGTGCAATTTTGTGAAGATTGCTGTTGTATGGGCAGTTAAAGGCCTGATTTTAAAAAGACTCTTTTTTGAAAGAATCAGAGTAGCACTCCAGCGTATGTCTAATCTGAAAGCTATCCTCCCCTCTCCTTAATTCATTTGGGTTTGAGCATATGACTCAAGCTGGCTCTTGATGAAATGTCTTCTTGATCTTCTTAAAGAAATACTTCCAAATAAAATCCCCTTATTGTTCTTCTAGAGTATGTTGTAATTATACTTTTTATTACCATTTGATTATTACATGCATCAAATCTTTTGATGGTGTTACACTGGAAATACTAGGAGCCCTCCACAACTTTATCTAAAGGTAAGAAGCAATAACTATGTAGAGTTTCACATAAATTAAATTCCAAACAAAATCCCAACATTCTCAAAGAATTTTCCAAAGTGGTTTTCTTCACTTCCTCAACAATACGATGTTGATTTTTTTATAAGCCAGACAGGAACTATGCTCTACATGAATCTGGCCAGTCTGTAATGAATAAATTTTTTTATATTTTCTACAGCACTTCATTATCAAGATTGTCTAGGCAAAGAACCAGCACTTCTGTTTCATCCTGCAACTTCATTGCACAGAGCCATTTCCCCAACAGTCTCATACACCCCCGCAGCAGTCCCTGAAAGCTCATCTCCTACCTTCTTGCAGCTGCTGCTGTTATCACTGAGTCACTGACAAATTGTATCATGGTAAATTGAGTTTTTATCATATTTCATTTAATTCTGGAGCAGTTTCTTTGGAAGGAAACATTTTTCACATCTTGCTAAAGCATGCCTTCTGCAGAGTAGAACTCCTATACTGAATCACAAACTGACTGCATCAGCAAGCACTGGACTTGCTCAGCACAGCATAAGCACACAGCATAATGTTACTTTAGCAAAATTTCATACTCCACATTATAATAATTGCCATTTGTATACAAAACAAACCATTAGCCACATACAGATTAAAGCCATCTTAAGCCTTCCACAGGAAAAAAGATTTATTTTGGTATACAGGTGTTAGTATTTTTCCTAAACTGGACTATTGCTACAGTCTTGTATGTGCCGCACAACTTTCCTTCTGACTTTCTCTACTATCTCCAGGTGAAACACAAATGTGTCAGCTCTACGAGCCTCTTTTACTGCCTTTCTGAGGACAGAGAATAAGATATATTAGACCCATGGTATTAACACAAGAAGATGACAAAAAAGAAAACAAATTCTCTCTCATTATGGTCCATCAGGTCCATCCAGCCCATACACACTTCAGTCAGGGGCAAAACAGAAACATCAATTGTTCTGAACTCAAATCTGTTCTTTGGGGAAATGTGATAAAACTGCTGAATGCCCTTATTTTCTTTTGGTAATTACAAAGTCTTAACCGTGAAGGAGACCCACACCCACCTTTTCAGTTCATTAAAATGGTTTTAGAGGGAAGAGTGTATCTGGAAAACAGCTACAGTTGAGTAGCTCTTAGCAAGGAAAAAATGTCATCCTGAGTCAAGCAGGAAGGTGGGGATATGCAGGCAAGGCACTCATCTGCTTGGATGGCAAGGTGAAAGACCACCTACCTATGCCTTAGGTGAGGCTTAGAAAATGGCTGAGGGTTTATAGAATACGAATCACAGATGGGATTGTCTTAGAAACTAAAATCCTAGTTTGAAAAATTTGGGATTGCTCCAAACTAACTTCTAACACTAGAGGAGGGTGGGAAGAACCACATATGTGAAAAAAGGAAACTGCTACAACACAGTCAGGAGCCCTCCTGAACCTGGACAACCAGTGTTCAACCCACTCCCACCCCAAATATTCTAAGTAACTAATTCTCCTCATGACCAAATTTTTGTAGATAATTTTTTCCATACAGACAGAGATTACAGAAGCTTTTTCTCAGAACTAAAATTTCACTTCTGAGGAAAAGACAACTTTTATTGGGAAAAAAAAACATGCAAGAAAACATCAGCAAGGTCGCACTCCTACAGGTGGATATTAGATTTGATATAAAGTTAAGATCACGAGGCTTTGAGAGGAACCCAAGCTGACAAAATTATGATTTAAAAACAGAATCACAAAATGGTTGAGGTTGGTGTGACCTCCGGAGTTGCCCTACACCACGTGTTCAGGCAGGAACAGCACCACACCACCAGAGTGGTGTCCAGCTGGGTTTCAGTATCTCCACTGACCAAGACACTGCAACCTCTCCAGACCAACGCATTCCAAAAGTGCACAATGAATTAGGGACAATTGTAGAAACAAAGATGGCATTATAGCATGAAGAAGACTAACTGAACTTTTTGTAATTAACAAAGAGAGAAAAGGTAGTATGGAAGTGATAGAGGGAGAGTACATACACACCATTAAGTTATTGTTTTGACAAAGTGACTTTTCTCTCCTCAGGGACATTTTATATATTTACGTATTTAGGGAACAGTCTGTCTAGGACTTGAAGAAAACAGGTTTTCCTACAATGGGAAGGAAATCAGACATTTCTCTCGCTGAACCTGATTGTGCCAAAATGAAATAACCTGACTATTTTTAAAGAAAGTGACACGACACAACATAAAATTGTACTGTGCACCTTTGCCTATGTCCCAACACAGAATCCCCACACAAGTCGATTCATTCCCATTATGTCAGCACTCTGAAAGCAGAACTCAGGTAGGGGCAGATGACTCTCTTTCTCTCTGATACTCTCTACGAGCTCCTAAATCACTGTCACTGTCTGCTAAGGAAAACTGTGTATTTGACACTACTGAGTTGCATGACAGGTCACTACAGAACTTATTCCCACACATTCAGTATTTGCCAGGGAAACACCTTTACTTCTCTTTGCCAAGTCTATTAAAGTGAAGGGTTAGTGTCCTGACACAAGGCAATGATACTACATGGACTTTAAACATTAAATTAAATGTTACAGTACATTACACCAGCTGAAATGACATGTCCCGCTTCTGTCTTAAAAAGTGACATATTTTTTAAAGTGTGGCTCTGCTGAGAAGTTACTTTACAGAACTGGTATCAGGTTTTTACATGACATTGTGATGATTGACTTGCATCATATTTCTCAAGTTACAGATAATTTCTTTTCTCTCAACTTCCACCTTCATTTTAACTGACAATCACAAAATTTTTTCTTGAAAGCTGAGACTGAGGCAGAGATGTGTCAAGCCCTCACCTGCTGCCACCATCCCCCCACAGCTCAGTTGCAGCTGGACAAGTCCTTCCTGCAGTTCCACAGCTACAGCTCAGGGTAATGTGGGGCTGAACAAGAGCATTTTAACAGCAATTTAGAAACATATTTGTAAAGACAACAGTCTAGTGAGGCTGTATTATTTATAATCAACCAAGTGCCCTAATAACACTCACCGCACGATTCAGTAACAGCTTCTGCTCTGACTCACAACTCCACAGAAGTTTATTCCTCCTCTTTGGTCAATGAGGAAGCTGGAGGTAATTTGAGAAAGTTGTTTTCTAGGAATTTTTCAAACTCTGCTACCTAGTGCTCATTTCTGTTGGCAATGACCAAGCCAGAAATAGCATCCATCTGAAACTTCCGTACATTCAGAGGCTTTGAATGTGCACATAGAATTATTTTATTAAAGGTTACTAATAAGAATAATTCTACAGATTAAGGTCATACACCACTTCACCTAGTGAGTGTATCAGTATGCCAATAGCAGGATTACAGATTCTGTTGTGATCACACAGATGAACTGGTCAGTATTTTCAGCAATAAAATGACAGCTCTGCCGGTTTCCTCTCTGCCGTGACTCAGAAAGGGATCACAACCTGACAATGCAGTCCTCTTAAAAGGGACAGTTTAGCATTTGCCTGCCATTTTAAAATTGTAATTGTTTTTATTAATGATGTCTTCCTCAGCTCTCACTATGATCTCTGTAAATCAGTGCAATTCAGCTGAATTTAAAGGGTTAAATCAGCATCAAACCAATACAGCAATGAGCCAAAAAGCCCTCGCAATCACCACAGCTCCACGTCAGCTGTAACAGCCTACCAGAAATGTGTTCCCATATTAATATTCTAAATAAATATTTGACCTTGTCAAGTCTCATAACTAAATGCAGTCTAGGCTATACTTTAATTGATGTATACAACCGATTTTCTACACAAGCTTTTGCTTTTTTTTTTGTACAGAGAAGTCGAGATTGTAATTGATTAAACAATAATCTGAAAGCAGAACAAGGCTTGGCAGGACCAACAGAGTTTAGAGAAGCCAATGGGCTGTAGATGGATTTTTAAGCGTACTGAAAAGCATGAGTTGAATGTCAAATTAACACACCTTTAATGTAATTTTTGACCTGGAAAAATCAGAGAGAAAGAGAACACCAGTAAATTAGTACTTTCTTTGCTGCTGGTGGCAGGGTTTTATACTTCTGTGGGGGTTAATAAGGTTGGTAATTTAATACATTTGGTTACTATACAGATGTAGAACAAAGACTGTTCTATTACCAAAAACACAGCAACAGGAGATACATCAATACTATTGATAATAACACTATTAAACTCTTTCAATATCAGTGGTGAGACACCAGCACTGTGCAAGTCTAGTACAGTGGGTTCCTGTTCTTTCTGCCTTCAGAGAGACACAGAAGGGTACCTGGCACACAACTAACCCACTGCTAATGATCAAAAATGTCCAGCCTCCTCCAGCCTGGAAAGTACACTTGGACCCACCCAGTGAGTGGGTATTTTATGGCCAAACTCAGGCAGCTTAGACCTAGTCAGTGTTTCAGTCTTCAACACTTAATGACAAACTTAATGAGATTACTCTGACCTTTCAATTTAATCTTTTTTCTTCTTCAAACTCACATGCATACATAAATTTTCTTGTCAAAATCACAGAGAGTACCTTCTCATTAAAAGTTGAGATAACACAGGGATCCATTCATTTGGAATGAAAGAGCAGTGTTACATTTGCAGTAGAGCTTATTCAATAACTGAAATGGAAAAAAAATCATGCATTCTGCTCATGGGAAGTGAGAGGAGCAATGATTTTTAAAATGTAGGTTTTTGATTACTGAATTAATTGATGTAGGAAACTGTCACGTTTAAAGAATACAAAATTTTCTCTTAAAATACAATCCTCATTTTAAATTGTTATTTGCTGAATAACATTGAAAGCTGCTGCAATACACCTAATTAATGAGCCATATATATTTGAACATCTGTATTTTACTCTTCATTTATTTTCTTGCTCATCCACTTGGAGAAAAAACACTTGAAAATATTTAAATGAATATCCAGTCAGTAGCTAAACAGCAGTTGTCTGGTAAAGGGTCACCTATTATATGTATGGTTTTCAGCTGAATGACCTTCTAATAACACCAACTTTCTGTCTTCTCAGCTCATAAATACAATATAGTTCAGATTCTAAGGTATGTAAAATTCAATTCACCTGCCTCAGACTGGGATATGATTGATTTTGTTCAAATGCTACACCAGGAGATGCTCTGGATAAACTGATAAACTAAATACTGGTCATAGCTGGTTACTTCAAATGATACATTTGGTGAAACAACTTCCCGTTCATTGCCTTCATTGCTACTATATAGGAAATAACTGCAGACTCTTCCTGCCACTCCACTCTTATCATTCTAGACCACAAATTCTTTAAGAAAGAAATGTAGTTTTTAATTATAATACACATAGTGGCTTTTGGGTTGTTTGTTGGGGAGTTTTCTTCTGTTTTCTCCACGGAGTTACTCTGCACCCTTTTTCAGAGTTACTGGGCACATATAACAGTTTGCTGTCTTGGTGGAGACATTCTGACACTGGCAACTTAACAGTCACACTGCCAATCTCTGCAGCAGTCTCTTACTGACCTGCCTCATTGACATTTAAAATGCAGTAAAGAACGGATAAATGCTTGGCAAATATATCCCAGAAGTATTAAAAATGTTTACAGATAATAAAATAAATTAGCCATTGTGGTAGTGTCAAAGAAGAGGAGAACAAAGTGGCTTTACTGATATGAAACAGAGCTTTAGTACTCACAGTGCCAAACCAAACATGTGTTAAGAAAGAAGAAATTTAACAAACAAATTGAGTCACATTTTACAAGCATATAATCCTGAACTCTGTGTTTAACAGTGTTATGACAGTCTGACTATCATAAATGCAATGCAATACGTGAATGTACTTAAGGACCATTGAAATAAAGATCAAAACATGCTATTTACGTTATATTTCCATACTTACTAAATTCAGCAGGCACATGCATATTTTACATGTTTCAATGAAAGCCTGACATCTCTCATTTAATTTCTTCTAAACCTGCAGTAATGAAATTAATGTACTGCCAGAATTTTTCAATCACTGAGGGACTGCACTGCAATACCATAAAAGTTTGGAAAATAACTACCAAGAGAATGTAGTCAGTTATCTAACAGCTAACAGGAAATGAACACATTCTCTCACTCCCGATCAAGAAAATCAAGATTTTTCCATACTGACCTTCAGCGAAGGACTCATCACACAAAATATGTCAGTCCCTTCAGACCTCTTGATATGACACCAGACAAACACTGTCCTTGGAAAGAAAATGTACTGAATTTTCAGTCTTCAACCCCCCAAAAACCCCACCAATTTCTTGGTCCTCCTTGGACTTGTCAATCATCTGGGAACTTCTGGCAGACAAAGTGATGGAACAAAAAAAAGAACCAATTCACAGTAGTACAACAAAACTCAAATCTTTGCCACACAGAAATAGACCTGAACCGTAATGTGCCTCTCCTTTAATCATGTGCTACAGCACTGTCTTTGCTACTTGACAGCTAAAAGTCCTGGGAAGCAGGTTCTTTCTACCAGTGCCTTACCATACAAACACATAGACTGGCACTAAAATTACTGCCTCTGTCCCTCGGCCTGTGGCATCAATCTGTCTGTGTACACTGAGATTGACTTTGCCCACAATTTCATAATGGACAGTTGTGTATATTACCCAAATGAATATAATCATAAGCATGAAATACTACTCTGATATCCATTTGCATTCCTGGAGTAAAGGTTATCTTGTCGCAAGATACAATCTGTTTTTCAGATCTTTATAATTTAACTGTAATATTCATGGTAGTCTGAAGCTGACATACAGATCTTTGCAGGAAAAAGTTTTATTCATTTTCATAAGCTATAGGAGTTTAAGAACCAAAAGAGCTGACATGTTCTACACAATAGTTTATCACTTAGAAATACTTCTTTGAAATCCCTTGTATTTGGGGACTTGAGGAAAAAAGCCAGGACATAACAGCAGTTTATTCTACTGCCCTTGAAAAGCTCATGTCCAGCTGCTGCATTATGAAGCACAAAGGAAATCCTAGCCCATTAAGTAAATGTCAAAACTCACAATAACTGTGTTTGCAAGTCCAAGCTATCAGCAAGCACTGTAGCCTTGTCTGTTCGTTTGCCTATTTCTTGCCTAGTGCCTCTGTGCCACCTCAAGTCGTGGTTTGTGTCATGCACTACTTTCCACAGAAATATAAAAAAGAATAAAGAATTCTATTTTCCTGAAGTTCTCATTGGAGAAAAGTATCTTTTCAGAACAACAAAAGGAAAAAAACTTTGTCTTAAAATATTCATCTTAAATGTAAGTTAATACTTTTAAAAGAAATTTTATCCTACAAACTCTGTTTCTCATGAAATTAAACAGTCATTATATTTTTCATCTCCCTTGATTTCCAATCATGTATTTCAGCCACATTTGTCTGTAAAAGGATAGTGAGGGGTTTAATTCATTCCCAGACCATAGCAAGTAGTTTGCAGTTTCCAGAGTTGTGAAAGTACAGCTTGGAAAACCATAGAACTAATATGAAACCTCCCATGGGAAGGTGAGGAAACAAAGAAGATTTAAGCATTAATATACACCGCTTCAGTCCCATTCTGTCCTATCACTTGTTGGCATAGATATAGGAAGATCATCCAGCTGTAAATTACATAGCAAACCGACTTTCCAGGCATCACTCAACAGCACTCAGAGTGATGCTGTATGATCACCTGTGTCAGGGCACACCAAATCTCACCATGGCTCAAAAGCAACACCAACATATACTAGGAAATGTTCTTCTCCCATATGCTGGGAGAGCAGGAATGAGAGCATACAAAGAACAAAAATTTTGAAAAAGAAGACATTTTGTAGAGGTTCTTTAAAGATTCTTACAATCTTTACAGCTTTTACAGTTCTTACTGAGTTTATTTTACCACAAAGCAATTCTGAAAAAAAAACAATCTCAGCTATCAGGTAAGGAAATGGAAAGAATGACCAATCACACAGCCTATGGAATACTTCTTGTAGCTATCAAAAGCATAAACCTAATAGAGTATTTCCAGCAGATCAAAAGTCACCCTCAAAGTTAACTATTTCAAACTGGACTCTGTAAAAGACTTTCATATTAACTCTGCAAGTGCTTAATAAACTGATTGCTCACAATGACTACGTAGCAGTAGAAAAAGAAGCATTTTACAAATGCACCTTACTTTTTTTTTTTTGATCTGCAGGAAATAGCCAAGACTGTCTAGTTTGAATGAAACAAAAGAGGGATCGTGAGATGTGATTTCTAGAAACGGGAATCAAAGCCAACTTTTGAGAGAGGCAAAAGGTGTTACGGAACTTTTGCTCATCTTACAGAGACAATTTTGAGTTAGAAATAAATAAACAATGCAGGGGAATCTGCTGGTAGTCTCCAATTCCAACCTCTTTTCAGCAGCTGATATCTGCAATATTCAGATATCTGCCAATATTCCAGTAGGGCTTGCCTGCTGAAGACACGGTTTGAATGATTTTCCAGAATTAACCAGTAAACCACGTTCTACCCAAGTCACACCTTGATGTGATGTAAAATCGACATGTCAGGGATTCATCATTAAAAAAACCCAACAAAACAATGACAACAACAAAAACCCCTAGAAAATAAGATACTGTTTTGAAAGATAGGACTGTACTAATAGCAAGATTCCTGCATTTCAAATGCTCTCAACTAAATAAAAGCTAAAAAAAATAATAAATTTTTGCTACTTCACGATTCTGTTCACTCCGATAGTATTTGGAACCTCATGTCTCAGAAAGCCCAGCACATGTTGTTTATTTTCTTATTGTCTCTGCAGGAGCTCAAGGATATGCCAAAGGACTTTTTTTCTTTTGTTAAGATCCTAGCTTTGAATTGGTTTTGGCTACCTTTTGTTGTAGCTTTCCTCTTCTTACAGTGCCGTTGTCTATGGTCCTTGCTGAAGGCTGGATCCTGGCATTGATGGAGCATAGTTCCAGTACTACAAGGTAACTTTAATACTATTTGAGACATGAAAATTTTTCAGTTTTTTTTTCTTCATTTTCTTTCTGTTTCTAAGAATAAATGACAGCTCATATTGTGCGTAGGTTCCTGCTCATGACAGTCCAGGCTGCTAACAGATTGCTAATCTGATAACTAGTCTATTAAAAGATCTTGAGGAGACAATTTTCTCTTGCTTTCCAACTACAATTTGGGAAACTTATTTCCCTGTATTGAATCATTAATAATATAAATTACTGCCATGGTATCTAAAAAGATAGTGTTCCTTAAATCAGTTCCACACATTCCAAAAGTAGTCAATCTGCTTCCTCACAACCTCAAGCCAAGGATCAGAATGTACTGCATTATAATACAGGGAAGTCTATGTGAGAAGGAAACAAACCACAGCAATTTATGCTCAAAAGAAGTAAACATGAGCCAGGAAGTTGACAGGTGAAAGCAATATGGTACTGACAAAAGTTCTGTCTACTGGACATACATTTAGTGCCATATTTGGCAGACTGACAGATACAGACAGAGGAGCCCATACAGAGACAGTGACTGCAGATAGGAAAAAACCACTAAGAAATTAATAGTTCTCGACTGGTTTAGTACCATGGGAATATTATTCTTGAATTCAGTTTGTATTATAAAGCACATTATCAGGTCTAACAAGGCAGAGAAACTTCTAATAAGCCTTTTCATCAGTTATCTTTTTTATGTGAACATAGAGAGACGTTACTTCCCACAAAAACATAATTGTTCCTCAGTGTTGAAAGAGGCTACCACATAGTTTCTTTTCATGCAAGCGCAGAAGAGTTTGGTGATAAAATCATCTCAGCAAGCCCAGAAAATAGATGTATTATTATATTCTAACAGACGTATTATATCCTTACTTGTATTAAGATAATTCTTTGGGTTCCAGAAATGGGGCAGGATGTTTCTGTACTAGGTACAGTAGAAAAAAAGGAGATCCAGAAACACTTTCTTTCCTGAAGTTGTATAGAATTTTCAGCCTATACAATAAATATAGGATGATGTGACATTTCATGGAAAAAGACAGTAAAGTAACCTGTTTCTACCAGCCATTGTTAGAATGCTGGGGTCCCTTAGACGCAGCCGGCAGCACTCAGTTCCTGAGGTGTTATTGCTCCCCAGGATCACCTGCTGTGTCCTCAGAGGGAAAACAGGCCTGGAGTGGCTGAGCCGCTCAGCTGCAACAAGAGCTGAGAGCCTCTGTCCTCCTCCAGAGATCGTGCTGCCCTGGAACACAACTGCACAGCCACGCAGCAGAGCCTGGCAGGAGAAGCTGCCTCTCCTCCAAAATCCCCACGGCTGCAAGGGCTGAGGGTACAAGTAATCAACCAAAATAGATGTCTCTTCACCCAGAGTTTGTATTTAAACTGAAAAATGGTCCCCAAAGTGAGAACAATAACAATGTCAAATCTCACTTGCTTTGTAAAATCCCCGCCTAAAATAAAACCAGCGAATCAAGAACTCCTAGCTTTCTGTCTAAACCTATTTTGAGAAAGGTAGGCTTACAGAGCCTAGAAAGTTAATTAACATTATTGACCAGGATAACACACGCAGCTTGAATACTAAGCACTTGTGAGGCAAGTACTTCAATGAAGCAGAGGTAAAAACTCACAAGTTAGAAACTCAAAGATTCTCTCCATGTAAAAAAAAAAAATTCCAAAATATGAATTCTTCATTATTCCAGTTTATTTCTCCAGTTGGTTGACACAGTACTTTAGGCTTTTAGGGCTGTAGCCAAATGGTTTTTTTGAGCACCAGGTAGTTTTTAACATGTACTAAGGTGGAACAAATTATGTTTACTCTGGCCAATATTACTTCTGTAAGAAGACTTTTTTTTAATTGCATGCATTGCTGAAATGTCAACCTTTGTCTATGTGGTTTTGGTACTCTAAACAAACTATAGTGTAGCAAGGAAGAGAAATAATATTTTTTATTAACTGCTTCTCTAAAGATAATAAAACAGCAAATAAAACTAAGGAAGTGAACTAATAATCTGTCAAATGATTTCATGAATAAGAAACAGAGACAAGTAGAAAATGACAGTGACTCAATGGCAATGCTTGGCTGATAAAAGATGAATTGGACAGGAGCATGCAACAATATTTGTGTTGGGATTCTATGTGACAGATCATTAATCTGAAAAAGATCTAATTCCATATCAAAGCATTTACAGACTGGAAAGATATCTTGTGAGCTGCATGAAACTTTGTTTCTGTGGTTTTTGAAATGAAAATAAATTCAGAAGAGTTACTTTTCAGAGAACTGTCAGGAGACAGAACTACAAAATACTACAAAAAGAGATAAGAAACAAGAAAAAGGTGCTATAAAAGAAAAGCAACCAATTGTCATTGGGTCATTTTGCTGTCTCTAGTCCTTTAGTTTAAATAGAGTGAATGAGACAGCATTAATGGGTAAGAAAACATCCACAGAAAGGTTATCAGAACACAGATAAAGTTGAAGGCACCAAATACATAAATTTTCTCTGAAACACAGAAACTATTTTTGAGATTCAGAAGTTAATAGACCAAGTTCCTGATCAAACCCCACCAAAAACCAATTAAAAGCCTCACACTGACTTTAATGAACTCTGTCAAAACTCACTCTGATCTAATCAAAGGAACATCTTTTAAAGTACATACTTAAGAGTTAATCCTACATAAGTGAATAACATTCAAAGAGCACAAAAGAAAATTAAGAAGACCGCCTAAAGCATGTAGCATCTCCCATCTGGTTGGGTTACCATCCTGTGACTGATGACACACTTTGGACCGTAGGTAATGAACTGAATTTTGTCAAACTAAATGAGACAACAAGAGAATTTGAGCAAAGACTTTTAGAACCAAGAGCATGAAGTACTATCTTCTCAGATAAAACTGTATTGTTATGTAAGCAACATAAAGATAGCAGAAATGTTAGTAGAAATTTAATCTTACTGGAGGAAAAGAACAACTTCAGAGCACAAAAGAGCACCATACATATACAAAATCCATTGCTGTATCCACACTACGTTTTTAGTTTGACTCAGGAATGAACTTCTAAAGCAAAATGTTCTTGAAGCCGAGCATGCTTTGTTGTGCCTTGCAGAGTGCACTCAGCATGTACAAACTGGATTTCTTTTACAGAAGACTAAATTGGAGACCAGCCTCAAGAACGCACACTCCTGCAGGTCATGGCACTGACAAGAATTAGGTCAAGGTAAGATCCCCAAACATTCATAATGGGTTCTCAACACTGCTGTCAAACCATAGTCCCTGGTATGTTAACCACAGCTAATATGTCATAAGTAGGCACACAAATTGTGTCTGGAGAATCTACCCAACACAAGGACATGAGATTTGGATGTAGCAGAACAAAGAAAAAGTGAGATATCTTTTGAAGCAGAAGTAAAAAGAAAAACCAGACCTTCAATCTGAGTTTAGTAGAAAGAATACAAACAGAAATTCAACAAAAAAAGAAATCTGGAAAGAGCCTCAAAGGAAGTCTGAGAAGAGCATATCTGTCCCTTGCATGTTGTCCTTCACCAAGTTCCGTCAAGGGAGGCACCTGTACTGCAGCAACTGCGACCTGTTCACAGACAGGGACTTGGAACAGTAAAACTAAGTTACAATACTCAGGCTTCACTTCTGCCTGAGAGCTGGAACAGATATTATTTGAAGAAATGTTCTCACCATTGGTTACCGATTGAAAAAATTCAGGTCCCTATCCCACAGGAGGTGACTAGAACTGTTTTAAAATTCCTTGGGCATTTATATGAGATTAGAAACAAAACAAAAACAAATGCTAAAGCTAAGCCTAACATGAACTGTAATATTAATAAACTCTCAACATGAAACAATAGAAAACTGCAACTGCGTGTAATATTGGAAAAGCTTGAGCATATGTATCTGAGCCAGTCTCTTCCTTTGTTCTGTTTCTCAGCAGAGGAACTGGGCAGTTAATTCTTAACACTGGTATGTCTGGTTTATAGCTAAAAGCTATTTCCCTTGGCCTATATTAAATAGTGTTTATGTGAAAAAGTCAATAAAGTACACCCAGCAAAAACTGAAGTATGAAAGGTATTTCTTATAGAGGAAAACAACCAGATATCATTGACAGTAATTTGACTCCCTTATTGATTGTTCCAACCCAAAGGTCAAAGGATGAATGAACTATGACACACTTCACTATGCTGTTTCTTTGAAACTCAGATACGTCACACATTTAGTCCTATATTAGTCTACTGGATTCAAACGTTCAGCAGTATGTGAAAGGGAATATGGCTTAGTTGCTCTAAGGTGGCAAGGGAAAAGATTTCAGGTTTGCCTTTTGTTTGTTATTAATTCCTATGATAAACAAAAGCATACAAGTTAACACTGCTTTAAGACATACTTGCCAATAAACACGAGAAATTAATTTAGGAAAATAGAGAATATAGAAAAAACATCACTGAGTTCCAAAAAAAATTTTCCCCCAGAAATACTGACCTATTTTTTCATTTAACTGTACTGTTAGACACATTCAATAAGTTTAGAGACTGCAGAAATCTTTTAAACCATATTAAAACCCTAAAAATTAAACTCTCAGAAACATCATATTACTTCAATTAATTCTTCAATGAAATGAGCAGAAAACATAGTTAACTGTTTGTGCTTCATACTATGTTAGGTATTCTTCTCCAAAAAATTATGAAGCCACAGGAAAAAGAGAGTACCCTCTGGTACAACTTAAATTAGCTAAACCCCACAGGTATCTAGAATTTACATTATACATTTATGAAAAATTAGGATCAATTCCCAAGGAACTTTTGCATAGAAAAATGATAACATGTAGCACTGGGCATTGCTCACATTGGATTAATCAGGTACATTAACCTAGACGTGACAGGAGGTCCCATGCTGCATAATGCAGGCCCATTGCAACAGTGACTACTGTCTAATTACTGTATATCATGATATATTTCTCAAGGGGGCTTGAGTTGTTTCTGTCCTTCAAAAAACTGTCTGAGAAACACTATAAAGATTTGCAGTTAATCTTTGGCAAAGGCATTATGAAACCTGCATGTAACTCTTTAGGGATGAGTGTTTCGGTAACACTCTTACTCCGGTTTGTATTTCCAGTCTATTTTATGTCCTGATACGCTCTACAGGAACAATTTAGCTGGTAGAATCAATGAAAAGAGTTACAAAACTGCTGACAGCACAATGCTAAGCAGCAGTTCAAATAATTTAAGATGACACAGAAAGGATTATGAGGGACTTAGCCATTGAAAATTACCAAGTGTTGTTGGCAGTGTAGATGGCTACAAAATTAGCTGAGGCATTTGAAACAACAGCTGAAGGACACAGAGATTTTGGACAATGTCCATTTAAAAAGCTAACTTTTAACAGCAATTGACTGTTACTGAGGAACCATGTAGGCAAGTACTTTTTTTCTGTATGGAAAAACAAACAAAAAGAAAACAAAAAACTCAAATAAAGTATGTAATTTTTAGATGGTTTATGACTTTATTCAAAGGCATGGATAAAATATTAAGGATGATAAAATACTTTAACTGGGAAAAAGTAAAAATAAGAACAAAATCGATGATTGGAAATACATTAATGATTTGAGGGTTTGCTTTGTTTTTAATGCAAGTTGTGAGAAATGGTAATTCTAATGCTGGGAGACATTTCAAAGAGTACAGCCCAGTAAAATCTTTTTCTAGTGCTGAGATCATTTAGAAAATACTAACTGTAGAAATTAGAATCTCTTACACAGACAAAGGGCAATGAGCACTAATTGATCTTTGCCTCTGTTTACTCACTGGTATCCAGATTAGAACTGAGATAATGAGATAAGAAAGTACAATTCTTGATAGAGTGTTGAACTGTTGATTAGAAGTTGAATCTACTTCTCTAGAAAATAAGATGTAATGGGCTGATTTACATTGTATGAATATAATTTCAAAAAGCAAACTTTTAGCAATAAAAATCAAAAGCAGCTCTGAGGATTTCTTCCCAAGTATTTGCTTTCTTGGGAAAGGAAGCTTTTCCATTTATATACAGACTGGCTTTTTGGTCCCAGCTGGTAAGTAAGGAGTTGTATCCAAACATTGTTAACCTCTTTAACATAAACGACCAATATAGTTATTCCTCAAGAACATCCTAAATCCTGAACTTTCTGTCAAATGCACAATAGTACTGCCAACATCTGTTTGGTGACCTGTAATAGACAGCAATTAAAAAAACAATTGGGGAAGCTGCAAAATATGCCACATTTTCTGCACCAAGAAAAGACAAAAAAACCTCTACATTTGAGATGCTAACATATTACATTATGAATATGAACTATTTCTTCAAAGAAATTTCTATAATGGATAATGACTGTGTGTCATTTTTAGCTGGTTTCTGAGGAACATATCCTCTAGAGAAGGTCAAACAACACACGATTCTCATTAAATTCTCTATCCCGTAGAACAGCTATGATGAAGTTAAAATCAACGTAAGAGCCAAGAATATTTTGAGGATTGATGAATATTAGCACTTATCAGATGCCCAAGTGACTCTTTGTAGCTCAGGGATGCATCTTGACAAGTCTAAACATACTCTTAACCTGCTCACAACCATGCAGCTTGAATTTGCCAGTAAGAGCTCACCCAGGAGTAAACAACCCACTCTCAAACAGCCCATCCTTTCTGAGGGGAGCCCAGAGAGGGGCTGTTGAGCACTTTGATGTGCCCTTTTTTCTGTTCCTGCCTAGAAGTTAAACTCACTCCTTATATGTGGGTCATATTGGATTTGCTTTCTTCAACATTTACATAAAATGCCAATTATTTCTAAGCAGTGAGTGCATATGAAAAATGCAATGCTTTTAATGACCCAGTACTAGATGGTAAGGAGCACTTCACCCACTTATGGTTCCTCTCATGACACAACATAATGCATTGTGTCTTACTTGGGAAACAGTATCAGTTTAGGAACACTTGCATTTATTTGAAAGTTAAACAAACTCAAATTTCCTTAGGGTTAGTCAAGCCCAGTCATACACATCTGCAGTGTGGCAAGCATCTTTAAAAGAGACATGGGGCACGGGGGAAGACAGTGAAGGAGGCCCTTCTGGAGTCTTCTCCTTCGTAACTTGCCTTAAGCTCTGTTGGTATAAACACTGAAAAGGGCATCGTGTCTGAAAACATCTGCTAGGGCAGAGACGTCTTCACACTTGCAAGTTTTAATGCAACATGAAACATGACACTACAGCCAGAAGTACAACTTAGAATCAAACAGACTGGTAAAAACTGCATTTTAAAATTAAAAACAACAGTTCCTGAGGACAAGAACAAAATTATAGGCAAGTTTTCAATTTGCATAAGAAGCTAAAACTCAATGTAGACAACAAAAGAACAATAATAATAAGAGATTGCCATCTGGCCCTCTTATTTATAAATTAAGAGGCATAACAGGATGGACAGACAAAAAGGTGCAATAGGTGACAGACTGCTGCCTTCAGTATCTCTTCAACCTCTGTCTGATCCTTAAACTGTGCTGTCCAAGTGAGGCTCAGGGGGTCTGTGAACTCATACAACTCACAAACTTTTGACAAAGCAGATGTAATGATTACAATTTAAGTGCTTTTAATTGTCATCCTTTCGTGAAATTATTCTGTTTTCCAAAATAACTGGATCTAAATACAACCACTTTTGATCTATCTTTGGTAATCCTTGCATCGCAACCACATATGAAGATCTTTGTGGACATCTCTCTTTTCTTTCACTCATTTGCCATGTTTTTGAGGAAATGCTGCAAGATGTGAATTATTGCTTCTGTCTCTCAAAGTCTCCACTGCCTTAACATGTTCATTAACATCAATACCCTTATAATAATTCCATTAAAGAGAAATTTTACATAACAGAGTTTTAAAATAATTTTTTTTTGGCCACATATCATCTTACAGATAAAAAAAAAAAGGAATATCAAACGGGACAAATTATGTTCAGTCTACTTAAAAAACATTGTGGTTTCTTTTTTCTTTTAAGAGGAGAATAAGCAATACAGGAAAATGAAAATGCCAATACTATCCACCTTAAAGTTCACATAGTTTCAAACAAAAGCACTGTTTATCATCAAAGAAAACAGCTTTGGATATAGGCACTTTGAAACAGAAATGACCTAAAAGTCTGTGTGTTTCTTAGCATATGAATGGCTCCAATTCTGAGTAGTGACATGGTTCTGCTTAACTGTTGTGCTTGCACAGTGCATATACTTCATGGTTAAAACCCCCAAAAACGACCAAAAGAGAATTCTAATTATATGTTTCATTAACTTTCAGGAAAAATAGCATGCACTATTGACTTTCAGGTGCCATAATAAATGCTGCTGGGTGCTGGCTTTTCCCCGCAAACTAATTTATTTATTTCAGCAAGTCCCTCTCTAGTTGGAGGCAAAAATGTTTAGCAAAGAGTGGAAGGCAGGTATATTTATTTTAGACAATTACTGGAGAATGGCAAATGGACAGTCCATGTAATTTAGTTAAATAACTCTACTCACTTAATATGAGCAAGCTTTTTTTGGATATGAGAACATCTGCTAAAGGAGATGCTAAAAACAACTTTTGGAAGTTCAAGGAGAAATACAGGATGGGTTGGGGTTTTTTTAATGCTTTTCTAAAGATTTCTCACAGTTAGCAGTTTGTACCTTAATATCTGACTCTTGAAAATGAATTGACTCCATTTTAATTCCCTTCTTAATTTCTTTCAAGGAGTTACATGTATATGTTTTTAGAACATCTTACAGAAATTTATCACACAAAGGACTAGAAAAGTAGATTAACTTTTTTATCCACAAACTCAGACAGTCCACGCCAGATAAGTTTGCTCCCTACTGTCTCTACCCAAGAAGAATTAGGCATCAGTAAAATGGAGCTCTTGTTGCAAGCATCCATTAAAGACAGTCTCAGGTTCTCCTTGCTTCCACATGTTACTGCCCCACACCTTTTTCCTTCCCCTCAAGCAATTAACTATATGATAATTTTGTTCCTGACTCCTGTTTTTGACTTGATGAAGCTGACTTTCTAATCAGGAAAGGTAAACTTAAAAGTCAAGTGCAATCAGGGATTATTAGGCAAAAAGTGATTATGAGAATTATTTAAAGATAACAAGTAATGCCATATTAGTATAAAACAACCTTGAAACTTTAAATGAATTACCATATCTGTCTCTATTTGATTTAACACACAAATAACCTAAAAATGGATTGATACTTATATCCTATCCTCATTTTAGGAGAGAAAATATCTTTGAGAGGGAGATTTAACAACAGAAAATCTTCATGAAATCTGGTATTGTTATTTATTTTGACAGCCTGCACAGAAAGCAGAGACTGGACAGAACTAGAAACTTAACTCCCCAATAATTTGCCATGTTTCAGATCAAGTGTGTAAGTAATTTGGCTGATGCAAAGCAAAGAATGAAGTCTTGATGTTGTGTATGCACACTGCCCCTGTTGTGTCAATGCTGGTTGTCAGCTCTGCAACAGCACATACACAGCAGAAGATGACAGTAAATGATGTTCTGAGCATCAGGGAGAAGAGCTTTGGTTTTGTATTTGTAAGAAATTCAGATAAAGACTTTTTCAGGCAAGGTCACAAAATACTGTATGTATAATATATTCTGAAACATCTCTCCATTACACGCAGAAACAGAACAAAGGCGGCAGATATAATTTCTTTTTCTGCCCCCAAATCTTTAAAAATCATTCAAAACCATTCAGTTATGATTTTTTTTAAAATATGATCAGGAAATTATGGGATGTGAATCTATGGGAATTGTGTTTCCAGTATCTTTAGCTCTCTTTCACCCTAGAGACAGGACACGCTAATTGCAGTCCATTTCCCACGATATACTACAGGATTTGAGCCATAAGAGACTATAAATACATCATGGGATATGTACTCTAGATGCATAAATGGCTCCGCAAGGAAAACCTGGATCTCACAAGACCTGGAAGTACAAGTTTTGTCAGGTGCCTACAGGAAGCCTACAGAAAGCAATGGAATTAAATTTTTATAAAAATTATGAGAATATGATAATATTCCCTAGAGAAATAACAAACTCCACTGAAGTGGAACCATTCCACAGAAATTCACCGGTAAAAAAAAAAGTAATATAAAAATATTTCAATGGAGGAAGAGGCTTCACTGAAAAACTTTCACATTATTATCACTTGGAAATTGCTTAAAGCCTCTGCTTAAAAATTCAAAAAGAATGAGCTCCACCACTAGGACATCAATAAAAGTAAAATCTGAGACAAGTTTGTCTGTTGCAGGGCTTTGGAAAGCACATTCCACTCAGACACACTACGTTAAATTGTGTGGTAGAGTTCAATTTCCATCTTCTCCATAGGTGTGGACTGCACATGAACTTGTGACAAACAAGTTGACAAAATGACAGCAATTTGGAGTATTTAAAGAACGATTTGTATGTCCTTCTAGTATGCAGTTTAGTAGCCCTGAGTTCCCAGACAAAGCACCGAGATCGCCCAGTCATTGTACTATGACAGGTGACAGGAGTGCATGAACATTGCATACGATCTTAGAAATGCAGAAAGAATGGTCTGTTTAGATATACATTTATAGCATACAAATAACAATTTCTAGTTTCCTTGTTCTTCCCCTTCTCCTCTAGGACCAGACCAGCAGCAAGGTCTCATGCATCAGCGCTACCCTGTCCTACCAGAGCACCGCCCCTTCCATCCCATGGGTTGCTTAGTCCAGCCTCCACCACTAGGGCTCTCACTGCTGCCATTTGTTAAATGTCTTCTTCCCATACACAATAATTAAAACTAAAGTCTTAAGAACCTTCCTGTTCTATTTCTGAATCAGTTTGCAAGCCTCTGGGATCATAAGTATCTGTCATATGATTCCAAAAATTTAGGATAAATCTAGAATCTTTGAAAAATTTTTTTAAATTGCCTTTTAAAGTGTCAGATGCCCACGTTAAAATATTTGATCTCAGGAAATTATGAAGAAATAAATGGAAAAATATTGAGCATTATATCAAGTAGATTTATACTTTACACCTTTATCATACTAGACAAATAATTGCCAACCAATGACATCTAAAGACAGTGCTAAAATCATACATTACCACATAATTTTGAATCTGAGTAATGACATTTGTTATGGGCCCTTTGGGAAATCAGTACATGAAATTCTTCCTCCCCATTTCAATTACAGATATAACACAAGTAAATTAAGTCAAGTCAATATTCCCAGAAGGTAATTTCATGTACGCCAATGTCTGCTTGGGATATTGAAATGATAATCTATGCATAGCAAGGAACACTTGGGGTTTGGTTTTGATTTGCTGTTCTTTGTGGGGGTTTTTAAATCTAGTCCTTTGCCACACAAATTTACATGGATTAACATTTACTTCAAAGAATTTTATACCCTACTCTCATTCCATGTTTGCCTCATTTTTTCAAATCCTTCTCTTTCCTATTCTTTTCAGTACTTCTACAACATAACTATTTCTTTCAACTATTGACGTATCTTGCAAACTGAGGAATATAAATTACCTTGGTGCCATTCACATTTTATGATGGGTGATATTGGAATCTATCATGGTACCTTATCTCCAATTACTTCTTTTACATGTGGTCATAAGACAGTAAAAACTAAAGGCAATTGCCATGGCTCCATGACAAAACCAGAGACTCAAGGATTTAATTATGCCAAAAATGTGAATAAAGAGAAAAGATAAATCATTGATCTTTGTTGTCAGCAACAACTTAAGCAGCACAAGGAGGTAAGGGCAAGATTCATAGTTAGTCTGCCTAATGCATTTTCAGGACCTTGGGGATTTTATTCGAATAATGCCTGCTGAAGTCTAGCACAAAGAACATAGAAAAATTTCCTCTTGTCAGGTTTTGCTTCCTTACTTTGGGATTCTGGGATTTTCGATGATTTAACAAAGTCACTACCATTGGGTAGGGAGTAGGAATTAAATAAAGGGACAAGAATTTAAGTTGCCAAGCTAGTTTGCTGCACAGTCCAGCTCTTTCAGTTATGATTTTTTTAATCTTTCTTGCACATACCTGCAGGTGCTTATTCTCTGTCCAGGACAGCTTTTCTTGATCTAGTCCATTGTAACACAATTTGAGCTAAATAACCTTCCTATCAAGGTCTTTCCTTGTATCTGTCCTATCCTCAGAGGAGTTATCAGCCATGATTTTAAGAGAGGCCAAGAAGCAGCCTTCCCCTGGCATTGTAGCAGCAAGAAGCTCGCACTGCTGCCCTGCCATCCAACCCTCACCAGGCAAATCAGCAGCAAATTCCCACAAATGAAGCCACATTTTAAGATTCCTGTGACTGAGAGCCTCAAGTGTAAGTACTCTATCTCATCCAGATGAACTCTTCCCCTGGAAGAAAGCAATGGGAATTTCTCTCCATTACAGCAAGTTACTCTGTGCCATTGCCATTGTGCCTGTCTGTCCCTGCAGGAGAATGTGGCATTGTTAGACCTCTATACTATTTCCTTTCCGAAGGAAGAATTAGTGTATGAATATCTTGCAATGTCACCTCTCCTTTGATTTCGTAAGGGTGTATAAAATCACATTAGATATTAATTCATCAGTTCACTGTTCACTGTTACAGTGAGCAGCAGCATCTACAGTAAACTTAATCATTTTTGTATTAATCTTGGCCAAAATCTAATAGATTGCAATCCAGAAAACAAATGGTTTCACACCTTCCTAGATGGAACAAATTAACTGCTTGTAAATCATTAATTTGCAGCCCTCCAATGATCAAGGCTATTAGACTAATGTGATTTTAAACTATTTAAGATTTGTTCATTTGTTCATTCAGACCAATAACACAATAACATGAGCATCATAAGAACTGATATTAAAATACCAGCTTTCAGTTGAAAGAGAAGGATTACAGATATCTCTACCTCATGTACCATTTCTCAGCAGCTGCAGCATACATGGATTGCTAATTTACAAGAGTTAATTTTAAACACAACTGGCTGTGACTGATGTACTGTATTGGCAATGAACTCTACCAATAGCCATATCCTAGCAGTTTTTAACCTGTCCTCCACTCACTCTGCATCTGTTAGCTTGTTTCACTTCTCTGGTGATGTCTCATATATCACACTATCTTTTGGACCAAAGTTGTCATTGATTATATGTTCTGCATTCTATGCCAGCAGAACATCTACAGCCACACAATACAATAATGTAATAGATGAATTATACCCTAGTATTTATATTTATATTCACATTCCCTTCTTCTTTCGTTGTTTGTGATTCCTCAGAGACTTAGCTAAGTGCTTGGGTTTTCCACAGCAGTTTCCAATATTCATCTCCCTGTGCAATTTCATACAGACATTGCTTGAAGACCAAGTGGGCCCAGTGATCTCTGCAAGGGATGAGTGGGTGTTGTATTCAGAAGAATGGTAAATTGTGCTGCTTTTGTTGTTACATTTCAGTGCTGCTGCTTGCTTAGTTGATGCATCTAAAGTACAACATCAACAAGCCCACGGATACTGAGAATTCTCTTTCCTGCTTGTTTTAAATATCAGAGGGGTAGGCTGTATCCTTAGGCACAATCTTTAGTGAGTACTGGGTAAATTCTGTTATCATTCAGCAGTAGAGATGAGTGATACTGTGATGCTGTCTGGGCACTAATTATTTTTCTGGATTACGTTAGCGAGCACTAGACGAAAAATAAACTACATCCCATGCAAAGTGCACACTAAGCATTTCCATGAACTGGGGATTTCCAGAACTGTGTTTCATGGTTCCTATAACACAGCAAGTACTATACAGTACAGCTTTCCACTTACCACGTGCTAACTGCACCAGCTAGACTGAAGAACTTAATAAAATAAATCAGTTTTTATTCACCTCTCTCCTCTGTTTAATTTTGGAGCCTGTAGCAACCTTGAATTGGCTTCAGAATTTACCTGACTTCTTCACTGCTCCTCCCCACAAAGTGTTGCAGCCAAGCTTAATACTCATTTGTACTCAAAACCTAACGAGAAAAATTCCTTAAAAAGTCGATGTGACATTTCTTTTAAACACTGTCATAATAAGCCAGATGATACATTCACCTGCTGCTCACACATGGATAAAATACAGATTTGCTAATGAACATTTAATTGCCACGGGACTGAAGGGGTCTTGGGTTTTATGCTGCGATATTTCTCAGGCTGTACCCATTAAATGCGAATGAGTAGGAATGCAGTCTTGATAGACAAAGTAGGAAAAATGACGCACGTTTTATGTCCATATTGAATTTCAATATTATTAAAAGTCTGACCCTTTCTCTGTCTGGGTCCATGGCTGAGATGCTATTTGGTTGCTTATTTCCAGCCTGTTTCCTGAGAACTGCTGTTCAGAAGCTTCTCCCACTGGCTGAGTAGTCATCCAGAGCCATCCCCTGGCTCTCCACTCCACACTGTCTTTTGAGACCTTTTCTATGCATGTGATTTTTTCTAACACAGAAAGACACATAATTTCACATTAACAAAAAAGAAAGACGCCTTCTTGAATATTCAGGGCAAACCTATGCCCGCTGTGAACATTTATGGCAATTCAATGATAATGCCTAATGAAGAAGGATAAATACCTGACCCCTACCCTGCTTTTTAGAGGGGAATTAGCTAAGATTAAAAGGAGTTAAATAGCTTGACAAAGGCACCTAGGAACCCACGTGTTCCAGCCACCTGCTCCAGTTAGTTCACCCTTTCTCCTTATTACAGCTGGTTCAGTGCTAGATGAAGCATAACTAGACTTTTCTTCCAACCATGTACCTTAACATTTCATGCTTTTTCATGATGGATTCAATGTTCTCTAGTGATTTATGAGGTGACAGAATGCTTCCAATCAGATAATGTCTAAATACAGACCTCACTGAATTAAAGTGTTATCTTTTGTTGCTCTGAATGTTGCACTTTTATAGTCTTTCTAGTCACTAGATCCTCACTGAATATTATCTCTCAGCTGGAAACGCTTAGTCTTCAGTTTACCTACTTGTCATTCCCCAAACTGTTCTTTCCTTTAACTCAGCAACACAGACCACTTCTGTCAAATATATTCTGACAAATATTCCCAGCAGTTTACAGTGGAAATATAACCTGAAGGTCTCTGTTCTGTCTCAAAGCAAATCAACATTACACCAGCATCATCTTAGAAGCAGAGAGGGGATATTCCCCCAAAATACCTTTAGTGTTACCAGCAAAGTTCATTCTAATCTTGACCAAAAAAAAGCCCTTTTGCTCCTTAGGCCTTCACAGCCCCACTAGTGCAGGTACAGAAACAAGCTATCAGAACTGCCTACTGAGACCAAGCTTTCAATCACACTCAGAAGAACAATAAAAGCCTGCAAGAAGCTGAGCACTTCTGAGAATCTGAACTCTAATAATTCTTATGGAAGCTTCAAATTATGCCAACCAGCAAGAAAGACCAGGCTAGCCAGTGTACTGTAATGGAAGCTATTGAGATGCACCCTGTAAGGAATCATCTTCAACCAGTGCAGGTACTGAAAAAACAGCAGTCCCTTAATTTGGGACACAGACACAGTGAACTAAAGTTAAAAGGTATTTAAATGACATAGTCTTTTCTTCTCATTTTAAAGGGATTTCTTTTTATTAACTTGATATAAGGAAGAAATTACATTTAATATAGTATCATTGTCATAAACGTCAGGCACAAAATTAAACACAATTATGTCTTTTGGGCAATTACTGACGCACAAGAGGAGCCTCTGTTTTTATCCCCTAGTATTCCTTGTTAGTTGTTTCTATGGACACACTAAGAAGTTTCAGCTTAAAACACAAGCTTAGAACAGTCAGCACTACCTGCCTAAGTTCTTGGGATAGCATTTGAGAGCCTCGTAAGGCAAGCAACTGTCATTTGCCCTGCATAGCCCAGATGTATAAAAGCACCTCACCTCATTCTGCTGTGAGGTAATGGTCAAGATCAAAAGTTAGTTGGGGGCTCAACAACCAGAAAGGAAAGTGTATCTATCACAAGAACATTGATCCTTTGGCTTGAGAGATCTATTGTTACTTCTTGCTTTGCTTAGAGTTCAAGAGTTTTGTCTATATTTTACTTTTTTTGCTCCTATATACATTTACATATCTTAGCAAGATGAGAGAGGTCTCAAAACCATTCTGAAAGAAAGTTGTTAAAGCAGAGCATCATCTTACTCTGTAATGAAGAAATTCATTAGGCAAAATCAGAATATGTTTTAGACTTCAAAATAACAAGAGTAAAGGATGATACAACCAGAAACTTTTTGCTTTTGCTCATTAAAAAGAGTAAGCTAGTCATGCTCCCTTGTCACACTTCTGCAAAGCATCCTTAACAGCTAAATTGGATGATTGAATACTCAGTTGGCACGGTTCATGCATGAACTCTCACTGATAGTACATAAATAGTAAAAGGAAAAATTACTTGGTCTGCAAGGGCTTGTACAGCTCATAACATTTAGAGCAGCGTCAAGCTGAGAGACCACACTTACATAATGCAGGCAGAGCAGTGACAGGCATCTTTGCCTTCTCTTCTGCCCTCTGCAGTTTAAGCTGTGACTGCAGCTGTGCTGACCCACTCCATGTGATCCACCAAGTGATACTATCCACTAAATCCAAGGAGTCACACTATGTTCATGTATGAGCGTTTGTATATAAGTTGTCCACACACAGCATCTTGGAAAAGGACATAAAAAGATTTTACCTGTTTAAATAGCATACCCATTAGCTTTTTAACTGAAAAATTTGTAGAGGAAAATCTACAAATCAAAGTGTTCTTCCTTCGAGTTCAAACCTCAGCTTTGTGGTTCATATTAAACTAAGAACAATCTTATTGCCATAGCCTAAATTCCTACTTAAGAGTCAGCAGCTACTGTGGAAACTATTCAAGGGCCTACAAAGGAAGTTGAGGGAACAGTGATTTAGTTCAAATAAATTACAGATTGGCTTTGGTTCACAAACTAGCACATGAAATTTAATATCTCATACAGCAAGGTAGACTAATTCATTCATATTGCTTTTGGTAGCTTACCAGCTGTGAGCAAAAGAAGCACTACCCCAATTACAGAAAGCCTGAAATCTTGGTCAGACAGGCACAGCATTTACAAATGAGTGAGGTTTACACTGTTGCCTGTAGGAAAGAAGTGTGCCTTCAGATTCTCCTTTTTCCATTATTAGTTTTTACATTGTTACAGGACTGTTGCCTTTACATAATAATACAAATTCTTGATGAAAACTTCAAAGAATAGGCATTGTTATCGTTCATAAAGAAACAGATAATTCGTTAAGTTTTGTTTACACAGTGTCTGGCAGAAAACAGCATCTGTGTCATATTGGTCTCCTAGGCATTGATGCCATACAAGGACTTTAACCTATCATGCACATCTGCATCTTTGGAGGCTCTGATGTTCTCCTTGTAACAAAACTCTATAAAACAGAATTCTATTTTACATCAGAACTTCAGATTTGAAGGCACAAAATCATTATCTTGTGGTTTTGTTTTGTTCCTGTTAATTTTCATAGTGGTTCAATTACCATGCCATTTATAGCCTTGTCAGAGTCTAATTGTATTGCATTAGACATCTTGAGATATTTGTGGATGGGCATTTTCTACACAAAAACCTTCTGCTTAGTCTTATTATTACCCTAGCAGCTATGCAGTTCTAGAGCAACAACCAAGATTAATTAAGTAGGCACAATATTGCTGAAATCTCCTCTGGTTTACTCCATCTATCATCAGTGCAGTTTCTACAACCAGCAAAAGACCCACCAAAGAAATGTGTGACTAATGCTGAAACAATCCAGTCTAATGAGACCTCCTGGGAAAGCACCTCTCCTTATGTGATCAAAAGAGGAACTTAAATCCCTCTGTGTTCAGATGGGAAGGCTAACAAGCTGCATAAATATATACAATAGCTATCTGTGCTAATCTCTTCAGCAGCTCAACAGCTTTAAATGACTTCATTTGACTTCACCCTAACATATAAATCTTGTTCATAATGCTTACAGTAGGCTCTGCATCTATAAAGCACAATTCTGCTGTCAACTCCCCAGAAGAATTTACTTCCTAACTGCTTGACTAGTAATTTACTTTTACTCTCTGTGATCTGTAATTCCTGTAAGCTCAACAAACTTGATAATTGTACTCTGTGTTTACCCATGTGATGATTACCTCTGTGTTCACAAGAATATAATGGCACCAAAATTCACAGAGATGGTCAGAAAAGCAAAGCACCAGCAGCTATGCTGAGATTAGATGAACTCTCCATCCTACCTACCTAATTTCAGGCTCTGAGCGTTTTTATGGATTCTTCATATCGAATTGTCCTCTGAAAGTGTCTGCATGCATGGAATACCAATGACGTGTAGGCAGCTATGCTTCTAATCATTCTAATTGGCTGCCCATGATGCCCCATAAAGTTCCTTGTTATCCATCCTAACCTTTCCGATCCTGGGAGGGCAAGAGGGATCAAATCAGTTCTTGCCCTTGGAACTTAACAGAAGAGCCCAAGCTCCAGAAAATCCCACTGTCTACTTTCTTTTATATCCTGATCTGATCAATTCACACAATTTATATGACCTCTTGCTGCCCTATATGGTTGGAGTCCACTGTAGTTGCTGCTTTGAAGGGCTCTTGTCAAACCTGTAGACACTTGTCTAAACTATAGCCCAAAAGTATTTAACTTCCAAAGGATGAAGAAAAGAGGCCACTGACAGAAATCCAGAGAGCTTTTTTATGCAAGTCAAACTTTCTATCAAAAACCAGAAAAGGAAGTAGTCATCAAAGAATCCAAATAGCAGCACATACTGTATTTTCTTTTCTTCTCTTCTCTTTCTTACTGTACTTGCCTGTTTTTCTTCTTTTTCTTTTTAACTGCAGTCAGTTTTGACCAAGCTCCAATTACATTTTAAAATGTAAAAGTAGGTACTTCATACAGAATGCTTCTGCCTGATAACTTGGAAAATGCATATTTTAGTAGAGAAGCCATCTTCATTAGCATATTTTAAATAAAGCTGTACAATAAGACCTCTTCCCATTTAATATGGCATTGCAGGGAAAATTGAAAGAATCCTACTCTTTTTTTAATAACATATTTCAAGAATCTTAGTATTACTTAAATGCTAAAATCCTGAGATTTGAAAATAATGTTTCATCAGAGAGAAAAAAAAATGTAGCATATTTCACAGAGAACCAGAGTTTAGACACCTTAAATAGAATACAGGCAGAAAAAGAATGAGTTCCTCATATATTCTTCTGAGGGAAATATAGCTGAACAAGTCAAATAGAGTAGATGTCAAGAGGCAAAGCTAAAAGCTTTTAAATGCCAGGCTACAGCATGGAGGGGGTAACAGCCCTTGAAGCTCTGAAAGGGACCTGACATGACCAGAATTAACAAGAACTCTTGGTACAGGAATGAGTCTCTTGTGTGTGATAATTTTTTTAATCTTTTCTTTTCCTTCTTTCTAGAGACTAGAAGTCTCTAGAATACGAACAGCACAGAAACTACAAAGAATAGAAAATATAGTCATGGAACTGATAGGGGGATTACATCAGGTATTTGTTTTCTCTGAACTAATATTAATTCTGGGAGGAGATGAAAAGCATCCAAGTAAGGACTATTTCAGAACGTTTGCATTATTTGATTTCTTTCCCCTTTTCTTTAAAATATACGCAAAGGTAAAGAGAAGTATAACTTGTTCTGCTGCTGCTATTACCATTCTCATCTGGTGGAGACCTGAATCTCCAGAATTCCATTCATGCCAATGAATCTTGACATCTTAGTATAAAAAGCCACTCCAAGGAAATTAGTGTATGTTTTTCTTTCCCTGTTGAATGACTACACCCTTTTATGGTAATATTTTTATAAGAACTTTCTGAAATCAAGTAGTAACCTGACAAAGCAGCTAGGAACCAGAGTGGAACGCAGGCTTAACCTGTCCTCCTGCCCCAGGATTTAGTACTGGTTGAGTAAGCATGGAACAGTAAGAAGGGGAGGTGGTGGGGAGTTGGACACCTCCTCAAAAAGAGCATGGATGTAAGTCCAGCTGCTACAGAGCAAGATCAGGAACTAAGCTCACTGCTCTTCAGCCAGTATAGGACAAGCTTGTTCTGCAGGTACCAGCTGCTTCCCTTACTCTCCCTCCCTATCTGAAAGTCAGTGATTCTTACTCGTGAAGCATCTTGGTGGCAGCCAGAATTTGCTGTTCCTCATTTTAAAATCTATTTATGCTACTGAGTAGGCACAAGCATTTGAGCTTGTGTAGCTGTCATGGTCACTTGTGGTACCTCTCATCACTGCATATAAATTTAATAAGAAAATCACAGACCCCAAAATCTTCAGCCATCTCACTCACCACAGAATCATTTAGGTTGGACAGGACCCTCCTGAGATCATCTAGATCAATCCTCAAATCCTTTTTCATCATTTTCTGCTTAGTGCCCTAGTTCACTGACTTTAGGCATTCTCACATGAAGGGATGAAGTCACAGCTGTGCTGTTTTCTTCTGACCTTAAATATGAGTCTTAAGCTTCAAAATTTGATGTGAACATGGCAGTGTGTCTTGTACATGTACTCCAGAATAAGATTAAAAAGAGATTAAAAACTTTTTTTACTGACAGTAGGTTGCCTCATTATTCTGCTTAGTCCATGCTTGCACTGAGTTTCTTTCCATGTTGGTAAAGTGTAAAATCAGTATTTGTTTTGTCAGGCCAAACTTCAAACCATAATAACTTGTGTCTCTGTGCCATCTTAATAGTGATTTGTGTGATGAGTATTATGAAAATCAGAATTCAATTTTGTGTCTGTGCCAATGAGGGACACTGGGCCCCTTTCTGAAGGTCTCAGAGCCCTGAAGCTACACTCCAGCTATAGGGCTCAGAGTGGGATCAAAGCTAGGAGATGTAATAAGTGTCAGGATCCAAACATTGCTTCTATTCTGAAGATGATTCTCTCAGCTGTGCTGCCTCAGAGTTTTTTCAACAATCTTCCCTAAGAAATAGAGCAAAACAGAATGAGTTCATCACTACCTTTGCTTATTTTGGCTTTATACCTAATGGCTCTGCTAATTCTTGAGGAATTAGTTCAGACTTGGATTTAAAGAGACACATTATTGCTGTACCTCACCAGCCAAGATAACTTAAAACACACTAGCTCAGATTCCAGAAGCAGTCAAACTGTGATACCATGAAACTCCACAGAGACTAATTTATCACACTTCTTAACATTATATTAACCCAAACAAGCCACTGTGCTTCCAGCATCTCGCTGGCTTCCAATCCCCATTTCAGGCTGTTCAGATAGCACGGCTTCAGCAGCTGTAATGCAGATGTAGCCTTAGTGTGAAAATTCTTAAAATTTAATTTAATTATAAATAGTCAGCAGATCTAAATATTAGCTGAATTACAGATACCATGTAATATCTATAAGAAGATTAGATGAAGCCAACATTTAAAAGGAGACTCAAACACCTTGAAGTCTTTAACTTCATCTCTGTTGGGTTTAAATACTCCTAACTGAAAAAACAGTATGTACTAGAGATTAATGCGTATACATTAATCTACTGATGAGTGACTGGTCACTAAATCTTCAACAATAGGTTAAAACACTCAATTGATTCATAATCAATAAATATAAAGGATTAAAGATGCTTCTTAAATTACTTGAGGCATATTGCTGATTTAAAGGAGAAAATTAGAATGTAGTTTTCAATAAGCATATTAATCAAGGTTAATACTAATATAATATATCTAAACATGTGTGAAAAAAGGACTGACAATGGTAATTATTACCATTGAAGATTATTTTGATTAAATTATGATTAGGTAATTAAACATAATCATTTAAAACTTTTCCACTTCCATTTTAGCATGTTTGATTAAAATGTCACATAGAAATAACAAGGTCCTTTATTAAATAAAGCATGATTTGAATATTAAAACCAAATCTTGTCTCCAGAACAAAGAATAAGGAGTTTGTTTCATTATTTTCTGTTCTAGTGTGTTAAATATAGGTGATAATTTTCTTTGAAGAAACTTTGAACATTTCATTAATAATAACTGCCAAATTGCAGTCACTTGCAGACACTTGTCATTGACAGGACAGGCAAAAAGGAATATTTTTGATATTTTTGGTATAAATGTATCAAAGTTGAAAAAAGAAAAAAATCTTTTTCTTCATTGCTTTTTCAGGTGAGAAATTCATCAAAATCAGTTCTATGGGGCAAGTTTTTTTTTCCCTTAACTGATCAGCATTCTGTGTCTTCACTTTCTCCCTCTCATAGTCATTAAACATTTCCTGAGAAATTTTTCTTTAAAATACACACAAAGGTAGAGAGGTATAACTTGCCCTACTGCTGCTATTACCATTCCCCCATAAGGATAAGGGCAGTTCATTTGGAAGTGTCCCTTAGTTCCTCAAAGAATAACTCACTGGCGTCATCGTCCTGGCTGGGAGGTCTACACCAGACTCCCATGGTGACATTCCCATTATTTGTTCGGCCCTTGATTCTCACCCAGAGGCTCCCAACGATGCCATTGCCAACTCTGAGCTCCATATATTCTAAACATTCTGTTACTTCCAGTGCCACCCCTCTGCCTCTTCTGCCCTGCCCATCCCTCCTGAAGAGCCTGCAACCATCCAACAGGGCACTTCAGTCACAGGTCTCATCCCACCAGGTTTCACTTATGCCGGTGATGTCAAATCTCCAGGACTGGGCCAAAGCTTTGAGCTCCTTTCTTCCTCGTGCTGCATGCATCGGTGTAGAAACATTTCAGGTGTGGTACACTGTAGCCAACAACTCATAAGGCAGATTGAGGGATCCTATGAGTGCTGGTTTTCTCAAGCTTTGGCACACCATTCCATCACTCATCATTGGCAAGCCTGGTTTCGTCCCTTTCCCCCTTCCATGCCAGTTTATAGCTCTGTCCAGGAGCCCCGCTGGCTCCTGAGCTAAAACTCTTCTTCCCCTCTGTCTTACTAGCCTTATTAATACATTCTAGAGAGTTTCTGCTAGAGTACTTACATAACTGTAGCACCTTCATAAAGGGGGAAAAAAATAGAAATGAATGCAGAGAAATATAACTGGTCTAATGCTCAGAAATAAGGAAGAATGTAGAAATTATAATTCAGTCCCTTTTTTAGGAAAAATAATTTTTAAATCTTAAAAATATAATAAGATAGTATATACAATAGAGACAAAAAAAGAATGAGCTAGAACTAACTCCAAAAAGACAAACCTGGAGCAAAAACAACCATGCAGAAGAATCCAGGGTGATGCAACAGTCAGGCTACAGTGGTGCCACCATACAAGCGAGTTTCCACATTTCCAGTTCATGACTGTGACCAGCCACAGCACTGAAAATTAAGAGGTTGTTTGTGATCACAAAATTTGGAGTTCTTCCAGAGTAACCTTTAGAGGTTTTGAAATAAGCACAATCATTTCTGTAAGTGCTCATTCATTTTTCATATGCCCAGTCTGTATTCCATTATGCATTTAAATGTATTACACTTGTACTTTTAGTGGATATCTAAGATTTTAATGGAATTTCAGTGAACTGCACTTCCACCAAAAAGGAATGATTCATTAGGAGCTGAAGCCTATCTCCTTTTTTTGTTCTGGCTAATGAGAAGACAGCCTGGAGGTATATTGTATTAATCCCTAATATAAATGAAGTTAGATGACTGCAGAACATAATGGTTATTTATGCTGAATAAGAAAACAGGCATAGCACAGAAAACATGAAACGGAAGGGGACAGAACAGAAAATATGTTTCTGCAAACTAGGGAATAAGAGGGTATAAAGTTGTATATTGTTTAATTTGCCAACTCCAGTCACAGTCTCTGTAGGAACTGTCTGCGTGCTGATATCCCTACCTGGAATAAATACACTTGATTTAAAAAAAAAACCAACACATTTCAGAGTGTATTTCTTCAGCTTTTGGGTAGAGCGGACTCAACAACAGAGACGTGTGCATGCCATGGTAGGTCAGCATGCAGAACTTTAATTACAGCTCTGTCAATTGCAGGCCCCAAATCTTGTTAAAAACCCTATTCTATTGGAAAAGCTTGATTGCATCAATTGTGTAGCTCCCATTTACAATTTTTAATGCATTTGTTAAAGGTGACACCATTTATCTCAATTTTCTAGTTCATCAACATGTCCCAGAACTATTTTTACTAACTTCAAATGTTTAGTATCGCATCTTAAAATCCTAATTAAAAAGGCATTTTGTGCCAGCAAAGAAATTAAAAAACAATAGCTCTCACATTTAACCATCACGAAAGCGGGTAAAAATCTCCATTAAATGCTTGCACAGGTTTAAACCTTTAAAGCACAAAACTCTTCTTGTGTCAACTTCCTTTCACGTCTTAAATATTTATAATTCAATAATTTTCATTAAAGACTTCAGCTCTTTGACTGGCAAAGCTAGAGTCCATATTAGTAGCAGCTTATTTCAAAATATCTCTAAAGAAACCTCTCTCGGAGATAGAACAGTAAAAAACTGACATGCATTCAGGAATGTAAATAAGCTTTGCTTTTACTGAGCATGTGTTTCCCCTGACAGAAGTCCAGATTAGCGAGCCAGCCGGCATTTGTCTGAGTAAAGGACAACAGAAACAGAAGTTGCCCATTGAATTCAGAATTTTCCTAGGTAATTTTAGAATGTCAATCATCACACTAAGATTAGGGCTTCTACTATAAGAATTGATTGCCTTCAAGGGGACTAAGGGATAACAGAGAAAAAAGAGATGGCAGAAGTTCAAGCTATTGATCAGGTAGTTTAATCTTCTAAGCCAAAAACGGAAAACATCTCCATTTTCAGTTTTGTTACAATGTAAGAAATAAGGGTAAGAAAGTTTAGACCTTTTTCTTGCCTGTCACTCAGCTAGACCAATGGTTGGTTAGAAAAGCAAGCATATGATCTGAATTGTCCAAAGATTCCCACTCAGAGATGTGAGTGAAGCATCTTGCCTAGGAACCTCAAGAAATAAAACCATTCTTATGCCTAATTAGAAGCTGTTGTTCAACAACAGCAGGATTAGCCTGAGGTATGTGGCCAACTCATACAGGCAATTGGACAACAAACAAGTCACTCAAATCACTTGGTCAACACAGAATTGACATGACATTTTTGTACCTGTTGATTGAAACATTCTTTAGGCTGTGTCTGAGGCCAGATTTCCTCTCCATCCACATGTAATATGTATGAGGTCCCTTAGGGATTATGCAACGTATGGAGAGTATCCATACCTGCTCTAAAGACAGGTATTCACTCTGTTCTTAGTTCAACACCTCTTAAATATCCTATCCACCCTTAAGAAAACATTGCTTGGATATTGTCAACCAGATACAGTGACCAAGCTACAAAATAGCTAATGTCATGTGCCACCAAGTTAAATGCTATAGATTACTATATAAGACCAGGCAGTCTGAAAGGAATAGACAGGATGCAGTGTCCTGCTCCACAGGTATGAAATGTTGGAGTTGTTTTATTGTCTTACTACATTGTGCTCTTTGTCAACTCGTTTTCCCCCTATAGTACCCATTCTCCTTTTTCTCCACACTAAATAACTACCTTTTCTGCAGAAACACTTAGTTGAGAGATGTACATTGTGGTATCTAATTCTTTAAGAGTCTTAACCAGAGACTTCTGGCTTCACGAGAGGTTGGACCAAACCATGTGAGTAGATTTGGGACTAGCAGTTTCAGAGCAAATGTTTTTACTAAGGGTTGCTTCCCATTCCCAAGATGTAATGAGATTCAATCTTGAGAATGTGTCTTTTCTTTCCAGAGAAATTATTCCATCTGTACTCAAAATAGTTCCAAGAAAGTAATCATTTTATATAATGCCCATAATAATTGAACTGTGTGCTACTGATAACTACATTGGAAAAAAACTTGAGTTGCAGAATTTCCTCTTTTGTAGCAAATGGTTTGAAGGCTTCTGGATTTCACATCATTACTGTGAAACTTCTGTCACCCACATGCTTGTGAAGAAGTGCTTCCTTGGTGACTCATGTTTCCTCACTGAGGAAACAATTCTTTTCTACTTATCAAGCACAAACATATGTGTCACAGGTATTAATTTTCAATTGGGCATTTTGTTTTCACACTTCACAATACTCCCATGCAAATTTTTGCACCTTTTATGCAGTGTCAACCCTGCTTTTTGCCAGTCTGAAATAAGCACCTTTTACAGTGTATTTGTAGTCACAGAGAATCACAAAAGAAAAAACAGATTCATCAGTTGAAAATATAAGCATATAAATAAGCCACAACTAAAATGTAAAGTGTCATCAAAAGAACTGACAATTAACAGTATTTTTACTGTTGACAGAAACAAACTCCCTGCCCCAGAAATGATGGGTCTTGTTCATTTCTCCATACGTTCTCAGAAAGTTTGGCTGTGGTCCTCTGCAATCCTCAGAGAACATTTCTGTGGAAGCTGGCATTTCCTTATGCAGCTGTACATATATTATTTGCCTCTTATCAGAAGTCATAACTGTCTCAAAAATTATATTGCCTGCTGCTTTACTGAAGACTTCTTGATACATTTATGCCTGATGGTGGGTAAAAGAAGTGAGTGATGGACACCTGCTGAAAACCCAGCACTGCCACCGTTTTCAGCCAGTACTACAGAGCATCTGAGTGAGTGGGCTGAAGCCACCAGTCTTTATACCTACCCCTCCATCCAACACCCACTGCTGCAGATACTCTCCACTCTCTTTCTTCTCAGCTTCCAGACAAGAATATCATTACAAAAATTCTCAACTTTATGCAAAAAGGTATAAAGAACCTTCCAACTACCCTCCTCAGCACATGGAATATCACAGAAGCACCATTTAAATACGGTGACACATTCTCTTTAGTCACCCTTGTGTCTTTCAAACCCTTTTCAAACATGTTAATTCCCATTTAGCTGTTCTCATTACGCTCTGCCTCAGTAACAGTTGTTACAGTAATCTGCTACCGTTCATATAGATAAGACTCAATACTTGAGCCACTCAACTGCACTTTGCCCAAGATGCTACTTTTCTGTGGTTTTTTTTCAGGAGCTATACATACAAACTACAGTAATACTCATTGTGCATATAAATAACATTCATTTCTGCTACACTTGAGCCAATGGCATGGGAGACATACGTACACAGAGGTTGCCAGCCCACCCCTCAGTCATCAGGCAAGAAATCACGGACAGAAGGGATATATGGCAGGAGCATAGGCAGGAGCAGCAGTGAATGAAATAATGCACGAATATACTGACATCAGTGATGGAGTATCTTCTTCCACATGAGAAGCACAAATTAGAAACTCATCCTTTTCAGATAAAAGGTTTTAAAGCACTATTTCAGAGACAGCCAATGGTCCAACAATCTGGTGGTTCAAGAGGGAAATATTTTTACTGCCCACTGAATTAATCCCTCCCTCAAATTACTCATCATAGACCAGGAAAACAGCTCTCTGTTAAGGAGACCTCTGCATGGGGCATAATATTGCCTGCCTGTTCACCTGTATTTGCTTCCCAGAACTCATGTTGCAAAACAACTGCCTCAGTGTCTCCTCTCAGCAACCTCCCAGGACTGCTTTTATTTCTTTGATCCACAAATACCTCAAAAAATGACCTTGAGGGGATGCATACAACAAAAGAATAATCCCTAAAACACCTACAAAACCAAAACTGTAGGGAGATAGCAGGTCTCTCCAGAATAGGTTTTATAGCTTCTTTTAGGTAATTTGAGGTTCAATGATGAGTAATACAACAACAAAATTGGTCCAGGTGCACACAGAGTAATAGACTCTATTGCTGAATAAGCGATAGTGCATGCAGTGATACATTCACCTTTGAAATTAGATCTTGAAAGTCTCTTACCATGCCTAGAACTTCTCATCCCCTCAGTAGCTGCTAATTAATCTATCAGTTAATTTTCTTTCTTTACATTTGTTCCAAAATATATAAACACTAGCCTAAATATTACACATGAAGATATTACTAAAAAAAGAATGCCATAATGAAAATAAAGCAACCTGGCATCTTGAACTCTCTTTAAATTTGTCATGTCATACCCTTCCACAAAATGAAACGTTATAAATTTGCCAATTTATCCAGGCATCTGTGCCAATTTCTAAGCATTAATCCTAACATACCTCCCATGAAGTATTAATCTTATCATAGATTACTGCTCAACAACTTTATCATATACTTCATATATATCAGTTAGATTCTTTGAGTGATCTACTCCAGAATGTAGGCCCTTAAGAAAAGAAAAATCTAATAGAACAGCCTCAGGTGTAGGCTTTTATTTTCCCCTGCTTTTCTTTAGATATTGCTTTAACACAGAAATTACTACTTATACATTACCATCTAATATACTAAGTGCAGTACGTCTTTCCATTTCCAAATGCCTCAGATACAGATCCTTGTTCTGCAGGTGTGGTTTTGGTGTTATCTATCTCTTGGAAAGCTCACCTTCCCCACCGCTGACCAGTGTCACTGTGTCACCCAGGGGAGTCCAGACATCCCTTCAACCAGGCCTTATCCTGCACTTGAAGGCTGGGGAGCCACAATTATCTCTCCTGTGGATCATTTCCAGAAATACTTACCTTGGTATGCTGCTGATAGGCTCAGGAAGGCTGGCCGTGCCAGGCTGCAGTCTGGCTTGCTTTCTGTCAAGTCAGTTGCACTCATTTTGAAGGATGTTCTTTGTACACAGGATAGAGATTGTGCTGGTTTTACTGCAAAGTCAAAAGTATTAACTAATTATTTTGGTTACTCATTATCCTGCTGAGACAAATGTTCTAAAGAACAAAAGGCAGAATGCTAATCTGGAGTGAGTTTTGAGCATTACTCAGGGAATTTAAGTACTAAGAAAAGATCTTCTGAAATCAGAAATGTTGCCTGGTAATAACAGAAGAAGGGACTTGCTCTCTAATTACCAGAAATGAATTTGAGAAATTTGTCTTCCAAGGCACCATGACTTTGCAGTTCATTACACTCTCAATGACTCATATTATGAATATGTTCTTTTAATCGCTCTGTATTGTCTTGACCCTCACATTAAGAGGATCATTCATTCTTTCAAGATAGGGGTTACCCTTGTGTTCGCAGAGTACTGCCTTAATCTAAGTGCACTTGCTGCATCCAAATTCTAGCAGATAATGAGAATTCAAGTGAAGAGCACAGCTACAGAGACTAATAATTTAGAGTGGGAAAGACAATCCACATGAAGTACAAAAGAGAGCTGACAGAAACAACAGATTAAAAGGAAGATTTATGTGATCCCCATAGCATTAGAGCTTTCAACTTCTTTTTTGTATTGATATCACAGGTTTAGTATCATATGGGGGGAGTCCTCATAACCATACACCTGAAATAAACTGCCCTGACTGTGCTTCCCATTGAAAAGTATTAGAATTTGCAAACTGTATAGTGTCTTACCATTTCTCACTAGAGCTATGTATAGGAAATGTACAAGTCAACACATGTTATATCTTATAGAAGCACTAAGCCTTAGGAGGGCTTTCAGTACGTTTGGCACATGTGGTAGGGTTGACTGAATGCATTCAAAATACTGAGCACTAAACATGCATGTTACACATTAAAATTTCATGTTTCCTGAGACTTTAAAAATCTCACTCCAATTGATTTTCATAGTTAGATCAATATCAGTATGTGTTGAATCAGTCCTGTTCTCTGTTTAAAAGCTGCTACAAACCACTGATTTATACAGGCACTTTGGATTTTCGGTATAATGGAAAATTATTTATGTACATACCGAATAGGTCAAATTTTATTTTTGAGAAAGTTTTCCAAAAACACATATGGAATTATGCATCCATTGTACTCACTGACATTCACTGGGGTTTAGAGGATTAGCTCCCTGGAAAACTCCCTCTGCTAGGATTCATACAGGGGTGCTGTTCTAACAAAATCCAAGTGGTGAGCTTAATGATATTTTGGCTAAGGAGTAAATCCTTTCAAATTTCCACAACCGGGCATGCATCCCAATAGAGACTAAAGCATGATAGGAACTGGTTTTCAGTGAACCGCAGAGAAAGCTTTTTTTGCACAGTTAGCAGGTGGAACTCCATGTGACTCTAACACTGCCTGCAGAGTTTACAGTACCTATCAAGTCAAAAACTGTGCACTGAAATTACAAGGGCATGTCAATAGTCTATCCTGGGTGAGAATTAAATAACAGTAAAGATCTGGTGACAATCTATACCCAGCACATCATAAGTAGGATCCTAGTGTCATGTTGGACTTATTGCATCTATCTATCTATCTCTCCCTATATATATCTACAGAGAAACATTTAATGGAATTTCCCACAGGAACCATGGAACAGGAACCCACCCGTTTGGGTGGGAAGGGACCTTTAAAGGTCACCTAGTCCAACCCACCTGCAATAAGCAGGGATATCTTCAACTACATCAGGTTGCTCAGAGCCCCATCGAGCCTGACCATCAATTGTTCCAGGAATGAGACATCTACCACATCTTTAGGCATCCTATTCCAGTGTTTTCCCATCCTCATAATTAAAAATTACTTCCTTATATCAGTAATCAGTGATAGGACCAGAGGTAATGCACACAAATAGAAATACAATGAATTCTGTTTAAACATAAGAAAGAAGAAAAACATGTTAATAGAGGCCTGTTTATGACAACACATAGTATAAGCTGATGATTAAACAAGCTTGCACATATGGTAAATGAAAATTATACAGAAATCAAAATTCATGCATATATCTATAAAGATAAATTGAGCAGTGTGTAATTCTAGAGATGCTTTTCCTTTCTTTTTGAAATTGTCTACTTCGCTTTGAATGATAATATGATGTAACTAAAGACAGCACCAAAAGCAGTGCTGTTCTGAAAGACCAAGGAGGTAGGCACAAATTTAAAGCAGCAATCTAAAAATCATGACTGAAAGCTTCCTCTTCCCTCCCACCACTACCATTTAAATTCTGTTAGTACAAGATGTAGCCTCGTATCATGTAATACTGCTGTGCATGAACAGTCTCTCCCTCCCTTTTGTTTCAATAAATACTGAACCTGCTCCTGAACACTGCCCTTTGCTAGTGAAGTCCAATGCAATGGAAGAAGCTACCATGTTCATATATGACACTTGAGATCCAAATTTAGGAAATTAACCTTGTTGAAAGTCTGAGAACATGTTAGAGTCCATTGCAAAGGACTGAATCATGAAAATGCAGTGGAAAGAACTTTTGTGAACAAATACCACAACCGCCCAAAGCACAACAAAAGGTAATAATGGAGATTTACAGTACTCAAGACAACCTTCAGAAACAGAATGAACAATACAACATTGATTAATCTGTAAACTATGGTGGCGACAAGTCTTACAGATGCACATGCACATATAGGACACAGGAAAAAGCAATCAGTGCAAAGACTGTTGTATATTTAATCAACAGAAAGCAATTGAAATGCAGCTTGGAAGAAAACTACCATGGTATAGTAAGAGTTAATGAAACTTGGGAAAGGAAGGTGACTGGCTAGTAGAATAGAAACAAACAGACTCACAGAAAACAGAGTTCAATGGTAAAGTGCATATGACTGGAAAAAAAAATGCGAAGAGTGGCAGTTCCACAAAAAATATGAATGGTGCAAGAACAAGCATAACCTCTTGCAATATAGAAGATGGAAATAACTACATCAGAAGCTTCTCACCAGTGTCAAGCCAAAGCAGGAAGCACAGAGGAAGTGGAAATAGGTCAATTATACTAAAATAGGAGGAGTGTGTAAAAGAAAACTAGAAATGTCAGAGCATACGATGGAAAGAAGCCAGCAAAAAATTCAAGACCAACAACAAGAACCAACATTCAAGACCAACAAGAAATCACTGCAGATGTTAGGGGTAAGAGAATTAAGTGGTAGTCTAATAATGATTGCAGAAAGCAAGCTATCAGATTGCCAGGACAGCTCACATGTTGCATGATATTTCTGTTTTAAAATGTTAACTGCAAGCACGTGGTTAGAACAATTAATACTGCAGAAAATAATAAATTTTCACTTTGGAATAAAGAAAAACAGATTAAAACAATTCAGTTACTCATATTGACTGATGAATTCACTGAACTAGCTGCAACAAATCAGGCACATTAAAGCTCATTAGATAGCTGTGAGGAACTGAAAACCTAAAAATGTAAATTGCAGTGTCTGTCATTAAAAGGAAATACAGGACACATAAACCAGTCACCTTTAAAAGTATAATTGAATTAATTCAGTTTTCCCTCATCCCCAAACTGATCACAAATAACAAAGCATCTGAAAAATAAAAAGGTTATGCCCAAGAACTGGCATGGATTAGTCCAGGACAAATCATGTCAAACTAATTTTCTAATTTTCTTCAATGACAGGGCACTAGGTCTTGTCGATGAGGAAAAAATATTGTGTATATCAAATTCTTTAGAGCTTTTGACACAATATATTCTATTAGATGAACCAGGGAGGCACAATCACAACAAAAGTAATAAAGAATAGGTACGAAAATGCTTGGGATCACCGAGCTTATGAAATAGTGTAGTGGGTTTCTGTGGCAGGGTTTTGGGGAGGGGTGGGGGGGGTGGGCTACAGGGGTGGCTTCTCTTAGAAGCTGCCAGAAGCTTCCCCTGTCCCATGGAGCTCATGTCAGCCGGCTCCAGGACAGGCTTCCTGCCGCTGGCCAAGGCTGAGCCAACCAGGAGTGACAGTAACACCTCTGGGATAACATATTTAAGAACAGAAGGTTGTGGCACAGAAAGAATTCCAGCCAGGGAAGAGCAGAGTGAGAACATGGGAACAACAAAGTAGACCCCAAGGGCAGTGCAGAAGGAGGGGCAGGAGGTGCTCCAGGTGCTGGAGCTGAGGCCCTGCAGCCCGTGGGGCACAGCAGGGTGGGGCAGCTCTGCCCCTGTGCCCATGGGGGAGCATCGGGGTGCAGAGACCCCCCTGCAGCCCCTGGGGGAGAACTGGGGTGCAGAGACCCCCCTGCAGCCCCTGGGGGAACATCGGGGTGCAGAGACCCCCCTGCAGCCCCTGGGGGAACATCGGGGTGCAGAGACCCCCCTGCAGCCCATGGGGGAGCATCGGGGTGCAGAGACCCCCTGCAGCCCATGGAGGCTCCCACGCTGGAGCAGGTGGATGCAGGAAGGAGGCTGTGATCCCGTGGCAGGCCCAGGATGGAGCAGGGTCCTGGCAGGGACCTGCAGCCTGTGCAGAGGGAAGCCCAGGCTGGAGCAGGTTTTTCCCGGGCAGGAGTCGTGGCCCCTGTGGGGGACCCAGGCCAGTAGAGATCATTCCTGAAGGACTGACCCCATGGAGGAGTGACCCACGGGACAGCAGGTTGGGAAGAGCTGCTGCCCGAGAGCTGGACTCACCCTGGAGAGGTCCATCAAGGACTCTCTCCCATGGAAGGGACCCCATGGGAGCACGGGAAGGACTCCTCTCTCTGAGCAGTGGCAGAAACAACAACTGACCATGACCCCCATTCCCATCCCCCTGCACTGCTGGGGGGAGGAGGGAGAACGTGGAAGGAAGGAGGGGTGGGGAAAGGTGTTTTGAAGACTGTTTAATTTCTCACTCTTTGCTCTTATCCTGTTAGTAAGAAATTTAAGTACTATCCCCACTTGGAGTCTGTTTTGCCTGTGCAGGTGATCAGTCACTGACCTCTCTCCCAGCTCTTAACTCATGAATCCTTAGCTTATTTTTTTCCTTCTCTCTGTCCAGTGGCAGAGGGGAGTAAGGGCTTTAGTGGGTACCTGGCATCTGGCCAGGATCAACCCACTACAAATATTAATGGTTTACTATTAAATGGTAAAACACACTCCCCAGAGACACAGAGGTCTATTTATGGGTCTGGTTCTATTTGATATTTTCATTGTTAGCCTAACTAAAGGAAGAGAAAGTACACAAATATACATACTCACAATAAATAATGTGAAAAATCCCTGTCACAATGGTTCTCCTCTAGTCACAGTCGGCAAGGTTTCAGCAAGACCACTATTGTCTCCATTAAGCAAATGAAGCTGCCAACTGTGCTTTAGCAGACATGGAGGTAGGTATCTGGAGATTTAGGAAACATAACAAAAGAAAGAGTAAAAGAGCAGGGAATGCTTCAACTTGATAGTTACAGTAGATAAGTGAAAGAGTAATGGGCTTAAACTACACTAACACATCAGTTTAGAGATTAAGTAGTAATGAAGGAACAGTGAAATCAATTACCTGGGGTAGCCATGGTACAGTTATCATTGGAGGATTCTATAAACGGGTTATAGAGACATTTGTCAGGAAGTACACAGCCACAATTTATTCTGCCTTAAGGGTCTCCCAGACTTCTTTTTCCAAGAATCTGCCATCCAGAACAGTCATTAACTTAACAGATAAGGTACACAAAATAAAAGAGTTCTGGCATCAAGTTTCTGCTCTTATCTAGATAAATAAATATTTAACAAACACTTCTGCTCCAGACTTGCATGCTGATCATCTGCATCTGACACAGAGGCCCTTGCTCCTGAGTTACCACCTCACTGGGAATCTGAGGTGCTCTCTCATTTGCTAACCTACAAGAAATTTCTGTCCCCGAATGATGTCACAACAGACTTTTCATTTGAACTGATGCGAATTTTATGCATATTCTTGTAGTAAATGAATTGCCCCACAGTAAAAACTATTTAGGCTGTGATTCTTTCCCACCTGACTTTATGCATTGAACTTGCAGCTTCCTGTACTGATTTGAATCTCTTGCAATGGGGCAAACATCTCAGCTGGTATGTCAGAGTTTAGCCAACTTTCTTGGACTTAGCAGACCAACTTTCATGTAGCTACACATAGATGGGATGAATCCCCAAACTGAAAAACTGCTTACACACATTACTTTGCAAAATTAAGAGTGTCCTAGTCTGGCCTTTAACATTTTTAGCTTACATTTCAGTTCTATCCAACAGAGATGATAGCTTGACACCTTAAAGTTGTTTTATGCATATTCTGATTGTATTAACTATTTTTAGCTGTCTTTTTAAACTTTGTGAATAAGCATATTTTGCCAAACTGCAAAGTTCAGCAATGCTTTTAAAGGCATAAGCTCCTTTGAGGTTTAATGCAATCTTTTTCCAAGTAGTATGATTTCAATCCAAACTCCAAAATATCACCATTTCACTTTGTGCTCTCAAGGCAACAAAAAGCATAAAAAAAACCCCAACAAACTCCTCATTACTTCAAACTTGACAAGCCTCCTCTATTATTAATGTGATGTAAAATTTCTCCCTGATCACCATATTCTGAACATACCTAGCAATGACATTCCACCCTTAATAGCTAAGAGCACATGGCTTTGAATGGAAATAGCTTAGAGGCTTCATTTATTTTAAGTTGTCTAGGAATGACAGCATTGCAAGCTACATAAAGTTTGCTGTGTACAGGCCAGGCTAGAACAACCCCTGTTCTTCAGAAATGGAGTACAAAGGCTGGGCTGGAACGAGCCTTTCTGAGTCCAAATGCTGTAATATGCAGCACACACTGTTCCTCTCCCTTGCTGCAAAGTGAAAGTCATGAACGTGCTTGTTGAGAAACAGCATCTGGAGGCTATGGAGGAGAATGTGATTACACCAAAGTGATGAGGAAAGGTAAACCCAGCATATACAGTGATTGAAGTTAATGAAACCACTAAAATGTAATCGCTGTCTAGGAGGGTTTTAGCAAGGAACAATGAAAGGAACAGCTTGTGGTAGTGCCAGATCGGTGGTAATATGGGAACCCCAAATGTGACATCCACCAAAAAGGTTCCATATCCTGTATGATAGAATTTTATTACTGTAATTTTTACAGAGGAAGATCATCGAGTAAATACAGAGAAAACTTGACTAATTCTTTAAAAAGGATTTTTTAAAGGAGAATTTAGACAGATTCAAATATGAAAAAGAATGTAATGTTATCTTGCAGTTCTCTGTTTGGTAATATAAGCCAGAAAATCAATGGGAAATCAAGAATCATTCTGCAGCTCCATAAGCCCTGAGATTATCCTTTAAATATAACTAAGACATAGGAATATCTTCCTTGAAAATATTAAACACAGTAAAATTCCTTTCTTCTGCAGAACTACAAACATTCTTCAGATACTGCAAGAGGATATTTTCATAGTTTGTATTGTAATGAAAACAATCATAAAAACTTCAGGCAGCTTCCAAAGTAACTCCTTATGGATTCATCTTATTCAGTAAACTGTTCTTCCAACAGTATTTAATATTACAAACAAAAGAATCTGAACGGGTTCTACGACATTAACACAAAGAAAAAGTCTTCATTTGCTGTAATGACACACCTATGAGCAGCATTTTAACATCTCACGGCTGTGAATTCCTTTAGACAAAAGTAAAAGGGTGTCATTTCAAGCAAATGTGGGCAGAAAACTCTTCAGTTTATGTTACTATCTGCAAAATGCTTTAGGAAACCCTTTCATCTTCACGCATATTTCTTTATGGCGTTATTCTTTAATTATCTCAAATGTAAACATTACAGAAAGGACTAATTAATTAGAAAACCTTTTACACTAGACACTTGATGTCTAGAAAAATTAAGTTGTTCTTTAGAGGGTCTGAGATCTGATGAAAAGAGGTAATTTGAATTAGCTGTGGACAGTTCACACTAGTGGATAATTGATTTTCTTCATATTTTGTCCTAGATTTCATTAGGCAACACTTATAAACATGTCTGTGCTAGTGAAAAGATGTCAGAATTCAGGTTAGATTATGAATCCTCAGGAAAAAAAAAACAGAACCACAAGCATAATCATAAAGCAAAACCAGAAAGAAGAAACTTACTGAGAATTCAGAGCATTATTCTGTCACAGTTTAAAAAATTTCTATTGGAAATTAAGGGAATATGACCCTCATCTCTGAATGTAAACTAAGATCTATGGGACTTCCAAACAGCAAAGGCAATATTCTGCTGTTTTAACCTGATAGCTACAATAATGAAATAACAGGAGTACTATTCTTAAAACACAGAGTAGCACACTGTATTTTATTTATTTATGTGTTTATATGTTCGGTGTTTCACATAACAATTTATAACACCAAGACATTTCTGTATTCAAGGGCTGGGTTTTCTTATATTTGCTTATTTATGTTAAGATAAAAAAATTTTGCCTAATAAAAATTACATTCTATTGCACAGGATATATGTAATAACATACTTAATTTTTATCTTGAAAACAGGCACTATGAGAGACGAGTTCTGATTGTGACAAAAACTGAAAAAGGGGTTGCCAGGACATATCTTGTGGGAAAAATGTCGTTAGCACGTCAGCACGTGTCCTACTCAAGCATTAGTTCGGGGAGTGGTAGTTGGGATATAGCACTACTGATAATTCAGATTTAATTCCAAATCATCTGGCTGCTGACCACATGATCAGCAGTGTTAGCCCTCATTTAGTTTCTATCCTAAGAACACAGTGCGAGTTTGTTTAACCAACCAGCTGCATGGAGATGGGCTAAAGGATGAAGGTGGAGCCCTATTGTTGCTTACACCATCAAGGAGGTAGAGCATGAAGTGGTGCAGCATATGCTGGTCACTCACTGTATAAAACTAAGCACTGTAAAATTTTCCTGGGATAAACGCAAAGGATTTGCTTCACTTGAGCCCAGAGGAAGTCACTAGGGTATACTTAGGCTTATATTCAAAGCTTTTCTGGCTCAAGGCCTCTAGAGCATTTTTGTGGATGCCTTGGGCCTCCACATCCTCAAGAAGTTGTTTTTAGAGATTATCTTCTTACACACCATCCATACAAACAAACATGATTACCAGTGGTTTTAAGTGCCTGTTAAACTTCAGTGCAGTATTTACTAGATTCAATTTCAGATCTGGAATTCTGCTCCTTGCTGGTTTGAAAGCAAGTGTGTTCAAAAGTCTCAGGCATCTACTGCATATGAAAACCCCAAAAGCTGTAGAACTACTTAAAAGCAGTTCAGGCATTACAGACTGCTTTAGAAAGGCAGATTTTTTCTGCCAAAAAAATTTAGAAATCTTATCCAAAAAAGCAAAGCAAGAAGATCTACTTCGAAAGAAGATTGATCTTATGAACCTGAAAGACAAGGGAAGTTCTGCAGATTCCTACAGATATATGAAAATTATTTTAAAATAACTACAATGTATTCATGAAAGATAATTATGCTGACATTGGAACAGCTACTGTAGCTTTCTGTGCCTACACAACATCTGTCTCAGGCACTGAAATAACCATATTGAAAACAACATAATGCTTCTGCTTTCAGAAATAAACCTCCAACCCAAACTATTTACAATATTCTCTACTTTATCTAATCAAAGTTAAATTAAAATATGTGATTTCAACTTAACTGCTCTGCATTTTACTGTGGTTTCACTAAAATTGTGGAGGCCTTAGATTTCAACAAAATAAACTTCTTACCAGTCTTTAACAATAACACCTCAGCTTTTTCAGCACTCTATTAAAAAAAAAAATAGAATAGGTAATTAAGGCAACTTACTGTAAAAACAACTTCATTTTGCTTTATTGAAAATAAAGATACTTTTTAAATGCCAGCATAATTTACTCTGCCAAGTAAGGTTTAGAATTAGCAACATGACACTACTCAGTGAAATCTGGTATAAGACTTCTACAGCCTTCACTAAGTCAGCTTTAAGCTACAGGAGGAAGACAGAAGGTGGGCTAAACCAGAAGGTTAAATCAGAAATAAATGCAGCCCCTGCCTGGTTTGCAAGGAGACATGGGGAGAAACTGGGATGCAAAGTCAAACTATGTCTCTGAATCATTTTAGCTGGTCTGGGGGAGACTTTGGCCTGTTTCAGTGCTCTTGCTAAATCTCTCACTTAATGAAAAACTTTTTGGCACATAATGTTTTGAAACTTGCACGAAACTCCCGAAACCTCAGGCAGTCATGGTGTGCCAACGAAAAGGAGAAAGTTCTTAGATTTATGTGCTTGTTTTTATGATGCTTTTGTGATTTAAACCTGATATAAATTTGGTTTCCTCTTTGTTGAGCAGACCCTTAAGAAGGTCAAGTACAAATTGTTGTGTTTGGAAGGTCAAATTCTTCAGAATTAAACTAATCCTCTAATTTAAATTTTTTGCAAATATTTAAGAAAAATACATTTCTTGTATTTCTTTTGGAGGAGAGGATAGAAAGTAGCAAGTGTGTTTTCCACTCTGCAGTTCATTATTCAATTCTTTTTGCAGAGTAAAGTTTCTGCCTAATTGGGTTCAAGATAATTGACAACTCTACCAGATTTAAAGGATAAGCCTCTAACAGATGCAGAGCCTATCTATACATAAACATACAAATAATTTTATCTACTTCCATATACATAATTTTTTAAGTGATTGGATAACAAACTGAACCTTGAAACACAATTGGCCTTGAAAAACAAAACATTCAACTTGTGAATATTCTTGATCACATTTTTAAGAATACATACAATTTTCCTATCAAAATAAATGTTTAGATTTAATATATTTTGCATATTTTCCTTTAATTCTTAACCAGCTATCCATTTGTCACAGATGACTTCAGTATTATCTGTCCTTTTTTAATCATACTTTATTTGGCATATTTATCACATTACTTGAGACATTTTTTAGCTTCCAGAACATTTTGTTCACATCATTCTATGCAATGCCAATTATTTTTATGTCTTTGCCTTTTGCATCAGTACATATTTCTGATATATACTGACTCTCACTGATATCATAAATTATTTTTCATTAGAGGATGAAGATTTTTCATGATGCTTCTAATTCTTCATCAATCACTCTTTGGTAGGCCATAACCATTTTTTCTTCTTCATGATGCCATTTCATTTTTCCCTCTCGATAAGCATTTGTGTTGAGCTCCAATTCAGAGTGAAAACCCCATATAACTAATTCCAGTGATTTATTTATGATTTAATTTTGGACTTCATCATAAACAATGAGAAAATTAAGTGACTTCCAGATAAATTCAAAGGAATCAGGTACTCAAATGTTACTGAATTTTAAAAGGAAATATCTTTCTTGTCACAATTTTATCTTATCACTGTTCTGCACTTTGAGCCTAGCCCAGATCACATTTAGATGACTTTTAAAGATTTGTAGTACTTTCAGTGATTTTCAGTTAACCATGAGAGGCTTGAGAGCCTGTCACACATAATATTGCAGCCCTGTGCCTCTCATTTACAGTATTTTCATGACTCTGGGGGCTGCTGGTGATTCCACCCATAGTTGTAGGTCTCCAACAGGATGGGCTCTAATGAGGTTGAGAGGTAAAGCAGAAAACAAGACTTAAACTCTCAAGACTATCAGAAATTCGCCAGTCATATAAAACTGACTGAAAATCATCACAGAGTTTTCTCAATCTATTTACTGAATGATCTTTACAGATGGTTTTTAAGAAACACATTGATTAACTAGCCAGCTGACCATTTACTGAGCACTCTGTGCTTCAGATCTGTCAGACCTCCACTACACATCTATTTGAAAATGCAATCCAGTTGCTATGGCTACAGCAAGCTCCCATAGGATGGCTGCATTTAGCTGGCACATCCCAACCACCCAGAATGCTAATGAAATGGAAGAGTCCACCTATATGCACCGCAATTCAAAGGCGTATTTTACAAATCTAAAATATTTGCACTTTGTCAACTGCAAATATAATTATCTTATTTTCCAATTAAAAAAACAAACTCCAGACTCTTTGCAGAAGCCTTTTCTCTTTGTTTGCCCTGTAGGCAGATTTCAATTTTTATGAAATTTTTTTTAAAAACTGAGTTTAAATTATGTGGCTCAACAGAAATAAATATCTGTTTTTCTAAAACACAATTAAACAAATAAAGGTAATAGTGATTTCACATTAGTTATATACAATTGTATTAAACAGAAAAATCAAATGTAGCAGCTTTTACTTGGTTTTGGCCTTATGCAGCAAAATCCATGAAAGGTACTCTATTGTGTGCATGTTTACCACACAATTTCAACTACAAGATAACATTAACCAATTCAGCCAATGGTGGTAATGGTAAAGTTATGTTTAGAAAGGACAAATATGAAGTTATTTCTACCTGCATATCAGTTCTGCTTGGAGCCGTTGGACCGCTGTGGGATATGTTGAAACCTCTGATGTAGGTCCACTTGGGTGCTGATGATCTCGCAGGAGGTTTTGGGTCATTACAGCTAAAAATCAGTGTCACCTTTTCTCAGGGAGTATTTAAAATACATCTTCTTAGGAACATGCTCCAGAAACTATGGTTGTTGGCTATTACCATTTCTATTCGTGTCTGTTACCTGATGTTCTCTCGAGGAACTCTTACACAAAAATCCAGTTTGGATGTTGTGGTAGTTTGGGCTAGGCCTTCCTTGGTGACCAGTTTGTAACCAAGGAAGGGTCCAGATGTACCCAGTATTCCCTACGATTTTTACCTAAGCCAGGCTATAAGAAGAAAGGAGGAGAGGCCTTCGCTCTCTTTCCTTCAGCGGTTGGAGGTGCAGGTTCCCTGCTGTTGGGTCTGTCCTGTTGGGGAGCGAGGCCTGGTTGGGCCTTGTCGGCCTTGGGAGGCGGAGGTTGCCGGCGATCGTTCCAGAGCGACTCTCGGTTGTCCCAGGAGAGTAGTGAGATATTCTTTGCTAACTATTTTAGTTGCTAGATATTGGGCTACTGATTGGGAGATATATATATTTTATTTTGGTTTTGTTCCTTTTCCCTTCCCCCTTCCCTTTCCCTTGTGAAATTGTATATATATTTCAATTGTATATAACTGTAACATAAGTGTAAATATATTTATATATATATTGCTTTAGCTCTCTCTCGTTTCGGGTTTTCTTGGTTGTTTTTCTCCCTCTTCTCCCTGAGGTTTGGGGGGGTACACATTTCTTGTGGTAACGTTTGGAGACTTGGCAGGGAGCCAGCTTCAAACCATATTAATGTTTAGAAAATATCTAAATATACACACACACAAAAAAAAACCCAACAAAAAATATATATACACATATACACACAGACACGTATGGGCATACCAAATGTTTCATTTCAGACCTACTGATGTTACTTGTGTCTTTATCATTTATTTGTTTGATGAACTCCTGCTAAAGGTGAACAAAAAAATTCCAGGATTCATATGGATTCCTCAAGATATACCTGTTGCCTTAGAGATGGTTGACTACAATTGTTATCACTGAAGCATCTGGGGACACTGCTCAGATTTAGCAGATTTTTTGAGAGGGATTGCATACTAGGAATAGCCAGAGTCTTAAAATAAATATAAATTTTAAGCTTATAGAATCTTACACTTAGGAAATTGTATATGCAGGTGAAAGACTCAGGTTCCACATCACAGTATATTTGTATATAAGCACTAGGAGAAAATAGTTTTTCTATTATCCTGTAACTGTCTTTCACTGAATCTCTGCACCATATTACAAATAAAAATAGAAGTGCCAAATGCCCTGAAAAAGGAAGTATTGTTTTGTACAAATCTATAAAAGATTTTTCTTTAAAAATAAAAAAAACCAACAGAATAAAAAATAGAAGCAATAAAAATATTTCACTATTCACATGCAATATCATTAATCCTTTGCTGATTTAAGACACTACTCATAAGAAAGGCCATTATGTTACATCTCCACTTGAAATATTACAGTTTTGTGAATATTCTATATCAGAGGTCTAGAGAAAGCATCGAATTATCTTAAGTTGAATGGGTAGATTCAATATGCCTGCAGAGTGGTGTAAAGGGATGCAGACTGGTGCAGGGATATATGTCAGAACATGCCAAAATAAAATAATATCTGAAAAGACCATATCTAATGTTTTGTGAGAAAGTGTTTATTACTGACTATTTACCTGTTAGTTGCCTTTGGAGCAGGAAATGCAAAACTGGATTTAAACTGACCTTTCCTTTTTTGGTAGAATCATCACTGGCCTTTGCAATGGAGTTTACAGAATCTTACATCGCTGAAATTGTGACAGCCCCTTAACATTCACCTAACAAAAAAGTATCTTCCACCGGGATTTAACTCTGATCTTGGGCCACAAAGTGAGGCACTGTCAGTGCATGTGCTGCCTTCACAGATGTAATGCAGGACTAATTGAATCCTGCTCCATTTTTATGAGATGGCACATTAAATAATTCTCATATTAGATTCCCTTTCCGTTAAAGGACCCCTTTAGTTCATGCAACATTCATAGACAGGCATATCAACACAAACAGGATTATTAGTTAGACAACTATTATGATGTAAATGAAATGTTACTAAGTTATGGACTCAGGCATTCATAAAACATTTTTAACCACTACATCCTGATCTTGCTCAGAGGGCACTAAAGGCAGAGGCAGATAAAGTATAAAGAGGAATGCAGCCTCTGCCTGCACAGAAAGCTTGTGCTGCACTTAATAGCATATTCCAGAATTTTTAACCCTTGTACCTCTCTCCCTCTTTAAACTCAGGAACACTGAATCTGGTAAGAGGAAGTTTAAAATGTATGTGAGTACAGTGCACTCTTCTGCTTATCTTGGTGCTAAGAGCAGTGCCTCTGAACACCTAGAGGAAATAGTTATGAAATTTAAGAGTGCATAAAAAAGAAATGGACAACTCGCTGCCTTTTTCATATAACCCAGTCTTTACATGAGCAAGACAGTTACTAAATGGCCAGTCACTGCCTGCTTCTCCCGTTGTCTGCACTTGTAACTTCCTTCCCCCTGCACACAGCTGTGCACTTTATTATTGAAATTATAACCTGAAGGTCTTTTAAATATACAGCAGCGCACAAATGCCTGCTAAGTAGTGGGATGTAATATTATGGAGAGTTAAGGTAGCTACCAATAATAAGTTAAACAAACAGTGTTGAATCATTGTTGTCCCTTATGTTCATAAGTTTAGGGCAGATACAGTTGTTAGTGCAGCACAGCACAGGGAATTCTCAGCTAATAAAAATTCACAAAGGCTTTAGGTGAAGTTTGTGGAAACATGACTGAATTTGCACTGATGCCCCAGCTGAAGGCAATGTTGGTATGGTAAGGGCCAGCTAATATATCCCTGAAAAACTAACTTAAATATAGAAGGGCTTCTTCATAAATCTCACTTCTTCATTGCCTTTATAATTTTTCCTGCCCATCAGCTACCTTTTTTTTTTTCCTGTTCTAGTGACTGTATCTCCCACTATTCAAGAGGAAGATAGGCCAATCTCTTTAACATTCCCTAGTTCAGATTTTCTTCCAGTCTACTCAAGTTCAAAGGATATTATAACAACCAACTGAGGGCTGTACTCACAGGCTAGTATCTGTATTTATCTTCATATGTTTCACTGGAAAATGGACACAAAATGAAGAGTATTTTGTCCTCAATCACAAACCTTCATAAACTGTGGTAATTAAAACCCTAAAATTCCTGTGAAGCTTAGAAGATGCTCAGAGACTTGCCCATTGAAGATGGTCAAAGTGGCTACCTCTGTGGGAGGCCTCATATGCCTTCAGTTCCTCCTTTCTAGCACCTCTAAGTTTCTTGCCAGCCATGCACCTCGTACAAAATTATCAGGCATAAGGGGACATGACACTTCCCCAGTAGCTGACTTTAAAGGTGCTGCAGCTCCAGAGGTCCTGAGTTTGTGGTTTACTTCTTTACAATGCAATTTACTAACTTCATCCACAGCTAAGAAAACAGACAACTGTGATCCTTCTCTTTCCCCAGATTTACAAATGAAGTGACTAAGTTCTACAAAGTTGCTACAAGCAAAATTAGGAACATTATGTAGGTTAGAAAAGCTCATCAGAATGTTCTCTATATATACATTTCAGCGTAAAGACCAGGGATTTAAAAGAATAATTTAACCTAAAGGTTAAAGTTGTTAGATGAAGAAATGCATATAAACTGAATTCTCTGAGACTGCAAATTAGTAGGAGGATTCTAGCCAACAAGACAATGACATTTCTGAATAGTACAGGAGCCAAGACAAAAGTTCTGTGTACTGTAAAATTTGATCTAAAGTTTATGAAACAGCAATGGCAATGTGATTTATTGATCCACGTAACTTCTTCCAGTCCTTGTTTTCTAATACACTTCTTCCAGAGGCACAGATAGAGAGCCAGGAGGGTTAATATCCAACATGTATCTATTGCATCACAAACACAGCACCTCATAGCCCTTAGAGAAGACAGCAACCTCTTTCACGCAAAAAATAATACTGTCAGTACAAGTGAAACATTCCTGCAGCAGCTGGGTTCCAACCTTTATCACCTAATCAAGTACAGTAAAAAAAGAAAAAAGACTGTCCAATTTTCCCCAACATATTCGGATTACAGTTGATATTTTCTTTAATAAATATTTTATTGAGTTCAGCCAGCCTAAAGTGGCCCTTTTAGACTGGGTAATGACTAGATTTTAGAGAATACTCACAGGAAGTTATATATATAATTATTTTCTGAACACAGAGTAAGAGGATGTTTCTATAGACTCAAAAAAGGTCTGAACCTGAATTAACAAACTGGTATTTCCAGAGATTATTCCTATTCTTAGCCTCAGACCAGTTATAGTTATAAAACCAGTCAAACTTGGATTCAATTCTTGGTATTAACACAAACCCCTTGTGTTTTCTTTTTTGTACGCAGCTAAATGGCAATGGTCAGAGATGTCCCCTACAAAGCAGAGGCTTTGTGCTTCTAACTATTGCTAACAGAGAAGAGGTCCTGAGTCACCATCTTTATAGTCTCTGGATTTGCACAAGTGTTTATTTACTGTCTTGCACTTATGCACATCTTAGGAAATATAGGCTACTAGAGGAGCCCCAATATAACTAAAAACTAGCATAGTTAGCAGCTCTAAAACACATTAGTACTACGCAGCAAGCAAAAAAGCCCTGAGGGATTTTTCTAATAAGCTTTGAAGTCTGATAGACTGTCTTACTTAACCAACAGAAAACATCTTGAAAAAAATTAAAAGTCTGCTACAGATAAGGGAGATCATTATCCTTTCCTGCCGCATTCCGTGTTACTTTTATCCAACCACAGACCCATTCTGCTCCCACACTCTGTCTTGCAACTCAGCCACCAGACAGTCTGAATTCCAGGAAGGAAGCACAGTTGTTCTCAAGCTAAGTGCATGTTAAATCCCACCTACTTGCAAGGCTAGCAACAAGGAGAAGAAATTCAGGGACCTCCTAGTGCAATGACCCAAAGTGAAATTCCACTCTCCTGTCTCTGAAATCCCCTTGCTCTCTCTCTTGCTTCTTTTTTTCTCCTCTTATAAAAAATACTGGTTATTTGCTTCACTGCAAATGTCTCCTCCTTCTAAGTAAAATATTAGAATTAAGGGTCTACACATGCTTAACAACTGCTCTGCTCTGTCAGTATGCAAAGGCTTTATGATCAGTAATTCAAATGTGCTACCAGTGCCCCAATCTGTCCCACATGAGAGGAGGCCTTAAGTTTAGAAACTTCCTGTCCCTGTAATAGTTTGAAGAGCTCAAATAAGTTTGACAGGTTAAATAGCATAGTCCTATTCTGTCCTCACCCTAAATACTCTTTTACTGTGTGCTAAAAGACTGCAACTAAAAAACAAGACCAAAAACCCCACAAGAATAGAAAACCCCAGGGTGAGTACTTGCAAATGCCAGTACACAGGGATAACAAGCATCTTCACCAGAGTATCATGCACAGATAGAGGTCAATACCAACTTCACACAGACAGAAGTGCAGGCATACCTAAAAAGCCTAATGCCCTTGTATTCTACCTGCCAAGGAGTGAACACAATCACTGATGTACATTACTTTACCCAATATTCTGCACTGCAGAATATTGCATCTCACTTTCTGTGTAAATAGGTAACATTTCCCTATAACGTTCTATATAACAAGACCTTGTTATTTACTGGTTAGTCAGTTTTCTACTTAGGTGAATCAGCCTATGACAATTTGCAACTAAGATGAAACCAAGATTTATCTGTCAGGCCTGTCATCTTTTCTTACACGAGATAGCTCCAAGCAGAACCATAAGGGTAGTGATTGTGAGCTAATCACGTACTCCAGGGAGTTGTAATTCTCGAATACACTTCACACTTCCTGAGCTTCAACTTCAACAGCTGTAATTAGTTTGCAATAATTAGACCTTGGCAATGCTTATCCCTTAAGTCTGCCATATCTAAACATGCCAAAAACAGAAGTCACTTAGCACTCTAGTCACAGGATATTAGCGTCTGCCCCAATATTGTTTACCTCTTCTGCAGTAAAAGCATAGGGGTTTGACTTCATAACAGCTCAGACTGTTCAAAACCCCAAGAACTGGTTTTACAACTTTCATGTAAAATAGAACGAGCCTGTTTTCGTGTGGGCCCCTTGAAGCATGCTGGCAAGTTGAACGTTTTGGAGGATTTTTCCTTCTTTTTAACTTCTGGACTAAAGCAGTTTTAATTGCTAAACACAAGCAGTTTTAATTGCTTCACACAGTAAAAACCACCTACATGATGAAAAGAGCGTTCCCCACTCCCCTTCCTTCTGTCAGAACACGTCCCTGCAGCTAGCTCTCATTGGCACACCACCACAATCAAAAAGCAGAAGCTGTAACAGTTTTCAACAAAACAGATTTGCCTAAATAGACATTCATAGAGACTGGGTAACTGAACACCTACAAAAGAATATTCTTTAATTATTTGTGTTATTAGCTAGTAGCCTCCGTCTGAGCTAAACAGCCCTCTCCAGATCATGGCAAGTAATGTCCTCACAAAATATAAGCCTTGACTCCAGCCCAGGAAATTCAAGATGCTTTCGCAATTACTTGCTTCTAGGCTTTTTTCTGATATCAAGATCTTTCATTCAAAAATACTTTAGACATATATGTTCAATGTTCAAGTCTTCAAGATAGTGTCACAAGTGAATAATCAGTGAAATTAATCTACAACAGAAAAAGAAGGGAGAAAGTAAAAGGATTTTCATTCAGCTGTTGGGAGTAGGAGATAAAAATAATAACGCGAAAAGTGTCCATTAACAAAAACTCTGCTCACTTTCTTCTGAGTGCCTCGAGGCCTAGACTTGACTTTCAGAGAAGGGTGCCTACATGTTTCTAGATGTAGACGAGCACACAAATGGAAGCATATCAGAGAGATTTTTGCCAATGAAATTCCTCCGAAGTCAGGTAAATGATATTCCAGTTGTTGGTTCAGTGAGTCCATGAGATCTTTGTATTCCGCTTATAGAAGTTTCTCCTGTTTATTACAAAATAAAATTATTGCCCATAAGAATTTGTATTTGAATTAGCATCGTCTGACTGACAAACAAAACATTCAGAGGGAAATGATTTTGAAGAGACCAGATATGTCATCTTATTACACTAATATAGGCAAAGGCTTTAGAGTAGAGAATGGCCATCACAGTTGCTAATAGTGGTTGGTACAGTTGCTATAGACTAGAAAGGGCAAATTAAGAATATGAAAATAAAAAACTGTCTTTAAATCTTCTCATTTGAACATCTGTGAAATAAGAACTATCAACTCTTCTTCCTTGTAGCAGACTTCAAATATATTTTGTCTTTGTAAATGTTTGCATTCTTGATGTATTCTTTAGAAAACAACAGTGCATTAAAAATGGGAGACGATGATGATTTAATGCCTTTTGAAAGAGATGTCCATAAAGATAAGTGTACAAATAGCTAATTTATATGTGTGAAATGCTGATGAAGGATTTCATTATTCATGAACAAATAACCTCTTCTTTCCATCTGGCATCATTTTATTGTGTCCAACAACACTTTCCTTTAACAACTTAAATTCATGCTTGCTTATGCACTGCTTTCAACCACCTATGTGAATTTTAAACTATTGGTCGATATAAAGACATCATGACAGCCTGGCAGAAAAGTGAGATGAGTTAGACATAGCTGAACAATAGCTCTTAACATCAGCCACTTTTTCAGCTGTTGGATTACAGACCCAAACTCCTCATTCTCAGATCTCCAGTTAGAGAGAGACCTGGACCTTGGGATATCACAAATCAGATAGGATGAAGAACTTGAGATCTTAACCACACCATATTTTCATTTCTCAATATAACGACTTTTGTCCAGCTTTGCAAAGACATTTATTTCATACCTGTTGTAGAGATGGAAATGCCCTATATATTCATCTTTATTATTTATGTTTTATTCACCATTACCTAACCAAACTTTATGGTACTCACTGCATACATTTTGCTGGGTTTACTGATTCCATATACTACTCTAAAGATTACCATATATAATATAAAAATCATTTCCAAACACATCCTCATCCTTTTCTCTATGAAGTGGATTTCATAGGTATGAAATACTATTAAGTAACAACGGATGGTTAGTTTTCCATCATAAAATAAAATTCCTTGCCTAAGACCTCAGTTTTGTCATTTTCAAAATAACCTAATATATAATAATTACACCTATAATTGCAAACAAAATACAAACTTAGTTGAAACAAGCTAAAATATAAAAGCTTATTGAGTCATTCAAGAAAATCAGAAAAAGACCACAAAGTGAACACCCCGATAAAGCCTTTCTTAGTAGTTTGAATTTGACCTCTTCAAGAAACACCAGACTCCTTGGGCCCCTGGAACAACAGCCCTTGTTGTGGATACTGAGTAGGGGGGATTCTAAGGCATTTTTGATGACATCATCTTAACAATGATTCAGGATGAGAACAATACAGAGAGACATCTTTTCTTAGTATATTCTGTGCTCTAGTAGTTTTGGTCAAACAGGAGCAAATAGTCTTTGAATTAAATATGCACACTGACATATTACATGATTTTTCATTATGCTTTGCTTTTAAGAAAATAAAGAAGCACTAGACAAGAAGAAATAATCACTGGAGATCTTAAATTAAGTCACACTTCTGAGAGCAGAAAACAATGAAAGGAGCTATAATCTGATTATAACTAATTCAACACAGTTAAAGATGGAAATTTTCTCTGTAAAAATAGCTCTCTATGTCATCTAAATTAACAGTCTCTCACCTTGAAGCAGAAACTAGAATTTCCTCACATTCCAACATTGTAGAACAAGATGAAATTGAAAGACATTACTACCTCTAAATAGAAATTGTTTGTATTTACCTATCTTGGTTAACATTTTTCAGTTTCTCTGATAAGAACCTTATTAAATTGACCTTATTCATGTCCAATATACCAAAACATTTTTTTCATGGCTTTTATGAATGCCATGTGTTCTTAAGACAATCACAAGCAGTCATACATTTTCTCCCTTCAAATCTTTCTGGGGTGACCCATCTGATCTTTCCACTCCCTGCAATGATGGCAAGTCTGCCTGAGCAGGCACAGGTGCTTAGTCATTGCCTGGTCTGTTCAAAAACTCCTTTGCAGTCCTCTTACAGATTTAAATTATCCCAACAGTTTAAACAGCCACTCCTAAATACCATTGGGTATTCCAAGAGCATGTTCCACTTGGCAATATTCTTCCTCTCTCAGTCATCACTGAATTCGATGAAAACATTACAATCACTTGTAGTGATTGGTGCTATTATATTCTGTGTAGCTACATATAACCTAATTACATGAATATTTATTATCTCAAGTGTGACCTTTCTGTTGCTTATTTCTAGCAGAGTCATTTTGAATAGCTGCTGGTCCTCTACAGGTATTTTATTATACACAGAATGTTCTTATACCCACAACTAGCCTGTGACCAAAACTAAAAGACAGCTAAATGTAAATGCCTTTTTTTTTTTTGAATGAGAACGTAAATGGTGTAATTTCTTCAGATTACTTACACATAGCAAAAAAACAGCTAAAAAATTCAAGAACATCAGGAGGTTACTGTGTTCTCCCCATGAAAGATATGGGGGAAACAAACTCTAATTATTACAGTTCACATTCTAGGCATAAAGCCTGCACAATATAACTGATAGATAACAAGTCAGCTCTAAAATTTAAGAGAAAAACCAAGAGCATCAGATGCTTATTCGTTATATTTTTCTTAAAAATGAAGTACAACAATTACAGGAGTATTCCAAAATTACTTATTTTACAAAATTTAAACTCTACATAAAATAACGGTAAGCTATTTACCCCAAAAATAATGTATTTTTTGCCTATTGAAATTCTAATTCTAGTGTATCATAAAAAGCTAAAAAACAACACAGAAATCATTTCTTTGCTGAAAGTTATTAATAAAATAAATAGTAAAACATGTAAATGTGGATAGATCCCTTTTTTTGGTTATGTTTATTTAGTAAAGACCTGCATCAGACCAGTTGGGCAGCACAACAAGCTATGTTTACAGAAAAGACTTCTTATTCAAAAATATCACCTTTGAATGGAAAACAAAACAAACACACAAAACTAGTGGTAGTTAACAGGCAGTATCTGGGTTTGACTTTCATCAAGTAAAATGGAATAAAGAATCTGTCCACACAACAGTCCACCACTGGACACACACAACAGTGATCTAGGCTTACTGATGTGAAGAAGAAATTTTCATGTGAAGAAGTACAACATATCACTTCTACACTGAACTGAAAATAATCACTTTAGAAAGGACAAGGTCCTCATCTGATGTAATGGTGTTTCTACTGATCACTTTAATTTTTCCTTGAGTCTAGTCACATCAACTCTATTACCAAAAAAAAAAAAAAAGGGAAGTGGAAAGAAGGATGGAGAGGTGAATGAATGGCTTGCTTTGACTTTGTGATGTACACAAAATGATGAAATTTCCATGTCAAGATATTTATATATGAAGATAACAACCAGTCTATACCACAGTCCAAAAGAGAGGAAGAGAGATGAGCAAAGGTTAATTCTCTGTGCTATCAGAAAGCACCAGCTTTGGAAGAGCAGGGCCTGCAAAGCACAAAGCTTCTATAACTTTGAAATATCTATGTACCACAGTGCACAGTAAGACAGAGTCATCTATTTGTAAAACCTGCATCCACAGTTGATGACATATGACAAATGTTTCCTGTCTATATATGCAGAAAGATAAAGCAAAGAAAGGATCACATAATATAGTAATTTCAAATTTGCAAATGGTCTATGCAAACTAATTATTGCAGTAGAAGCCCTGGACACAGGAGAAAAGATGGATCAGTACAAATGAAGCACAAATGAAAGTACAAATGAAAGTACAATACATTTTCACAGCACAAATGAAAGTACTAATACAATTTTTTCCTTTAGCAGAATCATTGGATACAATTATTGAAGTAGATAGTGGGATGCCTTATTAGGCATCTATAGATGATATACCTCTAGATGATAATATATTGCACACTTTCCCACAGGTACAGAAGAGTTGGGCATATCTGAAAACCTGTGAATTTCACTTCAGTGTAAGCTCAATGAAAATGCAAAGAAAGGTGTAAGAGAAGCAACAGCCCTTCTAGTCAGCCTCCTTCTATTCCTGTGGCCTCTTCTCAGAAGTAAAATAACTCCCCGTGCATCAGATTGTGCAGAAACACAGCTTCCTGGGGAATCCTACCACAAGGCTTTTCCTCTTCACTTCTAAGCATTTCAGATTGAGCTGAGCCACAGGTATATGGAGCAGACACATCTTTAACTCTGATGTCCTGATGGTCCTTATAGGAACAGAGCTATGCAGGAGGTGCAATGTGAGAAGGATGGGGTCTGCTGTGCTGCCAGGTTCACAATTTTGTGAAAAAGCAGCTGAACAGTCACCCTCTCTCTAAGCCCCTATTTTTCACTAGAGATTGCTCTGATGCCATCACAGTCAGACTGTGCCAATTTCTGTGAAGGCAATTTATCCTGACCTTTTAATGGGGTTAGGTGACAGATTAAACCAGAAATACCTGCATGTCTTCTCTTCCCTTAACCCTAACTGTACAAAAACTCAGTGTTTCGTGACATGACTCATGTGGGTGAAAAAAGAAAGGATTTGGAAATTATTAGAGGCTTCCCTTCCTTCCTTTGCACCTTGCAGAGTACAAATTTGCACTTTCCATGCTCTTCTCAACCCTCTCCTCTTTTAGCCTTTCTATAAAGGATAGAAAGCAATGGGACACAGCATATTCCACTCACTCATTACTAAAGATTTTGTCAGTCACAAGTCACATCCCAGTACAAATTTCGAATATGTTCTTTTGGCACATATTGAAAAAGATCCCTATTAACATCCCCTGAGTAGTTACTATCTTTACATTTTCCTTTGTCGCGACACAGACATGATGCAAATTTCTACTCCCTTTTGATATTTGTCTGCTGGGCACATTCAGACTGTCTGGGCAATGACCCTTTAGCGAAGTGACTCACAGCTTAAAAGGTAAAATGCAATTTCATTATTTTTGGTGCTGTGAGTAAAAATGCACAGAATTCAGCAAAAGGTATACAGATGTGTACTGGAAGACAACAAAAGCTCTGCACTCTGTTCAACCAGCTAAACTTTAACAGAATCATAGAATATGCCAAGTTGGAAGGGACCCACAAGGATCATTGAGTCAACCCTCAGACCTGCACAGGATCATCCCCAAGAGTCACAGCATGTGTGCAAGACTATTGTAGAAACAATTGATGAACTGCCAGGTTTGGGGCTGTGGCCACTTCCCTGGGGAGTATGCTCCAGTGCCCAGCCACTCCTCTGGGTGAAGAACCTTTTTCTAATATCTAAACTAACATCTTTAGTCGTTTAGACCCATAACCACTATTTCCTGAACCTTTTTCTTATTTCCTTGTCAGGTTCAGAGTGATTTGTTTCGACGCTCTTCCTTGTAGCTGTACAAGACAGATTTAAACTGACTAGCACATGATTCCTTCTATCCATAGTGTCTTTATATTCTTCAGTTCATTTTCATTTCCCTATCATACTTATTGCCTTTATTTCTTTGTTCCTCTTTAGACAGGCAGAAGTGAGTAGTATTTACTTTACTTGCTTATATAACTGATTTCCTCAGCTATCCAAACAGTGCCAAGATTATGATATTCTTTAGTAGACAGATATTTTGCTGGTCAGTACCTATAAAAACATTATCAGTCTCTCTTTTCCTTGTTTTCTTATCACTTGCTGACCATGGATTTGTTACTCTTTTTCCACCAGTGACTGCAGTAGCACTTTACTGTGATATTTTACCATGAACATTAATAAGACACGTGGTACCATGAACACTTGTGGCTTCCTGCACCTGTGTTGCTTCTTATTATCTTTAATGGTAGTTCACTATGATGAAAAATTATCTAAGAACACAACTCCAAGATCCAGAGGAAATGCAATTCTGCTGTGTCAAATTCTTTCCAGTAACAGTGTGGTACTGGTGTGATATTAGTGTGATAATAATATATGTGGGAAACTAGGATGGGTTGTCACAGAGCCCCAAGTGCAACAGGAACAGCCAGACCCAGACTGGTCGTTTGTAACTGTTATTCCCTGCATGCATTACCCAGAACACACACACAGCATTAGAATCCTTTAGAGCATCTGAAGATTAATTTATGCCACTATCACCCACCTGCTTACACTTTAGTGACCGTGAGGAGAAAAACTGCAGTGGCATTGATAAGATCCAAGCCAATATATTAAGACTGCCATTCAGCCTAACCTTTGTGGGTTTAAAGGTGTGTATTGTAAGCCTTTGAGAAGAGGTGGAACAGAAAAACTTTAAATATAATGCAACTTCGTGAGGATTTTATAGTTCTTATTCTTCCACCCTCATTTAAAACCTTACATTTGTAAACCAATTAAGAATCTCCCATCTTCAAGTTCACCCGTTAGGTCTGTTTTTCATCTGTTCCTGTGTTTGTTATTGATTCTGCAGAAAATCAGGTATTATTACTCTGACACAATAAGAACTCCTTTAGGACCACGGATTGCAAGTTTGGTGCTGGAGCATAGTTCATGTACCTTGAAGAGCATCTGCCTCAGCTCCTCAGCTCAGTGGCTAACAAAACACAGGGGGTCTCTATGTTACAGAACAGGACCAGATGAAACAATGGCTGCCAAAGAGCCTGATGGTCCTGGTACCTGAGCTACGCCAGCTATAGAATGAACTGCCTGCCTGGTTTCTTCCTACTTTCACTAGAACATGCCGTTGTGAGCATTAAAAGGGTAGCGCGATTCAGGCTCCTCAAAGCCTCAATGTTTTGGCCCTCTGCCCACATTATCCTCAAGACAGTCACTACATATCTGTGGAAAGAAATGAAATTACTAATTTCAAATCGCTTAGCTTAGCAAGACTGCAAAATCCTCACCGTAAATTGAATTCTTACCATTTGCTAGATTTTTCAGGAGGGCTCTGTGTTTGGGTTCTAATTAACAATATCGTTATTCAGAAAATAAACATCAAACCTCTCTTTCCATGTGGTCTCAGACCTTTCTCTTGTGTGATTCTGGGCAGCAGTCTTTGTGTCTCCCCAGGGTTCCAACCCTGTTCTTGTATGTGGCCTTAACATCTTGAGAAGGGAAAGGATAAGAACTATGGGAGCAGCATCAAGCAAACCTGCTCAGAAAGATAAAGGAAATTGTAAAAAAAGAAAAAAAAAATAAAGAAAAGAAAGAAAAACCATGCAAAATGCAAAGCTTACAAATCCCTTGTACAAACAAATAAATAACTTAAATAGTACTAATGGATGAGTGACTAAAAGACAAAAGCTTATCAGTCTCAGTTGCATCAGGAACTTCCAATTTCACACTCTGACATCTCACATTACTGAAAAAAAAGATACAGACTTGTGCATTAATCAGAAGAAAGTTAAACATAAATGTTTCCCCCATTTCCACCTGCAATTTGTTATTTGAAAAAATATACTGAGAACAGTAGGAACTGGCATTAAAATAGAGATAGAATGACATCTACTGTTAGGAACTGGCTTGTTTCACTGCTGAAAATGTTTTGGATTTTTCTTCCTTTCCTCAAAGTATTTTAAAGCGAGGCTTTTGTTAGTAGTCATGGGGTTTAGCTATTGGACAAGGAATAAGCAATAGAGCAATAAGTTCCCCAGATGAAAGTCTTCTCTGTAAAATTTTAAATAATTATCTACCAAATTAAAAACAACTACAGAAACAGTTTAATATGTTTCAGATATCCAATATTAATGCTAGGAAATAAATAGATGCTCTGTTTCAGAACTACCAGCAACTGAAAAAAAAACCAGTGCAATTTTGCACTGGATGCAGGTTTCCATAGTATATTTAACAAGAATACTGACAATTAGAACTATGATAATTAGAACTAAGTCTCTTATTGAAAAATTACTTAAGCAGCTGAATTTTACAGTGCAGCATCACTTCATAAAGTGATAATCATTATCTTTTTCTCTGGATTAATTTAATGCATTACTATTCATTTTCTTTATGTAAACTTCCCAGCTCCTTTTATTAGTGATTCCGTATATTTTCACGTAAACAAGACATAATATTCCAAGCTTTTTTGCTCCTACTGCTTTTTTTTAACCAACCTAGAACAAACGTCAGTGATATAAAAATCTGAGAACGCCCTGAGATTTTGTCACAGAAACAGCTCAGTCTTAAACGAACATTGTTCTCTGCACTGTACATGTCTTCTGCTCTCTCCCCTTATGGATCTTCTCAGTATGTATGGCCCTTTCCTCTGTTAGCAGTGATACTCTGCGGCTGATTCTGCCACTACAAACACATCCATCTCGCTCACTTTCTATCTGCAAAAGGAATAGTCACTCAGTTTATATCAGAACCACATATTAGCTATTCAAGAGTACAATTTGCTGAGGTTCTGTATTAGAGTCTTTCCTACATTTTAAATGGACTGTCTCTTCTATTTCAATGTATATGTGTTTCACAGGCCTGATCTGGTATGTGGATTCTCCAAGCTGCGTATTAAATTTACAAGGAAATATTTTTGTCCTGTGCTGCTGTTTCAGATCTTAATAAAATTTTTATTGCATAATTGACTCTTTTCAACGTCTCTATTTACAGGTCCACATAAAAACGTAAAAACATAAATCTTTTGTTGTGTAAATAAAGTCTTTAAGATGAAAATTAGGAGGGTTGAAGCTATGTCTGACTTCATACATCACAAGGATTAATTTTTTCTATAGTTAACTATTTCTATTGAGTATTTTGAAATAGAGATAGAAGATGTAAGGGTAAAATACAATAGGTTTACAGGAATATAATACGACATAATAGGATGTTCCATTAACTCTTAATGATTAAAGCCATTGTAACTTAATAATTTCTAGTTTTAAATAAGTATTTCTGATGCTGTTATGGAAACAGACCAACAAAAATAGACAGATTTACTGAAAATTTACCTTATGTTTTATATTTCATAAAATCATCTCTTCCAGTAACCTGCCTACTATTTTATCTCAAAATTGATTTCTATATTCCAAAAGTAAGGGATATGTTAGGATAACTGCCATGTGGTCATTCATTGACTGTTCCAATAGATTTGTCAGGAAAAGTTTAATGTAGTTAAGGGTAGGAGCATTTTAATGGTTTCCCTATTTAACGGGCTCCAGGCAGGCACAATGTTTTTACAGAAAACCGAGTGACAGTCTAAAAAAATACTTGTTACTTCAGCGAATGCATACTGCCTTCTTTAAAACTGCTCCAATGTAGGTTGAAGTCCCATTTTAGCCCCAAAGAAAAAAGAGATTTTCCACTCAGCTTAAGTCAAAAACACAATGTCACTGAGTTGAACCTAGGTCCTTGCCTGGCTTTCTGGATGTACCTACAGTTTAAAGTATGAACTACAGCTTGTCAAAAAAAGACCAAATGCCCTCTAACTTTTGGTTAAACCCACTCACCATCTCTGTAAGTCATCATGAGTGACACTGTAACACCCTTCTCCTATGGAGTGTCTGTGGCCTTTATTCCATCATGCCTTTACCCTTTAGCACAGCTAAACACAGGAAAAGGATTTAAAAAACCCCAAACATTTCAGTTCTTACCTTTTCTGGCCAAGACATTCTAAGTGGGTTTCCAGAGTTTGTTCCAAACTTCACACAATGGCTACAGCCGCCACCATGAGCTTAGTTCTCAATTTCATTTTCAGAAAAATCTACAAACTAAAGCAGGATAAAATAAGTTCATTTTCTATGATGCAGATATAAAAATATATAAAGAAAGTAATTATAATGCTTTTTGCTTTAAAAATTTATATTTCAAACATAATTTTCCACATGATTTAATAACTTTGCCTATTCTCTTCCTGTTTAGAGATGGTTTCTAAAGGTTGCTTCCAATCCAAATTATTGCATGATTCTATGGGAACTTCCTTGAATGATTTGCAAAGAGAAATTGTTTTATAGAAATAACATTTTAAAGTAAGAGATTAAATTAAATAACACTAGAAAGCTCAGGATATTATAAAGAAAAAATACAGGCTTTCTCAGCGGACTATTCTTCAGTAATTGTTCATTACGTGATTTTCAATAGGGAAACAACATCAAGTCCATTCCTAATGCATGTACTTCTTTGTACTTACAGGACCAACAACGACATTATTATGGATTTATCAGCCAATGCCACACTAAGTGTCATATTAATCCTTGCAGTTTAGAGCACTGTACGGCTTCCTGCTGTTTTTAAAAGTAAAAAATCGCACTAGTTTAATTAAAGTATTCTGATTTCCAGTAGGTAAAATGTATGCAAGTCTCATAATGAACTAAAGTATGACAACTAAACACCATAAGATTTTGAGGGGAATTGTTTGAAATCCTTCTCTGCATCCATGCAGCTCATTGTAGGAAGAACAATGTCTTTTTCTAGGACAGCTACATATCCCCTTTTTTCTCATTAAGGTAGCTCTGAACAGTTGAGGATCCAACCTGGCCTGTGAGGATGCTAATAAATATTTGATTCAGCCTTATGCACCTTCAGATAGAAAGCCAGGAATTAAGAGTGCAAATGCTTTAAACTAGCTAAGGCTGAAAAAAAAAAAAAAAATCTCATTCTCTTTTCCATTAAATCTTCTATTTTACTAATAACAAAACCAAAGACATTCAATTAGTAGCAAAAAAAAAAAACAAACACAAAAGAACCCAAAAAAACCCAACCCAACAAAAAAACACCCATGAGAAATCAGAAGTTCTATTTCCATCAGAACACTGAATAAGTGGAATCCATATTTACTATTACTTATTTACTATTACTTATTTAAGTTTTCAGCATCTTCCCTAGTCACTTGCTTAAAGAATAAAGAATTGCTGAACTAAGCTATGTACATTTTGAGCATATAAAAAAGCCTGTCACCAAAAGCAAACCACAGATGAGAAATGCGAGGAAAAATGAGATCATAACTTAAACAATAAAATAGATTTCTTTACTTAAGAAGTTATTCTCCCTTCATAATATTCCACTCATAAAAACAAGATTTAAAACACTACTACTGACACTGTCAATGGATACAGGGTAAAAATGTTATATCCAAAGCATTCCTTTTACTGTGACTCAGGTTTATAGAGAAATAAAAAGTCTAATAATCTCTTCCATTAACTCTTTTCTCTATCAAATTTTTAAATACTGTTGAAAATGAAAATTATAACTCTAGCGAGCAAAGTCACATTGTGCTACGTTTAGCAGCTGAAGACAGACATTGTACAAGATTTTGGATACTGTGGAGTACCATGGCAAAAAGAAGAACGAGCTTGCTGCATGCATCGCGTGGTTTCACTGCCTGCTAACGAGATCTGTGGTTGTCTGGGCATCAGGACAGCGGGCATCAGTAATAAGGTACAAGATGTTATCCTAAAGGGAATGATCAAAACATCACTGTTCAGGGATAGTGTAATTCCTTGTGACATCTGGGCTAAAATTACATTACCATGGTAGGATATACACTAGATTTGATTTAATATCTTCAAATGCATTTCAGGTAAGCAAGGCTCAAAGTCTCAGAGAGACGATTCTGCCTGGTGTTGCCAAGGTCCCTTTCTTCTTGAGGAACCAGAGCAACCGAAAGAATGATTCCCTTCATTAAGTTCTGCTCTATTTCCTTAGACAAGCTAAGTGCCAACAACAAAAATAATGGCATATGGTAACAATTTTTTAATCTGTATATTTTTGTTCTTTGCTCTTGGCCTCTTGGTTTCTATTTTATTAACTACACACTCTCAGTGAACAGTGATCCATCAGCACCGTTTTAAACTGGTGAAGTAACACTCAAGAGTTACCTAAGATTAAATCAGAACAGCTCCTCATCCAGTCTGTGTTACCTCCTTGTCTTGCCAGCAGTGCAGTTAGACAGATATAAAGATGTATATGGAAATCAAAATAAAAATCACTTTTCAAAATATTAAACCATGGATGGCAACTGACAAGAGAAATAATGAAATGCTACCTGTGTTGCATTATTCATCAATTTCCAAATGCACGTACCCAGGCATCCTGCAAATACTTCTTCAGTAAAACTTACAATTCTTTCTTCACCCCAAGTCCAGGTGACATTCTTAGGGCAAGAGACCACTGCCTCACCAGAAACAGAATGGAAACACTGACACCATTCACATACTGATGAATGCTTCTTCACTCTGCACTGTGACCTGCTGCCCAGTCTCCCAGAGCACAGGGTTGTTGACTGAAACTAGAAAGAAGCCATGAGCAATAACTCAGACTTAAGAATGCTGCAAATACCATCCACACTAAAACATTGAACAAAGAAATTCTGTAAAACCAATCATTCTCTCCAGCTTAGCCATCACCTAAAACAAGGCCATTTCACCACTCTTCCTGTTTAAGGGTAGTCTCTGTGCCCTTATTGGTGCAGAAACAGCAACAGTAGCCACAGCTAGCAGTGCTAAACAAGCAGCTTTTTGTAGTTCTCCTGTCCATCTTTGTAAGCTGCTAAAACAGAGCAATAAATGTGCATATAGAATATGCATATGTCATGAAGCCAAGCACAAGAAAAGTACATACATGCAGAAGAAAATTAATGATACCAGGGATATTGAAAAATGTAACCTCAGGTTCACATATTTCCAGTAAGCCTGTCCAGTAGTGTATTACATTTCCCGTCTCAGTAATTAGTGTCCTACAGGCATTTGTTTTACTGCAAAAACTTGCATAAACCATGAAAAGATTAAATGTAATTATCATTATTTCCATCTCTGGGGCAAGGCCTTTTCATAAATAACTATGTTGCAATGTAAAACTGGAGGCTTTATACAGTTGCCCTATCATTCATAATAATGAGTAGTATAATAAGCCATAAGCCAAACCTTCACATGCTTACTAGATAGAGAAGACTAATTAGGACATTTTAAGAAAAAATGCCACTAAGCATCATGCTTACTGAGGTAATTAAAGCACTGATGGTACTGAGGTATACGTTGTCTTCCAAATCTGAAAAAGGCACAATGCTGACAAATTTACATCATATTTACACCATACGGTCTTCAAATAAATTTACAGGAATTTAATTATGTGTGCCAGACCTTCACGTTAAAGACACTTCAATCTATGCACTCAGTGCCAACAAACCTGAGTTTTTTTCTCACCCTGTTCTCAACAAGATTAACACTGTGCAATTTAAGGTGGGACCTTCAATGTAAAACTACTGTCATCAAGACCTCTGCCAATGTGACAAAGACTCCTTTCTACCTGAAATTCAGGAAGACCTTTCCCTTCACCTGGAAGATGTTAATGAATAGACTTATTGACAAGATGCAGACTCAGGGCAGACAATGGCATCAACTTCCATCTCCTACTCATTAAATTTTCAGAAGCAATAATTTCAGATGGAATTGACTTTTCCTGTACTTTATGCTTGAAAGAGCTGCCTCCAAATAACTGAAAGCCTGGGTTTGTCATATCTCCCTTTGAAAAGCTAGTTTTTGTTCTAGCATCCCCATAAACAATACAAAAACCAGCTGCCCAGGTGGTGTGTTGAGAATACCATTTACCATACTGACAGAATGATACTATTATCCCATTTCTTCATCTTCCTTTGTCCACCTGCTGACTCTCATCTTCTTCTTCAACTTGAAGGCTATATAACATATCTTCTGTTCTATTTCTAATACTGTACAAAATGTAGGCCAAGCCTGTAGCTCATGGGTACTGCTCATATGCAAATAATGTGCATTAATAATAGTAAAGTCATGGCTGAGGTCAAATCTCTTTGTATATCTTTGTATATCTTAAGAACACTTCACTGATGGGGAAGATAAATATCCTCATCCATGCTGAAGAACAAAAAGAGAAGGAACTGTTCTATCATTTAATGGTTCACAAGGACTAGTAATGGTTTATAAATCTATACCCAAGAACCCCACCTAAAACATTCTTAACCTTAAGGACTGTTTGTTTGAAGAATTGAAAAGCTTATTAAGAAAAAGTCTACCTAAAAAGTATTTTTTACCTTTTTTAAGATAGACTGTTTATTTCCCAAATATGTTTTTTCTCCAGACCAAGTCACTTGTGAAAAACAGAATTTAAAAAAAAAAAAAAAAAAAATCTCTTTTGGTAGGCAAATACCCCATTATAAAAACATACTCAATATACATTAGTGATCACATTTTGATTTCTGTAGAAAAGAAATTTCAACATGAAAAAAAGGGTATCTTAGAAGACTTTTCCAAGCATTTTAAGTTTCAGCTTTACTTTTCATTCTGGATGATTTGGCCAATTTTGTTGAAATGCATGCAGCACTCAAAAATGTACTGCTTTTTGTTTGTTTGTTTGGCATTGACAAAATACTAAACCAACCAATACTGCCAAAAGATGGAAAAAACTGAATCTCTTTCTGGTTGAGAACGTGGAAAGTTCTCAACCATGAGACAGAATTAGAAGGGACAGTAAATTATAACTGTCTCCTCCTAAACAGCCCATGAAATTATTTTTCAATACAAAAAGCTTTTAGAATTATTCCACATTTGTGTCCCAAGTATGATTCCCCAAGGGTAAAAATGCTCTTTTGTGGTTTATTCTGAAAGAGGACAATATTGGCATACATTCTGCATACATACTTTTAATTTTTGGACAACTGCATACTCTGCAAGCACAGTGGAGGTGAAGTGGCTCTGTCTCTTCTCAGAGAGCAACTCCTGAGAAATTCTGTCCTGACCTACATAATTGAACAAAAGTTTCCAAGAAAGATGATAATTTAAATCAACCAATTTTTTGGTATACAAGTTCCAAGCAATGTTTTCTTCAGCAACTTGGCCACGTGTAGGTGCAGAGTAAGGATTGGAGCAAAGAAGGACCATAAATAAATGTGAACAGAGAAAGAAGAGACACCAGAAAAATACTAAAACAAGTTGATCTCCTGTTTGTCATGAGTATATCTGATGAAGGACATTCTCTTCCTACTAATCTGAGTTTGGCTGGGAATTCTATAAGGATGTTGAACTTATAAAAATTCTGGAATAGATTAGAAGTCCCAGTTTTTCAAGGACTTGGAATGCCTTTGTAGGGTCCAGCTGGGGTCCTCACACCATGTGTCATTTTTGTTTCTGACTGATCACCTGTCAAGAACACCTAATCCCTTCACATTTGTTTTAATCTCCAGTCCTTGTCTGAAGAGAATTCTCTATGTAAGTTCTCACTCCTCTTGACATTGCCAAAATTATTATTAGTTTTTAGCAGGATATAATTTCCTCCTTAAAGTGTTATAACAGCGGGCGTTCCAGATAGGCATGGGAAACCAATCAACCCAATTGTCAGGCAGGGAAGGTTAAGGAGAAGATCATTAAAGAACAGTTACTGCCTTGTAAATTCTATTTCCTACCCTGGATAAGAGTCAACAGGAATTGGATATTCTTGTGACTTCCAAACTAGCTTCAGGGTAGTGCCCTAGAGCTCACAGGGATCAATAGTTCTGGTTTTGTCACTGTGCTATGAACACAGTCAGCAGCAGCTCAACAAGTCCTCTGATGAGAGAAAGCCTATTTAAAAATTCCAAAATCTGTAGTCATAATTACCACAAAGCAACAAATGTAATTTTATTTTTTTAAAGAGATTTTTAGATCAAATAATGTTGTCCACTAATGTTACCTTGTTCACTCTGCTATGCTTCATAATTTAGTAAACTAGCACCAATGTCATATACGTGAAGTGCATTTCACATGCTGTTATGCATAATAACACATATGGAATGCTTCATTTAAGCAATCAGATACAGCTATTACTAGTCATTTATTTTGCCTTTTGTTATTGATTGCTTTTTATTTTGCCAGCTGAGATAAATTAATTCTGCTGACAATTTTCTTGCAAGATCATCAATTAGAAATTTTTGGTCAAGCAGCATATATTAGATGCTTTTCACTGGAAGAACACATTCAGTAAAAGGATTTCATATTTTCTAAAAGCCCACCCAGTATCACAGATTCAGAGATACAGAAGGTTGCAGTAGGTTCTACTTTTAACCATATATTAACAAGGCCCAGATTCAAAAGATGGTGTTTTTATCCCAAAAAAAGAGCTTTTCTATAGAACAGAACAATTATTATCTCTGGAGAAGTCAGGGATTAGAATCTGTTATAACACATGAAATCTATACTAAAAAGTATAGATTTCTTTTCTTTGCAAGGTGAATTAGTTGGCAGAAGCATGCTGCCAATAGAAAGACTAGGCACATTTACTCATTAACTCAATAATAATAAATATTGCTTCAGTTTCATGTTCTGATAGCAGCAGTGAGGGCTGGAATTCCAACTGTTCATTTCCTGAATTCTGTATTTCAATGTACTTTAGCTCATGTTATTTCTCATTGTACTCTTAATTTCCATTCCACAGAACATATTTAACTTTCAGAGATTCATTGACCTAATTTTGCACAAGCATTTCATTTAAGTATCTACAATTCACATAAATAACAAGGCAAAAAATGTGTTCATAAGATATTTTTTCTTGACACATAATCCAAAAGAGAATATTGGGTACATTGAAGTATCTTGTAAAGGTTCACTGCGTGGACACAGATCTTACTAAGAAGCTGCAGTTAAGACTACATTTAAAAACTGAAACATTTGCTGACAAGTAAAAAGAGGAAAATATAAGCTGTTGATACTTCTGTCTTAAACTCAGACCTAACATTGAAAAGCGGTAAGAAGGTGTGATCAAAAAAACAGTGAGCACAAGAGTGAGAGCACCACATTTGAAAAGCCACCTCCACATCAGCCTTGGCTACTCACTCACACTTTTGCTTGTCTTAAGAGGACAAGTCTAATTGGTCCATCAGAATGATTCATGGTTTGAACCCAACACCAGTCAGGTGTTGGACATGTAAAGGTTTAAAAGGTTACCAGACCTCACTGGAATTATTAAAGGAATTAGGACACACTTTGCTTTCAGCTTCAGCCTACTGGGAAGATAATGTTTTAGCCTACAGAACCCCAATTTCAATGCACCAATACACAGTAACTCCCTGCAATGACCTGCGCAAGCTCCAGGGAGAGAACATGTTCAGAAATCTTCCCTTCACCAAAATATTCTTGCTTACCCATGTTGAAAGGGAATAAAATAACCCTTGGTAGAGATAAAATCAGTCAGTTTTTTATTTAAAGCAGTATCTTAGAAACCATCAGGAGGTCACAGATTCCATTCATCATATATAGAGTTTTACATCTCCCCAAAGGTACTGGAGGTATGCATAATTCACAAGGAAGATATATTCAATAAAATGTTCAAAACCTTATGCAAACACACAGCAAATAAGACTTTATTTGCTCCTTTTGTGTCATGCTCTCTTTCACCTCAAAAATACTTTGTATAATTTTGGATCCAATATTTCTGAGGTGTTATTGTTGTTCTGCTGCCTTCCCTAAGTAAATTACATATAGAGAGTATCAGTGGATGCTTACTTGCAGCTAGAATCTCAGCAAGAAATATATGCAATGAATTCACTGTCCAGAGATTTATGCAATTCTAACCAGAAAGTGTCATAATCAAATGTTTACAATGGAAAATGAAAAATCTTGGGCTTTTCACGGTATCAGGACGGGACATTTGCCACTTGGCAGAGCTAAATTTTGATAAATGTTTATGACTTATTCTACTGGAAAATGAATGATAGGCTGTAACAGTTTTTGTGTATATGTCACAATTCCTAGCCGCACTATGATGGGACTATTCGTGTATAACAGTTACTACAGCAGAGCTGGAGCTTTTCCTGCCTCAGTAGATGCTGGAGTTTTCAGAGCCAGACACTTGCTAATGCTCATTGGTATGCATCTGATTCCAGACATTTTCCAACTTCAGGGAGTCACAGAGGTCAGAAAACGAAATACATTAGATATCTGAAACAAAACAAAAAAAACCAAAAAACAAAAAACAAAAAACCAAACAAACAAACAAAAAAAAAAGAGGAAGGCTAAAATCCATTTTGGGACATCTCCATATAGCTGCATTGTTCACACATTAGAACTCAGAAGCATAGACATTAAATGTCATTCTACATATCCCACAGGAGTCAGAGCACTTTCAAAACACAGAGGGTGGCAAATCAAAAGCTTTTTAAAAAAAAAAAAAATAAGTCAAAAGAAGAAAAAAGTCAGTTCTGTGCTGCCACCCTACCAGAGCAGTACAAATAGGGCATGAGGGGGCAGGGGCACTGCCCTGACCACTCTCAGCCCAGAAGCAAGGGAGTGAGTGCAGCATAATTTAAATGTCGCCAGAGATTCTACTTCAGAGTGCACTTTGACTGAGTTGTGAGTCACAAATTTCTCCAGAGCCACTGGCTGCCATTGCCCTTACTAACTTCTCTGTTCTGCTGGATCATTAAGCCATGGATCAGCTTGCTGCTTCACAAGATAAAGGCAAAGCTTTTTTTTCCCTAACTCCAGAGCAGCACTACAACATATAGCTTAAGCAAGGCTCCTTAGCAGAAAGTTATAAAAAGGAAGTTAACAAATACAATTAATAAAACCACTTATTTGTACAGAAAACTGTAATTTCTAGTATAAGAAATAGTCCTCATATTCAGCTTTCCAACACAGAACTTAGAGTTCACATTATGGATGACACTCCGTTAAATAGTTGCACGGATCACAGTCTTCCTTCAGGTTGTTCCTTTGAAAAGGCAAGTTGTTGCCAGAAAGTTGTTCTTGTTGTTTTGTAATAGCTCATCAGAGCTTCTCTGGGTTGCACCAAATCCAACCTAACTCATGCTATTCCTTTGCTGTAATTTTCATTCCATATTTGCAAAGTTAGCAGCTGGCAGGGTTTATGAAATACTGCAGGAAGGGCTGTCTGAAGCTATCCCGCTCACTTTTCTTAGTTTTACTAAAAATGGCAATCTTAGTGGTAAATTAGAAAACAAAATCAAGAACAGTACCTCACCTGGCAGACAGATTCTGAGACACAGCAGCCTGGGCTATATTAAACTTCCCTTCACTCTTTAAAACACAAAAAGCTACACAGAATATTTCCTTTCCCAAACATAGGTAATAGATGGATTTGTCACGCCTTCAGCAGGTGAATTCTCATGCTAAGTATCACCCAGTTGCTTCACTGATCCCTTGCTTCTTCTTAATACTTAAATACCTCTGTAATGAAGTTTAGCTCACAAAGATACAAGTCTGAAAAATTTAGGCCATGGCATGGTTGCAATTTCAAAGGAAATTGCATGGTTGCAATTTCAAAGTCAGTGTCTTTATTTGAAACAGGGTTCTCTAATCATACACACTTGATAACACTCTGAATCAACAGCACTGGTACACCTTTGACATTAGTTAGTTTTATGACTGTAATTAATTAATCCAGATTTTCCTTTAAATATATTCCCTTAGCAAAGAGTATTTACGAATCTACCTCCAGCACACAATGCCCAATGATATCCCTAAACATCAAAAGCCTTAATCTTGGAATTTATTGCTCAAAGCGGTTTAGATATATTAGTCTAATAAACTGCAACCAGTGAATTAACATATGTCTTCATCTAGGTGGAATAATTCACACTTATTTAGTAACAGCATGATACAGTTAACAAGAAGGGACCCACTAAAATGGGAAGTAACTCTGATGTCATGCTGATGACAAAAGATGTTTTGGGTACTCTCGGTCTCAATGATTTTGTTAGGATGTACAGTTTAGAGTTTATGACATGCATCTGATTAGAAATCTTAATAGCCTCTATAGCAGAGTGGGAAAACTGCAGACATGGAGAATCGTAGTATTTATCATCCCATTATTATTCAATCTATTTATTCAATAAAACCCAGCACTACCTACTAGGCCCACTGGCACTTAAGATTAAAAACAAATCACTAAGGTCACAAACTTATCCCACTTTTCACATCAACTGCTAAAAATAAGAAATGTGAGTACAAATATGAATAAGTCCAGGCTTATGCACTAAATTATCAGGCCAATATTTATGTTAGACACCTTGACTCAGTGGCCAGTAACTAACCCTTTTGATTTATATTCTTGATGTGCTAAAGGTTCCTACAGTGTAGTTCCAAAGTAGTCCTTGAGGATTAATGAATAAACAACTCTGAAAATGATGAAAATTCACAGCCTCTGATAGATATAAGCCTAAAAGATTGTAATGTAGAATTAGAAACACTTTACAAACAACTGCTAATTCCTGTCCTCAAGATGAAGACGCATACACAAATACATGATAGGAAAAAGTGAATCAACAATAATCACAATCCAGGAATTAGCAGCTCTTAAATTTTCAAGGTGACAGAAGAGGCACAGCAGACAATCTGTCTGGCATTATGTCATTGGATCTTTTTATTGAAACGGTGTCTGTCTCTACCCTTTACCTCCCCATAGCACATGGTGATTAGGTAAAATATTGACTGCATTTACTGACTTGGTAATTAAGGAAAATGTCACAGACACAGTTCCGTTATCAAAAATTTAAGGTATCTGAGGTCTTGAATTGGGAATCTGTGGCAACCAGCCAGATATCAAAAAATCTGAACTAGGAATGTCTTTTAAGCACTGATGTCAATCAAGGTTAAAACTGATTAGCCCAATCCACAAATCCCAAAGGGATTTTCTGTAGCATCACTAAACCTACAGGTTCCTGGACTTGGTTTACTGCTGCACAATACAAAAAGAGGAGAGGATTGGTTCACTAATATGCCTGTTATTGAAGTCATCACTTATATGCAGTGATCATGTCCTTGACAATTGGATGATTAATACTTGATAGTACATAAATAACATCATCATGGATGCAACTGCTGCTTCTTCAATAAAAATGTTTTACATCAGTAAATGAGATTTTCCTCTCAGTTTTATCAATGGGGATTTGCAAATAAATTATGTGAAGAAAAATCTAAGCCAACTTGATTTCCATCTCCCCCTACTGTGTAGCTGTTTTATAAGTAAGTGACTTGATTACTGTAGTGTTCAGCACGTCTCATTTCTAAATGCTTCTGACAGTTCAATACAGAAACTACAGCAAGTTATATTAAACATGGGTAGAGAGCAAAGAGCAGTCTCTTCACATTAATTACTCTTCTGAGATAGAATTATCTATAACCTCTTCCAATTTATCAGCTTCATGAAAGGGAAGGGCTGTGGTCACAAGTCGGTAAAGTTCCTTCTCCCCGATTAGGATTTTAGGCCTGATAAACATGTTGGTCTGCTGTATTTCTCATGTGGTTTATTTTGCAAGAATCACCCTTCCAAATGTATGAAACATTGGACAGCATGATGAAAGATACTTGAAAATAGGCCTTCACAGCACTTTGATTTTTACCATGTACTGATTACAATGATTAGATTTACCATGTTACTTTTGGAAATAACTCTAAAGTGCTATAAATGTTATATCATTTTTTAAACCACAAACACTTTAGAAATGCAGAGGGCTATTAGCTTCATTGTAACCCCTTCAACTGCTGTGAAATGAGTTCTAAATAGGCTATAAAGTGATTTCAACAACTTATAAACCTCCCCTGATCAGCCTTGAGCAAGATATAAATGTTAGAGAAAATGGTTTTTGCAGAAGAGATATTCATTTGGGAATGAGTGATCCTTTAGTGGTTTGCATTGAAAACTAAATAATGTAAGTTTGCTCCTTTGGTGTTCATTTCCAGTTAATTTCTACACAGTCTCCAGAATTTGTAATTCACTTTACAGTTTCAAAAGACAGGGGAATTTTACCTGTCATCTCCATGTCCTTTCCCTGAGCTTTAACATCTTTCAGCCATCTTCTGAGCAGCACCCTTCACCTGTATTCCCACAAGCACTGTTTTCTTCAGAAGTCCTTAAATGAAGCTCCTCCCATATTTGAACATCACATAATAACCAAAAGAAAAACAACTACCCTTTTTTAATGTACAATATCCCAAAATGTGATCAATAGATTGAAGTTACCAATGTATTACATAAGCTTTCTGAAGTATCTCCTTACAGACTGAATTGAAGCTCTGAGCACTGAACCATCTGTATTGCAAGTAGCTTATGGAGAAAACACTCTCTGTAAGTGTTCAAGCCCAGGTTGGACAGAGCTTGGAGCAACCTGATCTAGTAGAATGTGTCGCTGTCCATGACAGGGGAATGAAAATAGATGATCTTTAAGGTCCCTTCCAATACAAGCTGTTCTACGATATGATATTCTATAACAGAAAAAGCACATAAAGACAGCGTAATTTTTCTTAAGAAGTGCATGCATCATGACCAAGGGAAGCATGAATTTTTATTCCTCATTTTTGATACTATTAGCTTTTATGGCTTTAAAATGCATGTAAGAATGTAAAAGCTTAGTTTCCTGGTAGTCTGGGTATGAAAGGAATGATTTACATAGACTCCAAGACATTTTTTCAGCACCATTTACAAAAGCTATTTATTCGAGCCCTGGCTCACTGCCTTGACCTACTGTTCCCAGTTCAAACCACTCACTTATCTCACGGTACAACAAGCCACTGATCAGTACACGGAATCTTCTCTGAATAAAAGTTAACTTTTTCCCCATCGGTAAGCAATCCCTCCCTCCCCAGAGCACACGAAAGCCAATCAATTCACAGTGTCTACTTCATCTGTTTGCATTTTATAAAGTTCTGCAGCCTGATGTTTCAGAGAAGGGAGGACTTCTGTACCACAAGCTGTTAGCCAGTGACTGCATACTTCCATCAAGAAGCCAGAATGTAAGTGATTTGCCTGGAACCTTATCTTACACCCACTTGGGACTGTGGCTGCATGGGAGACAAATCACACAAGAATATAAACCACTCCACATTGTTAAAGCACTTGACATGGAAAGCTGTAAAATTCAACTGCAGTGTATTTTATACCTACCTATGCACAAATGCTGCATTATACATGAGAGTAAAGGAGAGCTGTTGTGCATGACAGTGTACAAGTTCCTTTTCCAGACAAACTTGAATTACTTTTATTTAGGATTCTGAAGAATTTTTTTCAGGTGTTTTGAACAGATTTATTTTGTTAGGTTGTGGTGCAGGTTTTGGTTTTCTGTTTTGGTTTTTGTCTAAGCATATCCTTCTTTGTACTTTGCACCCCAAGCAGAAGCAGGAGGGATACAGTTGGGGCATGACAGAAATATTGACCCAAACTAGAAGTGCCAGAAGCCTCTACAGAAACATTTCTTAACATTTTAAGTCCAAATCTGCCATTTCAAAACATGTGTGTATGCCCTGCATAAGCTTGTAAACTTTTGGATACTCACACAAACTAAATTAACCCCCAAACCTTTTGTGATATATTTGTTGTAATTATGATGGGAATTGTTACGAGAATTTAAATGAGTACAGTTCATAAATCCTATTAACCTCTTAATCAAAGATCACTTTGAAAATGCCACTGGATCTGTTACAGAGGTTTTTTTACGTTCCCCAACTGTCGCTGCCAAAATTTATATTTTCTACACAGCTCATAGTGCTTGAAAGATCTATTCCCAAAGAATAAGCATGTCTGAGAGTTTGAAACGTTGTGTTCCACAAAAAATGAAAAGGAAATTCTAAAAACTAACTTTTGCTTATGTTGCTTTTTTCAAATAGATGAATTAAAAAGTAAATTAAAAAATAAATTATTCAAATTAAATTAATAACACGAGACTAACTAGTAGTACCTGCAAGTAACTACTGGGTGACAGAGTTTCCATTATTGATTAAAAGCCTTACAGCAGCTTCCAGATCCATCTCGTGAAAAAACTTTTAGTGATGTAGCGGTACCACAGCTACCCTGGAATGGCTTCTGACACAGTATCAAGAGTAAAATAGCCTCTTCACATCATAGCTGCTGATGTAAGGTCTGAGGCCTGAGGAACTTTAATACACCTTGATGGGGGAAAAAAAAAAGCATCACACTTTTTATTTGCTTCTATGTTTCTGAGGCTGGAAATGCTTTAAAAGCCTACATAAAAGGAATTCCAGTTCCAAATATAATGAAGCTGTGCAAGTTTCGAGCTGGCTTCCCGCCAAGTCCCCAAAACTCGACAACAAGGACCTGCTTCCCAGAGAGGGAAGAGAAAAGAAACGACTTAAGCAGCCAAAGCTATAGCAAAAATATATATATATATATTTTACATATGAGACAGATATATACAATGAGAATACTATACACCACAACTCCAGAAATCCCAAACAGTTCCCCAAAAAGGGAAGAGGGGGAGGGAGAAGGGAGAAGGACAGAAAGGGACAAAGACCAAGCAAGTCAACCAGCCAGCTGAAGGTAAATTAGCAAAATCTCACCACTTCCCTTTGAACAGGCAGGATGGCTGGACACGGCCCAGGGCTCTCCCCTCACGCGTGGCAGATAACAGCAGTCACTGTAGGCCTCGGCTCCAGATAAGCCAGACCGAGACAGGGACCCACCGTTCTCGAACCTCGCCGGAATGGAAGAGCGCGAGGTCCCTCCTGCTGGCTTTATTTATACCTCAAGTTACGTAAAGGAATAGCAGGGAATACTTCCGTGATCACCTTCCTAGTTCCTTCCTGGCTACAAGCTGGTCTCCAGGAAGGCCTGAGTGAAACCATCACAGAAGCCCAACAGAAATCAGAGAAAGAAAGCAGAGCATAGTTGTAAGAAGTCACCAGGAAAAGAGAATGAAAAGACCTAATAAGATGTCTAAAATCAAAGGTCTGGTTTCTTTGACAGAGACACATCACTACAATGACAATCTACCCCAGCATCTGTGGACATAACACTCTATGACAGATGCTTCAAGAAAGTTTCTCTCAAAATACTGATCCCCATGGGGGTTCCCCAGACAGAAAGGGGTTGTGGCGTTGGAGCTTTCTTTGGTTAGAGGGGAAGGATATTAGAAAAGTGTGACAATAGTAAGATTGCACATCTTTTAGCACCTAATTAAAATGTCTTTTAGCAGCAGGTCAGCATCAGAAGTTGTTAAAACAAAATATCAGCTGACTTGCTATTAAATTTGAGTGCTGTTGACACCTACTTAAGCACCTAAGGGCAGGAAAAGAAGGGTGTTAAGTTATTAAAAGGAGAAGATGAGAGAATCTCCCCAGTAAAATAAAATTTTTCCTGACATTAATCATGAAGCATCTTCTGATGGAGAAGCTTTAGAGTGGATTTTGTTGTCTTCTTCATTTACTGAAAGAATTGGTTTAAGGAATTTAAGACTCATAGGAAGCATATACTGCATATGACCCAGACATCAGGAAAATTCAAAAGTTGCCCAGATGCTTTCTGCAGTGCTGACTCTACAATTGCTAATTAAGAGGAAAAGAAAGAACATTTTGCAAATATTGGTCATTAGACTGGGACTTCATTTCTAACTAAAACTTGTCATTCTCTTTCCATTTGAATCTTCCCAAGACAAACTCATCTCCCTTAAGAAGAGGAGGTCTCCAGCTGACACTAGGGGCTTTTTCCTTTGGCAAATTAACAAAATTTTGACAAGCTGAGGACAAATGCTGTAGGAGCTCAGTGGCACCACAGATCAGCAGGACCTCAATATAAATTTTCAGCAAATCAAAGAGAGGGTTTACCTCTTTCAGCATATGAATCACTCAGCCATACAATTTTAAAGCCCATTCTTAGAAGAGCAGTTGGCATTTCTTGTTTGGTTTTTTTTTTTTCAGACAAAAAATGGCATCCTGTAACAATAAAATTTGTCATTTTGATTTTGATTCTGAACAAAGTTTTATATTACTTGTATCAAAGTATTTCCCTTTAGCCTTTAGAAAAATTAATTTAAATATTTTTTTAGGCATTTGAGATAAACAGACATTAGGAATTCTAAAGAATGTCATGTTCATCTAATATATTCAAGCACAGTCACTTTGACAGCACATGCCTTTTGTAGCCTTTGGGACAGTTAATGCTACAGCTGTCATACAGACATGTTGGATCTTACAGCACCAAGTCAAAATCTTTAATAAGCACTTGCTAGAGTTTAGAGTGATAGTTCCACAAGTTTATGTTCCAGTAGTTACTTAGCTGTGAAGAGCTTCTTTTGCCTGATTCTGCTCAGTTCTAAAATATCCAGTATTACAGACCAACAGCAGTTCAGGAGTACCATGCCTGCTGCTATATTTGCTCCTGCAAGAAAATTTCTCCATGAGACTCTCTTTAATGGGAACTTCCTTCAGATTATTATTGCTTTCTTGCCCCAGTTTGTTATGATTATCAAGTTTATTTCAATTTCTCTTTTTTTTTCTACTGATAGATGAATATTTATTGAACAAGGTCACTAGTATTAAAAAAATCACTAGGTCTGTTCCAAAACATATCCTACTATTTCTTAGCAGAACATAAACTAATATTTCATATTAAACTGAGTTTCAAGTTCTCAGCTCTAGTGCTCATTTAAAAGAGGGAAGTGATTTTATGCTCCTAGTAAATAAAGACGTGGGAAAATAACATAAAGCAACATCCTAGCACTAACGCACAATTGCTACAGAGAAACTTCAGTGAAAAACACCCTGCATTTCATCTAAATATGTAGCTTTAGTATGGAGTGGCAAAGAATTTTTGTATTGTCCTGTGATGCAGTTAAGAAGCTGCTCATGTAGTGTGTTTGACATCTCTGAGCAGCTGAACAGTTACATTTAACAGAGCTTAGTGATATATTTTCCAACAAGCCATTTTAGTTTCATTTTACTAAATTATGTACAGGGAAGGAGTGAAAAAGACTAAACTTAAGTGTCAGGGACAGGTTAGCTCAACACTATCGGACATACTTTAAGGATTTGAAGACTATTTATTCTAGGAAAGAAAACTGAATTTCTAGACTGTATGTCCATATAACAGATAGTGAAGGATTGAAAATATTTTTGTTATATATGGTAAAAAATAGACTTTCTAGACCTCATCAGCCCCAGTCAAATAGAGACAACAATAAACATATTTCCAGATGCAATGGTGAGTTAAAACAGGTTAAAATGAGTGTCAGTTGTGGATAGAAACCTAAGCCAAATCTTGGTGAACTGGTAGTCATGCAATGTTTGAGAGATTTACAGTAATGTGAGCTTTCACTAGGGAACAAATGAAAACATAACTAATTTTGTGCTGGAGAGAACCTAATGGTGCCATCTTACAGATGAGACACTGAAAAAAGACCATTTATCATTAAAAATAATAAAAATAAGACCTATACATCATCTAAAGTTTTACTGTTATCTCTTGGTATTATCTGAGATAATGAGACACATTGCTGAGGGATGCTGATTAACTTTCCTCTTCTCATTAACCTTTATCCTCCAACCCACATGTATTCCCAGACAATTTAGAGCCATTTGCACTCTTGGTATTTTACCTTAAACTTCTCCTCCCGTGTTTGGGGTTCATTCCCTTCACACATATATAGATGTAAGGTCATAAGATATTCCTCTGGTCAGAAACCTTCTTCTAACTCTACTTAACACCAAAATACTAAAAACCACATTTTGAAGCAGTCATTAATCAAAATATTAATGAGCAGCAATAATTTTATTAGGCAATGTGCCCTTTTTCTTTGATCAGATGCAGTTTCACTAACACATCTGAAAAGATGCCAAACACAAGATAAGCTTAAAGATTAAATAAACAGCTTTACATAAACATACTATTTCATATATTGTACTGTGAAATATTATCAATTCTCAGGTTGAACATCTTTTCTTTTGGCAAGCATGACATCGATCAAAACAGACCTTGCTCTCTTCCAATACTACGAAACTACTACTTTTCATATCATTTTTTCCTTCAATTTGAAAGTGTTACATAATATACTTGAATGTCATGAACACTTCCTTTGAATCAAGCACACATAAGATTTTAGTTAATCTCTCCATAAAAGAGTTACTTAAAGTGAGAGGAAGAGGAATCTTGCTGCACTGCTCCTCCGGAAACTCAGACAGGGAAAGAAACATGGAAATCAAGAGTGAAAAGTGCCCAGACATCAAGAAGGAAGTTTGGCTGAGGACTGTTCCTTAGATGCTCAGCATCATGGCAATCTGCCATTAATATTGTGAAGCATTCTCCTTGTGACAACAGTTACATGGTTACACAGCCTCATGTCAAATGTGCACATCAATACACATACTGCAAACTAGTAATTAAGTGTTTGGAACAAAATCATGATCATCTCACAGCTGCATAACAAAAAAAAAAAGACATAAAAGAACTTTAAAGCTATGTGACAAAAAAATTTCTGTAAGTCATTCAAGCAGAATGCCCATAATTCTTGGACATTTCTAAGTTCAATCCCACTTCTATGTACTTAGGTTTAAGTCAACAGAAAATCATAAAAGCAAAATATTCAGAAAAGTCTGAACTTTCATGTCACAAAGCTCCTTAGAAGTCTCAGTTTCCAAGTACCCAAATTTGGGCTCTTACCACCTAGCCTATCCCACCATAAGGCCATCCACACAGCTGCAAGTTTTCTACTGTAACATTTTTGCAATGCAGTGCTGCACTACACCTAAACTGCATTGCCTCCCATCAAGCAAGGAGGAAAAAATATCTCCCTAACAAATCAGGTTTTGTAAGCACTTCAAGGTATTAGTTCTCATTCCCTTCCTATTATTTGTTATAGGTTTTTGTTATTGTGCTGCATCCTTGGAGTTTCCCAACTCTGCATTTGGCAAGAGCTCTGGGAGGCCTATGGGGGTTGGAAGTCCAGACTTACAGAACTACCTAACACGAATTAATAACAAGCTGCTATTGCCAGATCCCTCATATGTCTGAACACTTACAGAGGTTTCCGCACATGGATTACATGAACATGTTCAGGTTCCTCACTAAAGAGAGAAGTGGAGGAAAAAAATTCTTAAAACAATATAACCAACCCAAGTGTTGGGTATATTAAAAAGAGTAATGTCTTAAAAGCTCTCCAGTGCTGTACAGATTATATGTGGAGTGGTGCATGAAGAAGATTTCACTAACATTAACTCCCAGAATTAGCTTTCAATACCAGAGAATTAAGACCTGTTCCACAACTGAGTCTACTCTGCAGACTTCTAAGAGCCACACAACATGAGGTGGAGTGAGCCTTCCCTCTCACGTCTTCCACACTGACACATTTTTCTCAAAGGGTTAAATGTCAGAGTTTGGTGGGCTAGTTTTAAATAAGGAAACAATTCTGGATAAAGCAAGTTGAACTGCATGGATAATCAAATATTCATATTTCTCATGGAAGAAAAGGCTGGATATAGCTGGGTCTTTCTTCACAAGCTGTCTACAGTTCCTAATAGAATCATATTGACACATCTTGGATTTCAAGAAGAGTGACTTTCAGAAACATGGTGCATTTTAAGTACACTGATGTTTTAAGTAGAATACAACTAATATTTTAAGTAGACTGTAATATTATAGCAGCAAGCAATCATCATAAGCTATTTACTACCCAAACATCCACTTCTGACCAAACAAATTAACAGGGCAATTACTATTACTTTAAAGGGAAAGTTTTCTTTGTATTCTATTTTTGGAAGTGCCACCAATTCAAAAAGTTTCACATTTTAAAACAAAATACTAAGGAGCACGTTACTTGGAGATTTCTATTCCTACTGAAACTCATGAAACAATACTAGATTTCCATCTATACATTTTAAGATGATCATTTTAAGGATATCACAAGCTTTTGCCCCTTTTTATATCTCCCTTGTTTTGACATTTAAATTAGAACCCAGTAAATGTCACATTTTTCATATTTAATACAGTCAATATTGACTTATTTTACATCTTAATTGCTCTCCTTGTAATTCTAATACGTGAAATAAAACTTTTAAACTCCTAATTATCAAAATGTATGGTGGAAACATACTTACTGTAGAAATAATTTCCAACAAGCTGAATTCAATTAATCAAGACCAGGAATCAGTGCAAAAGCTAGAAGTTATTAACAAACTTCAAATCATTTAGTATGGTCTTTTTAAGTCCAGATTTAGAGTATACTATCTAATTAACAGGACAGTCTTTAATGAAAACCTAGTGTTTCTTGATATTTTCTGTTTATCAGAAATGTGATAAAGACTCTCTTCTCTCCCATAGCTATACAAGCACCTTTAAAAGTCCAAGGAGCTCTCAGCAATGCATTAGCAAGCCTTAAATTACCATCAGAGGTACTTACATGTCAATACTTGCCCATGCAGGAAGAAGATTCAATGAGCTCTATATGATCCAGACAGTATAAATTTAGTCAAATCCATTGAAGGTGTGACAGTTTACAACACCAACTATTCTGCCCCGCTGCTGCTCTGCTTTAAATGTATTAGTCTTTATCTATTATTTTACAAATATGCTAGTGAAAATTTTATATATATGCTTGTACCTGCCTGAACATATATATTCACACATACAAAAGGAAGTCTTAAATTTATTCATATAACAGAATTTGTAAAGTATCAGAATTCTAATGCAAAAATATAATTAAAAAATCTGCTTGAATATTACTACAACAAATTTGTATAACTCGGTAATGTCTTCCATAAATTACAGCAGTTTAAATAAAGCTATGGCATATAATTGTATTAATCTTCACTAGCATTTTTACAGCTAAGCAGTAGGTAGAAATGTTACAGACATAAATACCTTGCCTTGTAGATAGGAATGCTATAGCAAAAGTAGAGTACTAAAAGGCTGCCATTTTCACATATCTCCATTTCTCAAAAAGAGAAAGAATTCATTACCTGATATTCTTCATGGGATGCCAGTGGTAATGACAGTATATTTTTTTATCTATCAGCCATCTGCCATTGGAAGAAAAATAATAAACACTAAGATGGCTGAGGCATAGCTTGATGTGAGAAGCTGTGACAAGTGTATAGAAAAGCAAACTCTTGCACACAAACAAAACCAAGTTCCTTGAAAACATTCCAGTCCTGAAAATGCATCTTGAAATATCATTTTCCTATTTCACAAGGCAGTTCTCCATCTTTTGATATAACCTGCTTTTGATATAACCTCAAAGCCTAGGACACCTTCTTCTCTTCAATGGCACTACCTCTCATATTTGTGCTTCAAGATCTTCTGTACAAAATAAGTTTGTATTAGTTTCAGGAAGCTGTAGACCACTTTTTAATAAAGTGCACGGATAAAGCATTTGTTGTTCCCTCGAGAGAAATATTAATTTAAATTCACAATTTTCAAGAAAAGGTGAAAATGCCCTTAGTCTTATGCTAAAGGTTCTGTCATAATCCAGGCTTCGCAGTGTCTCACTTGCTTATATACGTTCTTACTAATTTTTATTTTCCTAGTCTACAACTCCAAGTACTTGGCAGCTGTTCACAGCTGTCCTCCAACACACAAGCTCCCTGACTTCAGTTGCACAGCCATTCATGATTCACATTCACTCCAGTTATAATTTTTCACTTATTGCTCAAAAATAAAACCTCCCTTCCCGTCTGCCCTCATACCAGCAGTTTAACCAATCAGTTACATCGTTAAAGAAGTATCTCTTGACTTTCTCCAGACCTTGTTTCCACCTTGGAGGAACCCGACCAAAAGCTACTTCACTGACTGCTATTATATCCTACATATAACCTCCCTTTTGCTGATATTTCTGCAGCTTTGCCTTCTCATTGCTTCCCATTCTGCCTCAGTTTATCCGACACTTCTCTCAGTATCTCTGCCATCACCACTTTCATACAAGCAAGTACAGCACTGAGTACTACAGGAAAAACTCTACTAGTTTCCGTTTAGTTCATTTTAATATTACAGCCGTGGTTTTTATCAACTTCATCAGAAGAAAACAGCAGGTTAAGTGCAGGAAAGATGTACCCTTTACCTTGGATTGTAAGTCTCCTTGGACATGCAGCAGATTTGCATTCTCTCTGATATATCCAAATCTGGATCTCTCACTTGACATTATAATAAAATTTAAAAGTCATTATACACCAAATATTGAAGTAGCACCATCTAGCTGTCAAAAAATTAAAGTAGAAACTGTGGGCATATAGGAAGCACTAGTTCTCCATGGTTTGGAATATAAACATGCATTTCTTATGGAGAAACACATTTTCATGGGTTTTGGATGGGGAGGGTGCAGCCCATTATTTAATAGAGCCATTAAAACTAACAAGGAGATGAAAGTCTGCAGCCTTCCTTTGCATTGCCTGTAACCAGAACTGCCCAGAGTGGTTGATCTTCACCTGTTTTCTCTCTAAACACCACACTTCCAATCGTTTCCTGTAAGGCATCTTATGAGAGTCTGTGATTAACATCCACATTGTCTTGGGAACCAACACACAAACACACATCTTTGATTATCAATAATCAAAGCACACACCTTTCCACACCTTCTGGAAAACACCTCAGTGTATTAGTCATATCTTATTAGTACATAAGCAATGAACGCTGATTAATATATAACTGTACATCTCTAGCCACTATCATTATTTAATAAAAATTGCTAATGTCTATCAAGATATGTCTCAAAACACCATATACTGTAAGAGGTTCTACTAATGCTCAAAGTTACCAAATCTGAAGACATATTAGCACAGCAAAAAGCAGACTTCTTCATTTACAAGGGTGAATGGATTTTTAGAAAAGATTATATCAAACTTGTTTGTCAAAGAGTAATACAGATCTATCCAGAAATAAATGACCTCAACAAACATACCTAGCTAAGAAAATGAAGGATCCTGCAGAGTTTTGCAACTTTGCTCTTTTCAGCATTGCAGTCATGAGACAGTGTGAGTTTTGTCCCCTTTCCAGACCAAAAGAAAAAAAAAAAAAAGAAAGAGGTTGCTAGTCAGAAAAAGATGAGCATTTCATCTATATGCCGCATTGAGCAGCCTTAGTCAAGGTGACATTTGGTTCCACTTGAATATATTTCTTTTTTAATGCATCACTCTTTCAAATGAGATATAGAAAAATAATTTCAAAATTACTATGTCATAAGGATATGGCACAAATAATGCATTTAATACACCTTTAACCATCTGGAAACAAACGAACAAACAAAAAGACTTCTCTTCAGGCTCTGCTTTACTTTACTAATATTTTTACATTACTGTTTCTTAAACTCAGCTGGTTATGTATTCATTTGTTCTAACAAAAGTTTTCCTTTATAATTGGTCAATGCTACTTACATGGTAACAAAAGAAAAGGAATAGCTAATATCTGACTGTGACCTTGAAACGTGGAAGGTGGAATACATTTAAATAATTTAACTATGTATAGAATCTGAAGTTATTATTACATGTCTTGCATCTTGAAAACGCTGAAGTAATGTAAAAACCTATTACATCTTTGGTGAGTAAATCCTGTCTGCTTTCACATAATAGTCCATTGACTGCTGTTGCTCTGGTCTTCTCCACTAGAACATATTACGCCAGAAATGTAAATATATGCACATAATATGCATACAGCTCATGAACAGAGTGTCATACTAATATGCATATAGTGTCATACTAATATGTATATCTTTCTATATCCAAAAGAAAAACTTAATTTCCGTTACTAATTCCAAATTACTGAATAATAGTAATAGACTTGTCCTAATCTATTATTTTCAAACTTAAAGGACTTAAAAGTCCTTCAAAATAAATGCCAGCTAAAGCTGCCATGAAATTTTCTGCTCACTGCAGAAGGAAATAGCTACTCTAAGGAAAAACAACAAAAAACTTCTTTACAAAGAGAAACTAAGAAATATGCATTTTTATATTAAACAGCCCATTGTACTGGATCATTCATAAGGTGGTAGTGTCTGCAAACTCTACCACAGCAACAACCAACTCTTCCCATGGAGGTTCCAGCACTCCTGAGGGAATGTGCCAGCTCACCAGAGCCTGGCTCGGCTGTGGAAACAGGGGGGATTCCTCAGCAGCAGCCACTGCATTGCAGCACTTGAATTTGCCTCTGACCTGCTAAGAAAGGACAGGCAGCACACACACACACTCACAGACTCTGGTTCAAGCAACAGGCCTTGGCCACAGAGGAGAAGAGTCTTTGCATTTCACAGGTTCTATAAGGGCTTTCCTCAAATCCAGATTGAACAATATTGAAAATCTAAGTCACCCCTTTCTCCCAAAAATTGAGATATAGTCAATCAACACTTCAAAAAAAAGAGTACTGGTTGACAAGCACAAGTCTTGTAACCTTTGTACCCTGTAAGCAATTGGTGTCTGCTGTTAATTTCTTCCAGCAGTACCTACTGCCTACAAGTTTCCTTAAAAGACTGACAGTTGTGTAGAATTTCCACATCAGCCCCTAAGATCCCCCAGATCACAGCTTGTGCCCCAGAACATCTCTCCTGATCACCCTCACATTCCTAAAGCACCTACTATCCAACCTGCTTGCAGCTCTAATCTTTTATGCTGAGCCACACAGAATCACAGAGAAGCCCAGGCTACAAGGGACTTCTGCGACTCATCTTGTCCAACTCCCTGCTCAAACCAGGTCCAATGAGATCTGACTGTCCAGGCATGTTCTAAGTATCTCCCAGCATCTGAAAGTGAAATTGGCTTTTTTCTCTTCCTTTTTTATGTGATTTAGACTAGTATGAGAGGCTGGACTGAACAGCAAAGAATAATGTAACATGAATAATACAGGCAAACAGCTTTTAGGAATATAAGAAGACCCTAGTAGCATCTTGCTTGGATTTTTTTCTTTTCTCTTCTCTACTTCAACTGTGGTTACAGAAAAATAAATTATTTTATTGATCACCATTATCAGAAGCTGCTGAAGATATCTTTTTCTAGTAGTTAGGAGAAGAGTATGGCAGAGCGCAGTGAGATGACACCATGGACACAAGCCGACAAAACTTTCGTCTCTCGGTTTCAGGTAGAGCAAAGACAATCAGTTAGAAAAACCAAGAAACGGCAGAATGATAACTCTGCACTGCATGTTTCTCCTGCATAATTAATATCACATCAGTATAATAACTTCTTCCCGTATAAAAGTCCTCTTCCTGCCAGAGGAGAGAGCGTGTGTTCGTTGTCAGTCCTGAAAGCAGGAGAAATTCTAAAGCAAGTTGCAGTGTGAACACTGATGTATTGACACATCATAGGTACAGATGATGTGAAATGTATATAATGTCATGGGGCACATGGGGATTTATGGCATTCCAGACAATTGTTTCAAGTGCAAAATAAAACATTCTATTATCTGCCTCTAAAATTATGCAAAACTGATGTATCCTCCAGAGTGATACAGTGTGTTTTGCAACAAGTTTTGGGCATATTCCTTTTACATATGTAGGTACATTCTTAGCTTTTGGATCTGTCTCTTATTCTGACATCATTTGTTTTTCTAACTTGTCAGAAAATAAGTACATGCTTTTCTTAAACAAACAAAAAATTCCAGTCATTTCTCATAGCAACATTTCCCATCTCAAATTATGAGTTAACACAAATACTTTTTATAGATACCGTCTTAAAATTGCACAATGTTTAATTACCAGTTCATTGAGAAGCACAGTATCTTTCTCAAATGTCACAAACTGAGAAACTATAAGTAGCAGAACTGACCGTAATGCTTTCTAGAAGATCTCTCTTTCACCCTAAATAATTTCCCTTTCCTTCACTCCCCCATCAATTGAATGCTAGTTCAAGGAGAGGAGTATCAGCTTAGTAATTTCAGTTTTCAAAGATGACCTACCAATCAGTCATTGACTTCAGTATGTCCACTGAAAAAGGTTCCAAAGATAACAGCAACTAATAAAGAGAATGTCAATGTCAACATTACCTCATATACAGCATTTTGTGAGCCAGATGTTCAACGCTTTGTCCCACACAGCCAACCAAGCAATGAGCAGGGTAATGTGACTGAGCCTGGAGGCCAGATCAGATTCAATGACCCAAGCATTTTTGCATCAATCCAGCAGACTAAATTTGCTACTGATCTATGCCAATTTTTATCTAATTTAGAATGAATCATTCTGCTTTGAACAGCATACACTTACTCAGGATATTATAGTTGGCACATATAGGTACACCTTTGTGCCAGTGGTAATGATTTGAGCACATTATCCCCCCAAAAATCAATTCCCGATAAGGTGACACAACCTTATTGACCTCAACAGTAGTTTGCTGAGACTACAACCAATGAGAAGAGACTCCAGGAAATCTCTTGGGATCGGCCAAATCAAAATGTCTTAGTTCATACATAGCCAAAAAAACCCCCAAACAAACAAACTAAAAACCCACAAACCCAAACAGTCATGTCTGTTTTGTTCCTGCTGGCACAAATGTATAAGCAGCATTTCCAAAGAGGGTCTTCAAGAACGTCACGACTGTCTTGCTGCTTCCAACACAAGGAATGGATGTGGGAGCATAAAGCAAAGTGCAACATCCAAATTCAGCCACTGCAACATATCTTTAATTTACTTGTCCCTATCCAGCTGTTGATGTGGATGTGACTCTTCTGAAATTTATCTTGTTTATTAATAAACAGTGATGTTGTCTGAGGACAATTCAAGATAAAACTTAATGACTTCGTGGCAGTGGGTTGCATGGAAATATTGCAAGGCAAAATGTGCAGTAACTATTTTTGAATAACCTCCCTTTCCCTCCGCAAGATTTCCCAGCACTGTCAGGCACATTGCAGTGACCGGATGAAGAAGGTACCTTAAAAGTCTCCAGGCTGAGAGCAGTCATAACAGTGCTAATGGAAAACATATCTGTTTCAGCTTGAGCAAAAGTACACAGATTATGTCACTACATTTAACTATATTTCACCCTTCAACTTGCAGACTAGCTCAATAAAGGAAAAGCCATGAAATAAACAAGGTCCCTGAAAAATACTGCTTTTTAAAAAATTCAACGGCACAGTCTTTTCCTCAACAAAAGAAACCAAATAAATTAAAATCACCTGGTGCCTTTCACCTTACACTGGAAAAATGATAGGTTTCCACTTCTGTGGAATATTCCACAGGAAGGCAAATTGTCCTTCCCACTCATTTATTTAGGCACTCAGCCAGTTCCAGGCTATCAGGCACACAGCCTATACAGATTATGAATTCATGAATAAACCCCATCTACTTTCATTCTATGTAAATACAGATTTATTGCTTTTATGTGTTGGCTGCAGGTTTTCAAGCTACTGTCAGTTTTCATTTATAAAAGACAAACAAGCATGACCTCTAAGTTCATTTGCCTGTGTCACTGACTACCAATCACTCTTGAGGACACCTCTGGAGGGCTTACCTTTGCCCATCATAGCAGAAAATCTGTAGATACAGAGTCTCACAATGACACTTGGAAATATTATTCATTTCTAACAGTCATATAAGCAAGGCAAATAGTACTTAAAGCCATTGATCAATAGCAGCTCTCATTTCAAGCTGAAACAGTGCACTGTAAAACTTGACATATACCACTTCTTAGCATTTCGGTATAAGATAGCCTTTGTTTCCAGAATTCAAGACTTCTGACATTGAAAAAAAGCAAAGCAAATCCTATTCTAAGACAAAATTAACTGTCAAAATGGGATGAAAATGCAACAATTTGTGGTATAACCGGATAAAAGCACTTGAATGAGTGATCTTACACACTCGTTTGCAGATAGGCAGGAAATAAGATGGGCATAATCATATACCTGACATTCAGTGCAGTGAATCACAAGGAAGCAATTTTGTTATGCTGGTGCACTGAAGAACAATTGGTTAGTCTATTGACTTGCTATGAAAAATAACTGCAGCTTAATTGAACACTGTGTACTTTCTATTCATAAATAACACTTTATGTGTATGTAAAGATTTTTTCTTTTTTTCAGCTCATAAATCCTGATCTATACAGATTAACAATGTCTTTAATGTCTTTAAAGGCCAATTTTCTACAATATATCAATATTAATAATACGACTGTAATTATTCAGTTCAATAAAACACCGTATTTGGCTAAATGGCCTAATGTCTTGCAGCTACATCAAGACAGATATTATCCACTTAATGGTTGTTGATTAACATAATGGAAGCATGACCAGGAGGTCATGCTAAAACAGCTGGTGAGGTTATGGTTTGCTTCCTTTGCATTATGATCCCCACTTAGCTGATGTTATCAACATAACACATTAACATACCCATTTCTTTGTGGTATCTTAAAGATCTATATCCTGTAAGCATGTGTTCAGTAGACAGAATCAGCAGTCCCCCCCTTCCCTTGTCCTCATTACTTAGGCAATTACACTGCTCCAATATGCGTTATTTTTAGACCAGTGATGTCTAAGAAGCTAATGGACCTAAGACCTGTAAGAGAACATTTGTCCCCATTAAAATCAAGACTGAAATGGACCTTTATGAAGCTAGTGCCTTGATCTGCAAATCAGATCCCTCCCTGATTTGCAAATTCACTCCCCTCCTTCAGTTTGTGCCCTGAAGGCCACCACAAATACACAGGTTATACCAGTTCCACCCCTTCTCAAACACACACAGATTCCTCAGGGACACTATGACTGCAGATTATGATTCCAGGTAACCCTGCAGTGAACTTGCCTGCTCAAAACTTGTGATAATTCTGATAGCTGGTACTCCTGCCAGGTGCCAGAAAGCCCCGGTTCAAGGATAGGTGGCTCCTTCCTAGCAAAGCACCAGTTTGTTTCCTATGCCATTCCATAACACCTTGTAAAAGATGAAGTACTACAGTCATTGCTAAGCATGACAACACTAAGCTTCCATTTACAGAAAAAAAGGTTTAAAGAATTCAAGTTATTTATAGTACATAGCATTTGCCTTCCAAACCACCCTGCAATCTGTAACTTCTAAACTCAATTTGAAAACTTAACAGAAAAAAATATTATTTCAGAACTGTAGTGCAGATCCCAAGTCAGATTATTTCATTTATAAAAAGCTTTTAAATGAAACATGCTCTCTCAACCAGATGTCTTCCACACAATTGTCAATTATGCATTAAATCTCAGCCAATACACAGAGATAATAAGACATTCTCCCTTACATGCTTCCCCAGCTTCTCCTGAGCCTGCCTGTCCATCCTGCACTGCACCAGGATCTCCTGTCAGGGCATCTCATAGGGAACCTCAGAGATCTGCTATGACCCAGCCTGCTGACCTGGAACATCTCTGCCTATCTAAATCTGAGACAAAACAGTAAAGTAGAACATGCACAGTGAGATAAAAGCAGCGGAAAGTTAAGAGTTAGAAGAGTGAGAATATAAATGGGACTGAGAGAGCAGTAAGCAGAGGGCACTGAATCAAGACCTGGTGGACTGCAACTGGAGTCCTTGTGGTCAGAGTTTCTCCTTGGCAGCTGTCCCTAAGCTACATTACCTCTCTTCTGCCTTAAAATAAAAAGAGAAGCTCCCTGTACTCTTGACAGCATCTCCTTACTTAATCACAAACTGTTTTACTCATGTGGGAAGTAACAATGCAAAATTAAAGATCCTGGCAACACTCCTGATAGACTCCGCATGGGACCTGGGAGATGTGCACAGATTTCTACATGGAGGTGTTTGGCATCTGAAGCCAAATTCACATATCCATGGTCAAAAATCAGTGCTTCAATTGCAACCAAAAGCTGCATATTTGTGGCAAGTATTTTAATAAACAGATATTGTAGTTTCCTAATCAGAGATTTTTTTTTTCCTGTCATGACTCAAGTGTTTGTATATGAAACAGCTGTATGCTTTGTCTTGCAATAGGCAGGAGTATACCACAAAAGAGGGAATGAACAGTTTCTACTTCACTGAATACCAGGTATATTTCTGATTATAAGGACCTGAATGGGCAAATTTTCAGGATATGCTGTGGTAATGAAGCCATCCTCAGACAGATCACCTGGAACCCAAGCCTGTTATGCCAAGTAGTATGGTGGACGGTAACATTATCTGACATAACCAAATCATGTGCAGGTGGTATTTGAAAGTTGGACTCAAAGAAACATAAGCAATGCTATGTATTACTTGCTATGCCCATAAAAACACTCATTTGAAAACAGAAAGCACCACACCTGCAAAGTAAAAATTCACTGATTTCAAGTACCTACATAATAAGGCAATACAGGTGGGCATTCCAAGAAATAACAATACAGCTTCATTTCCTACTTAAAATTATTCTTTATTTTTTCCTCTTTAAAATATGCAAGTATATGTATACATAAAAGTAAATTTATCTCTTTTTTAAAATCAGTTACCCATAAGGATGTACGTGCAATTCTCGGTGAAGACTACTCCAAGTCACTTATGCAAGTGTGTCAGAGAAGCAATCTAAGCATCATGACAGAAAACACCATTGAGAATACTCTTCGCTAGAGCACCAAAAGGTTGTTTATAGCATCTTCACCTAGATAAAAGCATACAAAGCAAGATCTCTAGCCAGTACAATTAAGTAGACCTCCCTTAAAGCTCATAAACTGAGAGCTAAAAGGATCACACACCACACAGGAAACACACTTTATGTATACCCAACAGGATTTTGGACTAGCGTAGAACTAAAATACCAGTGAAATATATTAAATCTACATTTTCTGCAGGATTTTGTGAAGGGAGAAACAAGTTTGATTTCATTTTTCTAGACATTGAAAACGTATGCACTACTTGGCATTGCTAAAAGCAATGGGTTGAGTTTGTGCCTATTTTTTAATCCTTGCTTTTACCTTGCATTCATTTTTCACACATTTCAAAGCATCACTCACTATCAGACAAACTTCCAAAGAAATCAAGGAACTAATCAAGGCAGATTAGATAGTGTTGTTTAAAATTGCTCTACATTTTAAATTAAGCAACCAGTGTAGTTTTTCAAGATGGCTAAAATTGTGACAAGAAATTTAACAAGACACAACTACCTGAATTTAATGCCTCTCATTTCAGAAAGTTATTTTCTAGGCATGTTAGTGTTGTCTTCCCCCTCACAGCCCCCAGATAATTAACCCATATTCTTTTGTAGGAACTGTCATTAAAAAATGGTTTTAAAATAGCTATTAGAACAGTTTTAGTGCAGCCAGAAGAGCTTGGGCCCAGCTTGTACAGTGGGTCACAGCACTGACCACTTCATTCTGGCAGGCTGGATCAGACAGGTGGGAGCCACAGGGCCAAACAGGTTTCTTTCTGGACTTGTTTTTGCTGATATTTTTTTGCTGATATTTTGCCAAGATACTGAATTGTGACCCAGATTATAAACAGCATATATTAGATCATATAATTTAATTGATGTGATCTCAGGTTTCAACTGATATTTAATAGCCTCCCTCTGTCCCCCTCCCTGAAACGAAACAAAGTTCATTTATGGCAATTACCATTTCAGCACAGCCATGCCAAAGTGTACTACAAGCAGCTCGACTGCTTTATGGCATAACTAAAATTGAACTCATGAAGGGAAAATCTAATAGAACAACAAAACCCTTCAGCGAGCCAAACCGCAGTGTTTATGACTGTCAAAATACAACTTCATTCTACAATTACTTAAGACAGCTAATTGCAATAACTGCATAAGCCAGTTTTCAGTGGACTACTCACAAGTAGAATTACTTACGATTGCACAACAGAAAACTAAATTACAGTACAATTTTCAACTGTTTTTCATTCATATGTCTGTTATGTGGAATTTTTTTTATTGTATCTTCAAGCAGCAAAGTACTGCTTATACAGACTTTTTTAAAATATTTGTATCTTTACATACAAGTGTGTGCGTGTATAAACTCTTCACATTCTTCATACATATATTTACACCTCCATCCTCTCTCTGTGTAGTTTTACAATAAAGACAGTTTATGTATTGATATGGGTTAGTTTTCTTACGTCTAGTTGTTCTGGGCATGCCTTTTAGACACCATAGAAATATGACTTTTTTCATCCTGAGCAACTGACTCTTCTGCTTGTTTGTTTGTCTTTAACTCTTAATTTTTTATTTACCCAGAATCAAGCAAAGAAGGGGAACAAAAATTTGTAGCTGTAGAAGGCTAAAAAATCTCAACTTTGCATCCAGAATGCTGCAGTGCTTTAAGAGAGATAACCCTGAACTCCTTAGGCACAGCTAGTCTTGAACAGCACCAAGCCTTCACACCATGAATCCAAAACTAATCAGGCTACTCTTCTGTTTAGAGTGTGTGTGGTGCACCCCATAGACCATTAAAAGGGTGGTTCCTCTCAGGCTGGTAAAACACTTCACAAGACCTGCAGAAGTCAGCAACTACAAAGGAAAGCTCTCTCTCTCAAGGTTATCAATTGCAGTATATTCTCTAGCAGAGTGAACAAAATCTACTCTTTCCTTCTTCGAGGTCAATATTTCTCACATGAAGAGCAGTGACATAAGCCCAAGTCTTGCACATCCTCACTAGGCAATACAGCAAAAGAAACGGAGTTTCCATTCACACCTCTATTCCAGGTCTACTAATATCTTCTGTTAACCAAAACTGCACTTTAAGCAGTTAAAAATTCAGGAAAACTAAAAACCACTCAAGTTAAATGTTAATCAAGGGTCACAAGCTCACAGATTTCTTATATTTAAAAGAAAGTCTAGATGGATCTGAAAAACACACCAAGGTCTGTTATTCTCTTTCAGGCTTTTCACTTTCTTGTTCAACACTCTGAACTTCACATTCCCAGGTAGTTCCCATTTTCCTTGTGGGGAAAATTTGAAAGAAGTATCACCAGCAAAGCAGCAGGTCAAAGAGATGAAACAATGTCCTCTTGTGGTACTTTACAGAGATCCTCTAGTCCATATTTGAAAGGGACATATTTCTGCTTGAGCAGTTGATGCCCATGGAGAATAAAAACACTGAAAATGTTATTTCAGGTTCTGCTGTGATTCTCAGAACTCAGGCTAAGCAGCAGTTAAGTCTCCTACAGAACAGTTTCTTTCCGTATGTATATACTGAGATGCTCTTTCCCCAAGATGTAGAAGGGAAGCTAATGAATTTTCCTCGGTACCTCAGACTCTAACTGTAGCTGGTGGAACAAAACAAGCACGTCTCTGATTTCACGCAACTCAACTTACTTGTAAACACGATATGAGAAGTGAAAAAAACTGTACGAGAAACACCCCCACGCAATCTCCAGAATAAGCATTAAATAAATAATAAACTAGGCTTTGACTCAGAAAACAAATGGATTTCTGAACAATAGCATGTTTAATTGGAGGAAACATTTCATTTCCTAAAAAAAGCAAGGAATTCATGGTGGATGTCTAAGCAAGACCTTGACAGCTGAGTCAGAAAGGGCTTCATTATCTACACTTTACATCTTGTTAGACTTCTATTTTATGTAATTAAGCCCTGCACCTGCAACAATCTTACAATCACTGCAGTGATTAGTCCAGCTGTATTTATATTTTGTGTAAAGCTGATTTTACTTCTCATTTCTTCTTTACATTCCAGCCTTGACAGAAACTTACTTTGTGGAATATGGCTGGGATTGGATTTGAAGCCTTCTGTTAAAATTAAAACTACAACAACCATATTCAGAAAGAGTTGAATTTGGAAAAGAGACTTGCTAAGAACTGGCCTTGGAAATCCTCATCTTACAAAGATGACTATGAAGAAACTGACAAATCTATGAAGAAAGATGTGGTGAAGGAGAAAGGAGAAAGAAGAAAGCAGACTCTGGGTAATTTTAAAGTCTATATCAGGAACAATTTCCACATTTATAATGTGCCCAGCAGAAAGAAATCCATGTGGGAACTCTTAGTCACTATTCTACTATACTAAAAATATAATTTTAAACTATGCAGATCTGTTCTTTACTAAGAAGGTGCCCAATTGTTACCAAAAAAAAAAAAAAGTTTTTTTCTAATAGCAAGTGTTTGCTATCTCCTCCAAGACCAACAGAGATGTCTCAAAGGACTGTAACTCCCTGTAGGTTCACTTGTGTCTTCTGATCATCTTCTCATTTTCTCTGGTAATTCTCCTATTTCTCTGGCAATTTCTCCTTGTTGAGGAGAGCAAGGCTTTGGCCTAGCAACTGCACGATATTTTTGCATATTTGAACTGAAAAGACATATGATTAAATCTTTCAGTAAATAATTCTTCATCCTCTTAAGTCAATAGGACCAACAACAAGGATATGAAGCAGACTTCTGCCTTCAGCTGTATACTGTGCTTAAATTAATAATCCCTGGTAATTTTCATAAGGAAATTAACATCGCAACAATTTTTATCTCACTAGATTTGTTCTTGAAGAAATAGTAAATATCAGAAACTAAAAGGGGAGGTTTGATCTCCCTTGAATTGATCTCTTCAAACAACCCTAAAAGCAAATGCTAAGGCCAACCTTTATGAGAATAAAGAGGGAAAAAAAGAACAAAAGCTTTTTCAGTGTCAGAATTGCACTCAACCTATTTTTCCACTTTATTTCCTGTTCCTCTTTTGCCTTCCCAACTCATCTCTCCTGTGATTTGCCTCAGAATTACTTGCTATGATTGTTGGTGATATTACAAATGAAAAGGAGCAAAATAATTAAATTCTGGCATATCGTGTTCTTCCTTCTCCCTTGCAAAGGAGAAGACAAACACACTTAATATCAATATAAGCTGATTTCAGACTAAATAAAAAGCATAATACTCAACTCTTTATCCATATAAAGCAGAGCTTGCCCTTGTCATGACATAAAGGTGATAAACTTGGGAATCAAATTGGTCATGATACAACTTCAATTCTAGTGTTGACTGTAGAAGACAGATCAAAAAATTGAAAAAACTTCTATTTAAAGAAAACTGAGTGAGTCACCACCAGTCCCTAAAAATGGAAAAAAATAAACCTGTCCAGATACTACTGCATTGTAAAGCAATACTCAATTTGTTCTCTATTTCCCAGAGTTCACACTTAGCTACTACAAGTGGACAAGATAACTGAACAATCAGAGAAACTTACACTGTCCTGCAGCCCGGCTCGTGCTTTTGCATTTAACTGACACCTTATCAGTCAGCAGCACAGTTTGTGTGTGATGCACAAGCACACAGCACTGTGAAACAGAGGGGTCACCTCGTGACCAGACCAGTGAGGACAGACCTGGAAGCGTGCAGGCTGGATTTATCTTACAGGCACGTGTGTATGTTCTTGTGTTTCCCTGACAAGGAGCATCACTGAAACAGCCAGATCCAGTGGAAGGCTTTTGCCTGCTCTGGTATGACCCAGCAGACACTCCTGCTGAGGGAGCCGGCAACACTGAATGCACAGAAGAGTTATTTTTACAGCAAAGCCTGAGGGTGGTTGTATTGGCACAACTAACAGTCAGACTGCAGTATGTGAATGAGGACAAGACATCTAGGCAAAGGAATAATTTCTTCAGTGAGCACTGTACCCAAACTAAATTTCCACAGATGGCACCCACAAGCTGCAATAATATTGTCACTTTAAGGTATGTGCTGAATTGAAAGAGACAGTACTGTCATCTAGCCTTTGGCCAGTGTCTCCCCTGCCTCATGCCAGCCCTCACATTTACAAGGCCAGGGAGCTTAAGCAGCCAAAATATGCCAAGCCAAACCACAGAATAGAAAATCTACTCACAAAATCTCACTCTATGTCATACAAGCTCTTGTTTCAACACAATGCGAGGGATGGGAACAAACATCCAAGGCTACATATAGTAGAATTACCTTCAACAATCTACAGACTTATCAGCACTGCCTCCATCCTCACGACCTGCAGTCATTTTCATGCTTTCACCATAGGTGTAGGTGAGAGGGGAAGGTGCATCTTTGTGCTCCCCTCTATGATAGAACAGCTGGTGAGATAAATCTTCCCCTTCAAACATTGAATATTTAACACTAAACACCAGCTCAGTCAAATGGTATTTTCTCACAACTCAATAGGTATCACTAACCAGTCCTGTTCACAGTCTACTCATGTCTGAAGTCATTCATTCATCTTGGCCGGGCTTCACAAACAAAGATTTGGGAAGGCTCTATCCATGTTTGTTACAAGCTCGCTGGTGGCTAATGAGGCCAATACGAGACAGACATGTCTGATTGCAAAAGGCACAGCAGAAAGACTCCTTAGATGGTACATTCTGCAAGACACAGTTCTTTCTGCATTGCCTTTTCTCCTCGAGAGTGACCCTGCGTGTGTTCTCAAAGGAGACAGCAGCGTTATAGATGGGGTGTCTGCAGACCTCCCGATTGGAGGCCAGAGCAGAGCAGTTATGGTGATCGATATGGCTGAGGGTGAGATGTTGTTTCAGGGAGTCCTTGTATCTTTTCTTCGGGGCTCCTCTCTTGTGGCAGCTGTAGGGCCCTAATTTATCTGGGCACTTAAGCATGGGCCTAAGCTTACATCCATTTCTCTGTCACAGAAGATACAGTTAAAAGGAAAGGCTTTAAGGTTATTTATACAGACCACAAATCTCAAGTAAGATTTACTAATTGTCAGCTGCATGACTAAGGACTTGCATTCATATGGTGGGAATCTTCAAATACTGGTTTTACAGATGACTTGGCTCTTTTAAGGTTCATGGTCAGCCTAATTCTTTTGCAAGTTGTTCAGTCTTTGAACTGGTCCCTTAACTATAGCTCAGACTTTTACTATCTGTTTCCATAACTTCCATCCCCAACAGCTGTCACAGCCATCTTACTATCAGACCCTTATTATGCCCTACCAGTATAGCTCATATATCCCATAATTCAGTTCCAAACAAACAACCCAAAAATAACAAAAACTAAGAAAAAAACAAACCCACCAACCCTCTCTGCAATTAGACACACTGTCTTTTAACATGACTTCCTCCTTGATGACTATCTATTCCTATTGTTCCGGTGATAAAATGAATAATTTTTAGTTTAACCACATTGTCCCATGCCCCAGATCTCCCTCCCACTCTCACCTGGAGCAAAGGCTGCAATTCCCCCAATAGCAACAGGTAAATATGAAATGTTAAAATATTTTAATTTTAATGTTTATGGCTGCATTAATTTCTCTTAAAGAGAAAGTTAAGTTTATTTTTCAGTAAAAAGCTCCTAGCTACATGAACATCTAGAAAATGATGTTCACAAATAAGAAATAATTTAATTTCAAACCCATTTCCACCCATCCCCTTCATTTATGTTGCTTTTGTCCAACGTGGATTTCATTTTCACAGCACTTCTTAATAAAGGGTTTCTATTAAGGGTAATATTTCCCATTATATAACCAAGTACTTTTCTTTCCTAAATGTGATTTCAAGCCACAATACAAAATGAATGTTGATATAGAGGCGCAGCATTACAAAATGACAATTTGAATTACTGCTAATCTGAAACATTTCTCAGCCTTCCCATCACCTAGTCAACCAGAGGCAGAGCAGCTTAGTAATGCAGCCAAGGAAAATAAGGCAGGCAGCCAGCGCTCATCTTCTCTGGCAGAGAAGAAAACCTCTTGTAAGTCTGCCAGACAGATAATGGCTGGGAAAGCCAAAGAAAAGCTTTTATAATAATACATAATGTTTTCATGTTTTCTTGGAAATATTGATCTTATAGCTTCACTAAGATAGCAATTACCTGCTGACACAAAGAGTACACATATTTTTATTTTTCCTTACAAGAGGTGCTTTACATTTTTTATACTGAAGACCATAAACTTATTAATTATATTAAATTAATTATATAAAGAAATTCCACTTTCTAAGTACATTGCATATTATAGCAGTGATGCCTTAAGCCCCTAATTTTTTTTATTTTTCTAATATTGGTAAGCCTTATAAGTTTTATAAGTAGATTTTAAAAGCAGCAACCCTCCCTCCTTTGTCCCTTGCCCCTTTCCCTCTAGCACCCTTGTTTACACATTCCTTAACCCTCTTACCCCCGAATCCAGTAGAAATGTTTAGTCTTTTGTCAAGGCAAGGCCTAGATTGTTGGCAGAACAGCATATCAGAGCCTAAACCACAGAACACGGTCAAGAATTGGGTGACTATGTACCCTTTGTGCTCTGATGAAGATGGGATGAACAGAGGGTCCCGAAACACACCCCAGACCCATTTCTCAAGGGGTGGACCCAGGGCAGTCCAGAGTAAAAGCCACAGGGTGGGCACATCTGGGATTGGATGGATGGTATTATAAAATGTAACACCTCAGGCACAGCCAGCGCGCGTCTTGTAACATCTTTGCCTTGGCAAATAAACCCTTTCTTATCTCACCCCTAATTAACTGCTCCGGAGATTTTTTCAGCACCTAAATCCCACGGCAACAGCAGAGATAATTTGCATTCTTCTGCAAAGCAGCATTCAAAACATACATTTCTGCAAGCTTCTTCAAAGCACTTGGATTATGGGCTTCTTGCAGAACCTTAACAGTATTTATGCATAAATTATGTCTCTGACGAATGCACTTGCTTGGTGCATATCTGAGCTACAACTTCCATTCAAACATTTGGAAAGGTAAATAAGAATGAGAAGCTATCGGCATATTTTGAGATTCCAGGTTTGATTCCAACTGTGGCATCCTTCAGGGAGCTCTTAAAAAGAAACAGGGAAGCCTCCTAGCAGTCTGTAGCAAAATCTGGCATGCACCGCTTAGGGAATAAAAGTCTTTAGGAAAACTACGTGAGGTTTTTTGCCCACACTGTTATGAGATACCTTGAAGTAAAAGATAAACAGTATTGACATGCAGTGTTTGTTAAAAGCAATTCTCTTCAAAGCAGATGTAATCTGTTGGCAGCTCTTCCAAATGAGATTGTGCATAATTGCAGTTTCATCCATCTAGGTAAGTACAGCAGTACAAATACCTGTTGCACATGCAGGCAGAGCCATAGGCCTGTATCCTCTGCTTCCTCTGTCCAACACTCCACCAAGTATTTTACCCTCAGCCAGAAATGCCTCATTCAGCCCAGGATACTGGGGGTATCGGCTACCCCACGTCCTCACCGTAAAACACCCACAGGTTAATAACAAAGAACACAAGGGGCGACCTTTGTGTCGCCTCGGCATTGCACAAAACTCACCCTGGTGTCCCTCCTGCACAGAATGACCTCTGCCATCCATGCTAGGGCTTGTCACCAGGCTTTCCCACTTGTTAGCTAGTCTCCCTAAAGAGCATAAATCATGACACTGAACACAATGAGGAACACAGTGATTTGGGCCAGAGTAGGATCTAAGCAGCCGAACGTCAGCAGGGACAGAGTCTCCCCCAGGGTGACTCTGAGGCTACAGCCTTGAGCAGACAGAACAAGAGGAAACAGCAACAAGCTTGGTAGCAAGATTCCAGAACTACTTCTCTTCTGCACAGCCCTAGACAGCAAACTAGTTTAATGGAACCCACAATATTGTATACAGAATGGCAAAAGGTTTTCCACTGCTGTGAATTAGTGAAAGCAGGAAGCCTGTCAAATGTAAGCTTGCAATCAGGATCCAAATCCCACACTCCACAAGGCATAAACCAACAGTTTTCTGCTTCTGACTTCACTTTTAAATGGTGCCTTCTATACATCTTATTTGAATGTCAATTATAAGGGATTTGCATTTGGGAGAAAGGATTATTACTTTTCCTTCTTTTAAGTTCTCCCATATGTTTCTTTTCTCCTAGAAAAGGAATTTTATCATTTCCGGCTTTCCCTTTAGATATACTAGGGAATGATACCAATGACTACAGGGACTCATCCATGTCAGAATAAGCTACTATGCCAAAGTGCTTTCAAGCATGATGGAAAATTATTTTCAAAACTTAGTCTCCTGGATTTTATGGTAAATTGTCCTGTACCACAGGACAGTTGGCAGTTCTTTGTAAAAAATGTGACAGGACAAAATGTCTGACCTTCACTTATAACGCTTTATTATGTATTTCTATTTAGCATTTATAAGTTACTTTACAGAGAAATAAAAGTCAGATCTGGGACACAATAATGCTGGGACACAGTGTGCTGATATCCCATAAGGACAATATTCCCTAAGTAAGCCCTGTATGCTCCTGATTCCAACTGATTTTTGTGTATTTTCAACACTTGTGACCTTGCAAAAAAAAAAAAAAAAAAAAAAAAAAAAAAAAAGACATTGATACTTGTCAAACCTCAGCTTAACTGACCCATTTGAATTTCAATTAGGAAGAGGATGCCTCAGAGGGGAAAGACATCAATAATACATGTAGGTATGTGGCCACAAAGCCTCCTAGAAAAAATACAGTCAAGAGAGCTCAACCAGAGCTGTTTGCTCCTTGTTGATTTCTATTTACAATTAAAAACTCACTGTTAAACTCCCTAATGCCAGAACACTTTTAGGCTCCTCCTTTAAAACAGCTCCTTGAAGCAGAAACAGAGCCTTGGAAAAAGTTAACACTTCACACTGCTTTCTCCTTCCTGTGTGCTTCCCTTCCTGAGAAACCTTCCATTAATGTTTCAGCGTTACTGCCACTGCTACTTTCACTTCACCACCGAAAGTGCCCTGTTTACCTTTTCTCTGGCAACACAGCTCACAGCCAAAGGTCAAACAAGACTGAAAGCTTTGAAACGTAGATTTGGAATTAAATAAATCGTTTACACTGAATATTGAAAATACATTGAAATAATTGATGTATTTCTGCCACACTAGACTAATATATCTGATATGGTTGAGTAAATCAAACAATATATAGAAAAAAGTTAAAATGCCATTAAAATACAATTTTTCTTCAAAATTATAACATGAAAACCAACTACTAACCTAGGTAAAGAACTGGTTTTCACTGATTTGCTCTGTATGAAAGACTCCTAGATTTCTCTGTTTTATACAGTCAAGGCGACACAGATGATTTATTTAAAACAGAAATCTTGAGAAAAATGAGTGTATTTTGCCTGGGTAGTTCAAATACAAAATGTCAAAAATCAGTATTTCAAAGTTGCTAAATCTGATTTTGAGTTAACATTTGATATTTGAAATATATTTTAGCCATGAACAAATTGAAACTTCTGAAGGTTAAGACCGTGAAACGGTCCCCAAAATATAAACTTTCTAATTTTTATAGGAAAAAAAATCATCCTGATGTGAACAAAAAAACTTGCATGCAGACTATCATTCTTCCCTGTGGACTCTCCTCGACCCTAGATTTGTCACAACCATCTTCAGAGAATAACTGTAATCAGAAGTTCCTCTGCATTATAGACCTAGAATACACCTGGCACTACTGTGCCTGAAAGCTCCAGGGCTTTGTTTTCAGAGGTGACACAAGCTCATCTGTAGGACATTGTACCTAGCTGTAAAAACAAGTCTAAATAATACTTTCACAAAACAGAAGAACTCAGAAACTTATAAAATTTTCACGTGTATCTTTGTTGATAGGAATATTATAAGAGATTAAATACTGCCAGCACGTAGAAATGAATATTTTCATATCATTAAGTGAAAGAAGACAAATAATCCATCACACCACACAGCAAACATTGCATTCGGAAAAAATGTTCAACAAAATGTTTAATAAAGCAGTACATTACAAAAGCCTGAATGATTTGTTTTGTTTGTGACCTTTCAAGCATCACTTTTTCATTACCATACTACGCTCCAAACTGAGACTAAGCAAATATCAACTGCTCCAAAACTTTTAAAACATTAAATGTATTATTAAACATTCCAGTGTTAGAGAATTGACAGAACCAAATGGTTTTATTTGAAGAGCAGATTATAGTAATAAAAACTGCTATAAAATTCAAATTTGAGGAAGAGTTGGATGCACAAGTAGTTTAGCAAACCTGTTTAAAGAAATTAATATATATTCACATTCGCAAAAATTCCATGCCCTATATTGGGCCCTAATGCCACAATATTTGCTTTCATGTTTACATCTGGCACTGTTATGATGCCTTTTTGTCTTCTCACACTTTTTCAGGCTATCATTATATTTGACCTGACCGTCAGGAATACAATGTCACTCACAGCAGCCTTCCTTATTTAGGTTTTGAATTGAATCCTTAGCACCTCTGTTTAGGTTAACCAATCCTGAATCCAACACAAGGCCAGATTCAACTCTTAAAGAGCTACTGATTACCATATTGCTACTAACTTAAACTGAGGCAAGCAGAACACAGACTAGGATCAGACTACAGGAGAAGACAATCCTTATAATAATAATAGTTCTTGCTCACCAACTAACCAGCATTGTTATTCTTTTGACTTTCATTTTCTCCTGATGGTAACAAGTCCCTGGTAGGAAGACTCATTGTACTTCATTGTGTACTATATATTTGGATAGCCTGGTTCCCTTTAGTCTAAGCAGATGATTAATTGGCCTCTACACAGTTACTCGACAGCCACACCTACGTCAAGAGCCTTTAATATGCTCGTGCATTAGTCATTACTCACACACCTTGCTGCAAGAACAAAAAAGTAACTGCCAGCAAAACAGGATTAGGTCCAGAGCAAACAAGTCACAAAGCACACTCCCCAAGAACTGCAAATTACCCTGTAGCAGTTGAGGATCAAATAAAATTTAACAGTTTTATTTATAAAATTTGATTACACCAATACCATGGGTCTTATATGCTATTCCCTAGTCTTGAATCCACTGAAAAATATTCCTTAGGCTCAAATACAAGTTTCAAATCATGCAGCCAGAAAAACAGGTAATATTTATCATACGAGATAAAACCAAATTGCCTTTTAAAATCCCACAGCATTTTCCACAGAAATGAAACTGCTAGCTCTAATGTCCTGGCCAAAATCCAGTTTGAATAATTATGTTCTCTTACCTGAATTTCCCTTACAGTTATTCACTTTCAACACCTGTCCTAAAACACTGTGAACAATTCAATAAATTCTGATCCTGGTGCTAGACAACTCACGTAAAGCTTTCTGATTTGGCCAAGTTTCATGGGGGTAAAAAATGCAAATATATACATACATATCTCTGTCCATCTATATATACGTGTGTGTGTGTGTTTTGCTGATCTCCAAGCAGTCATCTACAATTTTTCTTGTTTTAAAATTTATGGCTGTTACCCTTCCAAAACAAAGAGGAAAAGGACTTCATGTCAGATCCACCAGCCAAATTGTCTTAGAGGCAGGAAATCATGACTGTTGATCTCAGGCCTCCAAGGCCATCAGATGGGATGCAGTATCCAGCAGCCTGCTTTGGAAAAAGGAGTCTGAAGTCAGGAGACCCCTGGTTTTGAAACAAGTGGAGAGGACTTGAGATCTGGGAAACAACTTCAGTAAAGTTGAAATGTCATTGTATGCTTGGGAATTTAGTATTCACTAACCTGGTTTAAAGCTTAGGAAATATTTTCCGTTCAAAATGACTTGGTGTTTACAAAGCCATGCCTGGGGCTTGTGGGGCTGTCAGGGTAGCAATCTTCTACACTTCCTAATGAACAAAGTATTCGGAAAAAGTTGAGTTTTCTCCCCTCATCCCCACCCGCCCCCACCGTGTATACATATGCATACAGACGGACACTGATTCAATCCTGCTGATCAGATAGCCTAGTTTTTGACAGATTCTGGTTACTAATCAGCACAATCAGGATTTGGTCTTACTAGGTTGCTGCATTTCATCCCAAAGCTGTCTGCTGATTAACCGTGTATGTCAAACAAGGTGAGGTTTCTAAAGAAACACTGTAATTTTTAATAAATCAGTTGATGTAATTAAAAAACATTCATGCTTCTGAGAATACAAACCCATCAAGTTAGTTCATTCTCAAATACAGATTGTAATGTATCTTAAACTGGAATCTCTGAGGAAAAAGTTGTGTAGGAGCTGGGTTAATTTTGATTTTTAATTGGGGCTGTCATCCGAATTGCTCATTTGAAAATATTGTTATATTCCGAGAGGGTATCCTTATTGCCTACAGGTATTCCAAGCTTTTGAGATGGTATTACGTCTCCAGAACACATGTAGGGACACCCAAGAACCAAGTTGTATACTACAGCCTGCGTCAAGGAAACAAAATCAGTGAGGGTTACTCTGGCCACACTTAGCTGGAAAGGCAGCTATTAAAGTTGTAGAGAAAATACAGAGTAGAAATATTTTGTCTCCAAGAAAATTGTGACTCCATGATCCCTCATATGCTAGAACAATAAACTATAAAATAGATGTGTTTTATCTTTTGGAAAGTTATTCATAGACAAACTGATATTCATTATGTACATACATGGGCACCTTGTTTTAAGCTAAACAGTATCTAGTCCATGAATGTGTATGTATCACATGTAGACATTTCACTCTGTTAGCTTTTAAGCCGTGCCCTAAAATTCCATGAAGAACTGAATTAAGTCTTGATAAAGCCCAAATTATTTTAGCAATGCTGCAGCAAAAAAAGATTCTAGACTTTCACAATATGTAAGACAGTAGGATTTGACAATAAAGGGAAGAATTACACGAAGATTAAAATAAACTACAGTGAAGGGTATAAATAACATGGCCTGATCAGCTCCAAAGTTGATATATCACTGTATATCCATATAATTAGGTAGAGATAAAACTACATTACTCATTGATTAATTTAGCAACTGATATACCTCCGACTTGCCTAACTCCTAATGATATAAGATTTCTGCTCAGAATGAGGTGCAGTTTTTCCTCAAAATTGCAGGTCTTCAGTCAAAGCACCTGGAGAAGCGAAAAGTCATCATGGGCAGCTTTGAAGTAATCTGTGCAAAGACAATTCATTATAAATGATTCTGCTTTGAACATTGGTAATTTGCAAACTTGCTTACAGTTGGTAGGTCCTGATGGAGTCATGAAAAAAAACCCGCAAAATGAACAAGAAATAAAAAAAAGGACAAGTAACAAGGTACAGGCTGACCCGGAATTAAATGATGGATTGGCCTCTGAAGCATTTTAAGAGCCAAATATAATAATGACGTTTAGGTTTCTTTTCCCCACCCCATGAGGCCTGTAAGATTTCTTCATTAAGTAGTGCAGCTGAGGAATAGACTCAGTTCTATGTCTTGATATACTTTCCCCCCCTTAGTCACTCCCAGACAGAACTGTGTGACATACAGAATCAATATGTGCACCCTTTCTCCAAAGTACCCACGCCAGAAAGAAATGGTCTGAGCAAAAGTACTGCAATTCATTCATACATTTTCTAAATGAAGAAGCTGTTACTTCAATGCCAAAAATCACTGCAGAATATTAAGTTTAGTATAAATATCTGTGGAGTTTCACCTTCCTCCTTTTTTTTAAAGAAAATTCCCTACCTTAAAACATTTATATTTTAACAACTTGTTTTGAAGAGGACAAAAAGTAGAACGGAATAGATCGCTTGTCTACAAAAACATAAAATAGTGTCCTAGTGATCTATAAAGGCCAGTTGGATGAAACATGTCTCGTAATACACACAAGACACTTTCTATCCTGAGACTGGCAAATAGCTCTTCCCTATTTTGACAAAGTCCATACTGCAGGTGTTTAAGTGGATTTTTTCCCCCTCTTTTTTTTTTTTTTTAACCTCCAGTATAAAGCAGAAATTTTATCTCAGCTGTGTTTGCATCATTAGCTTGCTGGCAATCATATAAGCCTAAATTATCCAGGCAAGAAGTTTAATTTATCGAGGCCTCTTGCCAGAAAAGAGCAGCAATCAAATCAGTCAGCCCAAATTATCCTTGACATTAACAAAGGGTTCTAGGATCATTCTAAGAAATTACTTTCTTCTATTACTAAGCTGATTATGTTGTAGATGCCTCTGCTGCATCACAGCACAAAATGTAGTTTAAAATAAAAGTGTTTATAAGAGTATGTAATTTTCATTGCCACTGTTTGTCATATTCAGTGTTTTCTTGAAGCATGCTAAATAAACATTATATGTGTATGTGTGCATGCATGTGTATAAAAGTAGTAATAGCATGTGCTTACTTCAGCTAAGCAGCCACCTGTAAAACTAAAAGCAAACAGCCAGGTCCCAGTCTTACGGTCTCATTGACAATGAAGCCAAGAAAGCTCTACAAATTACTGCTCTGTGTCACTGCAGGATTCAGCTCTTATCCTCTCAGACACCAAATGAACTAGAGCGAATTTTCATCTGTTCCCAGACAGTGGGATTTCTCACTCATCTATAGTGCCTTGTACTCAACTTCTCAGAGATCTTTATCAAGCCAAATCCAAGTTAGAACATCTTAGTTTAAAAGCTTATAGGGCTCACATGGGGGAGAAAGATATTGGAGTTCTCCATTGATCAAGTGCAAAGAAAAAAAATCGTCTCACTCTCAGTAATCAGCAAAGTCCTCTCTGACAGTCAAAGGAAAGCCTCTAGCTTTCAGTTTAATAACTGTTATTTTGCAAACCAGGGCCCAAAGGACACTGCTGTTTCTGAAGTTGTTAAGTAACAGGCTCTGTATTCATAGCTCATTGATTTGGCATACAAATCAAAAACAATAGAATATTATAAAAAAAATTTTAAAAGTGTTTCACAATCATTTCAACTTTAGAAAAAAATGCTCAAAAAGCTAGAGCTGTCAGATAAGGAAGAAGTTAGAAGAAAATATATTCAAGCTTCAAAAAGAATATTAAAAAATCCTACTGGGAGCAAAAACATACTTAAAACTAGAAAAATATCATCTACTGAAAGCAGCCCATAAGACACACAATGTAGGATTCCTCCCCATCTTCCCCCCCGCTCCGTAAACACAATGAGCTGGAACAGCAGCTTTGTGGTTAAGGAGAAAGACATTTCTGATTCAAAGCCCAGCTATACCACAGGCACAATACCTTGTCTAAAATTATAGGCTCATAGTGCAAACAAATTTTTACCAGACACATGAATCTGGACTGTATAAGGAATATAATGATCAACCTAAAATGCACCACATTTGAGTGAGAATTCCTAGTTGTTTTTAAGCTCAAAATTAATAAATATGTAAGACTGCAATATGGTTGGTAAAGTCATAATACTGAAGGCTGATATTGACATCCCTAACCTGCATTTGCTAGAAAGTTTTCTGCCCACCCAATGGTGTGAAATCAGTTATTACACATTCTCCTCTCCAGTTGCACACTACTAAATATATTTTCCCATGTAAATACTTAGTCATATTGTGGTAACAGTTTTTAGATGTTTGTTTGCAGTTCCTTTTCCCAAAATGTGTGCACTACTACTACTTGGGCAGACTGAGCTGCAGCTGAATATGGCTCATATACAATTAGAATCATAGAATCATGTGTAGATTGATTTGACAAATTACACTAGTTTCTGGACCCAGTTGTACCTCTCAAATCTACCTTCAAAAATCACTGTCTTCTTTTATTACCCTCGAGGTAATAAAACCAAAGCTGTCAGCAAGTCCACACGTAAACTTCAGTTCCTTGTGGCTTTTCCCCTGATTCTCCCCTGAAATAACACATATTTTGCATGATGGAGCACAATGAGTCGTTAATTTTCTTTAAAGGACAGGTTGATATGAAATCATTAGAAGGAACGTTGTAATTTCTGTTTTGGTGCTTCCAAACTGATTTCTCATTTAATATAACAAACCCAATTTCATAAAAGTTCATATATTCTTCTCTAGACTTCCTAGTTCCCTCCTTGGAATCAAATTGTCTTAAGTTCTCTTCTTTATTTTCTCTACTGTGGTTATACTTATGACAGAAACTCAGATTTTTATAACAAGTTACACAAATTTGCATTTGAATTTCCTTTTGCAACTAAGGTATCTAAGATAGATTTCATTTCTGAAATAGAAGAAAAGCAGAAAATTAAATAAAAGTAAGAATAGAAATATAAAGCTTATGCCAGGTGGCTATAAAGGCAGTCAGAAAAGTTGTTACCCCCCACCCTGATGTTGCAAGCCTTTGAACTTCTATACGGTTTTCAGCCTTCCAGAGATCAGCTTCCAGGCTTATGCCTGAATTCAGTTGGGAAACATATAAAAAGAAAATGCATTTGAGCAGATAAGAGACCAAGCAGTTATTGAGTGAGAGTGTCCTAGAAAAGGGAAAGCCAGGAGTAAAGTCTCTAACTTCTGAAAAAATCAAATCCTGTATTCCTCCTTCCCTTTTAGGTTTTAAGACTCCATGTGCCAAGTCCTACTCCAGATTCTTAACATATTTAACTATTAAGAGACCTAACACAGTAAGAGAATAATGACTTGGAATAATAATTTCACTCATACAAACAACCCTCCTGAACTGAGCGCATTTTCCCTTCACACCATGAATTCCCTAAAGTTGCTATTCATTATCAACCTCTTCTGAAAAAAAAATGTTCTCTTCCTGAACTGGAAGACATTCATCACTGATTATTGGTCTGAAAGTACTGCCAAGAACACATTATTTCACTGAGCTCTTCAGATAGATGAAGTCTATCCAGAGAACATGACCAAGGTCTCCACCAACCTGTTACCACCAAAAGCACTTTTAGTTTGACTGATCTGGGTGGGAAAGGGCACATGGCTGGACACAAGACTGAAAATCTAAACAATCTATTCTACTGATTAGTTTTTATTTTATTTGCAGAATACAAACTTCAGCCCTTCCTCATTTCAAGCATGTTCTTCTTCTCACTTTGTAGAGTTTAACTTGCATAATTAATTTGCTTCAGCTATGCGAAAGAAATATGCAAAACACTTGAAAAGGGGGTAACAACAAAAAAGCTGGATACACAGTTTTCAGGACTTCAAAGCAATAATGTTTTCTTGCAGATGCACAGCAGGGATTGCCTGAGGTACGATATCTCTATTTGAGCAAAAGAGACTCATCCAAAGTATTAATAAAAGGGCTGACTTGCAAAAATCAAAAAAGAGGTTTGATTTTATTCTAAAAATTAATTCCAGCCAATAAGAGAATCATGAAGGTTTACATGTTGAGCTTGAAAAGTAAAACTCCTTTAAGGTAAGGCTGTTACTAAAAATCACTGACCTGAAGAAAATATGACGAAAGCCAGATTTCTTTGCTGTGATCAGCAGTAAAGTACAGTTTTAAGAATGATCCCCATCACTTTGCACTTTATATAGGACATGTGCAACAGCACTACAAGGTTTTAAATGCCTTTTCACTGAATCCTCAAGAAATGCAGCTGACGGTAACAGAACTGATGACAGAGAACAGCCTATCATTATTTTATAGTACTTTCAGATTAGTAAAAAGTGTATATTAAATAAGATCACAGCTCCTAGAAACTTGCAATGTACTGAAAGTTTTAAGTGTCCTTCTCAGTAACATTGGACAGTACATTAAAGTAAATCCAATTAGAGTACCTTGAAGCAAGTGTGAATATTTTACTGAGTTATTTAATAATTGATCTTAAATATCCCAGCAGGGGAAAAATAATTCTTATTTCCTGACATTTTTTTCCACTTTTCTGAAACTTCAGTATCACAATTTTGTGTCAAAAAATAAAGTCTTCTAAATCCTTAATGCAAGCTTGTAGACACATTCTTTCACCCACCATAACTTCAGTACATCGCATATTAATGGTAGTAACTGCACTTCTGAGTATTTCTACAAAAGCCCATAGAAGACAAGACTGCCTTTTCCACCTCATTGCAAGATCTAGCCTGGGAGAACGAGATGATATAACCCTCTTTTTTTCACTCTTCCCCTTTTCTCACTCAATATTTTGTCCTTTCTTTTCCTCAGTGAGGTATCAGGGAGACCAAAAAAGAATTCATCTCCCACATAAATTTCAATTTCAAGTTACACTACAATATTAAGGGTGAATTTAATCTTTGCTTCAATGTAGGCGATAGTGTTCAGAGTTTCAGCTTTGTTATAAAAAGTACAAATGTTTTTCTTTAAAGTCTTGAACTATCAGCATAAGCAATGAAAACAGTGAACTTCCCAGACAGACTCCAGAAAGCTCAGAACACAAAATTGATACCTGAAATATGTTCATATTGTAAACCCAAGGTGGATTACTGATGTGAACCATTTATGCAAGTCTCAAAGAGGTCTGTGCTTCATAGAACTGACTGTAGCAACCTGAGCAGAGTGCATTAATTCCCAATAACCTGTCAATGCTTGGTGCCTAAAGTCCATCCGGAGTGTGCAGTGCATGCAGCAAGCCTAGCTCACACTGGAGACCCAGCACAGCACAGCACAGCTGCATCTTGTAAGACATGGCAGTTCACACCTGTGCAATTTAACATCAAACCAGTCCATAACAAAAATACTTCTATTCATTTGACAAGTGAAAACCACTCCTATTCCTAAAACAAAATATTTAATTTCCACAAAGGAAAATAGTTTGATAACAGGAACTGTCCTAGAGATATTTCTGTCCAAGCAATCAGACACAAAGCTCTTGAACAGCTTTAGCAATTTCATAGGAATGAAGAAAGAGGAAGAGGTTTTTTATTTTTAATTTAAGAACAAGTCTAATAACGTCTGAGGGAGAGAAGCTCAGTTTAATTCTTTGGTTCCCTGATAGTAGGTACCCAGTCCTAGAAACAGAGACCAGACAGAGAATTTGGTTCCAAAATCACTTAAACAGTCATCTAAAGGAAAAGGAAGAGCTCTCGAAGTTGTGCTGCCAGCCTTTGGGAAACTGTAGAAGGGATTATCTAAGACAATATCAAAACGACAGGTTATTTTCATATTTAAATCTGCAGTTTGTCATCAAGATAGTTTTCCAAATACAAGAAGTGTAAATTTTTTACACTTGAAACCATTAGTTCTTTCTGCAGATTTTGCAAATACAACAAAATTTACTTCTGAGATCACAACACCTAGTTAGAAGATAAGTCCTTCTCACTGTTTACATTTGTTACATTTTCACTCAATGTCAACAAATATGGCAACGTTTTCTTATTTCTTTACATGGCCATGTAGCAAGAAGCTAAGTCACAGCATCGTGATGGGAACTGTCTCCTTGCACTCTCCCTTCTTGGTTCTGCCTGTAGACAGCAGTGGTAATTGCTTATTAAATAATTCTAATTAAAACCAATCAGGTTCATCCTAGATTCCCTCAAGTTAACTCAGATTAGTGGCTTTACACAGATTGTACATCTTTGTAAAATGACCAAAGAAAAAATCTCTTTAAGCAGCAGCAAAGTACATTCTCCACTCAGAAGCATAAAACCCACTCACATTTCACTTAAATCCTCCAGCAACACAAGTGAGAGGTGCGACACGCTGGCACAAAACCTGACTCAGTGCTACGCTCCTTCTCCTTTAATGTGCCTTGTGTTGGAAACAGCAGGTCTAAGCGTCCCAAATATATAACTGCATTTTCAAAACCATGATCATAATTTTCTGATGCACTGTCAAATCATCATTTTCTCATTATATGAAAGATGGTCATAAAAAGATCCAACTCAGTGCAACGTTACAATATAAGCTAGTATCTTTAGGAGTTCCATGTGTATTTTTACCCATTTGCAACTGAATGTTCTCTGAAATGTTCTGTTGGTAGCCTTTTCAGATGACTGTTCTCTCCACACCTTCCTTCTCCAAGCACATTAAGCTAAGTGTGTGAGAAAACAAAAGAAATGTGTGTTGAAATAGACACAGGAATAATTCAGTCTCTGCTTTCACTTCTTCTTGCTGCCCAAACGAATAATCATTGTCCCTCTTCCCTGATTGTAAGCATTTATCCAATCTATCAGAAAGTCTTTTCTTAGTCTCCAGAACATTATCTTACCATCTTTTTCTTTAGCAATTACAAAATGTTGCCACTAGTGAGGTGTTATTACTAAGTGAAATTAATTATACAAAAATCAATAGAAATAGTTTAAAAGAAGATGTAAGTTTTAAACATTTATATAATTTCTTCCAGTTTTCCCAGTGATCTTCCTGTAATGTGAATTAAAAACAGAGCAAGTTTATTTTAATCGACTGGAATGAAAAGAAGACATCTAATGAGTTTGAAGTTAAACAATCTTCATACACAGCACATCATGAAATAATTGACATTAAGTAAAGAAGGGGAAAAAAAGAGAGAAGTATAAAAGCCCACAATGGGAAATGGCTTGCTATAAGAACACTCAATAGGTTTCTTGCATCTTAGAGATGCAAATATCCACCACGTGAGGAACCACAGCCCACTGTATTGATGGAAATATGGAAATATTGATGGAGGGGACTTCTTGAGTACAGGTTTCTGAACTCATTTCAAAGACAATAGCACCTTCCCACCCTAGTAAATACGAGCCACCACCAACAACTGGACAATAGCAGCTTGACGTTGACAACCAAATTTAATTCCTTTGATTACATTTACACAATATAAAAGAAATGCAAAATTGGGTCTTATTCACACTTATTAAGAAATAAAAAGACCAAATCTTCCTATAAAGTGAAAGTAAAGCTGCATCTTCTGGTCATACAGGAATATTCCATTGACAGCAAGGCGCAAGGTTGGCAAAAAAAAACAAGTGAAAAAAAAAACTTTATGAGAAAAGAAAACTTAAATGAGAAGTTGCACATAAATCAACCATCAGTGACATAGATTCAGAATACCCAAATACTTCAGTAAATTCATCTTGATGGAGTAATCACCTGGATGAATAAGCAACAAAATACTCATTGGAAATCAGCTTCCTCTTTCTTTGCACAGGGACAGGAACGAAAAAGGGGACAGAGTTTTCTACTAGAGAAGAAAAGACTGTGCGGAGGCAAAATGACCAACATGCAAGCCTCAGTGCCACGTCAGTTGTCAAGGTAGAACATACTTTAGAGAAAATCTTTAGTTCCCTATAATTTTCAGTTTTCTTTGCTTCTGCTGAATCAGCTCACCTGCTTTCCATGTGTATAACGGATTCTAATAAGGGGCATATTTTTACTGAGAAATAACATGTATACTTATCCTATACGAGAGCTCAGAAATTCCAATAAACACATAAAGCATTCTTCATTCAACTAATCCATCTCAAAAAACTAACCCACACATTTCCAACACTGTCTTGGATTAAATAACAGGTGCCCAAGTCCTCCATCTCCCAAGATGTATATAGCTATTAAATTTTTCCACCACTTGTACAGAGGACTTGAACATCTTATTAGGTAAAAATTCCACTATAATAGGCGGATCTGTTTTGTGGAGAAAATCTAGTTAATAGAAACCAGCAATATGTGCATGTATATATTTTAAAAAAAAAGTGTGTAAAATACTGTCTCCACTTCCCTTGTTCTCCTTTCAGTGTTGGGGTTCTCCCAACCCCGGAGCCCTTACACACAGCAAGAAAGGTATAACCCAAACAGCCTATACCCTCAATTTCAGAAAGAAGTGTTGGAGAGTGTTTTAATTACTGTGAAAATGGTTGGTCCCATTAGGGCGATCCAAAGTACACCAGGAATTTGCACTGTCAGCACAGATAAGGAATTTCATCAACTCTCATCAGTTAAGATTTCACCTTTGACTTAAATTTCCTTCTACTCTGTTATCACGACCAAACGTTCTATTCTACAGGGGTCTAAACCATTCATGCAAATTTAATTTATGGCAATTTAAATTGCGATGAAGTTCATAACATTGGAATAATGCATGTGTCTCTCAATGAGTTTAATCAGTGCCCATTAACGTGCCTGTTATTTTGCCTTTTTGTTATTCATGCGTTCTGATCTGAAATTACATTCACTTTGAGTGGAAACAAACTTAACCAATTCATCAGACCTCAAAATCAATACCTAACTTGCCCAAACACTTTTCTCCTTTTTAGATATGAGAAAATTCTACTTTTCCTTTTTGAAAGTACAAATCAATACTTCCAGCAAAATAAGGAAGCAAAAATGGAGATCTAGGCTCTTTCACACAAACAGTGTTTAAGAATCTCATTGTCCGCATCTACTGCTATAAATCAAGAAACAAAAACAATGGAAGAATTTCACCTCAGTATAAGAATTGCCCTACTGTGGCATCAAATTGCGCTAGTGACAAAGGGCCTAAGCCATAAGTTACACATACTTACAAATTCTTTTGTTTGAACAAGGAATATTAATAAAAAAAAATTTTTGAGTACTTAGTTTGTAGAATGAAGTCACATTAATACATTTAGAAATGCAATCTGCAGTACCAGAAGATAAAATGCATCCTTCTAGTATACAGACAGGTGGGAGGAAGCTTCCACTTTCATGAAAACATGAAATGTTAGTAAAAAAAAAATGGCAAGGTAGACAGTAAGTTGAGATTATATGAAGAAAATGAGATCTAGTTTATTTTGACAATTCAAGCCTCATGGAATGGAACAACTTTTTGGTTTTCAAGCTGCTGATCTCTCTGACGTTTCCTCATTGTAACCTTAACATTTTGCACCTAAGTATGCCATAAATGTTTAATTTACTGTGTTCTATGTGGATTTTGCCCACTTTCAGTTGATAAATGTCTAGCGCTTATATCAAGCAGATCTCATCTGAACAACATTCAGACAACAGACAATGCAAGCTCAATCATTAGACAAGTTTATAGTCTGTTATACACAGCAAATGTTTGGGGGTTCACAGGGTTCACTGAACATATCATAAGCTAATGGCAAAGTAAAGATAGAAACATTTTTCCATTTCAATTCGGTTGCATATTTGCTTGTAATTTACTTTTTAAAAATACTAAAGAGATCTTTGCTTAGAAGCCTACATTGCCCAGCAGTTGTGCTAGCCATTTACCGTTCTAATAAAGGAAACAAAAAAACCTAAAACAAACAGTTAAAAGGCTGATTTTATTGACGCGATTGTATTTTTCTTAATAGAAATAAGTTATAAAGTTCCCACGTATATGTAACAATTACATATATTTGCAAGTGTACTTTTATTCCATCTTCCCCCAAAAAACCCAAAACAGCAACACTCAAGCAATTATTTATTTTGGCAAATTCGGGTTTTGAAATACAGTGCATTACAAATATAAAGTATTAGCATTAATAATTGCTTACAACAGAGAAGAAAATTTCACTAAAAATATTTTTAACAGTAGGAAAGAAAAGAGAGCATTTCAGTGCACAATTGTATCTCGAAGTGTCTTGCAACCCACAATGCCAGAAGCAGTGGATTAACCTAGTTTCTGTGGGCACAAGACTAGAATCTATTGCTGTGAGTGCAGCTGTCAGAGCCACCTGCATATCTTTGGCTCCAGTCAAGTCTCAGAAGTAAGTCAAAGGGTGATTTCAGGATGCTGCAGTGTCCATTTTAGTTTGTAAGAAACAAAACGAAAATATGCCCAGTATAAACTGGGAAGGTTGGAAGCTGCTAAACATGCCTGCCTAGAAGCTTTAATTAGACAAAGCTGGTATAATCTGTGCTTTTCGTATTTTTCCAGCTTATATAATGATGTCAGTTCAACCTTTGTTTTTCCATGTTTGCCTAAAACTGCCTTCCCCACCTGATCTAGAAGGTTTGGGATAGCAAGTGAGCTGCTACAGCAAGGATTCAATGGCAAGCAGAGTCAATTGCGTGGGAAAAATCTGAGTCTCACAGATAAAGATAAAAATAAGATAGGGACTTCAGTTACCAGCAAGTAAACTTCAAACAGTTCAAATCAGTGCTGTAAAGCTCAGGCACTTATCCAGACTTCTCCAAATATCCCCAAATTTGAACCTGGAACAGTAATTAGGGTGATTTTTTCTGAAGTTTATCTATTCTAACTCATCATTCTCTACTTCAGTATTCCCCAAATCTGAGAGAAAACCCTCTGGGTTTGCCTGTGAACTATCCAGACACTAACCAGATAACACAAGAAACACAAGTTACTGCTAAAAGTTTCTTTTACAGCACTTGTGTATGTAAAGATACATTCACTGAAAAGACCCTGAAGACTTCTATTTTCACTGTTTTGCCCACTGACAAAACAATTTATTAGCCACCAGGCTGAACGGATGTGTCCCACAAAACCTTCCTGAACAGACAGGACCCGTTCCTGGGAACACGCCTTTGGGCATTCTAGGCACATACAGAATAAAATTCATTTTCCATTTTCTGAATCAAGAGTTCATGAAACCTGAGTAAAGTTTAGCAGGTTCACAGACGTAGTCTGAATAATAATATAACCTTCTGATAAGAGGAACTCCAATATTCAAAGCTAGTCAGAAGAACAAATAAGTATCTTCTAGTTTGCTTAAAGTTTCCCAGATAAAGTGAAAACGCTGGAAAAAATATCCAGGATGACAACTAAGTTTTTAACTACATAGAATAGAAGTATTAGAATGGCTCAGAAGATAACACTAGAAGTACTTCCATTGGTTGTTTTTAAAAGCCCACATTACTGAGGAAATGAAGACACTGAATGAATATGTCTGGCCTATTTAAAAATCATGCTGAACCCTCCTCCTGTTTCTTGCCTTGTGGAGTTGTGTGTACATCAGGACACTGTTCAAGATGCTTCGACAGCAGCTCTACGTGATCTTGCATCTATAATATTACTATGGCAGCACCCCACTCAGATGACATAAGCTGCTGAAAAGCCACTTTCTCTCTGTGCAGCAGCAGTCCGTGTGACAGACTCGAATACAGGTTTGCGATCAGGCTTGCTTTGCACATGCTGGGCCAGTTTCAGGTACCAGCAGTACTCAGTGAAAGCTGAGAACCAATAGAACGGCTGCTCCTGGTAGAGATAAAACCGAGTGATCTTTTTAAAAATTATTTTGGCACTTCCCACTAAGACAATGAGTAATCACATAATCCATTCTGCCTCCTCTGGTTTGTGAGCAAGCTTTCATCAGACAGTGGCATCTAAAACCCACACGCCTATTTCTGTAAGGATGATCTGATTTTAATATTACATACCCTTATAGCTCAGCAGCCAAGGGTAATCTTCTGTAGCTTCATGAGAGAACCACAAAAGTGAAAGGGACAGACAGAGAACTTAACTCTGAATCAAGACACACTGGATACACAGCACTGCAGTGCCTTATCTCTGGACAAGAAGGGAGTACGAATGCAGATTCAAGAGCAAAGAAACCCCTAACTAGGTACTACTCTGAACCAAAATTCACATCAATACAAAGTAATTTGGATATGGTTCTAGTCAAATCCAGAAGGACACTGTGCTGCAGTCTTCTACTTCGTGCCATGAAGAAATCTCAACATTAAAGCCTATAAAGTCAGATCAGAAATAAGCTATTCAGGTTTATGGGCAATAAAGTCTAAGACGTAGCTTCTACTCAGGATTCATACTTCATGTCCCACATGGCAATACTTCAGTATTTTTAAAGCTGATTCACCTTGCTTCAGAGGCATTTGTCTTAATTTACTCTAACTGGATGCAGAAGCTGTTTATCTGATACATCTTGCTTTTACAGATAAATTTGAAGTGTAAAAACAATTTATAACCTGAAATGTTAGGAGCTTTCTTATTTGCCCTATGAATGCAAAATGCTACCTGAGATTTTTGTGTTATTATGCACACAAATAAAATAGGTTGGTTTGGGGTTTTTTTATTTATTTGTACAACTCAAAAAAAAAAAGAAAAGAAAATAATAATTTTTTAAATTATTTTTTATTTTGCTTACTTGTTAAATGATTGATAATTTAGGCACAGAAAAATATTATGGTATTAAAATTACTGAGTGCTGTCTTGGGTGAAATAACTCATCTATTAGTCTGGGATCAATGCAAATTAATCTGCTCAGCACCATGAAAAAGGCTGCTTCTGCTCTTTATGTTGCATCAGATTATGAAAAGGTCTGATAAAGAGTGGATGGATAGGCAGGACAAATAATTAGTCATACAACTTGCTTTTAGCAGCAGAGAGTAATTAATTTAGATAAATTATATCAAGTGTCCTGCATGATATACAAGAATTTCATTAAAGTAATGATGCTTTGATTAAGTTTCCCTGTAACATGGGTTATCTGCAGAAGGAAATTAGCACTTTCATTCCCCTTTTCTCTTCAACATCTTCTAACAATCCCTGGCTATTATCAGCTCAGTCATTGGCCAAACAAAATCTGTGCTCTGACTCTGTGCCCATGAAGTATCTGTATCATTACCACTAATGTAGTATCACACAGCAGGGTACTCCCACTGAGATTTTTGCAAGATTTCTGCCTAAAGAATGATGAAATTAAGACCTTTAGTAGTGCCAAAATCACACAAGCATCCAAGTCATAGGTTGGTTTGGATACCACAGTTTTCCTACTTTAAATATTTATACAAAATTAAACTCTTGCTGAATCAAGACCTAAATCCTGAACGATACCTGTGGAGCAGATGGATGTATGATTACAGGAGCCCATTAATTTTCTGGTTAATTCTCCATTTGATTTCTGTGGTCAATGACAGATTCTCAGTATGCAAACAGAAACCTTGAGGGCAACCAGCCTCTCTGTGCTTACTCTGGAGGTATATTCGCAACCAGGTTGCAAATATAGAAAGCTTTATGAAACTAGAGTGAAAAAAAATTCTATCATTTACTGCAAGGCTAGTCAGAAGAAACCACTCCATACATGCCACCCAAAATCATCAAGTCAGGCCACTGGATTACTATCTCAAATCCCAGAATGACACAGCAGCCAACATGACACACAGCAAAAAGTTTACCTGAAAGGTGAAATCATTTATGTTTTTAAGTGTGACACCTAACTGGGAGAGCTATTAGACTCCTAGATTAACTGCATTGTCTGAGGAATAGGGAAAGCAGATAGAGAATACGATTTTTAAGTATGACACCCGGTAAACAGCTCAAGCTAATTTACTACCCGAGTTTGTTTTTGCCAGAGTATTGCAGAATATAAACCCTTACAATTTGCAGTGGCATTTTCTATCATGATTCATTGCCACAAAGAAAGAATTGTCTTTCACATTGGTTTACCTTGTGTCCTGAAAGAAGAATTTACCTCCATTCAGTAATGTCTGAAAATTATTTTCTTCATAATTCTTTTTATCTTATTTTTACTAGACTGTCTTTTGACAAAAAAAAAAAAAAGGTTGCTTCAGCAACGGTCAATCAACAAGCAGCTAAACTACAAATGTCATTTCCACATTGTGGAAATTAACATTTTTCAGATGGTAGATAAACCACCAGATAATGTGAAATAATTTAATATAGACGTAAAATGCAATGCTTTTGAATTTATTGCATCTTCACTTCTGGGTTCTCCCCCCTGCCCCAGCAAAATGAGAAAAGCCATATTTTATAAATAAATGAATAAATAAATAAAACAAAGCTACAGTTTCATTAAGCAAGTTTTGAGTCTCTCTGAAGAATAAACTAAAGAGTTATTCTTGTTCTCAAAATTTTAAAGGAAAAATGCATTTATATGGCCATAAAATGATCTATCAATCTCAATTGTTCCAATTTATTACAGCACATGTTAGAAGCATTCAAAATCAGCTGTTCTACCCACTTCTACTTAGCTTTATAAGGTAACTTAATTGACTCAGATATCCATCAGCGTAAAGAAAGACCAAAAGGACATTTGGCCTTGAAGAAAATCCTACTTCCATAAAATAAAAAAGTGAAATAAAAACATCAAACTGAACAATAATCTAGGTCAATCATATGCATTAAGAAACAACACGCCCCAGTTTAAAAAAAAAAACAAAAACAACCAGAAAACCAAAACAGATTTAACATACATATTTACTTAAACAGTCACAAGAAATGAGGTGCAAGATGGTCACAATTTTTTTGCTATAAACATCAAGGACCTCTACATCATCTAGATGTACCACTATTCCAATGCAAAGTAAAGGCCTGTTTTCCCAGTTTCGTATGAATGAAAGGGGAGAGAAGTTAATTTCTTCCCGCAAAAAAAATTTCATGGACTGTAGCAAACTCCACATCTTTTATGCCTCCTAGAGCTTTTGGCACCCTCACTTCAGGCTGGGCAGATTTCCCAACAAGATCAGATATATCAATAGGAAGGAAGCAGTGGTACGTACGAATTTCTACCCGCTTTTAACTCAGATAGTTGGTGTATTTAATTCTTATGCAACTCACTCAACTTATAGCACTAATTTATAATTTGATCAAAATGCTATGTTATTTTGGAGTTGCAACATTCTCTCTTGTTATCTTTATACAAATACTGTGTGCATTAAAGAAATAATTACCATGGCACTTAAAGTAACATGAAAATAATTCTGCTAGACCAGTGCAAGACAGATGATTATGAACATACTTCTCCCTCCCTGATCTCAAATACAGCTCACGTAACTTTTTTTTTTCTTTTAGAGCTCCTTCAAAGTCTCCAATTTCAAAGGCATTTATGGGAATAAAATTCTGCAGCATGTCCCAAAGCTCCTCAGACAGACTTCTACATGACTGCACACACATAAGGAAGAATTTCACTTGCATTAACAAAAAAAAAAAAAAAAAGAAACTCCAATATAAGCATTATATTCAGAGATCCAGGAGGTTATGACCAGAATTTGGACACCAAAGAATATTCCCCCACTTAGCAAACTGCATTGATTTACACATTTTGGCACTGTTTAATGGATCAATGGTTTCATGTCTAACCAACCTTAATTGCAGCTACATTAAAATAAAATTTTCTAAGGAAACTTCACTATGATAGGTACAGCACTGAAAACATGCAGACTTAATGAAAGTATTGTGCCATCCTTTTGTATCTCTGCTGTCCATGCTCTTCTGTTTTTTTTAATGCAACAAAAATACTTTAACCTGGATATTATGTACAGACTTTTTCCTACTGTTTTTCATATACCCGTGTCATCACACGTGCTCAAATATTCCCCGCTCATACAGTGTTGCAAATACATTCATTTTGCATCACAAAACAGTTTATTGAAAAGAAGGTCTATCATCTATACCTCATCCACACATACAGCTCTTCATGATGTTGCCAATGAGGGACCAGCATAACAAATACAAAGACTGAACAGTACTACAAGTTGTGAGACACTTGGACCCAAATCAATATAAATGTACCTCAAAGCATGAGCTGAATGATTCCTATCCCCAAGGACATATTGTTTTAAATGAACAAGCACAAGGCCCAGCATAAACCATTTGTCAGTCCTAAACCAAGTTTTGACCCGAGCTAGACAGGAATTTTCCGGTAGAACATCGGATGAAACTTGAATACCTTATAACTTATGTTTTGATTGGGGAAATAAGAGGGAAAAAAAATACCACACTAAATGTCTTTCACTCATGTTTTTGCTGAACTTCTTTTATTTGACACAAATGATACTCAGAGAGAACTGCAGAGAGAGATATTTTATCTTGAAACAGTTGGAACTCTTAAACTATGGAAGGAAGTGGAAACAATAAAAGGATCACTCTTCTTCCCCACTGCAAAAAACTTGGGGCTTCCAAGCAAAATCTCAGATTGATATTTTTCAAAATGCCTTTTTTTTTTTCCATCTAGTCTTAATTCCATTCCTATTTTTAGTTACTTCAGAAGTGGGTACCTTCTCTGTGCCAATTTCTATTCCCTGCCTTCCCCATATACCTCTTGTTAAAGACAATGAAATTAAATTTATATTAACATTAAACAAAAATGCTTGCTATGCTATAATAAAATTTTTAAATCACAACAAATTCCCACTTATGTTTTTGTAGTAGAGAAGCACTAGTACTTGGATAGTACTTCTGAAGATGACCATTATGTTACACTCAGGCAATAAGAAGCAGAGAAGTATCACTTTCCCCTAAGACCAGTCTCAAAACAGGATTTCACAAACTCTAAAAATCTGTATTCTTCAGGGTTCATAATCAGCTTTGTAGCCCTGAAACTGATAAGATTGCCACAACATTCTTCCTCCTAAGAGCATAAGGGAACACAAGGTCTTCAACCATCCATCTTCCCTATTTATAGAGGGAATACAGTTCATCTTTGCAGGTTATCCTGGAATGCATCCAGAGGTCAGCTGTCGGAGGTAAATACTTCCTCAGAGTTCTTGGCTAAATTGGCAATAACAACAAAAAAATATATACCAGTTTCTTACGCAGATAATTTATAGTACAACTTCTCTGATGCCTTATCAACAATGTTGTCAGAGATAAATGTTTAAAATAATTTTAAGTTATTGCTTTATCTGTCATCACATTCTAAGAATAAAGGGTTTGGGAAAAGTTGCTACTAAATATTGAAGACTGAGTCACATATCAGTTAATACATTTGCTGTCTCCTCTAGAGACTGCCAGCAATTGACCAGGCTGATCCTATGCTGATCCGAAAGAAGAGCTGACACTATTCTTCCTTTATGCATAAACAACTACTACAGCCCGAAATCACTACACTTAGGCTTTATTAATTTAGGTCAAAAATAAAACCTTATCTTGGGCAACACCAAGTTCCTTCAGCCATTTATATCTTTCTCCTGGAAAAAAAAAAAAGTTGTCCAACATTTTCAAGGTAAGAGTAACTTCATTCCTCATCAGTTTTCAGACCACATAATCAAGCAGTGTTACTTTTCCAATTGTTCCCACTGACACCCCCCATGCTCTGCACTGCTCTGCTCTCCCTGGGGAAGGAGCACCTTCCCCCTGGGAAGCACATGCACCAGGTGTATCCTGGCGTTGCACTGTTCATAAACAGCTTGAGCATAAGCTATTTATGGACCGTGCCGACAAGACAGACCGATGTCATAAGGGGAAATGGGGCAGCAGCCTGTCCTGCTCCAGCAGCTCAGGCTGCAGATTCCCCACCTAACCTGGCAGAGCGTTAACCATTGTATTTTGAAACCTACAAAGACTGGGTGCAACCGCTAGCAGAAGTTTTCTGAGGACTGGCTGGTCATAGCAGATCCCTTGGATTTACCTACACAGACTGATTCCATCTCACTGGTGTTTTGACATTTGCTGTCAGTGCTACATATTGAAGCATCCTAATACAGCGAGCTTTTGTCAACCCTAGCGATGTTGTGCAGACTGACATTACTGCAGCAGTTAGAATAATATAGGTTTAGACATTTATGTGAAAATGATAAAACACGAAAACATTTTTTACGTTACTCTTGCTGTACCCCTACCCTGTTCCCCAAGGGTTGGTAATAAGAGGTGCCCTAGTTATGTTCCTGGAACAAACACTGGAGTTAACATTAATACATGTTGGAATATTGGAAACCCTATTTTAAGTTTACATTCTCATTAATTTGAACTTATACAGAAATACCAGACTGCAAGGATGAAAAACTCATTAAAAACTCAGTTACCATTTCCTTACCACCTGCAAACTCATAAATAGAAAAAAAAAAATGTAATTTATTGGCCTCCAGTAATCTTCCCATCATCAACATATTCTCTAGGCCAATCATAAGGTGCATTATAGGTCAATCACTCTTTAATTCTCTCTCCAAATTCACATAGATCCTTCATCAAATACCAGACTGTAATCTTTCAAAAGGCGAGACTGAATAAAACAGGCAATTTTAAAAAAAACAAGAGGTTCTTAAAAAAGCCAGGCACAAGCATAGCTCCAGCAGGTCATTCCACACACAAAAAACTTCCTCTTAGTGCCACGGAAATCAGTACAAACCAACTCAAAGTTTATTCTCTTTATGTCAGCAGTCAGCAACTAACTTTCCGTTGCCTGCTTTTAGATAAATTTAAAAAAAAAAATAAATCACATATTCAAGTCTTCTGTTACTCAGGCACAAAGCAGATGCAGCCCTAGTGATCTAAAATAGATTCTCCCTACTGCAATCAGAGAACGAAGCGTACACTCGGGTTTGGGATTTTTTTTTTATAATAGATATCCTCAGTTGCTCTGTCCGCACATGCATGCCAAAACTTTTCCACCAGAACCTGCAGCATCTCTGCTTTCTCCTACCAATGACCTTCAGGGAAGAATCTAGCTATTTGCTCAATCACATCAAGTCATTTTGACAATTTATGAAGACCTGACATCTTTTAAAGAAACACTGTTAAGAAAAACACCAAACAATATTTCCTATACTTTATCAGGAGCCTAATTGGGTAGGAAAAAAACTAGAAGATAAACCTTGAGCTTTCATCAAACTTACAAAATTAGTAGAACTAAAGTTAATTAAAAAGATGCTAATCATCTTCACCCACATTGTTTTGGACATTACAATTATCAATGCTTTTCACTGTTGACATCTTTTGCCAGCGCTTCCCAAAAGATACAAGATTTCACGTTTTATCTCCCCAAAAATACCCCACTTCATGTCAGATGTTTCATGACTTCTTTTTGTTCGCTATATCCAATAAGTACGTTTAAGATAGACCACGCAAAGGAGGTAACACTCTAGTCCTTTGGAGATAAGATATAAGATACATTGCTTTCTTTCTCTCAACTGACAAACAGCAACAAATTGAACTTTTAACTATCTGCTATTAAAGTTGTTATTTTTGACAAATTCTAAAAGAAAATAGGAATAAAATTTATCTACAAGGAGTCTGTATATCATAGAATCATTAAAGTTTGAAAAGACCTCCAGGATCAAGTCCAACCTTTGACCAAAATGATGATCCACTCCGCGTACGTTTCTATTTACAAAAGCCTGAGCATGCCTTCTGGCACATTACAATAAACACGAGACAACTGACAGAGGGTGTAACACCCCACAGCAGAGCACTAGAGGAAGGGCATTGTCCGGGTCAAGGAGCTTGGGATGACAAGACTTTAAGCAAGTTCTCCAAATGGCCCCAATGGCCCAAGCTCAAAATGCCAGAGAAAGACAAAAAGCATTCACAATCACATACAAATGGAAAAGAAATGTAGTCTGTTAGCCTTAGAATATACTTTCAAATGAACCTACAGCTTGAGCCCAGAAACTTGCCCAGAGTCATGAAGAGCACATGAGGTAAAAGTTCTTTAAGTCCTATAAAAAGCCTTGCCACAAGCCTAACCTCCTTTCCGTCTCCTATTTTTTCCTTCCTTTACTCACTGAGACATGATCTGAACTTCAATTCAAACTTTAAAATACTTGAGGCAAGAAAATTATAAACTTGCAGTTAAGGCTGCATTAAGATGGTTATACTTGACTTAAAGCCTTATTAGTTGAACTGGCCAAAACCTAGGGAGAGAAAGTAGAACAAGAAGGTACAATCATCATATACAGTTTCTTAGAGCCATCTAAAAAAGTGAAGATACAGGATCTAAACAGAGAAGGAAGAATATAGCACCAGAGGTTTTCTTTGCCATGCAGAATTAGAGTCAACTTCTAAAACAAAGCCTTCTAACACGTGAACAGTTGTTTTACTTGAACCCATTGTTCTCGATGCTATAAGAACACACAGCAATACAGGAGAATTGAAACAGGGTAATATGATTGACAGAATTCTGCAAGAGCTGCTTGTAAAGAAAAATATAGAAGAATTTTGCATTGCAAAGGCCGTTGAAAAGCTGATAAATGGCTATTAGGTTCCAGAAAATAATCAACAATTTCACAAGACAGAAGTGATAGCACAATGAGGATAAGTTAGCGAGTTCTTAAGGGAAAACCAAATAATCTTACTAGATTGTTAAGATAGCACATGTTAATCACTTCCATCGAAGTGACCAATCCAAAGAGCAACCACACATCTCAGAAAATATAGATAGTATTATGAAGTTTGAATTCAGGCTAAATAGAAGATGCCTACCAATAGAAGATTCCTACTTAAGGACCGTAAAGTCCTTATGCAGGAATAGTTGAAACTATCAAAAAGAAAAGGGAAACTATTCCAGAACTTCAGCTGTAAGAAGAGTATCATCGGTATAGATAATTCATGAAGTAAATCACCTTAGTAAACTGTTCATTGCTTACCAGCTCCAGCTAAAATAATTTTCTACATCTTGAGCTGCCATGCTCAAGCCTTATCACCAAGAACCAGAAAATATTTATAAAAACCTACCACATCCATTTATAAGGAAAACACTGATACATAATTAGACAAAGCCGTGATTTAAACAGGAATATACCAAGTAACATGGACTGGAAATAAAATATAGCTCCATCGTATCTCTTCATAGCAGCTCAAGTTTTACAGATGCTTCAAACAGAAGCAAGAAGACTTGTGCACACACCCTCTTCCAGCTCCCTTGGCAGGCACACTGACTACCCCAGCAGCTGCCAGTTTGGCTTTCTGATCTCTAACAGATTAGTCTGAAGCCCATTTGACCTTTTAATCGCAAGCCACTTTGTATCCCTGTAGAAAGGCTTATTCTTCCAATAGTGAGGGAAGTTATAATCATCTCTTCTACATGAGAGGATGAGTAGAGCAAAAACCAAATTGGCTTCTGTCACTCAGCTTTGGATTTATTTAAAAGCAAAAGGGCTGAGTGCAGATCCTGGTCTCCCCAGGCCAGGAAGTTTGCAGGTGCATCTTTTCATCAATCCAGACCTTGACTCCTTCCTTTCCTGTAATGTCAGCAGTTTCATCTACAGGTGACCAGTACTAAGCCAAGATGAAAGCTTGCATCTGAAAGCAGCAATCCGTGTAACAGCCAACTACAGCCAAACAATCTCTACTCTAACCTTCGGCCTACCAAAAGGAAGAGAAATTACTAATGCTATAACAACTTTCAGACACAGGAAGCCACCCTTCAGTCCACAAAGAAACCTTTTTTTCATAAGAAAAGCAAGTGCCATAGCACCTCTCCAACAAGGCAAAGCATAGCTAGAGAAGAGAATAAAGCCCTTGATTTAGCAAGGTTTTAGATTTCAAGTGTAAAAGCTGTTCAATGTATGCAAGATAACTCATGACTCGCATGTTTCCACCTGGGCTTTACAGCTGCCTTCCTTGAGAAAGGGAATTCCATTTTTTCATATTTTATACTGCCTTTGATCTTCCACGAGATACTCAGATCCAACAAAAGACAAATACCAATCAAGGGCAACTAAACTTCATTATTGATACTGTATTATCCACAGATGCCCAAGACTGTCCCAAACTAAACAGTTCTCACTGAGATGTAGTTAGGATTTAGATGAAAGGTTTACTGCCAAGTCCTCTCAGAAGGTCAACCACACAAAGAAACTTGAAGAAAACAAGGCAATGGTAACCCATCCCTTGGGTACCCCTCTAAGACACTGCAGAAATAGCTGTCATTGAAATACAGTGACTGCGTCTTGAGGTGATGCCTGTCCTTTCTAAATGACTACGTGCTCTGAGCAATCAACCAGTATGGGGAACTTAAATTAGTCCTTTCCTTCATCTAAAAATTTCAGGCTCCTATTTCCTGAATAGATAGCATCATAGTGAACTACAGCAGTTAACTAGTTTCAAACAGTTCTTAGAACTGTAATTTTAATTTCCAGTTCATGGACAGTTGCCTGAAATTTGGTTAGTTCATTGCCCTTCATTTGATCTGGACTGTAATTTTTCTTTAGCTTGCATTTAGTGTAGTTCCTTGCATTATGAGAAATAATGCCATTTCCATGCTGGGCATAGATGCATTTGGACTACAAACACAGAGGGGCTCTGTAACTCCCCAGTCTAAAAGATGTGACCGTACTTCCCTCCTAGAGATCTGTGCGAAAACTGTTCCAGTTGTGTTTTGCAAGACATTCCAGCCCCAGAATAATAGAGATAGTACTAGTCCACACAATAAAAAGTACATTTTTCTGTGTTTATTCACTAACAAGGCAGAATTCTCTTTTCATTATTCAGAGATATGAACTGACAGAATAAAGTAAAAAAGTCATCTATATGTTCTGGTGGAAACATTCTTACACAGAATATTTTTTAAAAAACACAGAAGAATTTCATAAGGAAAGAAAGAAACAATTTAGTAAAGAACAGCTATGAAGGAAAACCCAGTTAAGAACTGTTTCAGCTTTAAGTTGCTTAGCATAGCGCAAACTGCCTGCTGTGGCACACAAAGTGAAGCCCAACTTGACGTCCCAATCATTTCTTTTGCTCATTTCGTATAAGAGAAAACCAAATCCATACAGAGTGATTGCAGAGGTCTTCTAGGAAAACATGATTCTTCAATGGTTTTATTTGGACTTGCCTGTCGAGCTCTCCTCTAGAACATAGTTTATTATAGAAGCTGAAGTTCTGTTGCAGAAGAAGAAAAAGATTAAGAATGTCAAGCTTCACTAACACTTTAATGAAAAATTACCTAGGCAGGCTTGTTAGATCTTTTTCCCTTCAATTGAGCTGTGCATTAGGATAATTCATTGCATAGTTTCCAAAAAACCTTTTAGTCAGAAGCACTTCTGCCTTAGGGTAAGAAAAGCCTCCTGCCTTCATCTCCCATGGAGCTTTAAAAGCAGGTCTGATTACCCTTCATGTGAAGAGCTGCCATCTAACTTTCACTAAAGGCTAGATTAGGTTTAGATCTGAATCTGTGGCTAGTGAAGGGAAAAAAAACCAACACAGGAATGAATGGTGTCAGCCTGAGGGAAATTCTAAACAATAAGAATACTGCATCATGCAGCTTGCTTTCCTTCTTCCTAGTGCACCAGCCTCTCTGACTCTGCAGTTCACTACACTGCAGATCTTTGTTACCGCATCAATTCTTTCCATACTCTCATTCAAGGGGTTATCTGTAAGTTTAGAAGAAAGTGACCACAGGTTATCACTTGTGTTGCTCTAATGCACGAGAGTAAAGCATAAAGCATAACGTGTATTGCCGTTAACAGTCCATTCAACAAAAGTGCTCTCCCTCTCTCAATAGAAGTGAGATTTGTGTGACTTGGCAACAAGCAGCTCAGGGAACTGCTCAGCTGAAAACTAATCACTAGTGACAAAATCCAAAGTCGTGGCCTATATCAGTTAAATCAGATCACCTTTGGGTCATATGCACACTGAAGCCAAAAAGAACATTTGGCAGGGAAAAGCAGACCTTCAACCACACAAAATTAAAACCGGCTTAAATCCCTGCAAATTCATACTGTCAGATTCCCTTTGCATGCCTAGATCAACTAAAGATTAATGCTGCATTGATTATGCAAGATTAATGACTAGATGCTGATTTCATTCTGAAATTACATCCCTATTTTATCTCAAAATGCAGTCAGGCCCGTGCTTACACCCTTCAGGTTTTAAAATTCTTTAAGTGAAATACTGATATGAGGAGCAGGGCTGATGATATTTTACTGCATAATTTATATTGAGATAGGACTTCTGAGCTCTGAATTCACTCATTTTCCTGCGGCCACATAAATCGCATTCCCTGTACCAAAGCGAAGGGAGTTACTGTTCTGCAGTTCCTGGTCACAGGTTTCTCTCTCCAATTTCCCTGGTGCATTTGAGTGTTCTGCTGAAATACACAGCATGAAGCAAACACATATCTTGCAGAGTACAAATTCAAGAGAAGGATTTTTGGGATCCTGAAGGGTTTCATCCACCTCTCCTCCCCTCGTGTGATTGGGAAATAAAGACTGTCCATGGATGTGAAGTTTTAGATGCAGGAAAGTCTTAGATCCAATCACATCTGCTAAGATTTTAATCCTAGTGTAAACCCCTTATATAAATAAAAAAAAAGGAAATTACTTATATAACTTCAGTAGTTCATAAAAACCAGTAAAGTCTATTGTATTGTAAAGTAAAATAGGCAGGAAATTACTTGTGCATACAGTGTTAAATTATCAGTTTAGTCTTGCTTCTCTTAAGAACCGGTCACCAGAAGTTTTTCTTTTCTCAGCTTCATCCAGAAAATGCTTACATTTTTCAGAGTGTACTCTAGATTTCAGACCCTTACTATTTTACATCCTTCTGATAAAGGCTGGAAGATGAATACTCATGAAACCCAAGAACTAGGATAGCTTACTTCTTCCTCAGCCATTCTCCCATGAAAAAATTTTTGTTTGGCAGAGCTGTTAAAAGAAGTTGTTTGTACTGCGAGAAACTGGTTTCCAAACTTAGTGAACATTGGGGTCATGTCCCATAAAGGGAAAAGAAAGTTAAGACTCCTTTAGTGATCCCACTCAAGCCCTAAAAACCTATAGGAGGGAGGATTTGTGTGCTCAGGCAGGAACAGAGAGAGCATCGCTTCTGCAGCTTTGCTACTTTGGACCCACTTAGCGGCACCGCTCCAGTTGTGGCACAGCCACTGCCTCACTTCCTCACCAGCTAATTGCTACACTAAGTCCTGGGATTAAGGAGTTGTGAGGAAATATTGAGGGACACAAGTCTTAAAAACTGAAGAAAAGAAGAGAAAAAATAAATTTTCTTTTCAGCTGGTGCCATCCCCTGTCTCTTCCCCTTAATCCAGACATTCCCAGCTGAAGTTTGAAAGGGTTGGGATTTGCCTCTCCAAGACAACACAAGATTGCCACCTACAGGACTCGGGAGCCAGAAGGACAGCACTCAGCAGCATGACACTGAAGAAAAATAAGAACAAAATGGTTGTATTTTCCATATAAATTCAGTCCGTTCTTTTTTTTTTTTTCCATTCTCAATACTTTGACTTGGAACACTAATCTACAGTTCTCAAGTAGAGAAAAAAGTTAAGACCTTTTTGCTATGGCACAGAGAGATTAAGTAGATGTGATAAAATTCTTTTACATATTCATGCCCCAGTTCTTACCATTTTCTTATTGCTTCTGGAGATTGTGATATGCTTTTGCCTTTTAGGTTTTTTTATACCTTTACTTTCCCTGTTCATGTTTTGGTAATAAAGCAGAAGCTTTATTACCCAGTCCACCAGGACTCTCATGCACAGCAGACAAGATAATCATAAAATCGACTTGGTCCACACTGACTTTCAGAAGAAAAAGAGTTTTTTATTACTATTTTTATCCTGGACTGACACCGAAATGATTTTTACCAGCAGGCCGCTCTCTGCAGACAAAAGCCTGTATCCCGGTACAGCCACAGTGAATACCAATTACACATAATATTATCAAAAAGTGGGAAAAGACAGCAGAGATTTGCTTCATATATGCTCTGTTTACTTTGAGTGAACTTAAGTTTTGAAAAATCTTTTTATTGTTACACTTTTCTCTGTAAGACACGGTAGAAGAACATGGTTGGCAAAACAATGACCAATATGCCACTAAGTAGGAGGCATATAGGAATCAAAATGGTCAATTCTACATACCACATACACAGGAAATAGTTACATGGTGAACACTTCTCTGCTTCAAGGACCAAGCAAGCTTGAAGAAAAGCCCTTCACAGCAGTAATTCCAATCCTTAAGACGAAGAGCTGCATTAAGTCATGGCTCAGAGCATATACTGTGGCTCAAGAAAAACAAATGCTACAGTGATACCAATATCCCCTACAAACCAAGCACCACAAATACAAGATTTTCAAAACTAAATGCATCAAGAAATCTCAAACTCAGCCAGAAGCAAAAACAACAGCCGGTGCTTCTCGACTTACACCGGTACAGTGACTTTCTGGAGAACTGTATTTCCTGTATTTTTTTCTCTTTATGAAGAAAGGCCAACCAACCCACAGAACTTATCTAGCTACTCATCAAAAAGCCAGAATCTTAATAAATAAATGAAAGCATCTTCATACAGGACCATGCACTGTACACAGAAAGCACATTCAGACAAAGTGGAATGTCTACATGCTATTGAAGTGCCTTCAGCACGTGGAACTTTTTCTAAACATTTAGAGATGTGTAAATCTTCCTATTCTGAAAAAAATACAGCCACTATCACATTACAATTCAACAAGCACATCTTCTTCTGAAGTCATGAAACATGGGACAAAGAAATGTAACTGGGTTTATTTTCTATTTCCTTTTGCACTGTTTTTAAAACTTCTAACCAACAATTAGAGATTTCAAGAGCTTACCTGAAACACTGAAATCATCCTGCTAGATTTGGTCAACAGTGAATTGAGTACCAGAAACCAGTGATCCAAGTGTAACATAGTTAGTATCACACCATCATTTTAAGAAAACAATGAAAATTCAAGAATATTTCAACATAAAACTTAAAAAAAATTAGGCTCCAAGCTGTCTTTCCTGGGGAAAAGGGCTGTCATTCAGTTGCAGGAGTCCTGCACTGAAAATGCCAGTCTGAGCCCCCAAAATCACCACTGCTGGAGATTCCTCCCAGCCAAAAGGTGCCAGGACAGAAAGCTCTTGCTGCCCATGGAGTGCCTGGGTTTCTCATCACCTGCACCTGAGACCCCAAGGGTGAAGGCTTTCTTTGCTGGTGGAAAGGGTTCTTATTCACTTGCAGGAGCTCTGGAATGAAATTGGCCATCTGAGCCCCCAAGTTGAACATAGATGGAGATTTCTCCTAGAGGAAAGGTACCAGAGCAGGAAGCTCTTGCTGCTTATGCAGTGCACAGGATGTCCTACCACCTGAACCTTTCACCTTCTCTGAAGAATTACTTTTTTGCCTCTCTGCCCAACAAACAAGAAGTTTAATGTCTTACCTAGTCTCTGTTGTTTTGGTGGGTATAGCCGCAGAAAGAGAAAAAGTGTCTTTATTCTCATTAGCAGTCTTTTTCTGTACCAGGCCCTTCACCCATCCTGAAGTTAAGTCAGAGAGACAAAGTAAGTGCTGCTCCTTCCAGAGCCTTTATACTTCTGGTATTTGCCTCCTCCCTTTCCCCGGGGCCTCATGGGAAGGGAGGTGGGTGTGGCCAGGGGTATATTAGCCCCAGCCATTGCTCAGGGAGCTCATTCAGCAGCTGGATTCAAGAGAATGAGAGCTCTCTCTCTTTCAGTGAAGGGCATCTTTCAAATTTTTTCAGGTTTCCTGAACCACCAACTTTGGTATCTAAAGGAGCAGAGGTGTATGTGGCCATGAAGAGGATTACAGGCTTTTTGAAGTTATTAATTTTATGTCATTTGCTCAGGGATGGTAAGGTGCTTTTGTAATTTGCTCTTTTCTTTTTTTTTCCCCCTTAGGAGCATTGTGTCTTTTGGGATTTCTTGATCACTTCAACTGTAACTTGGCATTTTTCCAAGCTTTCTCTTGTGAAGCTACTCTGTGTTGAAGATGGTTCCAGGTTTTTGAATAATCAGGGGTTATAGCCTAGAGATGTAATGAGAGCTAGGGTATCAGGTTAGGAATTGCCAGGGACATTTTGAAGGTAGTACAGGTGGAAAGCAGTATCTAGGAAGAGCCCCCTAAATGCCTGTGAAGGAATCTACTGACTTTTCAGATGTGCCCCTTAAGTTTGTCTCTTGTGCACCCAGATATTCTGTGCGATGACAGCTGCAGTCTCCAGCCGTGGCTGCAGGCAGTCACCCTGGATGGTTTGCCTAAGGAAAAGTGACACTTTTTCAGCTCCCCCTCTGTATCTGGGTGACTTTGGTAAATGATTTCTTTGCAGCATCAGACGGACAGGAGGTAAAGCAGAGATGACCAGAAGAGGTCAGAGGAGCACAGCAACAGGCAGGAAGATTTGACTTTAGGCTCTATTTTGGGGGGGGGGGTGTGGGGGTGTGGTTTGGTTTTCCTTTTTTTTTTTTTTTTTTAAGATGCAGAGCCCCTGGCCCAGCAGACAATAGGCACTGGAGGGGAGGGGAACCTTGTGAGTACCAGTGAGCAAGATGAGCATTGACTCCAGGACTGAAGTAGATGCTCTTTTACAGGTGTTGTGGTTTTGGTGAATCTGTGATCATTCTTTGTTTCTTGTGTTTTACAGGTAGTCTGCCAGCTTCTAACAGATGGTCCAATGCATCAGGGATTGTGCTGGTAAGAGGTCACTGTTGAGAAGAGGCAGGCAGGAGCTAACCCTGAGACACCATCATTTTGGGCAGTATCTCGGTATGGACATTTGCCTATGATTTTATTTTGCAGGGAATGTGTGCAGCCTCAGAGGGCCGAGGCCACATGCCAATTAAGTTTGACGGTCTTCAGCTGTCCTTGTGAGTAATCTCTTAGTACTACAAGGCTCAGCAATTAAGCCTTGACCTTTTCTGATTGCAGGTGCCACCTGGCCTGCATTTGGCAAAGGAGGAGCATTTGTGCTTAGTTGGCAAGGTAGCGAGGAGGTGCTGGGGTCTCCCTTACTTTCAGAAACACCACGTAACTTTTTTCTCACACACCCAGGTACGGCACACGGTGACGGCAGCAGCCCCCGACTCGGGTTGGAGCCAGTGGCCCAAGAACCTCACAGCTTAGGGGATGGTGAGTAGCCAGTTGCGGGGTTATCTCCCACGTGCTGCTGAACTCTTGCATCAGTTTCAGTTTTCTTTCTCGTAGCCAACTGAGTCAGCTATCACAGGACCCTCTGAGCCAGCCAGGCGTCCTTCCTTCACGGGGGAGGCGGTGCTGGGGCTGAGGGGCTGCTGCTCTCTGGGCCTCTCGAGGTTTGCCTTGGAATCCCAAAGCCTGGGCCTGCGCGGGGGGGAGGAGACAAAGGTGACTCTAAATTGGTTTCTTGTGGAGTGTTTTGGGGCCGAGTTAATGCTCTTGGCTTGTTGTGTGTCAATTCCCAGCCTCGGTCAGGGCTTCGCAGGGAGCGTTGCTGCAGCTGCTGCCGCCGCCAGGAGAGAGAAATCCTTTGGGAAGCTGGGCTAGAAACAGCAACTCTGTGACTTGCTCAGCTTTTCCTAGGCAAGGGCAGGTTTCAGGGAAGAAAGGCCCGTACTCGCGAAAGGCGCCGCGGGTCTCGCAAGGGGGGGGGGCGCGGCTGCAGTGCCGTTCCCGGCCGTGTCCGCCAGGCGGCGACTGCGACGCAGCGCCCGGCGGTCGGGGCGGGCTGGGAAGCGGCGCCTGCGCAGAGCGAGGCGTTGGCCGGGCCGGGCCTGGAGCGCTCGGGGCCGCCGGGCAGGGCAGGGGCGGGGACCGGCCGGGGGGGGGGGGTAAGAGCAAGTTTTAGGGAAGAAACGCCTGTAGTGAGTAATCAGAAGAGAAGGGTGAAAACCAAGAGCCTTTGACTTCCCCAGTGCACTTAATTTTCTTGTTCTTCTCTCTTTCAGGACAGGGAAAATCGTTGACTTGGGTCCAGCAATGCCAAATGTGTTGGGGTGTGAGCAGCCAAAGCAACAGGCTCCAGCCCCACCGACCGGCGCTGGGGGCACCTGGTGCTGCCCGTGGGGTGGGGTAAGTCAGAGGGACACGTTTCTCTCCTCCTGGCTGTTGGCATTTGCTCCCTGGGCACTGGCTCTGTTTCCACTGCAGGCTGGTCCTTGCCGTGCTGGGAAGGGTGGAGAGGAAGGGGCAAAGGGCCAGGTGAGTGTGGGATCCCTGAGCTGTGGGGTTGGGCTGTGCTGAGTGGGGCAGGTTGGTCCCTGTTGGTGAGCCTGAGCCTTGGCTTGGGGGTTCAGTAGCCCGGGGGGCCGAGCTGGGGGGTGTTTGCAGCTCTGCCAGGGCTGGAGCTGACACAGCGCTGGGGGAGAGCCTGGAGCTGGGCTGGGCCGGGGGACAGATGCAGTGGAGCTGGGGGAGGGTCTGGGACTCCCTGGGGGAAAAGGAGGGATGGATGGGCTGGATGGAGCCACAGGCCTGTGCTCCTGGGAACACACTTGTCCAGGGTGCTGGGATCCGGGTCAAACTCTAGTTCCCCTCGTGTCCAGGGGTGCAGGGTCTGAGGGATTGGATTTCCCTGGGGGTTTGCAGGAGACCAGGAGTGAGAGGAAACGCAGTGCCAGAGCAGGCTGTGTTTGCCTCTGAGGACAGAGAGCCTGTGGGCTGAGGTGAGATTGCTGTGAGTGTTGGGATGAGCATTCCAGGGAACGGGGAGCTTGGAATTCCAGGTGCTGATGGAACCATCGCCTTAGGTGTGTTTAGTTTGTGTCTGTGGGAGCTGGGATTTGGGCTGCAGAGCTGTTGCTGGGAACAAAGGGTGGAGAAAACCTGCTCCACGGATGTGTAAAGAAGGATGAAGTAGCAGGGAAGGGGAGTATTTCTATACAGTATCAATATTCTCCATGTGGGATGGAGCAGCGATGGGGGTGGTTGGGTTTGGCCTGGGCCGGTCAGGATCTGCCATAAACAACCCACCAGACCCTGAACCCTCACTGGACGTCTCCAGCCCCTCAACAGAAACCCAAGTTGTTCATTAACTGTTACAGAGGAAAAATGATTGGTAATTGCTTCTGATCCGTGGAGAATCTCCTTTGGAATGATCAAGCAGAGAGTGTACCAAGGCAGGCAGAGCGTTTCTTTTGGCTCTTTTTTTTTTTTCTGGTTTGTCATTTTTTCTTTGGCTTCAATGCGTTTTGTGTGCTCCTGTTCAGAAAGCAGCAAATATATCCTGATAAGCCCTGAATATGCCAGGAGGTTTCAGCCGGGAGGAAAGGAGCTGTGGAAGAAAAGCAGCCTAAAAATAGCCAGCAGGGATCATCAGGTTTTCCAGCCAAGAAAAACAAGGAGAGAGATGAGGGAATCGGGTTCCAATTCCTAAAGATTTGGTGGGTGCAGGAATGATTTGTGTGTGTTTTCCAGTCCCTTTTGATTCCTGAGATAATTTTAAAATGATGGCTTTAGCAATCAACTAAATCGGAGATGTTGTTTTTGAGAGGAAATGATGCCAAATAAATGCAGAGTTTTGGGTCAGTTTTTTGGATGATTTGGGTCACTTTTTGGGGTCAGTTTGGGGTCATTGTTTGGGGTGATTTGGGTCAGTTTTGGGTCAGCTTTTGAAATGATTGGGGTCAGTTTTGGGTCAGCTTTTGGGATGATTGGGGTGGGGTTTTGGGGTCAGTTTTGGGTCATTGTTTGGTGTGATTGGGGTCGGTTTTGGGTCAATTTTTGGGGAGCACTGGGTGTTACTGGGGGTTGTTGGGGAGCACTGGGTGTTTACTGGGGAGCACTGGGTGTTACTGGGCGTTGTTGGGGAGCACTGGGTGTTACTGGGGTGCACTGGGGAGCACTGGGTGTTACTGAGGGTTGTTGGGGAGCACTGGGTGTTACTGGGGAGCACTGGGAGAGAAGATGAAAAATAAAGAGAATAAAAAATAAACGAAATAAAAAAGGAAATATAAAAACCAAAAGAAAATTAAAAAAAAAAAGGCAAAAAAACTAAAAAGGAAATAAAATGAAAAGGAAATAAGAGAGAAAAAAAAAAAAAAAGAAACCCCTTCTTGGGCACCCCGTTTCCTCTCCTCCCCCCCCCGCCCCGAACCGTAAATTGCGGGGTCAACACCCCTAAAATGTGAGACGGGGACCCCAAAATGTGGGTGAGGGAACCCCAGGGAGCCGAAAAAGTGGAGGGGGAGCCGCAGTAAGAAAGCGAAGCCGGGCGGTCGGGCGGCGGGGTAGGGGGGGAGCCGAGGTGGCGACGCCGGCGCATGCGCAGTCGTTGGCAAGACGCCGACGATCACGTGGTAAGTAAGGGCAGGCAGGAGCGGGACCGGCGGCGCATGCGCAGTGGCTCTCGTGCCGGTGCAGCGCTCCCTGCTCGAGTTAAGGGCCGGTTCCGGCGGCAGGGCGGGACTGGCGGTCTCCCGTCTCTCCCGGGGTGTGTGGGGGGGGAATAACATGAAGATTTTTTGGGGTGAAAGCGCAGAAATTAGCCAGGAGGGACGCTAATTTGGGTAAACTCGGTCACCGGAAGTAGAGAGCGACCGGAAGTCCTCCAAGCCCCGGCGCGGAAGTCCGCCAAGCCCACAGTAAAGATGGCGCCGCCAGGACCGAAACGACCACACTAAAGATGGCGGCCCCTGCCAGGAAGTCCGCCAAGCCCACAGTAAAGATGGCGCCGCCAGGACCGGAACGACCACACTAAAGATGGCGGCCCCGGCCCGGAAGTTCGCCCCGACGCCACACTCTAGATGGCGCCGCCAGGACCGGAACTTAGCCGAGGCCACACTAAAGATGGCGGTTGTCTGACCTCCACCGCGACCCGGACCCCCGCCCCGCGCCCGCAGCGCCGTCTCGCCGCGCCGCTTCCCGCTGTGGGGACGGGGCGGGGCGCTCGGCGGCGCCGGGCGCGGGCGGCAGGTTCGTGGGCGGCGGCAGGCACCGGCGCCGGCAGCCCCCCTCGGCGCCGCGCGCGCGGCGCTCCGCCCGCCCGCCTCGTTCCGCTCCGCTCCCCTCCGCTCCCCTCCCGTCCCCGCTCCCCCCCCCCCCCCCCCCGCTCCCCTCCGCTCCCGCTCCCGCCGTGCCCTGGAGATGCTGTCGGAGCTGCGCCGCCGCCTTCCCCCCCCCCCCCCCCCCCCCCCCCAGGAAGCGACCCACGGCGCCAGATCCGACCGAGATCGTCCCCGGGGTAAGCTGGGCGCGGCCGCTCTTCTGCCTCTCCCGCGGCCATCGGCGACTGCAGGCAGGGGAAGCGACAGGCAAGTTTCTCGCCTCTGCGGAGAAACTTGCACCTGCGTGCCGCCGCAGGGCCGGGTTCGGATGTGCCCTGGCATTGCACACGCACCACAACCCCCGCGGGGAGGGTCTGCGCTGCCTCGGGGACCCTGTCTGCGCTGCCGGGAGAGAGAAATCCTTTGGGAAGCTGGGGTGGAAACAGTAACTCTGTGAACTGCTCAGCTTTTCCTAGGCAAGGGCAGGTTTTAGGGAGGAAAGGCCCGTACTCGCGAAAGGCGCCGCGGGTCTCGCCGAGGGGTGGGGGGGGGGGGGCGCGCGGCTGCAGCGCCGCGCGCGGCTGCAACGCCGCTCCCGGCCGTGTCCGCCAGGCGGCGACTGTGAGGCAGGGCCCGGCGCTCGGGGGCGCTCTCGCAAGCGACGCCCCCGGGAAAGCGGCGGGGTTTGGGCACTGCCGGCCTTCCCCCGGAGTGCCCGGGCTGGCCCGGCGCCTGGCAAAACCTCTGAGGGAAAAGGCAAGCAACAACTGCGCTTCTTCTGCCCTTTCTTTAGCCAGGGACTGGAACACAGACAAAATCGAGGGGCTCTTTGACCTGGGCAGGCTCCGAGCATTTTTCAGCCTTCCCTAGCAGGGCATTCTCACCCTCTGAAAAGCTGAAAGGCTTTAACAGCTGGAGACGCGCCTGCAGCTGTGCGAATTAATGTAGTTTCTTTTAGGAAACGAAGGGGAAGTTTTCCTGTTGTGAACCTAAATACCGAGTCTGCTCTGCTTTTTCCATCAGGTGACGAAGCTTATGGAAAAAAAGACCAAAGGCCTCGAGGTGAGTACATTCTACCGAGTTCTGCTTTTCTGGGATCGGTTTGGGAAAATCACGTGAAATTCTAAAAAGCTTCTCTCCGTGTTTTCTAGTTGTTTTTTCAGCCTTGGTCTAAGTTTCGTGTAGAAAAGGGCATAGAATTATTAGAACAGACAAACTAGGCTTTCTCGGGGAGATGGAAGAAAAGTCTGCTGATTGCAGTTCTGCTTTTCTTGTCTTCCCTTCGACTGTCATTTTCTCTCCCCTGCTGTTCAAATAGGCAGCAATTAATTGCTCTGCTGAAGAGTTTGCTGTACTAAGTGTCTGTCAAATGGATGCCTTCAACTCAAGATAGCACCTGCTCCTTAGTTACAAAAAGTTCCTCACAGGAAATTTTCAGGCGTGCCCATAAATCTCCTCGCTGTTTGTTTGGGAGAACAGGGTTTTCTCGTCTGTAACAGAATAGTCATGGCATTTGCTATGGAATGCTGGTGGCAATCTAGTCAGAAGAGGACGCCGTGCTTCACTAATTTTCCCTTTTTGTTGTTGGGGGTGACTTCTTCCCAGGGATGTTATTCTTGACCCCCCGGGGCAAACGGAGGTGTTCACCTGGTCAGCGTCAGGAGCCATCCTACCTGAGGCCCTGGTAGGTAAGTGTTTTTTGTGTGACTGGACGGTGAAGCTGTCTGTGTGCATGACCTGGCCAGTGCTCGGTGTAGTCCTAATTAAAGTGTCTTTTACTCTGTGTTCCCAGGCTCCCTCTTTCCCTTCGGTTGCCGTGGATGTGCCGGACACCTCTGGCAGGACTAACCCTGTGGCTTTTATGTCCAACGTGCTGTGTGCCTGCAGGTAAGAAAAGCTGGGAGTGCAGTCCCTCTGCTTTGCTTGCTGTGTCTCTTGGGTAGTGATTTTGGAGGGGAATCCCAGAGCGATTTGGTTTGAAGGGGACCTTCAAAGGCCACCCTGTCTTCCGTGGGCAGGGACACCTTCCACTCTCATCCCCGGTTGGATGCTGCAAGTCCCATCCAGCCTGGCCTGGAACACTTGCAGGGATCCAGGGGCAGCCTCAGCTTCCCTGTGCAGTGTGCATTTAATAGCTCTCCACTGTCATCATGAAAAATTTTGTCAGCACGTTTTGTTGGACGATGGCAAGCAGGACCTGGGTGAAAATTGGGGTTCTCTGAGGTGCAGAGGGAAATAATTCTCCTTTGAAGTCCAGTGTTATTCAGTTTTGCACGAGTCTTGTCTGCCTTATGCTTGAATTGCTTTCTCTTCCAGGAAGTTTTAAATTAAACTTTTATTTTGTGTCTCCCCCCCCAGTATCCTGTCCAAGACCAAGCTACCTTTCCTCGTTGGAATGGACTGGCCGGGCTTTGGCAGTCTGGCCCCTCGAAAGACTAAAGTGACCTCTTCCAGCAGGGGAAGACTTTCTGGCAAGCGGTACCAGAAAGAACTGGAGTTTCTGGAGAATAAAAGCTGGAGGTGTGCCCCCGATAATCCTCGCCCCGGGTGGTGAGTGGTCTGACTTGCAGGGAGCGGTGGCCTTGGCCAGGAGCGGTCCTGCCGGACTGTAATTTTAATTTCCTGCCCAGGCTGTAATTTTAATTTCCCTTGGATGCTTGGCAAAGCCCTTCTGGGGGAGCCCTAGTGCCTGGCATGAGCGGAGCGGGCTTCCAGGGAGGTATTCACCTGGTCAGCGTCAGGAACCATCCTCCCTGAAGCCTCGGTGAGTGTTTTTTGTGTGACTGGACAGTGAAGCTGTGTGAATGACCTGGCTAGTGCTCGGTGTAGTCCTAATTAAAGTGTCTTTTACTCTGTGTTCCCAGGCTCCCTCTTTCCCTTCGGTTGCCGTGGATGTGCCGGACACCTCTGGCAGGACTAACCCTGTGGCTTTTATGTCCAACGTGCTGTGTGCCTGCAGGTAAGAAAAGCTGGGAGTGCAGTCCCTCTGCTTTGCTTGCTGTGTCTCTTGGGTAGTGATTTTGGAGGGGAATCCCAGAGCGATTTGGTTTGAAGGGGACCTTCAAAGGCCACCCTGTCTTCCGTGGGCAGGGACACCTTCCACTCTCATCCCCGGTTGGATGCTGCAAGTCCCATCCAGCCTGGCCTGGAACACTTGCAGGGATCCAGGGGCAGCCTCAGCTTCCCTGTGCAGTGTGCATTTAATAGCTCTCCACTGTCATCATGAAAAATTTTGTCAGCACGTTTTGTTGGACGATGGCAAGCAGGACCTGGGTGAAAATTGGGGTTCTCTGAGGTGCAGAGGGAAATAATTCTCCTTTGAAGTCCAGTGTTATTCAGTTTTGCACGAGTCTTGTCTGCCTTATGTTTGAATTGCTTTCTCTTCCAGGAAGTTTTAAATTAAACTTTTATTTTGTGTCTCCCCCCCCAGTATCCTGTCCAAGACCAAGCTACCTTTCCTCGTTGGAATGGACTGGCCGGGCTTTGGCAGTCTGGCCCCTCGAAAGACTAAAGTGACCTCTTCCAGCAGGGGAAGACTTTCTGGCAAGCGGTACCAGAAAGAACTGGAGTTTCTGGAGAATAAAAGCTGGAGGTGTGCCCCCGATAATCCTCGCCCCGGGTGGTGAGTGGTCTGACTTGCAGGGAGCGGTGGCCTTGGCCAGGAGCGGTCCTGCCGGACTGTAATTTTAATTTCCTGCCCAGGCTGTAATTTTAATTTCCCTTGGATGCTTGGCAAAGCCCTTCTGGGGGAGCCCTAGTGCCTGGCATGAGCGGAGCGGGCTTCCAGGGAGGTATTCACCTGGTCAGCGTCAGGAACCATCCTCCCTGAAGCCTCGGTGAGTGTTTTTTGTGTGACTGGACAGTGAAGCTGTGTGAATGACCTGGCTAGTGCTCGGTGTAGTCCTAATTAAAGTGTCTTTTACTCTGTGTTCCCAGGCTCCCTCTTTCCCTTCGGTTGCCGTGGATGTGCCGGACACCTCTGGCAGGACTAACCCTGTGGCTTTTATGTCCAACGTGCTGTGTGCCTGCAGGTAAGAAAAGCTGGGAGTGCAGTCCCTCTGCTTTGCTTGCTGTGTCTCTTGGGTAGTGATTTTGGAGGGGAATCCCAGAGCGATTTGGTTTGAAGGGGACCTTCAAAGGCCACCCTGTCTTCCGTGGGCAGGGACACCTTCCCCTCTCATCCCCGGTTGCTCCAAGTCCCGTCCAGCCTGGCCTGGAACACTTGCAGGGATCCAGGGGCAGGCTCAGCTTCCCTGTGCAGTGTGCTCTAATATCTCTCCACTGGCATCCTGAAAAATGTTGTCAGCGTGTTTTGTTGGACGACGGTAAGCGGGACCTGGGTGAAAAGGACATTCTCTGAGGTGCTGGGAGAAGGAGGGCTCGTGCGGGCACCTCCAGAGACAGTGGGAACGGGAGCGTGCTGCAGAGAAGGAAAATTCCAGGGGGTGGGTGCCAAGGAATTTGTCCTTCCCTTGCTCTGTGCTCTGCACTTAGCAATGGGTCAAGTGCAGAAGTTTCCTGGGGACCCTGGAAAATGATGCCGGGTCTGCTAAGAAAAGTGGGGCCAAAGGAGCAGGACCTGGGTCTGCGAGCGTGGGAGAAACAAGGGCCGGGTCATCCTCTGCCTCCAGGAGGGAGGGCAGCAGGAAAGGCCACGGACTAAAGCACTGAAGTGCCGTTCCCCAGGGAGCCCCTGCCCAGCACTGAACTTGCTTGTGCACTTGCTGTCCCTTTGCCAGCGGAGCCGAAGCGTCGGGTGCGGGTGCCGGGGGGATGGAGCTGCCAAGGACAAACTGGGAGGGTGTTTGCGAAGGAAGGGGGTAGAAGGAGCTCTTGACGTGCTTTTTTTACTTCTTCATCCCACAGAATTGCCACGAGAGGAAATACTTCAGAGGGGCTTCCCTCCAGATAAGCCCTGAATGTGCCAGGAGGTTTCAGCCGGGAGAAAGGAGCTGTGGAAGAAAAGCAGCCTAAAAATAGCCAGCGGGGATCATCAGGTTTTCCAGCCAAGAAAAACCAGGAGGGAGATGAGGGAATCGGGTTCCAATTCCTAAAGATTTGGTGGGTGTAGGAATGATTTCTGTGTGTTTTCCAGTCCCTTTTGATTCCTGGGATGATTTTAAAATGATGGCTAAATTGGAGATGTTGTTTTTGAGAGGAAATGATGCCAAATAAATGCAAAGTTTGGGGTCAGTTTTTTGGATGATTTGGGTCAGTTTTTGGGGTCAGTTTTGGGTCATTGTTTGGGGTGATTTGGGTCAGTTTTGGGTCAGCTTTTGGAGTCAGTTTTGGGTCAGCTTTTGGGGTGATTTGGGTCGGTTTTGGGTCAATTTTTGGGGAGCACTGGGTGTTACTGGGGGTTGTTTGGGAGCACTGGGTGTTACTGGGGGTTGTTGGGGAGCACTGGGTGTTACTGGGGTGCACTGGGGAGCACTGGGTGTTACTGAGGGTTGTTGGGGAGCACTGGGTGTTACTGGGGAGCACTGGGAGAGCAAATGAAAAATAAAGAGAATAAAAAATAAACGAAATAAAAAAGGAAATATAAAAAACAAAAGAAAATTAAAAAAAAAAAGGCAAAAAACCTAAAAAGGAAATAAAATGAAAATGAAATAAAAGAGAAAAAAAAAAAAAAAAGAAACCCCTTCTTGGGCACCCCGTTTCCTCTCCTCTCCTCCCCCCCCCCCCGAACCGTAAATTGCGGGGTCATCACCCCAAAAATGTGAGAAGGGGACCCCAAAATGTGGGTGAGGGAACCCCAGGGAGCCGAAAAAGTGGAGGGGGAGCCGCAGTAAGAAAGCGAAGCCGGGCGGTCGGGCGGCGGAGCCGAGGTGGCGACGCCGGCGCATGCGCAGTCATTGGCAAGACGCCGGCGATGACGTGGTAAGTAAGGGCAGGCAGGCGCGGGACCGACGACGCATGCGCAGTGGCTCTCGTGCCGGTGCAGCGCTCCCTGCTCGAGTTAAGGGCCGGTTCCGGCGGCAGGGCGGGACTGGCGGTCTCCCGTCTCTCCCGGGGTGTGTGTGGGGGGAATAACATGAAGATTTTTTGGGGTGAAAGCGCAGAAATTAGCCAGGAGGGACGCTAATTTGGGTAAACTCGGTCACCGGAAGTAGAGAGGGACCGGAAGTCCTCCAAGCCCCGGCGCGGAAGTCCGCCAAGCCCACAGTAAAGATGGCGCCGCCAGGACCGGAACGACCACACTAAAGATGGCGGCCCCGGCCCGGAAGTCCGCCAAGCCCACAGTAAAGATGGCGCCGCCAGGACCGGAACGACCACACTAAAGATGGCGGCCCCGGCCCGGAAGTTCGCCCCGACGCCACACTCTAGATGGCGCCGCCAGGACCGGAACTTAGCCGAGGCCACACTAAAGATGGCGGTTGTCTGACCTCCGCCGCGACCCGGACCCCCGCCCCGCGCCCGCAGCGTCGTCTCGCCGCGCCGCTTCCCGCTGTGGGGACGGGGCGGGGCGCTCGGCGGCGCCGGGCGCGGGCGGCAGGTTCGTGGGCGGCGGCAGGCACCGGCGCCGGCAGCCCCCCTCGGCGCCGCGCGCGCGGCGCTCCGCCCGCCCGCCTCGTTCCGCTCCGCTCCCCTCCGCTCCCCTCCCGTCCCCGCTCCCCCCCCCCCCCCCGCTCCCCTCCGCTCCCGCTCCCGCCGTGCCCTGGAGATGCTGTCGGAGCTGCGCCGCCGCCTTCCCCCCCCCCCCCCCCCCCCCAGGAAGCGACCCACGGCGCCAGGGTAAGCTGGGCGCGGCCGCTCTTCTGCCTCTCCCGCGGCCATCGGCGACTGCAGGCAGGGGAAGCGACAGGCAAGTTTCTCGCCTCTGCGGAGAAACTTGCACCTGCGTGCCGCCGCAGGGCCGGGTTCGGATGTGCCCTGGCATTGCACACGCACCACAACCCCCGCGGGGAGGGTCTGCGCTGCCTCGGGGACCCTGTCTGCGCTGCCGGGAGAGAGAAATCCTTTGGGAAGCTGGGGTGGAAACAGTAACTCTGTGAACTGCTCAGCTTTTCCTAGGCAAGGGCAGGTTTTAGGGAGGAAAGGCCCGTACTCGCGAAAGGCGCCGCGGGTCTCGCCGAGGGGTGGGGGGGGGGGGCGCGCGGCTGCAACGCCGCTCCCGGCCGTGTCCGCCAGGCGGCGACTGTGAGGCAGGGCCCGGCGCTCGGGGGCGCTCTCGCAAGCGACGCCCCCGGGAAAGCGGCGGGGTTTGGGCACTGCCGGCCTTCCCCCGGAGTGCCCGGGCTGGCCCGGCGCCTGGCAAAACCTCTGAGGGAAAAGGCAAGCAACAACTGCGCTTCTTCTGCCCTTTCTTTAGCCAGGGACTGGAACACAGACAAAATCGAGGGGCTCTTTGACCTGGGCAGGCTCCGAGCATTTTTCAGCCTTCCCTAGCAGGGCATTCTCACCCTCTGAAAAGCTGAAAGGCTTTAACAGCTGGAGACGCGCCTGCAGCTGTGCGAATTAATGTAGTTTCTTTTAGGAAACGAAGGGGAAGTTTTCCTGTTGTGAGCTTAAATACCGAGTCTGCTCTGCTTTTTCCATCAGGTGACGAAGCTTATGGAAAAAAAGACCAAAGGCCTCGAGGTGAGTACATTCTACCGAGTTCTGCTTTTCTGGGATCGGTTTGGGAAAATCACGTGAAATTCTAAAAAGCTTCTCTCCGTGTTTTCTAGTTGTTTTTTCAGCCTTGGTCTAAGTTTCGTGTAGAAAAGGGCATAGAATTATTAGAACAGACAAACTAGGCTTTCTCGGGAGAGATGGAAGAAAAGTCTGCTGATTGCAGTTCTGCTTTTCTTGTCTTCCCTTCGACTGTCATTTTCTCTCCCCTGCTGTTCAAATAGGCAGCAATTAATTGCTCTGCTGAAGAGTTTGCTGTACTAAGTGTCTGTCAAATGGATGCCTTCAACTCAAGATAGCACCTGCTCCTTAGTTACAAAAAGTTCCTCACAGGAAATTTTCAGGCGTGCCCATAAATCTCCTCGCTGTTTGTTTGGGAGAACAGGGTTTTCTCGTCTGTAACAGAATAGTCATGGCATTTGCTATGGAATGCTGGTGGCAATCTAGTCAGAAGAGGACGCCGTGCTTCACTAATTTTCCCTTTTTGTTGTTGGGGGTGACTTCTTCCCAGGGATGTTATTCTTGACCCCCCGGGGCAAACGGAGGTGTTCACCTGGTCAGCGTCAGGAGCCATCCTACCTGAGGCCCTGGTAGGTAAGTGATTTTTGTGTGACTGGACGGTGAAGCTGTCTGTGTGCATGACCTGGCCAGTGCTCGGTGTACTCCTAATTAAAGTGTCTTTTACTCCGTGTTCCCAGGCTCCCTCTTTCCCTTCGGTTGCCACGTGTGTGCCGGACACCTCTGGCAGGACTAACCCTGTGGCTTTTATGTCCAACGTGCTGTGTGCCTGCAGGTAAGAAAAGCTGGGAGTGCAGTCCCTCTGCTTTGCTTGCTGTGTCTCTTGGGTAGTGATTTTGGAGGGGAATCCCAGAGCGATTTGGTTTGAAGGGGACCTTCAAAGGCCACCCTGTCTTCCGTGGGCAGGGACACCTTCCACTCTCATCCCCGGTTGGATGCTGCAAGTCCCATCCAGCCTGGCCTGGAACACTTGCAGGGATCCAGGGGCAGCCTCAGCTTCCCTGTGCAGTGTGCATTTAATAGCTCTCCACTGTCATCATGAAAAATTTTGTCAGCACGTTTTGTTGGACGATGGCAAGCAGGACCTGGGTGAAAATTGGGGTTCTCTGAGGTGCAGAGGGAAATAATTCTCCTTTGAAGTCCAGTGTTATTCAGTTTTGCACGAGTCTTGTCTGCCTTATGTTTGAATTGCTTTCTCTTCCAGGAAGTTTTAAATTAAACTTTTATTTTGTGTCTCCCCCCCCAGTATCCTGTCCAAGACCAAGCTACCTTTCCTCGTTGGAATGGACTGGCCGGGCTTTGGCAGTCTGGCCCCTCGAAAGACTAAAGTGACCTCTTCCAGCAGGGGAAGACTTTCTGGCAAGCGGTACCAGAAAGAACTGGAGTTTCTGGAGAATAAAAGCTGGAGGTGTGCCCCCGATAATCCTCGCCCCGGGTGGTGAGTGGTCTGACTTGCAGGGAGCGGTGGCCTTGGCCAGGAGCGGTCCTGCCGGACTGTAATTTTAATTTCCTGCCCAGGCTGTAATTTTAATTTCCCTTGGATGCTTGGCAAAGCCCTTCTGGGGGAGCCCTAGTGCCTGGCATGAGCGGAGCGGGCTTCCAGGGAGGTATTCACCTGGTCAGCGTCAGGAACCATCCTCCCTGAAGCCTCGGTGAGTGTTTTTTGTGTGACTGGACAGTGAAGCTGTGTGAATGACCTGGCTAGTGCTCGGTGTAGTCCTAATTAAAGTGTCTTTTACTCTGTGTTCCCAGGCTCCCTCTTTCCCTTCGGTTGCCGTGGATGTGCCGGACACCTCTGGCAGGACTAACCCTGTGGCTTTTATGTCCAACGTGCTGTGTGCCTGCAGGTAAGAAAAGCTGGGAGTGCAGTCCCTCTGCTTTGCTTGCTGTGTCTCTTGGGTAGTGATTTTGGAGGGGAATCCCAGAGCGATTTGGTTTGAAGGGGACCTTCAAAGGCCACCCTGTCTTCCGTGGGCAGGGACACCTTCCACTCTCATCCCCGGTTGGATGCTGCAAGTCCCATCCAGCCTGGCCTGGAACACTTGCAGGGATCCAGGGGCAGCCTCAGCTTCCCTGTGCAGTGTGCATTTAATAGCTCTCCACTGTCATCATGAAAAATTTTGTCAGCACGTTTTGTTGGACGATGGCAAGCAGGACCTGGGTGAAAATTGGGGTTCTCTGAGGTGCAGAGGGAAATAATTCTCCTTTGAAGTCCAGTGTTATTCAGTTTTGCACGAGTCTTGTCTGCCTTATGTTTGAATTGCTTTCTCTTCCAGGAAGTTTTAAATTAAACTTTTATTTTGTGTCTCCCCCCCCAGTATCCTGTCCAAGACCAAGCTACCTTTCCTCGTTGGAATGGACTGGCCGGGCTTTGGCAGTCTGGCCCCTCGAAAGACTAAAGTGACCTCTTCCAGCAGGGGAAGACTTTCTGGCAAGCGGTACCAGAAAGAACTGGAGTTTCTGGAGAATAAAAGCTGGAGGTGTGCCCCCGATAATCCTCGCCCCGGGTGGTGAGTGGTCTGACTTGCAGGGAGCGGTGGCCTTGGCCAGGAGCGGTCCTGCCGGACTGTAATTTTAATTTCCTGCCCAGGCTGTAATTTTAATTTCCCTTGGATGCTTGGCAAAGCCCTTCTGGGGGAGCCCTAGTGCCTGGCATGAGCGGAGCGGGCTTCCAGGGAGGTATTCACCTGGTCAGCGTCAGGAACCATCCTCCCTGAAGCCTCGGTGAGTGTTTTTTGTGTGACTGGACAGTGAAGCTGTGTGAATGACCTGGCTAGTGCTCGGTGTAGTCCTAATTAAAGTGTCTTTTACTCTGTGTTCCCAGGCTCCCTCTTTCCCTTCGGTTGCCGTGGATGTGCCGGACACCTCTGGCAGGACTAACCCTGTGGCTTTTATGTCCAACGTGCTGTGTGCCTGCAGGTAAGAAAAGCTGGGAGTGCAGTCCCTCTGCTTTGCTTGCTGTGTCTCTTGGGTAGTGATTTTGGAGGGGAATCCCAGAGCGATTTGGTTTGAAGGGGACCTTCAAAGGCCACCCTGTCTTCCGTGGGCAGGGACACCTTCCCCTCTCATCCCCGGTTGCTCCAAGTCCCGTCCAGCCTGGCCTGGAACACTTGCAGGGATCCAGGGGCAGGCTCAGCTTCCCTGTGCAGTGTGCTCTAATATCTCTCCACTGGCATCCTGAAAAATGTTGTCAGCGTGTTTTGTTGGACGACGGTAAGCGGGACCTGGGTGAAAAGGACATTCTCTGAGGTGCTGGGAGAAGGAGGGCTCGTGCGGGCACCTCCAGAGACAGTGGGAACGGGAGCGTGCTGCAGAGAAGGAAAATTCCAGGGGGTGGGTGCCAAGGAATTTGTCCTTCCCTTGCTCTGTGCTCTGCACTTAGCAATGGGTCAAGTGCAGAAGTTTCCTGGGGACCCTGGAAAATGATGCCGGGTCTGCTAAGAAAAGTGGGGCCAAAGGAGCAGGACCTGGGTCTGCGAGCGTGGGAGAAACAAGGGCCGGGTCATCCTCTGCCTCCAGGAGGGAGGGCAGCAGGAAAGGCCACGGACTAAAGCACTGAAGTGCCGTTCCCCAGGGAGCCCCTGCCCAGCACTGAACTTGCTTGTGCACTTGCTGTCCCTTTGCCAGCGGAGCCGAAGCGTCGGGTGCGGGTGCCGGGGGGATGGAGCTGCCAAGGACAAACTGGGAGGGTGTTTGCGAAGGAAGGGGGTAGAAGGAGCTCTTGACGTGCTTTTTTTACTTCTTCATCCCACAGAATTGCCACGAGAGGAAATACTTCAGAGGGGCTTCCCTCCAGATAAGCCCTGAATGTGCCAGGAGGTTTCAGCCGGGAGAAAGGAGCTGTGGAAGAAAAGCAGCCTAAAAATAGCCAGCGGGGATCATCAGGTTTTCCAGCCAAGAAAAACCAGGAGGGAGATGAGGGAATCGGGTTCCAATTCCTAAAGATTTGGTGGGTGTAGGAATGATTTCTGTGTGTTTTCCAGTCCCTTTTGATTCCTGGGATGATTTTAAAATGATGGCTAAATTGGAGATGTTGTTTTTGAGAGGAAATGATGCCAAATAAATGCAAAGTTTGGGGTCAGTTTTTTGGATGATTTGGGTCAGTTTTTGGGGTCAGTTTTGGGTCATTGTTTGGGGTGATTTGGGTCAGTTTTGGGTCAGCTTTTGGAGTCAGTTTTGGGTCAGCTTTTGGGGTGATTTGGGTCGGTTTTGGGTCAATTTTTGGGGAGCACTGGGTGTTACTGGGGGTTGTTTGGGAGCACTGGGTGTTACTGGGGGTTGTTGGGGAGCACTGGGTGTTACTGGGGTGCACTGGGGAGCACTGGGTGTTACTGAGGGTTGTTGGGGAGCACTGGGTGTTACTGGGGAGCACTGGGAGAGCAAATGAAAAATAAAGAGAATAAAAAATAAACGAAATAAAAAAGGAAATATAAAAAACAAAAGAAAATTAAAAAAAAAAAGGCAAAAAACCTAAAAAGGAAATAAAATGAAAATGAAATAAAAGAGAAAAAAAAAAAAAAAGAAACCCCTTCTTGGGCACCCCGTTTCCTCTCCTCTCCTCCCCCCCCCCCCGAACCGTAAATTGCGGGGTCATCACCCCAAAAATGTGAGAAGGGGACCCCAAAATGTGGGTGAGGGAACCCCAGGGAGCCGAAAAAGTGGAGGGGGAGCCGCAGTAAGAAAGCGAAGCCGGGCGGTCGGGCGGCGGAGCCGAGGTGGCGACGCCGGCGCATGCGCAGTCATTGGCAAGACGCCGGCGATGACGTGGAAAGTAAGGGCAGGCAGGCGCGGGACCGACGACGCATGCGCAGTGGCTCTCGTGCCGGTGCAGCGCTCCCTGCTCGAGTTAAGGGCCGGTTCCGGCGGCAGGGCGGGACTGGCGGTCTCCCGTCTCTCCCGGGGTGTGTGTGGGGGGAATAACATGAAGATTTTTTGGGGTGAAAGCGCAGAAATTAGCCAGGAGGGACGCTAATTTGGGTAAACTCGGTCACCGGAAGTAGAGAGGGACTGGAAGTCCTCCAAGCCCCGGCGCGGAAGTCCGCCAAGCCCACAGTAAAGATGGCGCCGCCAGGACCGGAACGACCACACTAAAGATGGCGGCCCCGGCCCGGAAGTTCGCCCCGACGCCACACTCTAGATGGCGCCGCCAGGACCGGAACTTAGCCGAGGCCACACTAAAGATGGCGGTTGTCTGACCTCCGCCGCGACCCGGACCCCCGCCCCGCGCCCGCAGCGTCGTCTCGCCGCGCCGCTTCCCGCTGTGGGGACGGGGCGGGGCGCTCGGCGGCGCCGGGCGCGGGCGGCAGGTTCGTGGGCGGCGGCAGGCACCGGCGCCGGCAGCCCCCCTCGGCGCCGCGCGCGCGGCGCTCCGCCCGCCCGCCTCGTTCCGCTCCGCTCCCCTCCGCTCCCCTCCCGTCCCCGCTCCCCCCCCCCCCCCGCTCCCCTCCGCTCCCGCTCCCGCCGTGCCCTGGAGATGCTGTCGGAGCTGCGCCGCCGCCTTCCCCCCCCCCCCCCCCCCCCCAGGAAGCGACCCACGGCGCCAGGGTAAGCTGGGCGCGGCCGCTCTTCTGCCTCTCCCGCGGCCATCGGCGACTGCAGGCAGGGGAAGCGACAGGCAAGTTTCTCGCCTCTGCGGAGAAACTTGCACCTGCGTGCCGCCGCAGGGCCGGGTTCGGATGTGCCCTGGCATTGCACACGCACCACAACCCCCGCGGGGAGGGTCTGCGCTGCCTCGGGGACCCTGTCTGCGCTGCCGGGAGAGAGAAATCCTTTGGGAAGCTGGGGTGGAAACAGTAACTCTGTGAACTGCTCAGCTTTTCCTAGGCAAGGGCAGGTTTTAGGGAGGAAAGGCCCGTACTCGCGAAAGGCGCCGCGGGTCTCGCCGAGGGGTGGGGGGGGGGGGCGCGCGGCTGCAGCGCCGCGCGCGGCTGCAACGCCGCTCCCGGCCGTGTCCGCCAGGCGGCGACTGTGAGGCAGGGCCCGGCGCTCGGGGGCGCTCTCGCAAGCGACGCCCCCGGGAAAGCGGCGGGGTTTGGGCACTGCCGGCCTTCCCCCGGAGTGCCCGGGCTGGCCCGGCGCCTGGCAAAACCTCTGAGGGAAAAGGCAAGCAACAACTGCGCTTCTTCTGCCCTTTCTTTAGCCAGGGACTGGAACACAGACAAAATCGAGGGGCTCTTTGACCTGGGCAGGCTCCGAGCATTTTTCAGCCTTCCCTAGCAGGGCATTCTCACCCTCTGAAAAGCTGAAAGGCTTTAACAGCTGGAGACGCGCCTGCAGCTGTGCGAATTAATGTAGTTTCTTTTAGGAAACGAAGGGGAAGTTTTCCTGTTGTGAGCTTAAATACCGAGTCTGCTCTGCTTTTTCCATCAGGTGACGAAGCTTATGGAAAAAAAGACCAAAGGCCTCGAGGTGAGTACATTCTACCGAGTTCTGCTTTTCTGGGATCGGTTTGGGAAAATCACGTGAAATTCTAAAAAGCTTCTCTCCGTGTTTTCTAGTTGTTTTTTCAGCCTTGGTCTAAGTTTCGTGTAGAAAAGGGCATAGAATTATTAGAACAGACAAACTAGGCTTTCTCGGGAGAGATGGAAGAAAAGTCTGCTGATTGCAGTTCTGCTTTTCTTGTCTTCCCTTCGACTGTCATTTTCTCTCCCCTGCTGTTCAAATAGGCAGCAATTAATTGCTCTGCTGAAGAGTTTGCTGTACTAAGTGTCTGTCAAATGGATGCCTTCAACTCAAGATAGCACCTGCTCCTTAGTTACAAAAAGTTCCTCACAGGAAATTTTCAGGCGTGCCCATAAATCTCCTCGCTGTTTGTTTGGGAGAACAGGGTTTTCTCGTCTGTAACAGAATAGTCATGGCATTTGCTATGGAATGCTGGTGGCAATCTAGTCAGAAGAGGACGCCGTGCTTCACTAATTTTCCCTTTTTGTTGTTGGGGGTGACTTCTTCCCAGGGATGTTATTCTTGACCCCCCGGGGCAAACGGAGGTGTTCACCTGGTCAGCGTCAGGAACCATCCTCCCTGAAGCCTCGGTGAGTGTTTTTTGTGTGACTGGACAGTGAAGCTGTGTGAATGACCTGGCTAGTGCTCGGTGTAGTCCTAATTAAAGTGTCTTTTACTCTGTGTTCCCAGGCTCCCTCTTTCCCTTCGGTTGCCGTGGATGTGCCGGACACCTCTGGCAGGACTAACCCTGTGGCTTTTATGTCCAACGTGCTGTGTGCCTGCAGGTAAGAAAAGCTGGGAGTGCAGTCCCTCTGCTTTGCTTGCTGTGTCTCTTGGGTAGTGATTTTGGAGGGGAATCCCAGAGCGATTTGGTTTGAAGGGGACCTTCAAAGGCCACCCTGTCTTCCGTGGGCAGGGACACCTTCCACTCTCATCCCCGGTTGGATGCTGCAAGTCCCATCCAGCCTGGCCTGGAACACTTGCAGGGATCCAGGGGCAGCCTCAGCTTCCCTGTGCAGTGTGCATTTAATAGCTCTCCACTGTCATCATGAAAAATTTTGTCAGCACGTTTTGTTGGACGATGGCAAGCAGGACCTGGGTGAAAATTGGGGTTCTCTGAGGTGCAGAGGGAAATAATTCTCCTTTGAAGTCCAGTGTTATTCAGTTTTGCACGAGTCTTGTCTGCCTTATGTTTGAATTGCTTTCTCTTCCAGGAAGTTTTAAATTAAACTTTTATTTTGTGTCTCCCCCCCCAGTATCCTGTCCAAGACCAAGCTACCTTTCCTCGTTGGAATGGACTGGCCGGGCTTTGGCAGTCTGGCCCCTCGAAAGACTAAAGTGACCTCTTCCAGCAGGGGAAGACTTTCTGGCAAGCGGTACCAGAAAGAACTGGAGTTTCTGGAGAATAAAAGCTGGAGGTGTGCCCCCGATAATCCTCGCCCCGGGTGGTGAGTGGTCTGACTTGCAGGGAGCGGTGGCCTTGGCCAGGAGCGGTCCTGCCGGACTGTAATTTTAATTTCCTGCCCAGGCTGTAATTTTAATTTCCCTTGGATGCTTGGCAAAGCCCTTCTGGGGGAGCCCTAGTGCCTGGCATGAGCGGAGCGGGCTTCCAGGGAGGTATTCACCTGGTCAGCGTCAGGAACCATCCTCCCTGAAGCCTCGGTGAGTGTTTTTTGTGTGACTGGACAGTGAAGCTGTGTGAATGACCTGGCTAGTGCTCGGTGTAGTCCTAATTAAAGTGTCTTTTACTCTGTGTTCCCAGGCTCCCTCTTTCCCTTCGGTTGCCGTGGATGTGCCGGACACCTCTGGCAGGACTAACCCTGTGGCTTTTATGTCCAACGTGCTGTGTGCCTGCAGGTAAGAAAAGCTGGGAGTGCAGTCCCTCTGCTTTGCTTGCTGTGTCTCTTGGGTAGTGATTTTGGAGGGGAATCCCAGAGCGATTTGGTTTGAAGGGGACCTTCAAAGGCCACCCTGTCTTCCGTGGGCAGGGACACCTTCCCCTCTCATCCCCGGTTGCTCCAAGTCCCGTCCAGCCTGGCCTGGAACACTTGCAGGGATCCAGGGGCAGGCTCAGCTTCCCTGTGCAGTGTGCTCTAATATCTCTCCACTGGCATCCTGAAAAATGTTGTCAGCGTGTTTTGTTGGACGACGGTAAGCGGGACCTGGGTGAAAAGGACATTCTCTGAGGTGCTGGGAGAAGGAGGGCTCGTGCGGGCACCTCCAGAGACAGTGGGAACGGGAGCGTGCTGCAGAGAAGGAAAATTCCAGGGGGTGGGTGCCAAGGAATTTGTCCTTCCCTTGCTCTGTGCTCTGCACTTAGCAATGGGTCAAGTGCAGAAGTTTCCTGGGGACCCTGGAAAATGATGCCGGGTCTGCTAAGAAAAGTGGGGCCAAAGGAGCAGGACCTGGGTCTGCGAGCGTGGGAGAAACAAGGGCCGGGTCATCCTCTGCCTCCAGGAGGGAGGGCAGCAGGAAAGGCCACGGACTAAAGCACTGAAGTGCCGTTCCCCAGGGAGCCCCTGCCCAGCACTGAACTTGCTTGTGCACTTGCTGTCCCTTTGCCAGCGGAGCCGAAGCGTCGGGTGCGGGTGCCGGGGGGATGGAGCTGCCAAGGACAAACTGGGAGGGTGTTTGCGAAGGAAGGGGGTAGAAGGAGCTCTTGACGTGCTTTTTTTACTTCTTCATCCCACAGAATTGCCACGAGAGGAAATACTTCAGAGGGGCTTCCCTCCAGATAAGCCCTGAATGTGCCAGGAGGTTTCAGCCGGGAGAAAGGAGCTGTGGAAGAAAAGCAGCCTAAAAATAGCCAGCGGGGATCATCAGGTTTTCCAGCCAAGAAAAACCAGGAGGGAGATGAGGGAATCGGGTTCCAATTCCTAAAGATTTGGTGGGTGTAGGAATGATTTCTGTGTGTTTTCCAGTCCCTTTTGATTCCTGGGATGATTTTAAAATGATGGCTAAATTGGAGATGTTGTTTTTGAGAGGAAATGATGCCAAATAAATGCAAAGTTTGGGGTCAGTTTTTTGGATGATTTGGGTCAGTTTTTGGGGTCAGTTTTGGGTCATTGTTTGGGGTGATTTGGGTCAGTTTTGGGTCAGCTTTTGGAGTCAGTTTTGGGTCAGCTTTTGGGGTGATTTGGGTCGGTTTTGGGTCAATTTTTGGGGAGCACTGGGTGTTACTGGGGGTTGTTTGGGAGCACTGGGTGTTACTGGGGGTTGTTGGGGAGCACTGGGTGTTACTGGGGTGCACTGGGGAGCACTGGGTGTTACTGAGGGTTGTTGGGGAGCACTGGGTGTTACTGGGGAGCACTGGGAGAGCAAATGAAAAATAAAGAGAATAAAAAATAAACGAAATAAAAAAGGAAATATAAAAAACAAAAGAAAATTAAAAAAAAAAAGGCAAAAAACCTAAAAAGGAAATAAAATGAAAATGAAATAAAAGAGAAAAAAAAAAAAAAAAGAAACCCCTTCTTGGGCACCCCGTTTCCTCTCCTCTCCTCCCCCCCCCCCCGAACCGTAAATTGCGGGGTCATCACCCCAAAAATGTGAGAAGGGGACCCCAAAATGTGGGTGAGGGAACCCCAGGGAGCCGAAAAAGTGGAGGGGGAGCCGCAGTAAGAAAGCGAAGCCGGGCGGTCGGGCGGCGGAGCCGAGGTGGCGACGCCGGCGCATGCGCAGTCATTGGCAAGACGCCGGCGATGACGTGGAAAGTAAGGGCAGGCAGGCGCGGGACCGACGACGCATGCGCAGTGGCTCTCGTGCCGGTGCAGCGCTCCCTGCTCGAGTTAAGGGCCGGTTCCGGCGGCAGGGCGGGACTGGCGGTCTCCCGTCTCTCCCGGGGTGTGTGTGGGGGGAATAACATGAAGATTTTTTGGGGTGAAAGCGCAGAAATTAGCCAGGAGGGACGCTAATTTGGGTAAACTCGGTCACCGGAAGTAGAGAGGGACCGGAAGTCCTCCAAGCCCCGGCGCGGAAGTCCGCCAAGCCCACAGTAAAGATGGCGCCGCCAGGACCGAAACGACCACACTAAAGATGGCGGCCCCGGCCCGGAAGTCCGCCAAGCCCACAGTAAAGATGGCGCCGCCAGGACCGGAACGACCACACTAAAGATGGCGGCCCCGGCCCGGAAGTTCGCCCCGACGCCACACTCTAGATGGCGCCGCCAGGACCGGAACTTAGCCGAGGCCACACTAAAGATGGCGGTTGTCTGACCTCCGCCGCGACCCGGACCCCCGCCCCGCGCCCGCAGCGTCGTCTCGCCGCGCCGCTTCCCGCTGTGGGGACGGGGCGGGGCGCTCGGCGGCGCCGGGCGCGGGCGGCAGGTTCGTGGGCGGCGGCAGGCACCGGCGCCGGCAGCCCCCCTCGGCGCCGCGCGCGCGGCGCTCCGCCCGCCCGCCTCGTTCCGCTCCGCTCCCCTCCGCTCCCCTCCCGTCCCCGCTCCCCCCCCCCCCCCGCTCCCCTCCGCTCCCGCTCCCGCCGTGCCCTGGAGATGCTGTCGGAGCTGCGCCGCCGCCTTCCCCCCCCCCCCCCCCCCCCGAGGAAGCGACCCACGGCGCCAGGGTAAGCTGGGCGCGGCCGCTCTTCTGCCTCTCCCGCGGCCATCGGCGACTGCAGGCAGGGGAAGCGACAGGCAAGTTTCTCGCCTCTGCGGAGAAACTTGCACCTGCGTGCCGCCGCAGGGCCGGGTTCGGATGTGCCCTGGCATTGCACACGCACCACAACCCCCGCGGGGAGGGTCTGCGCTGCCTCGGGGACCCTGTCTGCGCTGCCGGGAGAGAGAAATCCTTTGGGAAGCTGGGGTGGAAACAGTAACTCTGTGAACTGCTCAGCTTTTCCTAGGCAAGGGCAGGTTTTAGGGAGGAAAGGCCCGTACTCGCGAAAGGCGCCGCGGGTCTCGCCGAGGGGTGGGGGGGGGGGCGCGCGGCTGCAGCGCCGCGCGCGGCTGCAACGCCGCTCCCGGCCGTGTCCGCCAGGCGGCGACTGTGAGGCAGGGCCCGGCGCTCGGGGGTGCTCTCGCAAGCGACGCCCCCGGGAAAGCGGCGGGGTTTGGGCACTGCCGGCCTTCCCCCGGAGTGCCCGGGCTGGCCCGGCGCCTGGCAAAACCTCTGAGGGAAAAGGCAAGCAACAACTGCGCTTCTTCTGCCCTTTCTTTAGCCAGGGACTGGAACACAGACAAAATCGAGGGGCTCTTTGACCTGGGCAGGCTCCGAGCATTTTTCAGCCTTCCCTAGCAGGGCATTCTCACCCTCTGAAAAGCTGAAAGGCTTTAACAGCTGGAGACGCGCCTGCAGCTGTGCGAATTAATGTAGTTTCTTTTAGGAAACGAAGGGGAAGTTTTCCTGTTGTGAGCTTAAATACCGAGTCTGCTCTGCTTTTTCCATCAGGTGACGAAGCTTATGGAAAAAAAGACCAAAGGCCTCGAGGTGAGTACATTCTACCGAGTTCTGCTTTTCTGGGATCGGTTTGGGAAAATCACGTGAAATTCTAAAAAGCTTCTCTCCGTGTTTTCTAGTTGTTTTTTCAGCCTTGGTCTAAGTTTCGTGTAGAAAAGGGCATAGAATTATTAGAACAGACAAACTAGGCTTTCTCGGGAGAGATGGAAGAAAAGTCTGCTGATTGCAGTTCTGCTTTTCTTGTCTTCCCTTCGACTGTCATTTTCTCTCCCCTGCTGTTCAAATAGGCAGCAATTAATTGCTCTGCTGAAGAGTTTGCTGTACTAAGTGTCTGTCAAATGGATGCCTTCAACTCAAGATAGCACCTGCTCCTTAGTTACAAAAAGTTCCTCACAGGAAATTTTCAGGCGTGCCCATAAATCTCCTCGCTGTTTGTTTGGGAGAACAGGGTTTTCTCGTCTGTAACAGAATAGTCATGGCATTTGCTATGGAATGCTGGTGGCAATCTAGTCAGAAGAGGACGCCGTGCTTCACTAATTTTCCCTTTTTGTTGTTGGGGGTGACTTCTTCCCAGGGATGTTATTCTTGACCCCCCGGGGCAAACGGAGGTGTTCACCTGGTCAGCGTCAGGAGCCATCCTACCTGAGGCCCTGGTAGGTAAGTGATTTTTGTGTGACTGGACGGTGAAGCTGTCTGTGTGCATGACCTGGCCAGTGCTCGGTGTACTCCTAATTAAAGTGTCTTTTACTCCGTGTTCCCAGGCTCCCTCTTTCCCTTCGGTTGCCACGTGTGTGCCGGACACCTCTGGCAGGACTAACCCTGTGGCTTTTATGTCCAACGTGCTGTGTGCCTGCAGGTAAGAAAAGCTGGGAGTGCAGTCCCTCTGCTTTGCTTGCTGTGTCTCTTGGGTAGTGATTTTGGAGGGGAATCCCAGAGCGATTTGGTTTGAAGGGGACCTTCAAAGGCCACCCTGTCTTCCGTGGGCAGGGACACCTTCCACTCTCATCCCCGGTTGGATGCTGCAAGTCCCATCCAGCCTGGCCTGGAACACTTGCAGGGATCCAGGGGCAGCCTCAGCTTCCCTGTGCAGTGTGCATTTAATAGCTCTCCACTGTCATCATGAAAAATTTTGTCAGCACGTTTTGTTGGACGATGGCAAGCAGGACCTGGGTGAAAATTGGGGTTCTCTGAGGTGCAGAGGGAAATAATTCTCCTTTGAAGTCCAGTGTTATTCAGTTTTGCACGAGTCTTGTCTGCCTTATGTTTGAATTGCTTTCTCTTCCAGGAAGTTTTAAATTAAACTTTTATTTTGTGTCTCCCCCCCCAGTATCCTGTCCAAGACCAAGCTACCTTTCCTCGTTGGAATGGACTGGCCGGGCTTTGGCAGTCTGGCCCCTCGAAAGACTAAAGTGACCTCTTCCAGCAGGGGAAGACTTTCTGGCAAGCGGTACCAGAAAGAACTGGAGTTTCTGGAGAATAAAAGCTGGAGGTGTGCCCCCGATAATCCTCGCCCCGGGTGGTGAGTGGTCTGACTTGCAGGGAGCGGTGGCCTTGGCCAGGAGCGGTCCTGCCGGACTGTAATTTTAATTTCCTGCCCAGGCTGTAATTTTAATTTCCCTTGGATGCTTGGCAAAGCCCTTCTGGGGGAGCCCTAGTGCCTGGCATGAGCGGAGCGGGCTTCCAGGGAGGTATTCACCTGGTCAGCGTCAGGAACCATCCTCCCTGAAGCCTCGGTGAGTGTTTTTTGTGTGACTGGACAGTGAAGCTGTGTGAATGACCTGGCTAGTGCTCGGTGTAGTCCTAATTAAAGTGTCTTTTACTCTGTGTTCCCAGGCTCCCTCTTTCCCTTCGGTTGCCGTGGATGTGCCGGACACCTCTGGCAGGACTAACCCTGTGGCTTTTATGTCCAACGTGCTGTGTGCCTGCAGGTAAGAAAAGCTGGGAGTGCAGTCCCTCTGCTTTGCTTGCTGTGTCTCTTGGGTAGTGATTTTGGAGGGGAATCCCAGAGCGATTTGGTTTGAAGGGGACCTTCAAAGGCCACCCTGTCTTCCGTGGGCAGGGACACCTTCCCCTCTCATCCCCGGTTGCTCCAAGTCCCGTCCAGCCTGGCCTGGAACACTTGCAGGGATCCAGGGGCAGGCTCAGCTTCCCTGTGCAGTGTGCTCTAATATCTCTCCACTGGCATCCTGAAAAATGTTGTCAGCGTGTTTTGTTGGACGACGGTAAGCGGGACCTGGGTGAAAAGGACATTCTCTGAGGTGCTGGGAGAAGGAGGGCTCGTGCGGGCACCTCCAGAGACAGTGGGAACGGGAGCGTGCTGCAGAGAAGGAAAATTCCAGGGGGTGGGTGCCAAGGAATTTGTCCTTCCCTTGCTCTGTGCTCTGCACTTAGCAATGGGTCAAGTGCAGAAGTTTCCTGGGGACCCTGGAAAATGATGCCGGGTCTGCTAAGAAAAGTGGGGCCAAAGGAGCAGGACCTGGGTCTGCGAGCGTGGGAGAAACAAGGGCCGGGTCATCCTCTGCCTCCAGGAGGGAGGGCAGCAGGAAAGGCCACGGACTAAAGCACTGAAGTGCCGTTCCCCAGGGAGCCCCTGCCCAGCACTGAACTTGCTTGTGCACTTGCTGTCCCTTTGCCAGCGGAGCCGAAGCGTCGGGTGCGGGTGCCGGGGGGATGGAGCTGCCAAGGACAAACTGGGAGGGTGTTTGCGAAGGAAGGGGGTAGAAGGAGCTCTTGACGTGCTTTTTTTACTTCTTCATCCCACAGAATTGCCACGAGAGGAAATACTTCAGAGGGGCTTCCCTCCAGATAAGCCCTGAATGTGCCAGGAGGTTTCAGCCGGGAGAAAGGAGCTGTGGAAGAAAAGCAGCCTAAAAATAGCCAGCGGGGATCATCAGGTTTTCCAGCCAAGAAAAACCAGGAGGGAGATGAGGGAATCGGGTTCCAATTCCTAAAGATTTGGTGGGTGTAGGAATGATTTCTGTGTGTTTTCCAGTCCCTTTTGATTCCTGGGATGATTTTAAAATGATGGCTAAATTGGAGATGTTGTTTTTGAGAGGAAATGATGCCAAATAAATGCAAAGTTTGGGGTCAGTTTTTTGGATGATTTGGGTCAGTTTTTGGGGTCAGTTTTGGGTCATTGTTTGGGGTGATTTGGGTCAGTTTTGGGTCAGCTTTTGGAGTCAGTTTTGGGTCAGCTTTTGGGGTGATTTGGGTCGGTTTTGGGTCAATTTTTGGGGAGCACTGGGTGTTACTGGGGGTTGTTTGGGAGCACTGGGTGTTACTGGGGGTTGTTGGGGAGCACTGGGTGTTACTGGGGTGCACTGGGGAGCACTGGGTGTTACTGAGGGTTGTTGGGGAGCACTGGGTGTTACTGGGGAGCACTGGGAGAGCAAATGAAAAATAAAGAGAATAAAAAATAAACGAAATAAAAAAGGAAATATAAAAAACAAAAGAAAATTAAAAAAAAAAAGGCAAAAAACCTAAAAAGGAAATAAAATGAAAATGAAATAAAAGAGAAAAAAAAAAAAAAAAGAAACCCCTTCTTGGGCACCCCGTTTCCTCTCCTCTCCTCCCCCCCCCCCCGAACCGTAAATTGCGGGGTCATCACCCCAAAAATGTGAGAAGGGGACCCCAAAATGTGGGTGAGGGAACCCCAGGGAGCCGAAAAAGTGGAGGGGGAGCCGCAGTAAGAAAGCGAAGCCGGGCGGTCGGGCGGCGGGGTGGGGGGGGGAGCCGAGGTGGCGACGCCGGCGCATGCGCAGTCATTGGCAAGACGCCGGCGATGACGTGGAAAGTAAGGGCAGGCAGGCGCGGGACCGACGACGCATGCGCAGTGGCTCTCGTGCCGGTGCAGCGCTCCCTGCTCGAGTTAAGGGCCGGTTCCGGCGGCAGGGCGGGACTGGCGGTCTCCCGTCTCTCCCGGGGTGTGTGTGGGGGGAATAACATGAAGATTTTTTGGGGTGAAAGCGCAGAAATTAGCCAGGAGGGACGCTAATTTGGGTAAACTCGGTCACCGGAAGTAGAGAGGGACCGGAAGTCCTCCAAGCCCCGGCGCGGAAGTCCGCCAAGCCCACAGTAAAGATGGCGCCGCCAGGACCGGAACGACCACACTAAAGATGGCGGCCCCGGCCCGGAAGTCCGCCAAGCCCACAGTAAAGATGGCGCCGCCAGGACCGGAACGACCACACTAAAGATGGCGGCCCCGGCCCGGAAGTTCGCCCCGACGCCACACTCTAGATGACGCCGCCAGGACCGGAACTTAGCCGAGGCCACACTAAAGATGGCGGTTGTCTGACCTCCGCCGCGACCCGGACCCCCGCCCCGCGCCCGCAGCGTCGTCTCGCCGCGCCGCTTCCCGCTGTGGGGACGGGGCGGGGCGCTCGGCGGCGCCGGGCGCGGGCGGCAGGTTCGTGGGCGGCGGCAGGCACCGGCGCCGGCAGCCCCCCTCGGCGCCGCGCGCGCGGCGCTCCGCCCGCCCGCCTCGTTCCGCTCCGCTCCCCTCCGCTCCCCTCCCGTCCCCGCTCCCCCCCCCCCCCCCGCTCCCCTCCGCTCCCGCTCCCGCCGTGCCCTGGAGATGCTGTCGGAGCTGCGCCGCCGCCTTCCCCCCCCCCCCCCCCCCCCCCAGGAAGCGACCCACGGCGCCAGGGTAAGCTGGGCGCGGCCGCTCTTCTGCCTCTCCCGCGGCCATCGGCGACTGCAGGCAGGGGAAGCGACAGGCAAGTTTCTCGCCTCTGCGGAGAAACTTGCACCTGCGTGCCGCCGCAGGGCCGGGTTCGGATGTGCCCTGGCATTGCACACGCACCACAACCCCCGCGGGGAGGGTCTGCGCTGCCTCGGGGACCCTGTCTGCGCTGCCGGGAGAGAGAAATCCTTTGGGAAGCTGGGGTGGAAACAGTAACTCTGTGAACTGCTCAGCTTTTCCTAGGCAAGGGCAGGTTTTAGGGAGGAAAGGCCCGTACTCGCGAAAGGCGCCGCGGGTCTCGCCGAGGGGTGGGGGGGGGGGGCGCGCGGCTGCAGCGCCGCGCGCGGCTGCAACGCCGCTCCCGGCCGTGTCCGCCAGGCGGCGACTGTGAGGCAGGGCCCGGCGCTCGGGGGCGCTCTCGCAAGCGACGCCCCCGGGAAAGCGGCGGGGTTTGGGCACTGCCGGCCTTCCCCCGGAGTGCCCGGGCTGGCCCGGCGCCTGGCAAAACCTCTGAGGGAAAAGGCAAGCAACAACTGCGCTTCTTCTGCCCTTTCTTTAGCCAGGGACTGGAACACAGACAAAATCGAGGGGCTCTTTGACCTGGGCAGGCTCCGAGCATTTTTCAGCCTTCCCTAGCAGGGCATTCTCACCCTCTGAAAAGCTGAAAGGCTTTAACAGCTGGAGACGCGCCTGCAGCTGTGCGAATTAATGTAGTTTCTTTTAGGAAACGAAGGGGAAGTTTTCCTGTTGTGAGCTTAAATACCGAGTCTGCTCTGCTTTTTCCATCAGGTGACGAAGCTTATGGAAAAAAAGACCAAAGGCCTCGAGGTGAGTACATTCTACCGAGTTCTGCTTTTCTGGGATCGGTTTGGGAAAATCACGTGAAATTCTAAAAAGCTTCTCTCCGTGTTTTCTAGTTGTTTTTTCAGCCTTGGTCTAAGTTTCGTGTAGAAAAGGGCATAGAATTATTAGAACAGACAAACTAGGCTTTCTCGGGAGAGATGGAAGAAAAGTCTGCTGATTGCAGTTCTGCTTTTCTTGTCTTCCCTTCGACTGTCATTTTCTCTCCCCTGCTGTTCAAATAGGCAGCAATTAATTGCTCTGCTGAAGAGTTTGCTGTACTAAGTGTCTGTCAAATGGATGCCTTCAACTCAAGATAGCACCTGCTCCTTAGTTACAAAAAGTTCCTCACAGGAAATTTTCAGGCGTGCCCATAAATCTCCTCGCTGTTTGTTTGGGAGAACAGGGTTTTCTCGTCTGTAACAGAATAGTCATGGCATTTGCTATGGAATGCTGGTGGCAATCTAGTCAGAAGAGGACGCCGTGCTTCACTAATTTTCCCTTTTTGTTGTTGGGGGTGACTTCTTCCCAGGGATGTTATTCTTGACCCCCCGGGGCAAACGGAGGTGTTCACCTGGTCAGCGTCAGGAGCCATCCTACCTGAGGCCCTGGTAGGTAAGTGATTTTTGTGTGACTGGACGGTGAAGCTGTCTGTGTGCATGACCTGGCCAGTGCTCGGTGTACTCCTAATTAAAGTGTCTTTTACTCCGTGTTCCCAGGCTCCCTCTTTCCCTTCGGTTGCCACGTGTGTGCCGGACACCTCTGGCAGGACTAACCCTGTGGCTTTTATGTCCAACGTGCTGTGTGCCTGCAGGTAAGAAAAGCTGGGAGTGCAGTCCCTCTGCTTTGCTTGCTGTGTCTCTTGGGTAGTGATTTTGGAGGGGAATCCCAGAGCGATTTGGTTTGAAGGGGACCTTCAAAGGCCACCCTGTCTTCCGTGGGCAGGGACACCTTCCACTCTCATCCCCGGTTGGATGCTGCAAGTCCCATCCAGCCTGGCCTGGAACACTTGCAGGGATCCAGGGGCAGCCTCAGCTTCCCTGTGCAGTGTGCATTTAATAGCTCTCCACTGTCATCATGAAAAATTTTGTCAGCACGTTTTGTTGGACGATGGCAAGCAGGACCTGGGTGAAAATTGGGGTTCTCTGAGGTGCAGAGGGAAATAATTCTCCTTTGAAGTCCAGTGTTATTCAGTTTTGCACGAGTCTTGTCTGCCTTATGTTTGAATTGCTTTCTCTTCCAGGAAGTTTTAAATTAAACTTTTATTTTGTGTCTCCCCCCCCAGTATCCTGTCCAAGACCAAGCTACCTTTCCTCGTTGGAATGGACTGGCCGGGCTTTGGCAGTCTGGCCCCTCGAAAGACTAAAGTGACCTCTTCCAGCAGGGGAAGACTTTCTGGCAAGCGGTACCAGAAAGAACTGGAGTTTCTGGAGAATAAAAGCTGGAGGTGTGCCCCCGATAATCCTCGCCCCGGGTGGTGAGTGGTCTGACTTGCAGGGAGCGGTGGCCTTGGCCAGGAGCGGTCCTGCCGGACTGTAATTTTAATTTCCTGCCCAGGCTGTAATTTTAATTTCCCTTGGATGCTTGGCAAAGCCCTTCTGGGGGAGCCCTAGTGCCTGGCATGAGCGGAGCGGGCTTCCAGGGAGGTATTCACCTGGTCAGCGTCAGGAACCATCCTCCCTGAAGCCTCGGTGAGTGTTTTTTGTGTGACTGGACAGTGAAGCTGTGTGAATGACCTGGCTAGTGCTCGGTGTAGTCCTAATTAAAGTGTCTTTTACTCTGTGTTCCCAGGCTCCCTCTTTCCCTTCGGTTGCCGTGGATGTGCCGGACACCTCTGGCAGGACTAACCCTGTGGCTTTTATGTCCAACGTGCTGTGTGCCTGCAGGTAAGAAAAGCTGGGAGTGCAGTCCCTCTGCTTTGCTTGCTGTGTCTCTTGGGTAGTGATTTTGGAGGGGAATCCCAGAGCGATTTGGTTTGAAGGGGACCTTCAAAGGCCACCCTGTCTTCCGTGGGCAGGGACACCTTCCCCTCTCATCCCCGGTTGCTCCAAGTCCCGTCCAGCCTGGCCTGGAACACTTGCAGGGATCCAGGGGCAGGCTCAGCTTCCCTGTGCAGTGTGCTCTAATATCTCTCCACTGGCATCCTGAAAAATGTTGTCAGCGTGTTTTGTTGGACGACGGTAAGCGGGACCTGGGTGAAAAGGACATTCTCTGAGGTGCTGGGAGAAGGAGGGCTCGTGCGGGCACCTCCAGAGACAGTGGGAACGGGAGCGTGCTGCAGAGAAGGAAAATTCCAGGGGGTGGGTGCCAAGGAATTTGTCCTTCCCTTGCTCTGTGCTCTGCACTTAGCAATGGGTCAAGTGCAGAAGTTTCCTGGGGACCCTGGAAAATGATGCCGGGTCTGCTAAGAAAAGTGGGGCCAAAGGAGCAGGACCTGGGTCTGCGAGCGTGGGAGAAACAAGGGCCGGGTCATCCTCTGCCTCCAGGAGGGAGGGCAGCAGGAAAGGCCACGGACTAAAGCACTGAAGTGCCGTTCCCCAGGGAGCCCCTGCCCAGCACTGAACTTGCTTGTGCACTTGCTGTCCCTTTGCCAGCGGAGCCGAAGCGTCGGGTGCGGGTGCCGGGGGGATGGAGCTGCCAAGGACAAACTGGGAGGGTGTTTGCGAAGGAAGGGGGTAGAAGGAGCTCTTGACGTGCTTTTTTTACTTCTTCATCCCACAGAATTGCCACGAGAGGAAATACTTCAGAGGGGCTTCCCTCCAGATAAGCCCTGAATGTGCCAGGAGGTTTCAGCCGGGAGAAAGGAGCTGTGGAAGAAAAGCAGCCTAAAAATAGCCAGCGGGGATCATCAGGTTTTCCAGCCAAGAAAAACCAGGAGGGAGATGAGGGAATCGGGTTCCAATTCCTAAAGATTTGGTGGGTGTAGGAATGATTTCTGTGTGTTTTCCAGTCCCTTTTGATTCCTGGGATGATTTTAAAATGATGGCTAAATTGGAGATGTTGTTTTTGAGAGGAAATGATGCCAAATAAATGCAAAGTTTGGGGTCAGTTTTTTGGATGATTTGGGTCAGTTTTTGGGGTCAGTTTTGGGTCATTGTTTGGGGTGATTTGGGTCAGTTTTGGGTCAGCTTTTGGAGTCAGTTTTGGGTCAGCTTTTGGGGTGATTTGGGTCGGTTTTGGGTCAATTTTTGGGGAGCACTGGGTGTTACTGGGGGTTGTTTGGGAGCACTGGGTGTTACTGGGGGTTGTTGGGGAGCACTGGGTGTTACTGGGGTGCACTGGGGAGCACTGGGTGTTACTGAGGGTTGTTGGGGAGCACTGGGTGTTACTGGGGAGCACTGGGAGAGAAGATGAAAAATAAAGAGAATAAAAAATAAACGAAATAAAAAAGGAAATATAAAAAACAAAAGAAAATTAAAAAAAAAAAGGCAAAAAACCTAAAAAGGAAATAAAATGAAAATGAAATAAAAGAGAAAAAAAAAAAAAAAAGAAACCCCTTCTTGGGCACCCCGTTTCCTCTCCTCTCCTCCCCCCCCCCCCCGAACCGTAAATTGCGGGGTCATCACCCCAAAAATGTGAGAAGGGGACCCCAAAATGTGGGTGAGGGAACCCCAGGGAGCCGAAAAAGTGGAGGGGGAGCCGCAGTAAGAAAGCGAAGCCGGGCGGTCGGGCGGCGGGGTGGGGGGGGGGAGCCGAGGTGGCGACGCCGGCGCATGCGCAGTCATTGGCAAGACGCCGGCGATGACGTGGAAAGTAAGGGCAGGCAGGCGCGGGACCGACGACGCATGCGCAGTGGCTCTCGTGCCGGTGCAGCGCTCCCTGCTCGAGTTAAGGGCCGGTTCCGGCGGCAGGGCGGGACTGGCGGTCTCCCGTCTCTCCCGGGGTGTGTGTGGGGGGAATAACATGAAGATTTTTTGGGGTGAAAGCGCAGAAATTAGCCAGGAGGGACGCTAATTTGGGTAAACTCGGTCACCGGAAGTAGAGAGGGACCGGAAGTCCTCCAAGCCCCGGCGCGGAAGTCCGCCAAGCCCACAGTAAAGATGGCGCCGCCAGGACCGGAACGACCACACTAAAGATGGCGGCCCCGGCCCGGAAGTCCGCCAAGCCCACAGTAAAGATGGCGCCGCCAGGACCGGAACGACCACACTAAAGATGGCGGCCCCGGCCCGGAAGTTCGCCCCGACGCCACACTCTAGATGACGCCGCCAGGACCGGAACTTAGCCGAGGCCACACTAAAGATGGCGGTTGTCTGACCTCCGCCGCGACCCGGACCCCCGCCCCGCGCCCGCAGCGTCGTCTCGCCGCGCCGCTTCCCGCTGTGGGGACGGGGCGGGGCGCTCGGCGGCGCCGGGCGCGGGCGGCAGGTTCGTGGGCGGCGGCAGGCACCGGCGCCGGCAGCCCCCCTCGGCGCCGCGCGCGCGGCGCTCCGCCCGCCCGCCTCGTTCCGCTCCGCTCCCCTCCGCTCCCCTCCCGTCCCCGCTCCCCCCCCCCCCCCCGCTCCCCTCCGCTCCCGCTCCCGCCGTGCCCTGGAGATGCTGTCGGAGCTGCGCCGCCGCCTTCCCCCCCCCCCCCCCCCCCCCCCAGGAAGCGACCCACGGCGCCAGGGTAAGCTGGGCGCGGCCGCTCTTCTGCCTCTCCCGCGGCCATCGGCGACTGCAGGCAGGGGAAGCGACAGGCAAGTTTCTCGCCTCTGCGGAGAAACTTGCACCTGCGTGCCGCCGCAGGGCCGGGTTCGGATGTGCCCTGGCATTGCACACGCACCACAACCCCCGCGGGGAGGGTCTGCGCTGCCTCGGGGACCCTGTCTGCGCTGCCGGGAGAGAGAAATCCTTTGGGAAGCTGGGGTGGAAACAGTAACTCTGTGAACTGCTCAGCTTTTCCTAGGCAAGGGCAGGTTTTAGGGAGGAAAGGCCCGTACTCGCGAAAGGCGCCGCGGGTCTCGCCGAGGGGTGGGGGGGGGGGCGCGCGGCTGCAGCGCCGCGCGCGGCTGCAACGCCGCTCCCGGCCGTGTCCGCCAGGCGGCGACTGTGAGGCAGGGCCCGGCGCTCGGGGGCGCTCTCGCAAGCGACGCCCCCGGGAAAGCGGCGGGGTTTGGGCACTGCCGGCCTTCCCCCGGAGTGCCCGGGCTGGCCCGGCGCCTGGCAAAACCTCTGAGGGAAAAGGCAAGCAACAACTGCGCTTCTTCTGCCCTTTCTTTAGCCAGGGACTGGAACACAGACAAAATCGAGGGGCTCTTTGACCTGGGCAGGCTCCGAGCATTTTTCAGCCTTCCCTAGCAGGGCATTCTCACCCTCTGAAAAGCTGAAAGGCTTTAACAGCTGGAGACGCGCCTGCAGCTGTGCGAATTAATGTAGTTTCTTTTAGGAAACGAAGGGGAAGTTTTCCTGTTGTGAGCTTAAATACCGAGTCTGCTCTGCTTTTTCCATCAGGTGACGAAGCTTATGGAAAAAAAGACCAAAGGCCTCGAGGTGAGTACATTCTACCGAGTTCTGCTTTTCTGGGATCGGTTTGGGAAAATCACGTGAAATTCTAAAAAGCTTCTCTGCGTGTTTTCTAGTTGTTTTTTCAGCCTTGGTCTAAGTTTCGTGTAGAAAAGGGCATAGAATTATTAGAACAGACAAACTAGGCTTTCTCGGGAGAGATGGAAGAAAAGTCTGCTGATTGCAGTTCTGCTTTTCTTGTCTTCCCTTCGACTGTCATTTTCTCTCCCCTGCTGTTCAAATAGGCAGCAATTAATTGCTCTGCTGAAGAGTTTGCTGTACTAAGTGTCTGTCAAATGGATGCCTTCAACTCAAGATAGCACCTGCTCCTTAGTTACAAAAAGTTCCTCACAGGAAATTTTCAGGCGTGCCCATAAATCTCCTCGCTGTTTGTTTGGGAGAACAGGGTTTTCTCGTCTGTAACAGAATAGTCATGGCATTTGCTATGGAATGCTGGTGGCAATCTAGTCAGAAGAGGACGCCGTGCTTCACTAATTTTCCCTTTTTGTTGTTGGGGGTGACTTCTTCCCAGGGATGTTATTCTTGACCCCCCGGGGCAAACGGAGGTGTTCACCTGGTCAGCGTCAGGAGCCATCCTACCTGAGGCCCTGGTAGGTAAGTGATTTTTGTGTGACTGGACGGTGAAGCTGTCTGTGTGCATGACCTGGCCAGTGCTCGGTGTACTCCTAATTAAAGTGTCTTTTACTCCGTGTTCCCAGGCTCCCTCTTTCCCTTCGGTTGCCACGTGTGTGCCGGACACCTCTGGCAGGACTAACCCTGTGGCTTTTATGTCCAGCGTGCTGTGTGCCTGCAGGTAAGAAAAGCTGGGAGTGCAGTCCCTCTGCTTTGCTTGCTGTGTCTCTTGGGTAGTGATTTTGGAGGGGAATCCCAGAGCGATTTGGTTTGAAGGGGACCTTCAAAGGCCACCCTGTCTTCCGTGGGCAGGGACACCTTCCACTCTCATCCCCGGTTGGATGCTGCAAGTCCCATCCAGCCTGGCCTGGAACACTTGCAGGGATCCAGGGGCAGCCTCAGCTTCCCTGTGCAGTGTGCATTTAATAGCTCTCCACTGTCATCATGAAAAATTTTGTCAGCACGTTTTGTTGGACGATGGCAAGCAGGACCTGGGTGAAAATTGGGGTTCTCTGAGGTGCAGAGGGAAATAATTCTCCTTTGAAGTCCAGTGTTATTCAGTTTTGCACGAGTCTTGTCTGCCTTATGTTTGAATTGCTTTCTCTTCCAGGAAGTTTTAAATTAAACTTTTATTTTGTGTCTCCCCCCCCAGTATCCTGTCCAAGACCAAGCTACCTTTCCTCATTGGAATGGACTGGCCGGGCTTTGGCAGTCTGGCCCCTCGAAAGACTAAAGTGACCTCTTCCAGCAGGGGAAGACTTTCTGGCAAGCGGTACCAGAAAGAACTGGAGTTTCTGGAGAATAAAAGCTGGAGGTGTGCCCCCGATAATCCTCGCCCCGGGTGGTGAGTGGTCTGACTTGCAGGGAGCGGTGGCCTTGGCCAGGAGCGGTCCTGCCGGACTGTAATTTTAATTTCCTGCCCAGGCTGTAATTTTAATTTCCCTTGGATGCTTGGCAAAGCCCTTCTGGGGGAGCCCTAGTGCCTGGCATGAGCGGAGCGGGCTTCCAGGGAGGTATTCACCTGGTCAGCGTCAGGAACCATCCTCCCTGAAGCCTCGGTGAGTGTTTTTTGTGTGACTGGACAGTGAAGCTGTGTGAATGACCTGGCTAGTGCTCGGTGTAGTCCTAATTAAAGTGTCTTTTACTCTGTGTTCCCAGGCTCCCTCTTTCCCTTCGGTTGCCGTGGATGTGCCGGACACCTCTGGCAGGACTAACCCTGTGGCTTTTATGTCCAACGTGCTGTGTGCCTGCAGGTAAGAAAAGCTGGGAGTGCAGTCCCTCTGCTTTGCTTGCTGTGTCTCTTGGGTAGTGATTTTGGAGGGGAATCCCAGAGCGATTTGGTTTGAAGGGGACCTTCAAAGGCCACCCTGTCTTCCGTGGGCAGGGACACCTTCCCCTCTCATCCCCGGTTGCTCCAAGTCCCGTCCAGCCTGGCCTGGAACACTTGCAGGGATCCAGGGCAGGCTCAGCTTCCCTGTGCAGTGTGCTCTAATATCTCTCCACTGGCATCCTGAAAAATGTTGTCAGCGTGTTTTGTTGGACGACGGTAAGCCGGGACCTGGGTGAAAAGGACATTCTCTGAGGTGCTGGGAGAAGGAGGGCTCGTGCGGGCACCTCCAGAGACAGTGGAACGGGAGCGTGCTGCAGAGAAGGAAAATTCCAGGGGGTGGGTGCCAAGGAATTTGTCCTTCCCTTGCTCTGTGCTCTGCACTTAGCAATGGGTCAAGTGCAGAAGTTTCCTGGGGACCCTGGAAAATGATGCCGGGTCTGCTAAGAAAAGTGGGGCCAAAGGAGCAGGACCTGGGTCTGCGAGCGTGGGAGAAACAAGGGCCGGGTCATCCTCTGCCTCCAGGAGGGAGGGCAGCAGAAAGGCCACGGACTAAAGCACTGAAGTGCCGTTCCCCAGGGAGCCCCTGCCCAGCACTGAACTTGCTTGTGCACTTGCTGTCCCTTTGCCAGCGGAGCCGAAGCGTCGGGTGCGGGTGCCGGGGGGATGGAGCTGCCAAGGACAAACTGGGAGGGTGTTTGCGAAGGAAGGGGGTAGAAGGAGCTCTTGACGTGCTTTTTTTACTTCTTCATCCCACAGAATTGCCACGAGAGGAAATACTCAGAGGGGCTTCCCTCCAGATAAGCCCTGAATGTGCCAGAGGTTTCAGCCGGGAGAAAGGAGCTGTGGAAGAAAAGCAGCCTAAAAATAGCCAGCGGGGATCATCAGGTTTTCCAGCCAAGAAAAACCAGGAGGGAGATGAGGGAATCGGGTTTCCAATTCCTAAAGATTTGGTGGGTGTAGGAATGATTTCTGTGTGTTTTCCCAGTCCCTTTTGATTCCTGGGATGATTTTAAAATGATGGCTAAATTGGAGATGTTGTTTTTGAGAGGAAATGATGCCAAATAAATGCAAAGTTTGGGGTCAGTTTTTTGGATGATTTGGGTCAGTTTTTGGGGTCAGTTTTGGGTCATTGTTTGGGGTGATTTGGGTCAGTTTTGGGTCAGCTTTTGAGAGTCAGTTTTGGGTCAGCTTTTGGGGTGATTTGGGTCGGTTTTGGGTCAATTTTTGGGGAGCACTGGGTGTTACTGGGGGTTGTTTGGAGCACTGGGTGTTACTGGGGGTTGTTGGGGAGCACTGGGTGTTACTGGGGTGCACTGGGGAGCACTGGGTGTTACTGAGGGTTGTTGGGGAGCACTGGGTGTTACTGGGGAGCACTGGGAGAGCAAATGAAAAATAAAGAGAATAAAAAATAAACGAAATAAAAAAGGAAATATAAAAAACAAAAGAAAATTAAAAAAAAAAGGCAAAAACCTAAAAGGAAATAAAATGAAAATGAAATAAAAGAGAAAAAAAAAAAAAAAGAAACCCCTTCTTGGGCACCCCGTTTCCTCTCCTCTCCTCCCCCCCCCCCCGAACCGTAAATTGCGGGTCATCACCCCAAAAATGTGAGAAGGGGACCCCAAAATGTGGGTGAGGGAACCCCAGGGAGCCGAAAAAGTGGAGGGGGAGCCGCAGTAAGAAAGCGAAGCGGGCGGTCGGGCGGCGGGGTGGGGGGGGGAGCCGAGGTGGCGACGCCGGCGCATGCGCAGTCATTGGCAAGACGCCGGCGATGACGTGGAAAGTAAGGGCAGGCAGGCGCGGGACCGACGACGCATGCGCAGTGGCTCTCGTGCCGGTGCAGCGCTCCCTGCTCGAGTTAAGGGCCGGTTCCGGCGGCAGGGCGGGACTGGCGGTCCTCCGTCTCTCCCGGGGTGTGTGTGGGGGGAATAACATGAAGATTTTTTGGGGTGAAAGCGCAGAAATTAGCCAGGAGGGACGCTAATTTGGGTAAACTCGGTCACCGGAAGTAGAGAGGGACCGGAAGTCCTCCAAGCCCCGGCGCGGAAGTCCGCCAAGCCCACAGTAAAGATGGCGCCGCCAGGACCGGAACGACCACACTAAAGATGGCGGCCCCGGCCCGGAAGTCCGCCAAGCCCACAGTAAAGATGGCGCCGCCAGGACCGGAACGACCACACTAAAGATGGCGGCCCCGGCCCGGAAGTTCGCCCCGACGCCACACTCTAGATGACGCCGCCAGGACCGGAACTTAGCCGAGGCCACACTAAAGATGGCGGTTGTCTGACCTCCGCCGCGACCCGGACCCCCGCCCCGCGCCCGCAGCGTCGTCTCGCCGCGCCGCTTCCCGCTGTGGGGACGGGGCGGGGCGCTCGGCGGCGCCGGGCGCGGGCGGCAGGTTCGTGGGCGGCGGCAGGCACCGGCGCCGGCAGCCCCCCTCGGCGCCGCGCGCGCGGCGCTCCGCCCGCCGCCTCGTTCCGCTCCGCTCCCCTCCGCTCCCCTCCCGTCCCCCGCTCCCCCCCCCCCCCCCGCTCCCCTCCGCTCCCGCTCCCGCCGTGCCCTGGAGATGCTGTCGGAGCTGCGCCGCCGCCTTCCCCCCCCCCCCCCCCCCCCCCCCAGGAAGCGACCCACGGCGCCAGGTAAGCTGGGCGCGGCCGCTCTTCTGCCTCTCCCGCGGCCATCGGCGACTGCAGGCAGGGGAAGCGACAGGCAAGTTTCTCGCCTCTGCGGAGAAACTTGCACCTGCGTGCCGCCGCAGGGCCGGGTTCGGATGTGCCCTGGCATTGCACACGCACCACAACCCCCGCGGGAGGGTCTGCGCTGCCTCGGGGACCCTGTCTGCGCTGCCGGGAGAGAGAAATCCTTTGGGAAGCTGGGGTGGAAACAGTAACTCTGTGAACTGCTCAGCTTTTCCTAGGCAAGGGCAGGTTTTAGGGAGGAAAGGCCCGTACTCGCGAAAGGCGCCGCGGGGTCTCGCCGAGGGGTGGGGGGGGGGCGCGCGGCTGCAGCGCCGCGCGCGGCTGCAACGCCGCTCCCGGCCGTGTCCGCCAGGCGGCGACTGTGAGGCAGGGCCCGGCGCTCGGGGGCGCTCTCGCAAGCGACGCCCCCGGGAAAGCGGCGGGGTTTGGGCACTGCCGGCCTTCCCCCGGAGTGCCCGGGCTGGCCCGGCGCCTGGCAAAACCTCTGAGGGAAAAGGCAAGCAACAACTGCGCTTCTTCTGCCCTTTCTTTAGCCAGGGACTGGAACACAGACAAAATCGAGGGGCTCTTTGACCTGGGCAGGCTCCGAGCATTTTTCAGCCTTCCCTAGCAGGCATTCTCACCCTCTGAAAAGCTGAAAGGCTTTAACAGCTGAGACGCGCCTGCAGCTGTGCGAATTAATGTAGTTTCTTTTAGGAAACGAAGGGGAAGTTTTCCTGTTGTGAGCTTAAATACCGAGTCTGCTCTGCTTTTTCCATCAGGTGACGAAGCTTATGGAAAAAAAGACCAAAGGCCTCGAGGTGAGTACATTCTACCGAGTTCTGCTTTTCTGGGATCGTTTGGGAAAATCACGTGAAATTCTAAAAAGCTTCTCTCCGTGTTTTCTAGTTGTTTTTTCAGCCTTGGTCTAAGTTTCGTGTAGAAAAGGGCATAGAATTATTAGAACAGACAAACTAGGCTTTCTCGGGAGAGATGGAAGAAAAGTCTGCTGATTGCAGTTCTGCTTTTCTTGTCTTCCCTTCGACTGTCATTTTCTCTCCCCTGCTGTTCAAATAGGCAGCAATTAATTGCTCTGCTGAAGAGTTTGCTGTACTAAGTGTCTGTCAAATGGATGCCTTCAACTCAAGATAGCACCTGCCCTTAGTTACAAAAAGTTCCTCACAGGAAATTTTCAGGCGTGCCCATAAATCTCCTCGCTGTTTGTTTGGGAGACAGGGTTTTCTCGTCTGTAACAGAATAGTCATGGCATTTGCTATGGAATGCTGGTGGCAATCTAGTCAGAAGAGGACGCCGTGCTTCACTAATTTTCCCCTTTTTGTTGTTGGGGGTGACTTCTTCCCAGGGATGTTATTCTTGACCCCCCGGGGCAAACGGAGGTGTTCACCTGGTCAGCGTCAGGAGCCATCCTACCTGAGGCCCTGGTAGGTAAGTGATTTTTGTGTGACTGGACGGTGAAGCTGTCTGTGTGCATGACCTGGCCAGTGCTCGGTTGTACTCCTAATTAAAGTGTCTTTTACTCCGTGTTCCCAGGCTCCCTCTTTCCCTTCGGTTGCCACGTGTGTGCGGACACCTCTGGCAGGACTAACCCTGTGGCTTTTATGTCCAACGTGCAA